>NC_142172.1:7651248-8851248 GCF_029865625.1 Vigna umbellata | reverse complement strand
CATACCCTGTTCCTTTTTCTTGTCCCCCAAACCCAAAACATTCTCTCTTTTCTCGCATCTTTTGTCATCATTTTTTTTTAAGACAAAAATGCCTTTTTTCTTCTTTTTCTTTTTTAGTTATATAATATTAGAACAAAATAAAATATAAAGAGATAAAACTAGAAAAAAAACAAAAATGAAAATAAAATAATAAAAATATTAATAAAAATAATAAAAAAAAAGAAGAAAAGAAAAAGAATAAGTAAAGTGAGAAATAAAAATAAAAATAAAGATAACATAATATAAGAATAAAATCAAGCATAATAAATAAATACTAAAAAAAAAGTCATAAAATAAATAAATCAACAAAAATAAAATAAAAATAAAAGGATAAAAGCAAAAATAAAGTAAAACAGTAAAGATAAAAAATAAAAATAAATAAAAAAAAAGTAAAAGCCAAAAAAAATCGATCCGGACGAAATTTGGTATTGACACCCCGTAATGAAGAATAGGTAGAGTATTATTTTCTAGAAGCATCTTCTTCAACAACTCCAACAATTCTGTGAAACTTTTATCAGTCCATTCATTCCTTGCTTTTAAACTAAACAACTTCAAAGTTACAGACAAACGTGTAAAGTTGGGGCATCCTGGAAACAACAGTTGCTCTGAATCATGTTTAAGAGAATCATACAAATTAGTTCTTCCAAAATTATCTTCACTAACATCACGTATCATTTCCTCTAAATGATCACTCATCCATTTTTCCACATAATCTGTTCCTCGTGACGTGATAGGCTGGTCCAATACTTCTCCATGCCAAGTCCAAATGGTGTAAGTTCTCATTATGCCGAACATGAATAGATGGTCATGCATATTGCCTAAGTCTTGGAGTGTTTGGTTAAGACAACGAACACAAGGACAAAAATATGTCTCGTTCGTAGACTTAGCATTTTGTTTAACATATTGCAAGAACTCCGAAACACCCTTCTCATATTCTTCACTGATGTGACATTCATTCATCCAGCTTCAATCCATACTATGTTCGTAATATACTTCATCAGTTTGAATTTTTTAACTCTCACAAGGTTAGGCCCTACTCGTTCAGAAAAAATATTTTTCATAATTTGCTAAGACACATGCAAAGAAGTCTACATCATAAATTTGATAAGATTTCAGCAGCATTTCGCATTGGTCTCCGATATACACGAAATTAGAGTAGTCAAGGATGACCACAATCAAATATGCATCCAAAGAACAACACAAATACTGAATCGAAATTTTATCAATCTTATCCATAAACTCCAACGTACATGTTATAGCAAATTCTGAAAAATAATTTTTCCAAACTGTCCAATCGGACAATTCAAAATTTAATACAAACGATTAAAAGATTAATCATTTGTGTTAAATTTCAAACGGGAACTAAGTTTCACTCAATTAGATATTAATAATCTAACATACCAATCATAACAACACAACGAAACTTTATCACATGCATATTCAAAAGCCAATAACATGCATACACAAAAGCCAATAACATGCATACACAAAAGTCAATAACATGTATATATCCAAAAAGCCATCAACCTGCAAATCCAAAAGCCAACAACATGCAAATTCGAAAGTTAATAACATGCATATTCGAAAGTTAATAACATGCATATCAAATGCCAAAAACATGCATACCAAAAAGCCAATAACGTAGTGGAGGAATTCGAGGAGTGGAAAACACAAAAAAAACGCTGCCCAAGAATGCAAGAAATCGCCACCCAAGGAAACGAGCAAAACTGCACCAAAACACAGCGAAAACTCGTTTTAATCGATTCAAATGAAAGATAATTCGTCAAAGACTAATTTAATAGGAGTAAAAATAAGATTAAACGGTCCAAAAGAGAAAAAACAAACTTGAAAAATGCAAAGCCGCGAGAGAAAACGCGAGGAAGAAGATGATGAATAGTGCGCATAACTGCCCCGAGTTCACGCAAAGTGTAATAAATAGCCTTAGACATTGGGGCCCTCCCCCTTCAGACGTCCGACATATGGGAGCCCCAACATCTATGTATATTTAAAAAATTTATTTTGCAGAGGCTATCCACGTCCGATATATGGGCTTGGACATGTAGAGAGACATCAGACGTCTGACATAGGGGCCCAGACGTCTAAAGAAATGGAACAGGGCACCTTTTCACCTACCTTTCAAGTCATTAGGCGTCTGACATAGGGGCCCGGATGTGTATAAAGACATCAGACGTCCGACATAGGGGCCCGGACGTCTACACTGCGAAATAAAATGAGTTCTGTTATTCTTTGCCACCATTAGACGTTGGGGTCTTTCCCGTCAGACGTGTAAGAGCTGTAAAAAATTATTTTCTATCACATTTTGGCGTCAAACTGGGAGGAGATGATGTTTTCGTCAGTATAGACGTCGGGGACCACCCCCGTCGGACGTCTACAACATTAACTTATTTACAGAAGTCCCAATGGTCATTTTTTACTTTGGATATTTGAGGGTCGGACATCTAACATGTGACATTATAAGCCTTTTCTACACTAGTGAAAGTAATTCAAAAGAATATGTGAAGCCAAGATTTAGAAATACAAATTAAAATCACAAAGTGATAATAATATGAAAGGCTTGAAAAAGGGAAATGAAAAGAAATTGAAAATGGAAGAAAAGCCAAAGCTCAAAACCCTAATGATGACTGATGTGAAAATCACCTTCCCACGCAGAATCAGAAAACATAAATTGGAGAACGCTCATCACCATTTTTGGTAAATTCTTGTGAACCTTGACCTCCTGATTGAATCTCTCTATTGGTAGTTTCATTGCGCATTCATCTTCTTTAAACCATTATTTTTATATTTGAAATATATATTGGGTGCTGGCTGTAGCAATTAACCGTGAAGTAGGGGTCTCCTATGTTTTCGCTTCGTTCATTTGGTTGATGTTTGGTTGAGCAAATGCGTTCCTGGGTTTCTTTTCCATCATTTTGATTACTTTGAGAATGGGATTTCAGATTCTTTAATGGGTTGGGTTCAATTGTATATGTGCATTTAGGTTTGGTGCTTATAGTTTGAGTAAAGAGGTTTGGTCCATGTCTAACTTATTCAAGCAAATTGCATAATTTGAGTTATAATGGTTAGACGTAATTAGATATTTCTGGTGTGGAAAGTTTTATTTCTGGTCTCAATGAAGCTTCTCTGGACAAGCGTGCAGGAGTATAAGGAGAATGTTTGGCTTCATTGTCCCTTGTGCCTTCCTATTGCCCTTACATTCCTGTTAATTTTTACCTTTCCTTTTTTATTTTGTAGTAGAATGGGGAACGAAAATAAATTTAGGGTTTCATTATTTACAAGGGAAAAAATTTAGGGTTTTACTCTTGAGTTTTTGATATAACACTAGATAACGATTCAAAATACCGTTATCTGTGATGTGATTTTGACACTAAATGCACCCTTTTCTACTAAGAAACTTGCTTGAAATCATGTTTTTCTGTTAAGTTATGTGAATAAGAGAGTTAAGGCTGAACTTGATGATTTTATGACTAAATTCCCTTGTTTTGGCAGGAAATGAGATAATATGGAGGCAAAGCTGAAGTGCCAAGGAGATGGAGCTCAGAAAGAGCTAAAAAAGCACCAGAAAGTAGGAAGGCCCGAAGCTTGAGCGCCCTTTTTGGAGCCCTCAGCGCCAAAGCCTATCGCACACCGCCTTGGCACCCTTTTTAGGGCGCTGAGCGCCACTTTGCCCTCCAAGTGAAGTTGAGCACCAGCTTTAGTATCGCAGCACGCCTAGGCGCCCTAAGTGGGGCGTTGAGCGCCAGCCAGATGGGCCTGGGCTTTCTTTGTGTTTTGATTCCGCTATATTTAAAGGACCTAGACGCCCTAGGTTTTGTATCTAGGGCAAAGGAGGCGCAACAACACACTCTTCCACTCTTTGACGGCAGATTTGGATGCGGGAGCTTCCATCTTCAACTTTTAGGGATTTTCTATCTCATTCTTCTCCATTTACATCTAGTTTCACCATGACAATGGAGAACTAACTTCTATTTGTTGTTGGGGGATTATGTAACCTTGTGAACTCTCATGTATTTGAATTGATTCTTAATAATTTATGCTTCTTTCATTAACTGTTAGGGTAATTCTTCTGTGATCAATGCTCGCTCTGTTTAACTCATTCATAGCGTGATATATGAATTGCATGAGTGCCGGGAGGTTCCTTGCAGTTCAGGTTCTTGTAGAATTATTCCCAAGAGCAGTATTGCCCAGGGATGGGGGTATGAGTCTTGGTCATCTTAAGCTTTTGATCTTCGGAATTAATTATTAGGAATGCTAGGAATCGTATGAGCTAGTTATTAATGATAGGTTTTCTTCACCGAGGGATCGGGTTTTAAGTAATTTAGTGAGTGACATTGGCTTTAATGATAGAAGAAGAATTCTTATATACATGAGAGTAAACTTGGTGAAATCTAACCCCAACAACATATTCATCTCATAACCTAAACCTCATCCGTCCATCGTTGTGCTACTCTTCAATTGATCAAAACTGCATTCATATTTAATTTTTTGTATTTTCATTCTAAACCAATGATTTCGTTACTTTTAAGTCTTAATTAATCGAGTTATCACACGACTGTCTAGTGTCGAGAGTCTCTTGGGACACGATACATGGTCTTACCATTTTATATTACTTGTACGATTCGGTACACTTGCCGAACAACACTGTAAAAGATTTTGAACTGAAAGAAATGTTATTAATTTTTTTTGAATGTTTTTCATTGAGATTTAGGGTTTTTTGAATGATTGAAAAATCGTATGAATTTTGGGAATGGTATAACACTGTAAAAGGTTTTTGAACCGAAAAAAATGTTATTAATTTTTTTTGAACCGAAAGAAATTTAGGGTTTTTTGAATGATTGAAAAATAGTATGAATTTTGGGAATGATACAACACTGTAAAAGGTTTTTTGACTGAAGGAAATGTTATTAATTTTTTTTTGCATGGAGATTTATGAGGAAGTATGTATGGAGCGTCCACTTTCTGTCAGTAGATGATATTTTTCTCAATATACCAAGACTGTCTTCATTTCCACATGCCTCTTTGACTAATGAAATATAATTACAGGTGGCCTCTAACTATGTTGCAATTGTTCCATCTGGACAAATATTTGACAGCTATTACTAATTTGCATAAATATTTCTTCAATCCATGAATTGGTACATGTGAAATGGTTTTTTTTGTTGTGCATTCTCTAGTGGCCTTGAGGGAAGGAAATATATAGTAAGTATCTTATAAATGTCAATTTGGTTTTCTATGTCATATTTTCTATGGTCAATTGACTATATCCTATTTTCTATTAAAATATCATTGTGTGTATTGCTTGAAAACATCCATCCTCCAGTCTTCATTAAACTAAGGATTGACCTTAGTCATGCTATTTAAGTCCATAATGAACACGAGTTCTACACTGGGCAGAGTTTCCATTTCAGGATTATCCTCGCTGTCACTTGGGAGATCCTTGAATCCGTTAGGACAAAAAAAAATAGAAAAAAATAATGACTCGTGTTGAGGTCATCTAATTTTGTCTCCTAATTAATCTTGTAAAAATAAAGCAATCAAAATTTAAAATGACGTGTGGCCATCTTTCTTCATCAAAAACAAAAAAGTAAAAAAAAATATATCCATTGATACCTCATTTGAGCCCTAAAAAATTCTTTTTCAAATTTACCCAAATAAGAGTTATCATCAGACTATTAGTCAACTCATCAGCAAACAGAAAAACGCTCAATGATCGAAAGAAAAGCTATGCAAAAATAGAAAAAATCACAAAGTGATGATAAATAAAGAAGGAATTTGAGAAATAGCAAGTAGTCAAAAAGTTTGACGAATAGCTGATAGAAAATGTAGATGATAACTCTTGTTTCAAGTAACCCACAAATAATGATTTGAGCCTTTATACCCTTTCTTTCAAAACCCTTCAATCGAAGCCAGATTACCAACCAAATAAAGGTCCACACAGATTGGATGATGATCGCTCAAATTTTCATAAAGCTTAATTTTGAGACAAAACAAAATGACTAACAATGCGGTTAAAAAAATGAAAGAGTAAAAATGTCCTCGGAAGATTGGAACTCCCTATTGGTTGAAGTCATGCAAAGGAAAATCAAGAAAATTGGGGCAATCCTTTTAGCCAATCATTTGCATTTCCATTACCACTTTTTGAACAAAATTCATATAACATTCAAACTCTTCCCCTGATCCCCAAACTAGGGGCAACTTTATAGGTTTTACATGAATTTTTCACCCATTCTCTAAAACTGGGGCTACTTTGGGAGTTTCATATATTTTTGCCCATTCAAAATGGGGACAACTTTGCTAATCTCACAAATTTTTCATCTGTACATTCAAAAGCTAATACCTAAGACTAGGGCATTCTATTAGGTCTTGCGTGATCGTTGTTCGTCCAGGCTTTCGTAAACCCATACCATCAAAATTGGGGCAATTTTGTGAGTATCAAATGAATTTTGTTCACTCTCACATTCTTGATCTATACCCTCATACTCATTTTCCCAAACACCAAACTGGGGCGACTATTTTTGTGTCTCATATTTCACATATTGCATCTACATTGATGATTGTATGAGGAATGATGTGCCCAAGTAGCCATCTCAGTCTCCTCCAAAACCTTATAAACAACTTTCTTACCCCTTTGATTAGCCTCTGGTTTAAAGCATGCATACACTAGTGTTTTAAAAGAAAATGTTAAGCGCACAAGTTTGAACATTTGACTTTATAATTTGACCATCCATTGTAAAAAAAAAATCTAAATCTTCATAAATTTGATGATTTTAAAGAAAACAAATTGACTAAGTAAAAAATAAAAAATGTGTCATAGTTTCATAATCTTGCATCATGTATAAAAAATCACAAGTCAGCATCATGTACATATCTTCATAAATTTTGAATTTGTTTTTCATGAATGTTTATCAAATCTTCCCCTTCAAAATTAAAAAAAAAAACATCAGCATACATGAAAGTTTTCAATTTCAAATACAAAATTCACATCAATCATATTTTTCTTGCATATCGAGGTTTCAATACCCTAATCCTTGTACAAATTTTCAACACCTTGTTTATTGCTTTTAAGTCATAGTTTCAACACTATGTCAAGATTTTAAAAACCTTGTTTTTCATTTCATGAGAAATAGACATTCATTTCTATCTCAAACAAAACATTCAAAATTTCCAAAAAAAAAAATCATTCAGAAAAAAAATCACAAAATTCAAAAGTTTTCAATTCAAAGCAACCAAGCCATTTTATTTTTCTGTCATTAGTGCCTCGGTCCTCTACAAAGCATTGGTCGAGCCCAATTTTAAATTTCTGCCATTAGTATCTGGGCCCTCTACGAAGCTTTGGTCAAGTCCAATTTTAAACTTTTGCCATTGTATCTCGACCCTCTGCAAAGCATTGGTCTAGCCCAATTTTAAATTTCTGCCATTGGTGACTCGGCCCTTTGCAAAGCATTGGTGGAGCCCAATTTTAAATTTCTGTTATTGGTATCTCGGCCCTCTATAAAGCATTGGACGAGCCAAATTTTAAATTTCTGCCATTGGTATCTTGGCCCTCTGCAAAAAGCATTGGTCAAGTCCAATTTTAAACTTTCGCCATTGGTATCTCGACCCTCTACAAAGCATTGGTCGAGCCCAATTTTAGTATTCTGCCATTGGTGTCTTTGCCCTCTGCAAAGCATTGGTCGAGCCCAATTTTAAATTTTTTCCATTAGTGTCTCGACCCTCTGCAAAGCATTGGTCGAGCCCAATTTTAAATTTCTGTCATTGGTGTCTCGACCCTCTGCAAAGCATTGGTCGAGCCCAATTTTAATATTCTGCCATTGGTGTCTCAACCCTCTGCTAAGCATTGGTCGAGCCCTATTTTAAATTTGTGTCATTGGTGTCTTGGCCCTCTGCAAAACATTGGTCAAGCCCAATTTTAAATTTCTACCATTGCTGTTTTGGCCCTCTACAAAGCATTGGTCGAACGCAAAAGCTTCACGAGGTTAATACACCTCACATCATTCATCCATAGGGTTGGTACACCCTTTTCACGAGGTTGGTACACCTCACTTCATTCATCCATAAGGGTTATGACACCCTCCACGAGGTTGCGACACCTCAACAAATTCATCCATAAGGGTTATGACACCCTCCACGAGGATACAACACCTCATTTCATTCTTCCATAGGGTTAGGACGCCTCTACGAGGTTGCGACACCTCAACAAATTCATCCATAAGGGTTATGACACCCTCCACGAGGTTACGACACCTCACTTCACTCTTCCATTGGGTTAGGACACCCTCCACGACATTGCAACACCTCAACAAATTCATCCATAGGGTTATGACACCCTCCACGATGTTGCGACACCTCACTTCACTTCTTCCATAGGGTTAGGACACCCTCCACGAGGTTGTGACACCTTAATCCACTTCATGCATAGGGTTTGTACACTTTCCACGAGGTTGCGACACCTCAATTCACTTCATCCATAGTGTTGGTACACCCTCCACGAGGTTGTGACACCTCAACAAATTCATCTATAGGGTCAGGACACCCTCCACAAGGTTGTGACACCTCACTTCACTACATCAGGGTTGGTACACCCTTCACGAGGTTCTGACACCTCAACAAATTCATCCATAGGGTTAAGACACCCTCCACTAGGTTTGCAGCCCTCCATCTCTCATTTTGTGTATACTTTATTGAAATCTTATTGTTGTTTCTTTTCCTCTTGTTCATTTTGAAAGCCGAACAAAATTAGTGTTTCTATCTTTCCTTATCTTTTACGACATTAATATGTAAATAGTAAATTTTCATATCATCTAGTAAAAGCTAAGTAAAGAGAGACAGCTGTTAACTCCCAATTTTATCCGAGTAAATAAAATTCATCACAAAAAAAAACTAAATTAAAAAAAAAACTATTATTTGTCTTAGTGTTTTCACCCCAAATTAAATTTTTATCCCTTAATTCAATGGCCCAAAATAATCTCACTTTTTTACTTCCTCACGACCCCTTTTCTCTTATCACACCCCACTCTCCACATCACCATCACCATCCACATCACCATCCATATTAATTTTTATATACCAACTTTTCTAATTATTCCACTTACATTTTTTAATTATATCTTCTCCATCAACATTTTTTATTATTTCCTTTATCCATTTTCTCCCTCTACTTTTCCACCAAATTTTTATATTATTTCTTTCACTTATTTTCCACATTAACTTTTACTATTTACTATATTTTATTTCATCTACTTTCTCCATCCACTTTTTATATTATTTCTTTCACTTATTTTCCACATTAACTTTTACTATTTCCTATATTTTATTTCACCTACTTTCTCCACCAACTTCTTATATTATTTCTTTCACTTATATTCCACATTAACTTTTACTATTTACTATATTTTATTTCACTTACTTTCTCCACCTACTTTTTATATTATTTCTTTTACTTATTTTCCACCTTAACTTTTTCTATTTTTCCACTCATTTTTAAAAAAAATTATATTTTATTTAACACTTTCTCCATCCTTAACTCTATAAATACCCACATTCTCTTCACTCCATTTTACACACACAATCACACAATATCCTTCTCTTCACTCCCACACTACATCTTTCCACACATTTCTTCTCTCCCCTACTATGATTCTTCTACACACACAATTACATAATATTCATCTCTTCTCTCTCACACTAAACTTCTTCCTTTCCATTCCAAAACTCTATTTCATTCTTCTCTTACACAATACATCTCTTCTCCATACTCCACCATCATCCAACACTTCAACACAAAATCTCCTCGTCCATATCAACTTCTTCATCTCCTAAAGCTTCCATTTTCACTTCCATCTTTATCGGAATATTCTTGTCTCCCCATCCAGGTTCTTATCCCTTCACATCTTCTTTTTATTTTGAATTATCTTGTTAAATTTTGTCTTACTGTTCCATACTTGTTTTTTGTTGTTTTTAATTCCAAATTTTCATTTATAAACCATTTTGTTTTTTTATCTCTAGTAAAAAATTACGAAAATATCAATTATCATGTCAAGTCTCGGATTTGCTTGATAATTCAATTTTTCATAATAATAATTAGTATCATGTCAAGTCTCGAATTTGCTTGATAATTCAATTTTTCATAATAATAATTTTGATTGTCATGTCAAGTCTCGGACTTGCTTGATAATTATGTTTTTCTTAATCATTTTGATTATCATGTCAAGTCTTGTTTGATAATTTAAAATTAAAAAAATTTAAAAATAGTTTTCTTGCAATTAAATGTAAACATTTGTGTGATTCCTTTTGTTCTCTTAAATTTTTTATTAATCATATCAATCATGTCAAAATTCATAAAAAATACAGAACTCATCAAAATCACAAAAAATAATTTTATCTTCCATTTATTGCATGTGTAGCTTATTGTCCATGTCGTAAAACTTTTTTTTTACATAATTTGAAAATACAAAAACGTCATAAAATTTCAAAAAACAAAAAATATCAACCTTTTTTTTCAAATGATAAACTGTTAGAACTACGTGATCCTTGATTCTCCATAAAAAATGGAGATACGTAGGAGCAAGGCAATGTCTTGTTAGGTTCATCTTCCCAAAAATCCAAAATTATCCTTAATCATTTTCAAACAATTTTCCAAACAATTTTCCAAACAATTTCTAAATTTTCCAAAAACATTTTTCTTTCATTTGTATTGTCTTGTACTGTTAGTTTCAGGGAAAATAACCATTTTGAAAACCACATCAATTTTGCACGTTTAATTAAAGGTACTGCTTTCAGGCAGGAGTTGTAGGGGTGCTAACACCTTCCCTACGTGTAACCGATTCCCGAACTCAAAACTCTGATTTCGTAGACCATGTCTTACTTTTATGTTTTTCCATAGTTTTCCAGAATAAACTATGGTGGCGACTCCAAACTCGATTTTTAAACCATTAATATTTTTTAAAAGAGTTCCGCTGACAATCCCTGTCGCAATCCCGGTTGCAACATGCCAAAAATTGGAAAGGAATATGGGCACTTAAGTATAGCTGATTTATCGTTATCTAAAGATTACACTATTTTATCAGAGTTAAGACTTAAAGCAAATCATACCTGGAAAGATTTTTGTTAAAGCAACAAATAATTCTTTTTCATGGGTATTGTATGATTGGCCTACAACAATTATGTTCATCTTTTTTCCTTCCCTTTTTTCTTTCCATTGTTCGAAAGTTCTGCATGATTCTTGTTTAGCTAATTATCAGGCTCAACTACATGCTAGCATATTCTTTGTGGGATTTTCTATTAAATCATTTCTATTCTACTACTTATGATTAGTTGTTATCACCCTTCTTGTCAACGGTGGCCAATGGGATTGTCTCAATTTTTAGTTTTAAAGTCAAGGGTGGCAAATGGTAACAGGTTTAAGAAGTACTGTTAGAATCATCAATGTCATGCAGACTTGACCCTAAGCTTTCTCATGAAACCTGTATTGCTTTCCATGAATTGCTTATATCAATTGTTGTTGTTAAATCCTGATTCAGATCTTGAGTTGTATTGGTGGCAGGATTGTGATTTCGTGAGATTCATGACCTTGCCCTTTATATTTCTAAAGAGAAAGTTATATGACAAATTATGAGTAGTATTGGATTCTGAGCTTATGAATTTTTAATTCTAGTTCAATGATAAAAAGAATTATGTGAGACAACATTTGATTATTGTCTACGATTACATAATGCATATGTAAATGGTTCAGAGTTTTTAAAAAAGAGATGTGCTTCGTTTCTCACACCAAGAGGGGGAGGGGTGAATTGGTGTTGTATAAAAATGATTGCTTTTGAAATCTTTTTCGCAAAAACTACAAGTCTTTAAACTTTTCTTGAATCGCAAGTAAAAATGTATCCAATGTGACAATATGCGTATGCAATCGATTAAATGCAGAGAGTTAGGGAGCAGAAGATTCAAACTCTGAGTTTTTATACTAGTTCGGCCAAGCCTACATCTAGTGTCCTTCCGATCAACCTTAGACCGAAAGCCAATTGCACTATAATAACTCAGTTTTTACAACGATCTCACTCATCAAAATGTAAACAACCTCTCTAACTTACTAATTTAAAATAGCCAATTACAACAGACTAGCAGCAAGAACTATCCTCTCCTAAAGTCAACCCCTTTGAGATCCCCCTCAAAGTCAAGAACCACACGTTCTTCTTCTTGTATTCACCACAGGGAAACATCAACACTAAAGCATTTGCAAGAGTTTCTTGATCCAGTACTATGCACCTCTGTTGTGCAGAATGATCAGACAATTTGAATGATTCAATCCAGCTTCTCAAGAAACCATCAAGACTTGTTCACCACGACAATTCTTGTTTCTTGGAGTGTTTTCCTCTTCTACAAAACTTTAAAACATTTATCTAAAACAAATATGAAAGTGTTAAAAACAATTGTCTTACAGAATTTTAAAATCATGTGTCTATATATAGTATAAGTCAAATCAGACACATTTAAATCGATTATGCTATTAATCTAATCGATTTCATCTCATAGTTATAACATATTAACAACAGTCAAAGTCATTAATTGAATGCACAATTAATGTAATCGATTTGCAATTAATGCTTGGTCAACATATTTAAAAATATGACTATTGTGATTGTTATGTCAAGTAATGAAATAGTTTTCAAATCTTTAACAAACATAATTGAATATAACATGCATGTAATCGATTAAGTTTTAACACTTAGTATATTTTTGAAAACTTTTCTTCTCAAAATCCATCACTACAAACTTGATAAAGATTTGTGCAAACCCACGAGTTTTAATCGATTTAACAACTAACATAATCGATTTAAAACCTAATCATTTATCTCAAAAAACACAATTCAATTACATCAAGTATTTTCCCCCTTTGGGCATTAGCAAAAAGGCATGTAGTACACTGTAATTGAAACATAGAAAGTAACAAAATTTGAGATGCATCAATCAATATATAAGAATAATGTGATGCTCCCCCTGTCAATAATCTTCACATGCTTTTATCATTTTCTCCCCCTTTCAGTAACATGTGAATAATTAAACAACATACAATGCTCCCGCTGTCATTATGCATATGTAGATATCATAGCACAAATGCATAATACAATTATATCAGTGCATATATCACTCAAGAATATTCAAGCAATATGTATTAGAGAAATATTACAAACATCATATTAGAGCATTATTGATACATGTTGAATCATCACAACAGTTTAAACACTTATAATCTCAAATCATATTCACAGTGGATTAAGCAAAGAGATATAAGATCAATAAACATATAACATAATATAGGTCAAGGTTTAAAGTATTAGAAATCAGAAGTTTGGAATCTTCAAACCAAATGATGAATCGTAACCGATTAGAGCTTCATCTTAATCGATTTTTGTTGCAGAGTAATGTCAATTTTTCATCTTAGCTCAATCAGCAAACTGTATTCCTGCACAACCCTTCAGGCTTATCTAGATCAAACAATTTAGTATTTATGCAGTATAGTGATCTTTATCAGAGTTAAAGTATGATTATGCAATGATGAGAATGTAATAGTAATATGTTCAAATTGCATACATACAAGCTGATTAATCAATTTATATCAATAAGATCAAGTTATCAATCACAAGTTTAATTCACACAGATTGATTTAAGCCATAATAGAACTTTCATTCATTAACAAAAAAAAACTATTACAATTGGATAAAACCAATAGATATGGCATATCATGCCAATCATTACAAAACAAACACAAAACAGTAAACTAAAACAGAGACAAAACAAAGACAGACTCCATATTAAAACATTAAGACCCTATTATGAGTCAGACATTTCTAACAACTTCTCATCTGCACTGTTCTTTTCACTTTGAGATTCATCTTCGAGGGAACCACCAAAAGCATTAATCATTAATGCATAGTCCATCTTCCTGTGTATTTTAGAGAGAGATTTATGAAGTTTTCACATCTTGTTATCATGTGTTTTGAATTGGTCGACAACAAACTTCTCAAAGTCTGTTGGAGGTATGAACCGATGCCTTGATGTATCAACATTAATGGGTTCAGCTTCCTTAGTTTCAAGATGATACTCATCTTTGTAGGACCAACCATATACATTCCTTCTAAGTCCTATGTGATCTAGAAACAACTTCTCAATCACATTCCTTTTAGTTCAACCAATAGTTATTTCATTTGTGACATCCACACTGTAAAACCTTAAAACTTGACTGATGAAAACAGCGTATGGAAGATGATATTCATTCTGACTTGTGACTTTTAACATGCGATCAACTATTACAGAAGCCCAATTTGTGTGTATCTTGATCCTCAAGTCATTCAATAGATAAACATCTTTCATTGTCAACAATGACTGATCTTCGCTTCTTAGAAGTAGAATCAAGGTAATGACAGATGCACATACCCTTTCATCTTTACTCAAATGATCAATGCAAAATGAATCATAATTTCCTACCATATTTGGATTCCTTAAGCAGTCATTGTAGATTTTCATTTTGTTGAGACCAATTATACCAAGATGTGACTTCAAGCCTCTTGATTGAAATCTAACAATTATTCCCCATACGGCTTCAACAATATTAATGGTTACACCCTTTACCTTGAACACAAGGCAATTTCTATCTGCCTTCAAGTTTGTTTAGAAGACTTTCACCAAATTTGGGTAATAATCTCCTTCAAGTTCTACAAACTTGGTTAGGCTGGAGTAGAATAGTCATTCTTGAAACATAAACCCTTAGGTGCGAAAAAAAAACTGTTCATACACTTGTGTCGGATGACCTCTTTGAAACCTCATTCACATATGAAGTCAGTACGTTGATCATCATCGCTAAACAATCCAAATGGGTTTGCTTCTCTTATCATGAGAGCAGGATGTTTTCCATGTCGAGAAGATGAAGAGGCCATGACAAATGTTGAAGTATTTATAGAAGTCTTAGCATAGATAAGGGTTTTGTGACGTGCAATATAGAGGCAAAATAATGTATACAAGATTCTGAAATCTAGTGTTTCTAAGGGCGCACAATGATATTCTCAATATTAAGCCCATATCAGAGAATTTTCAATCGATTTCATTATTAACATAATCGATTAAAATTCGTGAAAATAGTTTTTCATACAATCATATTAATCAGATAGTTAATTAACGAGCAAGCACACAACATGTATTCACTTAACAATTCATGATGCATGGATGGATGAAAATAATTGTTTTCTTTACCACATTGAGATACTCAAGAAATTGTGATTTATTCCACTGCAGTCCATCCTTTAGTACTATTCTGCTTCAGCAGCAACTTACTTTCCTGCAAAACAGTTTGGCCTTTGTGGTTAGTTATAGTAGGTTGTTCCTTTGGAATCCACTTATATTTCCCTTTAGGAACTCCAACCTTTCTGTAGTAGTAGTTCTTGACAGTGTGTCCGATGGTATTGCAATAAAAACAAGCATTTGTAATAGGTTTACTCAGATCAATAAACTTCTTATGGTTAACTTTATTGCTCTTAGCTTTGTAACCTATGCCTTTTTTATTTATTGCTCTACCCTGAGATCTTAACACAACATCTAGATTATCTCTTCCTAGAGTAAATTTTGATAGAGTGCTTGTTAAGTAATCGATTTTCTCTAGTTGTACAGGGCAGTTTTCACATTTCTTCTCTACAATTTTAACTTCAGTTTTAACAATTCTAGCAGATTGTAAAGTAGCTTCTAATTCCTTTTTAAGCTTTTAATTATCTTCTGCAAGGTTATCAATGCGATATTCATAATCTTTTCTTTTTGAATTTAATCGATTTACCTTGTATAGAAGTTTCATGGCTTCGACATGTATCTCTTGAAAGGCATCCAACAACATACTATATTTCACTTCGAAAGGATCGCTTTCAAAGTCAGTGTCGCTGTCTTTTGAGTGCACGAATTCGGCTATGAAACACAAATTGGACTCTTCTTCCACACTATCATCATCACTAGATGTATCGGGTAACATCCCGATTTTTGAGATGCCACGGTGTAAAATATTTTTTCAAAAATACTCTATAAAACATTCATTTAAGATAATTAAACATTATTTGATCGAAATGCGGAAGCAACACATAACTTAAAACCTTGTTTATTCATAATTAAAATCTCAGAATATCACTCTTACATAACATTTTCAAGTCTGAAACTTTTTAAATAAGGAATAAATAATCAACCCCGAATTAAAAGATCCCAACTCTCATCAGCTGCTTTGATCCAGTCCTTATCTGCAACACCATCTACTCCCGTACAAGTATGATTATCGTAGGTGGAAACCACAACCACAAACAAGCAAGAGTGAGTAACTAGATATAACATAATCATACATATTTAAAAGGAACACAGAGTAAGATAACAAATAGATCATATTTCGTCACATGGTTAATACCACAACCAAACCATCCACAATACAAAGTCGTTTCCTTGCATTGGGCGTCGTAACATGTTCTCACAAGCAGGGTGATTCGAATAATCTTCCATCACAACTTCCGATCTATCACCCCGACTTCATAAGAACTAACGAGTAAAAACACCGATACTACGCGTATCGATGCACGAGCCGAAGTCATTGGGCTAGACATCCAACCCTCTCAAGTCCTCGGGCAGAGGAAGGGTGACACTCGAATCTCTGTCTCAACTCGAGACCTAACATCGTTAACATATCACAATATGTAAGCTTCCACATCCACAATTCCAAGGAAAATACAAACTTTATATTTACACCACAATTCCAAACACATTTTAAATAATATCCATTAACTCTAATCTCTCCAAAATGAAAATAATATCATCGCAATTAACTTCCATTTAATTAAATCAAAACAATGTCAATAACTTCCATTTACCATAGACTCAAGTAGACTAATTAGTTCACTGATAATTGTCAAGACATCCAATCATATATGTTTTACGTGTTATAACTACACTTATTTTATTTTACATTCAAACTAATGTAAAGACAGTGACCTCACTATCTTTTCTTTGCTTACTCCTTCTCCTGTCCTGTGGATACTTGGTGTCAGCCTTCTGCTTGTTTTTCAACTCTAGACATTTCGGCTTTATATGACCATCCTTGCCGCATTCATAGCATGTCACAGTGCTATTCTTTGAGTTCTTCTTTCCTCCTTTCTAATAACCTGTATTGTCAGTTGCATTAATTCTATTTCTCATGAATTTAGAAAACTTCTTTACCATCATGTTCATGATCTCTTTTTCTGGTATTTCTGCATCAGACTTAGTCTCAGATTCTGTTTTCTTGGAGGATCTTTTTCTTATAGCCTTGAGAGCAATCAATTGCTTTTGCTCAATCTCCTCTTCTTCCCTCAATCTACCAAGCTCTAGCTCATGTTCCCTAAGCTTACCAAACAAGGTTGCCATATTCATGTTAGTTAAATCTTTAGATTCGGATATAGCAGTTACCTTAGGTTGTCAGCTTTTGTTCAGGCTTTTCAAGATTTTGATATTGATCTCTTCTTTCTCAAATGCCTTACTGAGAGCCATAAAATGGTTGACAATGTGTGTGAACCTTTTCTGCTCATCATAGATGGTTTCTTCGACCTTCATCCTAAACATTTTGTACTCTTATACCAATGAATTCTTTCTGGCACGCCTTACTTCATCAGTTTCCTCGTGTGTGACTTCAAGAACCTCCCACATTTCCTTTGCTGTCTTACATTGAGAGACCCAGAAAAACTCATCCATTGTGAGAGCAGAAGCAATTACATTACGAGATTTAACATCATACTGTGCTCTGTGGTTTTCGTCTTGAGTCCAGTCAGAAAATTTTTTTAAAACAGTTTTTCCATTAATAACATGAATGAGTTCAAATGGACCGTTGAGTGCTGCATCCCATACACCTTTATCTACTGATTCAAGAAATATTTGCATTCTTATTTTCCAAAAGGCATAATTTTCAGCAGCAAATAGAGGTCGTCTATTTGTTGATGTACCTCCACCAAATGTCTAAGAAATAAAAGCCATCAAAGGATAGAATAATCGATTAGACAAAAAGTTAATGGATTTGTTTTTCAACTATCTTTTGAAAACCAACTCTGGTGCCAATTACTAAAAAAGATGTGCTTCGTTTCTCACACCAAGAGGGGGAAGGGGGGGGGGGGGTGAATTGGTGTTGTATAAAAATGATTGTTTTTGAATTCTTTTCTGCAAAAACTACAAGTCTTTAAACTTTTCTTGAATCGCAAGTAAAAATGTATGCAATGTGACAATATCCGTATTCGAATACAAGTAATATGCAATCAATTAAATGCAGAGAGTTAGGGAGAAGAAGATTCAAACTCTGAGTTTTTATACTAGTTCGGCCAAGCCTACATCTAGTGTCCTTCCGATCAACCTTAAACCGAAACTCAATTGCACTATAAGATTTGAGTTTTTACAACAAGGTTTTTACCGCGGCCTCACTCGTCAAAATGTAAACAACCTCTCTAACTCACTAATGTAAAATAGCCAATTACAACATACTAATAGCAAGAACAATCTTCTCCTACAGTCAACCCCTTTGAGATGCCCCTCAAAGTCTAGAATCATACGTTCTTCTTCTTGTATACACCACAGGTAAATATCAACACTAAAGCGTTTGCAAGAGCTTCCTGATCCAGTAGTATGCAGCTCTATTTTGCAGAATCATCAGACAATTTGAATCAAGCAATCCAACTTCTCAAGAAACCATCAAGACTTGTTCACCACATCAATTCTTATTTCTTGGAGTGTTCTCTTCTGTAAAACTTTGAAGCATTTATCTAAACCAAATATGAAAGTGTTAAAATCAATTGTCTTACAAAATTTCAAATCATGTGTTTATTGTTAGAATCGCTGCAACGGAATTATTAGCGTGGAACAAACCAAGAGGGGGGGTGAATTGGTTATATACTTTTATTGTGCCTTTTATTATTTTTCTCTTAATTTTTCTTACTGGGCGAATGATTAAATATAAATGACAGAGTAAGGGAAAGAGAAAAATTACACAAGTGATTTTATCCTGGTTCAGATCACTAGGATCCTACGTCCAGTCGCTTATCTCAAACAAGATAAACCTTTTTCACTAACATAAAACACTTACAAATATTAGTCACAAAGAAAAACAATTTGTAAGAGTTTAGAAATACCACCTCTCTTGAAACCACAAGAGACGAACTTACACTTCCTTTGAATCTTCACAAAGGATGACCACCTCCTTCGAATGCTTCACGAAGGATGATTCTCTTCCAGGCACTTCCTCGGACACACCAAGGATGAACAAGCTATTCCTCTATCACCGCAGAAGCACTTCAGGACTTTGCAGACAAGAGTTTCCTTAGCTTCAACAATCTCACAGAGTTCTCAAAGAGTTCAGAGATCTTTTGCACAAGGGAAGAGTTATTTTTGAGATAAAGAGTGAGCCATTTTATAGACTCAGCCTAATACCCTTCCATTCTTCGAAAACGGGCCATCTAACGCATTTAATCGATTAACATAAATATTAATAAATTAATAATGAGTACAACGACTAGTTTTTCAAATCTGAAACCCCCAACGGCTAGTTTTTCAAATCTGAAACCCCCAACGGCTAGTGTTAATTGATTATTCTCAGGAATAATCGATTAACTAAATAAATCAAATATAAATTACAAGAATCAACCCTAATACATATTTGAGCACTATTACATCAACTTTGATTATTATAAAAGCTTTATAAAATACAGAGATCTTCAATTTCTCTTTATGAATCTTGACTTGTGCAAATCTGTTCATCATCAAAACTTCATCCTTGATTTTTGCTAACATTCTCCCCCTTTTTGATGATGATCAAAAATTCTTCTGAGTTTAAAGCTTTTTAATAATCTGAAACAACCACAACTTACGAAAGGAGAGATTAATAGAAAAGAAATAAAGAGTTTAAACTATCTTCTCCCCCTTTTTGATCATAAGAAAAAAACATGTGCTCCCCCTTAATAAAAAGAATCTATGCATAGAAGAAAAAGAAATGAACAACAACTTTTTATTGAATTTAAAAAAAAATACATACAATGATAAAGATAAGCATTTAATCGATTAAATTGGATTTTAATCGATTTACACGCAGATTAAACACGGTAAGCAACGAAAAATGCAATATTAAATCCAAGAATGCCTATTTTACTAGTTCTAATATGCCTAGATCTCTTCTATGCTCAAAAAATCTATCCTTAGGCAATGCTTTGGTGAAAATGTCCGCTAATTGATGCTTATAATCTATGAATTCCATTTCACAATCGCCTTTTTGGACATGGTCTCTAATGAAGTGATGCCTAATTTCTATATGCTTGGTTCTAGAATGCATGATAGGATTTTTGGTAAGTTTTATAGCACTTGTGTTATCACACTTAAGCGGAATATGATCTAAATGAATATCATAGTCTTCTAATTGTTGTTTCATCCATAAGATTTGTGCACAACAACTACCCGCAGCAATGTATTCAGCTTCAGTGGTTGACAAGGCTACACAGGCTTGTTTCTTAGAGTGCCAAGAGACTAAGGAACTACCTAAAAAGTGATAGGTTCCACTAGTGCTTTTCCTATCTATCTTACAACCTCCATAATCAGCATCAGAAAATCCTACAAGACTAGGCTCAGCACCAAAAGGATACCATAAACCAAAGGATGTTGTCCCCTTAAGGTATTTAAAAATGCATTTTACTGCAGTAAGATGAGACTCTCTAGGACTTGACTGATACCTAGCACACACACATACACTTTGCATGATATCAGGTCTACTAGCAGTAAGATATAATAGAGAGCCAATCATACCTCTGTATTTGGTATGACTTACCTCTTTACCTGTCTCATCTTTGTCTAAGTAGCAGGATGTCCCCATGGGGGTTGATGCTTCTTTGGCATTGTCCATCTCAAACTTTTTAAGAATTTCCCTGCAATACTTGGTTTGAGATATAAAGGTTCCTTCCTCCATTTGTTTGATTTGAAGTCCGAGGAAGAAAGTAAGTTCTCCCATCATTGACATCTCAAATTCTCCCTGCATGGACTTAGCAAAATTCTCGCAGAGAGTTGCATTAGATGAACCAAAAATGATGTCATCTATGTATACTTGAACAAGTAGAAAATGTTTTCCATTCTTTTTAATGAATAAAGTTGAATCAATTTTTCCTCTGTTGAAATCATTTTCTACCAGAAAATTGCTCAGACGTTCATACCAAGATCTAGGTGCCTGTTTTAAACCATATAGTGCTTTCTTTAATTTGTAGATGTGATTTGGGTTTTTAAAATCTTCAAAACCGGGTGGTTGTTCAACAAATACATCTTCTTTGATATAACCGTTTAGAAAAGCACTTTTAACATCCATTTGAAATAATTTAAACTTCATCATAGATGCATAAGCAAGAAGTAGGCGTATTGCCTCTAACCTGGCAACTGGAGCGTATTGATGGACAAATTTATGAACACCAAATTATGATGTCACAAACTTGTTTTCAATCGGCAAGTATGACCGAATCGTTCAAGTAATAAACTTGGTAAGACCAAGTATCGTTCTTCCCAAAGGACTCACGGCCTAGTTTAGTTATGTGGTTTCTTGATTAACTAAGACTTACAAACGAAATATTTGGAGTTTAATATGCAAGACAGAAAATAAACATGTATGCATGAATTTTGATCACTGGCAAAAAGCAAAAGATAAACACTTTCAATGAAATATAGATATGAATATGTTGTTGGGGGTCAATTTCATCTTATCCACTCTCATATATTTTTAGGAATTCAACAGTCAAATCATCATTGTTAATGCCACTCTCTAATGTACCTTTCCAGAAGGCTTCTCCCTAATCACGAGTTCATACAATTCCTAGCATTCCTAATGATCAGTTCATAAGTGCAGGAGCTTAACGACAACCAATATAAAATTGGGAGAAATTCCCCGGATCTAGACTTCCCCGTACGTGCCCGTATCGACAAAACCAATAATCATGCATCGAATGAGTTAAACAATGCAAGCATTAAGCAAAGAGGAAAAACCCTAACTAATGATGAAAGAAAGCATAAGTCTTAATTAAAAGATGTAAAAACAGATTCCATATATGAGAGTTTCACAAGATTACATTGATTCCCCAACAAACATACAGAGTTTAGTTCACCATATTCATGGTGAACCTAGATGAATTACAATGAAAGAATGAAAGAATAAACCCTAAAAAGGTGAAGAGGAAGCCTCAGCATCCAAGATCCTCCTTCAAAGGGGTGGAAGAGAGAGTGTTTGCTTCGTTCCAGCCAGAGATGCCTAACCCTAGGAAACCCTAAAGCTTATATATCATTCGTAAATTACAAAAAGTCAAGTCCAAGCCCATTAAAGTGCCGCTCAGCGGTAAAATACCGCTCAGCGGTGAGTACGTGACTTGTTTTCTCCCCTCAGCGGCCATTTTGCCCCTCAGCGGACCTCACGTGACTTCCAGAGTGCCGCTCAACGGTAAACTACCGCTCAGCGGTGAGTGCGTGACTTGTTTTCTCCCCTCAGCGGCCATTTTGCCCCTCAGCGGACCTCCCGCAAGCTCCTGAGTGCCGCTCAGCGGTAAACTGCCGCTGAGCGGTGACTTCGGCTTCTCCTTTTTGCACTTTTTGTTGTCTTTTCTGATTTCATCTCTCTCCTTCTTCACTTCTTTCACCAAATTCACCTTAAAACCTGCACAAAAACACTGAAATCAAGCATAAACCTGTCCAGCTCTCTTATTTCTAAAATCATGAAGAAAAGCATGATTTCAAGCTAGTTTCTAAGTGTAAAGGTTGCTTTTAGTGTCAATTTTAATCATGAAAATAACAGTTTTTCAACTGTTATCACGTATGTCTCATCATAATCTATACCTTCTTCTTGACTATATCCTTTTGCGACAAGCCTAGCTTTATTCTTGGTGATGTTTCCTTCTTCATCCAGTTTGTTTCTGAACACCCACTTAGTTCCAATTACTTGATGAGTGTCTTTTCTGGGAATTAATTCCCATACTTGATTTCTTTCAAACTGGTTGAGTTCTTCTTGCATTGCGATACACCATTTTTCATCTTGAAGGGCTTCTTTAATGTTCTTTGGTTCAATCTGTGACACAAAAGCAACATTCATACAATAATTTGCAGTATTACTTCTTGTGTTTACCCCTTGTGTGATATCTCCAATTATGTTGTCCAAAGATAATCCTCTAGGTTGTTGCCATATTCTATTTAAATCTTCATCTTGAGGATTGTCATAATTCTTCTCTTCATTTGTCTCCTTTGATGAATTTTGACTTGTTCCTGCATCAAATTCTTCTGACTCAAGAGGTTTTGCCTCAAGGTCCACAATTTCATCAAAAGTAACATGTATGGATTCTTCTATTGTGAGCAGTTTTCTATTAAAGACTCTATATGCTTTGCTTGTTAAGGAATATCCAAGAAAAATTCCTTCATCAGCTTTTGAATCAAATTTTCCCAAATTCTGTTTTCCATTGTTTAAAACATAGCATTTGCATCCAAAGATTTTTAAATGGGAAACATTTGGTTTTCTATTTTTGAAAAGTTCATAAGGAGTACATTTTAAAATAGGTCGAATTAACATTTTGTTTAAAACATAGCAAGCAGTACTTACAGCATCAGCCCAAAATTGTTTAGGAACATTATTTTCATTTAACATAGTACGAGCAAGTTCCTCTAATGATCTATTCTTTCTTTCTACGACTCCATTCTGTTGGGGAGTTCTAGGCGAAGAAAAGTTATGAGAAATACCATGTTCTTCACAAAAATTTTCAAATAATTCATTTTGAAATTCACCACCATGGTCACTTCTAATAGCTTTTATTCTTAGATCCTTTTCATTTTGAATTAAGATAGCAAACTTCTTAAATTTTTTAAAAGCTTCACTCTTAAGAGTGAGAAACAGGGTCCAAGTATATCTTGAAAAATCATCAACAATAACTAAAGCATAATAGTTTCCACCAAAACTTTTTATCCTTGAAGGACCAAATAAATCCAAATGTAAAAGTTCCAAAGGTTTTAAAGTAGAAACAATATTTTTTGAATGAAAGGAATTTTTAACTTGTTTCCCCTTTTGACATGCATCACATAATTTATCTTTTACAAACTTTAATTTTGGTAGACCAATTACTAGTTCTCTAGATACTAGTTTGTTAAGTTGTTGCATATGTATATGAGCAGCACGCCTGTGCCATAACCATGGGTTTTCCTCTTTAACAACTAAACATGAAATATTTTTATTTAATACGTTTTCTAAATCAATTAAATAAATATTATTATGTCTAACTCCTTTTAAAGCAATTTCAGAAGAATCACTCTTAAAAATAGTGCAAGAATTCTTCTCAAAGGTTACCTTGAATCCTTTGTCGCACAGTTGACTTATGCTAATTAAGTTATGCCTTAGTCCTTCTACATATAGCACGTCTTTGATCATCAAGGTGTCTTTGCTTCCTATATCCCCTTTTCCAAGAATTCTTCCTTTGTTGTTGTCACCATAGGTAACGAAGCCTTGTTCCTTTTCTTTAAAGTTTGTAAATTTCGTCCTGTCTCCTGTCATGTGTTTTGAGCAACCACTATCGAGACACCACATGACTTTTCTTGATTTTTGTAATACCTGCAAAAGAAAGGAACAAACAAGCTATTTTAGGTACCCAACTTCTTTGTATGGGTCCTTTTGGGTTAGATTCAAATTATTTAGCAACCCAAACATATCTACCACTTGGAACACCATAATGCTTAATTTTACATTTATTTGAAGTATGACCCTTTTTCATACAATAAAAGCATGATACAACGTTTGTGTTCCTATAAGTTGTTCCTTTTTCTACCCATATTCTACGGGTTCTATTATCCTGTTTGTTTTTAATTTTAGGAACATACTCATTTTTAACAACCTTATTTTCGTTATTTTTACTACATTCTCCTAAAGTTGTATTTTCAGAAAAATATTTGAATTGTGTGCAAGACTCACATTCATTATTAGCAATATATTTTCTTTTTCATAATATAAAACTTTACTTTTTAAATTCCTGATTTCTTCTGCTTGATATAAAAATTTATTTTTCAAACTTCTGTTTTCTTCAGATGAATTTGTAAATTCAGTTTTCAAGACATCATTTATTTTAGTTAGATTTTCAGAAGTAAACTTCAAATTTTTATTTTCTTCAAGAAGGTTGTCAAATTCAGATTTTAAATTTTTAAAATCCTTTTTCAGCTTTTTATGAGAAATATTTAATTTTTCAGATTCAATTAACAATGTAGCATATGTTTCATGCAACTCATCTTCATCAACTTGACTATTATTATCAGAATAATGTGAGCTACTTACTTGGCTGACATTATCATCATCTGCCATTAAACAGATGTTTGCCTCTTCATCTGACTCGCTTGAATCTGAAATGGACTCATTATCGTCTTCCCATGCAATGTATGCTTTCTTTTTCTTGAAGAATCTTTTCTCCTTTTTGTCTTCACCTTTCTTTTGATTTGGGCAGTCTGCCTTTAGATGCCCCTTCTCTCCACAGCCATAGCATCGGTAATTTGAGGAAGATGCTTGATTATCTTTCTTTTCGTATCTAAACCTTCCTTTACCTTTAGACTTCATGAACTTGTTTAATCTTTTGATCACTAGGCTTAAGTTTTCCTCTTCGTCTGAATCTTCATCTTCCGATTTAGCTTTGCTTCTTTCAACCTCTGATTTTAATGCCAAACTCTTCTTGTTGGTTTTGGCTTTTGCTTCTTCTTCATCAAGTCTTCCAAGATCTAATTCATGTTCCCTCAACTTTCCAAATAGTGCCGCCATAGTCATGGTGTTGAGGTTTTGTGACTCCGAGATTGCAGTCACCTTAGATTGCCACGACCTGTCTAAAGACTTCAAGATTTTAATGTTTAATTCATCAGTATCAAATGACTTACCTAGTCCAATGAGATGATTGACAATGTTGGTGAAGCGTTTTTGAACGTCGGAAATTGTTTCTCCTTGCTTCATCCGGAACATTTCATACTCTTGGATTAAGGAGTTCTTCCTTGCCCTCTTTACATCATTTGTTCCTTCATGCGTCACTCTGAGTATGTCCCACATTTCTTGAGCAGTTTTGCATACAGAGACCCTGTAGAACTCATCAACAGTCAATGCTGACGCAATGATATTCCGGGCTTTTACGTCATTCTGAAATCTTTTCTTTTCTTCAGTGGTCCATTGACCACGGGGCTTTGGTTCCTGTGTATTGTTAGTAGGAACAGAAGAGCCAGATGCAATAACATCCCAAATTTCACAATCAATAGATTCAATAAATATTTGCATTCTTACCTTCCAGAATGCATAGTTCTCACCTGTGAATAGTGGGGGTCTATTGATTGATGCACCCTCTGTAAAGGTTTGATGTGATCCTGCCATTTGAATGACTATCAAAGCAAGCTCTGATGCCAATTGTTAGAATCGCTGCAACGGAATTATTAGCGTGGAACAAACCAATAGGGGAGGTGAATTGGTTATATACTTTTATTGTGCCTTTTATTATTTTTCTCTTAATTTTTCTTACTGGGCGAATGATTAAATATAAATGACAAAGTAAGGGAAAGAGAAAAATTACACAGGTGATTTTATCCTGGTTCAGATCACTAGGATCCTACTTCCAGTCGCTTATCTCAAACAAGATAAACCTTTTTCACTAACACAAAACACTTACAAATATTAGTCACAAAGAAAAACAATTTGTAAGAGTTTAGAAATACCACCTCTCTTGAAACCACAAGAGACGAACTTACACTTCCTTTGAATCTTCACAAAGGATGACCACCTCCTTCGAATGCTTCACGAAGGATGATTCTCTTCCAGGCACTTCCTTGGACACACCGAGGATGAACAAGCTATTCCTCTATCACCGCAGAAGCACTTCAGGACTTTGCAGACAAGAGTTTCCTTAGCTTCAACAATCTCACAGAGTTCTCAAAGAGTTCAGAGATCTTTTGCACAAGGGAAGAGTTATTTTTGAGATAAAGAGTGAGCCATTTTATAGACTCAGCCTAATACCCTTCCATTCTTCGAAAACGGGCCATCTAACGCATTTAATCGATTAACATAAATATTAATCAATTAATAATGAGTACAACGACTAGTTTTTCAAATCTGAAACCCCCAACGGCTAGTTTTTCAAATCTGAAACCCCCAACGGCTAGTGTTAATTGATTATTCTCAGGAATAATTGATTAACTAAATAAATCAAATATAAATTACAAGAATCAACCCTAATACATATTTGAGCACTATTACATCAACTTTGATTATTATAAAAGCTTTATAAAATACAGAGATCTTCAATTTCTCTTTATGAATCTTGACTTGTGCAAATCTGTTCATTATCAAAACTTCATCTTTGATTTTTGCTAACATTTATATATAGTATAAGTCAAATCAGACACATTTAGATTGATTATGCTATTAATCTAATCGATTTCATCTCACACTTATAACATATTAACAACACCCAAAGTCATTACTTGAATGCACAATTAATGTAATTGATTTGCAATTAATGCTTGGTCCGTTGTCACCCTTATGACAAGTAATGAAATAGTTTTCATATCTTTAACAAATTTAATTGAATACAAGATGCATGTAATCGATTAAGTTTTAACTCTTAGTATATTTTTGAAAACTTTTCTTCTCAAAATCCATCACTACACACTTGAAAAAGATTTGTGCAAACCCCCAAGTTTTAATCGATTTAACCATTAACGTAATCGATTTAATACATGTTGTTTTGCCACAATTTAAAGCTTAAGTTGTTTGATGAGTTTAATTGATTATCACATCATTGTAATCGATTTAGTCATACAAATATGCTTGGTGCATGTGGTTTTTCCATTTCAAAACTCAATTTAATCATACACATCTATAATCACATTTCCAACACAGTAGTATGCAATAATCAACATGATATGTTCACAGTTATGCTTGTACAAATCTCACAGTAAGCATATAAGAATATAACATATATAACACAGTACATATACATGTGTTTTAATTAACTATGTGTTGTCATCATCAAAAACAGATATCATAGAGATTGTGGGTTCAACTACTAAACCTGTGCTCCCCTTATCAATAATCTCCACAACAGTCTTGATCATATGTGTTGAGATTGTTGATAGGGGGAGCACTGGTTTAACTGAACCTACAATCTCAGAGCTTATGGTTTTTGATGATGACATGTTTGTGTTGTGTTGATAATTGCAATTCACTATGTCATATGTGAGATTTAATCTGTGATTGCATGAAAATTATTTTGGAAAAGAAAAACCACATACACTTTAGTTGAACTTAAATTGTATGGAAAAACAACAGTTTCAAGTCGACTTTATTATGAAGTAAGTTGTTTAAAACTTGTGGCTTTGCAAAAACTTTTTCAAAGTGTGCTGTGAGGATTTTTGAAGAGAAAGTTTTTCAAAACTATGTTTTTAACTGTTACAAAGTCGACTATGTGCACAAGCCATTCGACTAAGTTTGTTACAGTTTTGAAATTCTATTAATTCTTGTATTAAATGTTACAATGGCTATATTTTTCAATATGTTGACCAAGCATTTATTGTGATTCGACTGCATTAATTGTACATTCAATTAACTGCATTAGTAGCTAAGTCGACTAAAATGCGTCTGAGACGTGTTTATCTATATATTGACGCAAATTTGAATTTTGTAAGAACTTTTGTGAATTCTAACATTTTCATATTCATTACAGATTAGTGCTATTGGCACCAAAGCTGGTTTTCATAAAATATTTGAAAAACTAGTCGATTACGTTTTCTGATAAATCGACTGATCCTGGAAAATGGCTTCTGCATTTGAACTGATATCAACTACTTGCAATGCAAAATTAAACTCTGTTGCTAACGAGTTTTATGAATATTTTGAAACAGGGATTTAACGAAACAAAGAAGTTACTTGTGTCAACAAGTTGAGCTCTAGATCACAAAGATTAAATCTGCAGGAAGAAAGATTTACGAGATTTCTCAATATGAAGAAAGATGACAGGATTCAAAGTGAAAACAAAGAAAATGTACATGAAAGGGATCTCATCATGATGGCAAAATCTGAGACAGTAGAATAGTACTTGAGACAAGGAACGAAAAGCTCCATGTGGTACCTGGACAATGGATGCTCAAGACATAGGACAGGAGATCCAACAAAGTTCATTAGTATATCTTACAAGACTTCTGGTTATGTCACATACGGCGACAACAACAAAGGAAAGATCATCGGTATAGGTAAAATCAAAACTCCTACTTCTTATGAAATTAAAAATGTAATTCTTGTTGAAGGGTTAAAGCACAATCTACTCAGCATCAGTCAGCTATGTGATAGAGGATTGAAGATTACATTTGAACCTAAATATTGTCTGATCAGCAACGGTTCAACTGATGAGTTGTTACTTGTGGGAAAAAGACATAATAATATCTACATAATATTGTCTGATCAACAACGGTTCAACTGTCATTTGTTTGATGACTAAGGAATATGATGTCTAGCTGTGGCACAAGAGACTAGCTCACATCAACATGGATCAACTGAACAAGCTAGTATCAAAGGATCTTGTTATTGATGAATCGACAAGTGTACCGAATCGCACAAGTAATATAAAATGGCAAGACCAAGTATCGTATCCCAGAAGACTCTCGGCACTAAACAAATGTGTGATGACTCGATTAATTAAGACTTAAATAAAACGAAATTGTTGGTTTCAAATCCAAAAACATAAAATTAAATATGAATGCATATTGATCAATAGTAGAGTAAAAAAGAGATGAACGGATGTTGTTTAATATGAGATGAATATGTTGTTAGGGTTTGATTTCACCAAGTTTACTCTCATGTATATAAGAATTCTTCTTTTTACATTAATGTTAACGTCACTCACTAAATTACTTAGAACGCGATCCCTCGGCGCAATAAGCCTGCCTTAATTCCTAGTTTGTGCAATTCCTAGCGTTCCTAGAAAATTAATTCTGAAGATCAAGAGCTTAAGACAACCAAGTACTCATACCCTTATCCCTGAGAAATATTACCTTTGGGAGAATTCAACAAGAACCTGAATTGTAAGGAACCTCCGGGAACTCATGCAATTCATAAATCATGCTACTAAATGAGTTAAATAGAGCAAGCATTGAAACAAATGAAAAAGCATATAAATTAAGAATCAACTCAAATACATGAGAGTTCACAAGGTTACATCATCCCCCAACAACAAGTAGAGTTCAGTTTCCCATGGACATGGAGAAACTAGATGAATAATGCAAAAATCATGAGATAATGAAACCCTAAAAGTAGAAGAGGAAGCTCCCGCCTTCAGATCTGCCTTCAGAGAGTAAAAGAGTGTGTTGTTGTGCTGCTGCAGCCACAGATACCAAACCTAGGACGCTAGGGTCCTTTAAATAGAACAGAAACAAAGCCCAAGCCTGAGTCACCGGCGCTCAAGCGCCCCACTTAGGGCGCCCGGGCGGCGAGCGGTGGTCTTCCATGCTCTAGCCTCACAGAGGTCGCCCAAACCTTCTACATCCGGTGCTCAAACGCCCCAAAAAGGAACGCCCGGGTGGTGAGCGACACTTCCTGCGCTTAAGCCTTTCAAAGTACGCCCAAGCCTTCTTCATCCGGCGCTCAAGCAACCCAACAAGAGGTGCCTGGGTGGTGAGCGACACTTCCTGCGCTGAAGCCTTCCAGAGTACGCCCAATTCTTCTTCACTCGGCACTCAAGCGCCCCAAAAGTGGGCGCCCGAACGGTGAGCAGCACTTCCTGCGCTTAAGCCTCAAAAAGGGCGCCCAAGCCTCGAGCTTCTTTCCTTCTAGTGCTTTTTCTAGACCTTTCTGAGCTCTATCTCCTCAGCACTTTTATCCCTGCTTTCCATCAAGTTCAACCTCGACTGTCTTTTTCACAGAACTTAATAGAAAAGTAGATTTCCAAGCAAGTTTCTAAGCAGAAAAGGGTGCATTTAGTGTTAAAATTACATCACAGATAACAGTATTTTCAAAGTTATCAGAACCCCAAACTTAGAACTTTGCGTGTGCTCAAGCAAAGCAGATTGTAACTCAGCTTTTCAGAACAATCACTACAATGACTCAACCTTTTTCAAAAACTTTTTCTTCTAGACAAGAAATCACTTTGATCAACTCAGCATACAAATGTCAATTAAGATGTATAGATGCCTTATTAGTTTAAAATTAGTGTGATGCTCATGTACTTCAACAGATGCTCATGTATAGATGATAACGGTTGAAAAACCGTTATTTTTATGCTTAAATTTCATACCAAAAGCAACCTTTAAGACTTAGAAACTAGCTTGAACTCATATTTTTGCTTTAGTTTTGAGAATAAGAGAGTTGAAAGTGAATTTAATGGTTTTGTGCAAGATTCCCTTGATTTTGTAGGCTAATTGAATGATTTGAAAGAAGAATTGAAATACCGAATGATTGGAGTGCTGAAAAGTCAACAAAAAACCAGAAAAGTCAACCAGTCAACAAGAAAAGTCAACCATAAAAGTCAACCAGTCAACCAGAATGCTGAAAAACCAACCAGAACGCAGAAAAAGTCTGACCGAGTGGCGCTGAGCGGAAAAATACCGCTGAGTGGCACTTTTTGGGTGCCGAAATCACCGCTGAGGGGCAAAACAGCAGTTGGGGGGCAAAATGGATCATGCGCTAGTACCGCTCAGCGGTAAAATACCGCTGAGCGCCATTCTAAGTGGGCTTGGACCGGTTTCCTTTGTTTTTATGGGCTTGGACTTGTTTTATGTTATTTTTATGCCCTATTTAAGGACTTGCACGTCCTAGGGTTTGTATCTTTGGCAGAAACGAAGCAAACACTCTCTCTTCCACCCCTTGGGGTAGATTGGGAGATGGTGACAGCTCTCCTCTTCTCTTTCTCGGGTTTTTCTATCTCTTTCATTCTTTCATTATTGTTCATCTAGGTTCACCATGAATATGGTGAACTAAACCTTATATGTTTGTTGGGGAATCAATGTAATCTTTTGAAGCTCTCATATATGGAATTTGTGCTTGCATCTTAATATAAGATTTATGCTTTCTTTCATCATTAGTTAGGGTTTTTCCTCTTTGCTTAATGCTTGCTTTGTTTAACTCATTCAATGCATGATTATTGATTTTGTCGATACGGGAACGTACGGGGAAGTCTAGATCCGGGGAATCTCTCCCAATATTATATTGGTTGTCGTTAAGCTCCTGCACTTGATGAACTAATTATTAGGAATGCTAGGAATTGTATGAACTCGTAATTAGGGAGAAGCCTTCTTGAAAGGTACTTTAGAGAGTGGCATTAACAATGATGATTTGAATGTTGAATTCCTAAAATATATGAGAGTGGATAAGATGAAATTGACCCCCAACAACATATTCATATATATATTTCATTGAAAGTGCTTGTCTTTTGCTTTTGCCACTGATCAAAACCTCATGCATACATGTTTATTTTCTGTTTTGCATATTAAACTTCAATTATTTCGTTCTTAAGTCTTAGCTAATCAACAAACCACATAACTAAACTAGGCCGTGAGTCCTTTGGGAGAACGATACTTGGTCTTACCAAGTTTATTACTTGAACGATTCGGTCATACTTGCCGATTGTAAAACAAGTTTGTGACATCATATTTTGGTGATCATAAATTTGTCCATCAATAGATGTACTTGAAAGTTAAGAAAGTGGTTCACTCAAGCATTCAAAAGTGTATCACTCAAGCACTCAAAAGTGTATCACTCAACTTACAGGTGTATAGTGAGGTGTTGGTGGTTCTTTCACTCTGCTATCACAATGTCACACAAATTAATTTTGCCTTTCATTTAACCAAAATCAAACATACTCACAAGCAAGTTGTCATCACAAGGGCTTTTCATGGCTTGTAACTTGGCTGGGCTAAGAAGGAAATTGGTTTTTCTGGTCAACAAAATCCTTGAGTTAAGAGAGATATTTATGAATTTAACAATTACACACAGGTTCTCTTTTCAAGAAGATCTTTTTATTATTCCCAACCTTTTCCCTTGCAGTGAGATTTTCTTTCTTTTCTTTTCATTTTTGTTTTCTTTTTCTTTGTGCTCACTACTTATTTTTCTAGCAACCCCAAACTTGAACCTTTATCAATAACTCACAAATATTCTCAACTCAAATCAAGGTAAAGAATTTAAAACAGGGTTTTCAAAACATGCTTAAGGCTAAAGGTTCAAAGGATGGAACACGCTGTTCTGTTTTTATTTGGAAAAATTCATGAGTAGGCTAAAAAAAAATAAGGGATAACAAAAGATGACCTTGATCATATGAAACCTGCAAGCAAGTAGTTCAATCAAAGAAATTTTGGGCAAAATCATTCATGCTTTCAAAGTAATATTAATTATTCACAACAACTCTGAAGCCTAAAACACTTTTTCCTTTGTTGTCTTTTTCTTCATCATTCACCTGTGACAGAAAATAATTTTTACCTTTCTTGCCTGGCTTAGCAGCTTTTGTACTAGTCATTGGTGCATGTTCATATGCAACTTTGAGACTAGTCTTCTTTACTTGAATGTTCTGCTCAGCATTGAACATCACCTCCTCTTCTTGGTCTTTGATTATTATAGTTCCATCATCAACATTGATGATAACTTTGGCTGTTTTCATGAGTGGCCTTCCAAGAATAATAGGGATCTCCAAATCTTCCCCCATCTCCATCACCACAAAGTCCACCAGGAATCTAAGGTTTTCTATTCGAATGACAACATCCTCCACCACACCATAGGACTTCTTAGTGGATCTATCCGCCATTTGCAGAATCATCTTTGTAGGCTTGACTTCAAGACCACCAATCTTTTCAAGCACAAATAAGGGCATCAAGTTGATATTGGACCCTAAATCAATTAGGGCTTTCTCTATTTCATGACTCCCAATAGTACAGGGAATAGTGAAACTTCCGAGATCTTTAACTTTTGGAGGAAGTGCCTTCTGCAAGATCACGCTACAATTGTCCTGTACCTCAATTCTCTCCTCCTCTGGACTTTTTCTCTTTTTGTTGAATTTCTTCAGGAAGTTAACATAACCGGGAACCTGTTCCAATGTCTTAGTCACATGAATTTAATCTCCAATTCCTTGAAGATTTCCATGGATTGCTCAAACTGTTTTTCCTTCTCCTCCCTAGAATAATTATTTGGGTAAGGAAGAGTTTTTTCATATAATTCTTTCTTTTTTTCCTTATCCTCTTCCTCTCTTTTTTTCTTTTCTTCCCTCTCTTTTTCCTTTTCTTATCTCTCACTCTCGTCTTTTTCTTTCTCTATATCTTTCTCTTTTTCACTCAAACTTTCTTTTTCTTTTCTCTCTATTAAAATAGAATAAAATAAAATAAAATAAAATAAAGCTGAAATTAATTAAGAATCACACAAATAGAATAGTTTAAACCGTGAGTCCCCGACAACGGCGCCAAAAACTTGTTGATGAATCGACAAGTGTACCGAATCGCACAAGTAATATAAAATGGTAAGACCAAGTATCGTATCCCAAAAGACTCTTGGCACTAAATAGTTGTGTGATGACTCGATTAATTAAGACTTAAATAAAACAAGATTGTTGGTTTCAAATGCAAAAACATAAAATTAAGGGTTAAATATGTTTTTCGTCCCTTAAGTATCACACGATTTTGGTTTTAGTCCCTACTCGGAACTTTGATGGTTTTTAATCCTCGTAGTTTTGAAACTATTAGTATTACTCCTTAAAAATGGACGGCGTTAAGTTTTAGTAGACGTGACAAACGACGATGCCCAGCTATGCTCTGCACTCTCTGCCTCGTTGCTGGCCAATAAGAATTTGACAGTCACGTGGCCATTCTCGTTCTTCCTCCCTCACCTGACAACGGCAAAGATCTAGGTTTTCACGGCGTCATTCTCGTTCTCGCTCTGCACTCTCTGTGATGTTGATGCTTCTCGCGCGGTGGTGGGACGAACTCGACGGAGGTCGAGCCATGACAGCGGTGCGACGCGCCACCACACAATTTCAGCTTTGGAGCTATCACGGCCAGCGCGGATCGAAGAAAGGGGGGTTGCGATGAAGATGACGATTCGGATTGACGGTGAAGACGCGAGGGACGCGACAATTCACGGCGGTGCGGTGTGGCTGAGGAAGTGGAGACAAGGTCGCGATTGTGTTGCAGTGGTGCGATTTATATGAACAGAGATGGTGTGAACAGAGATGGCGTGAAATCAACAAATAAACCTTTTACAACCTCGAATTCCGACTAGTAAAAATACAACCTCTGAAAAGAATAGGAAAATTTTGCTGTGATAAAAGACATCATCCGCCTTACTAACAGTTGATCATTCTCAAGAAACAATACAACAGAAAAGAAAAAGGCAAAGCAACAATTTCAACAACCGAAGTTATTAAACAGAGGTAGGCATACCTCTGCAGCCTCCACCAGGCGACCATCGTCCTTATACAAAATGCCGCAATGTGTGAGAGCACGAGCATTTTGAGGATCCAGCTTGATAGCCTCAAAAAAACTCTCAAACGCAAGCCTTCCCTTATTTTGCATCTGAAGGCATATCCCTTTCCCAATGAGCGCCTCCACATTTGCACCATCGCTCTCTAAGACACGCTCGTAGATAGCAAGAGCGTCAGCAAATTTGTTCCTCGAACGCAAGACGTTCGCATAAGAAACACTGTCGTTCCCTTCACTACCAACAGAACCACTACACTCCAAAAACCCATTGTTACCATTTCCCGCTAATTCTTGTTCACTCCCGCTCCCATCACTATTCTCCGCCCCTGCCATCTGCAGAAACAAAACAAGTAACGGAATTCGAAATTGCAGCGACTGCGTCAACAAATTGCACAATCACCATTGTGAGTCTATAGAAAAATAGTCAGAATTCATCAACACAAAATCGATCGCAACTGAAGGTGAAAGGACGAACCCTAAACATGGAGGATGGATTCAGATCTACATGGTGTTGTAGAAGCTGACAATAATAGAATAAATCGAGAGTGATGAGTTGATGGGAACTAATCTAGATCGTCTACGGTGGGAAAGATGGGAACTTTTTTCATAAGGATTAGTTTAGATTTGGCGTCCAGTTTTATGGTTTTAGTTATTTAGATTTCGAGGAGAGTGGTGAGTTGATGCCTATCAAGAGGTTGTCGTGGACGGCGACGCTAGCGCATTCCTGGCCACGGTGCTGCTGGAGGACGAGGGGGCAGAGACAAGAAGCTTCTGGTTGGCCGCAGATGACGAAGTTAGATTCAACCTGAAAAACGAAACCATCAACGTGGCACGACAGTTGACATATGACGTGGCTTCGCCGTTTGCCACGTCTACTAAAACTTAACGCCGTCCATTTTTAAGGAGTAATACTAATAGTTTCAAAACTACGAGGATTAAAAACCATCAAAGTTTCGAGTAGGGACTAAAACCAAAATCGTGTGATACTTAAGGGACGAAAAACATATTTAACCCTAAAATTAAATATGAATGCAAATTGAACAATAGTAGAGTAACACAGAGATGAACAAATGTTGTTTAATATGAGATGAATATGTTGTTAGGGTTTGATTTCACCAAGTTTACTCTCATGTATATAAAAATTCTTCTTTTTACATTAATGTTAACGTTACTCACTAAATCGATCCCTCGGCGCAATAAGCATGCCTTAATTCCTAGTTCATGCAATTCCTTGCATTCCTAGAAAATTAAGTCTGAAGATCAAGAGCTTAAGACGACCAAGTGTGATAACGATTGAAAAACTGATATTTGTATACCTAATTTTGATATTAAAAACAACCTTTATGACATAGAAACTAGCTTGGAATCATGTTTTTACTTAATCTTTGGAAATAAGAGAGTGGGTTTATGCTTGGTTTTCCTTGTTTTGGCAAGAATTAAGATGAATTAGATGAAAGAATGTGAAGTAGTAAGAAGCTGGACTCAGGAAAGGAAGTAAAAGTGCACAAAAGAAGAGCTGCATTCACCGCTCTCAACTTTTACCGCAGAGCGGCGTTTTGAAGCACCACAGTCACCGGTGAGGGCCAAAACTGTAACTGAGCGTCATCTTGAAGAGCCACACTTACTGTTAAGCGCCAAAAGTGCCGTTGAGCGCCATTTAATTGGGCTTGGGCCTATTCACTACAAAAAAGAAGGGCATTATCGAAGGCCAAAAGCCGTCGCAAAGTGCCAGAAGCCGTCGGAATAGGGTATTTACAGACGGCTTCTCGACGGCCAATGAGCCCTGGGTAAATCCCTTGTCACTAACAGTTACCGAGGGCTATAAGCCTTCGGTAATTACCGAAGGGCAAAAGCCCTCGGTTATTACCGAAGGGCTGAAGCCTTCGGTAATTACCTAACGTGGGTATTTACCGAAGGGCAAAAGCCTTCGGTAAGTTGGAGGGAAATGTAAGAGACAATTGTATTTATTATGAAACCAACAACATAAACAGACCTGCATAACAGTTTTCAAGAACAAACAATCCTGCATAACAGTTTTCAAGCACATACAGACCTGCATAATGTGCATCTCAAAGATGCAATCATTGATCAATATCCATAGAGCATCCATTAATCCATAGAATATCCACTAATCCATAGAACATGTATTTATAGTTAAAACATAAAACAATGTAACATAATGATGTTCTAACATCCAAAGTCATCCAGTTGATCTAACATCGAAATGATCTAAACTCCAAATGTTCTAATATCCAAATGTTTCTTAATAATATGAAACTAATAATGTACATAGTTATCATCAGAATGATCTTCATCATCCTGCTCCTCTATTGATGGCTGGACTGGTGTGGGTTGGACTGATGAGGGTTGACTGATGAGGGTTGGACTGATGTGGGCTGCTGAAGGGCAGCGGGTGACAAGGAGGGTCGTGGTTAGGTCGAAGGGATATTGAATTCATCCTGTGAAGTTTCAGGCAACACTCTCATGACCAGGGCCTTAAAGTTTGTAAACTCTGCTCTCGGATCAGTGATTGTTACCAATAAGGAGTATTGGTAAATCTTGAAGAAATTTGTTTTGATGATGCTACAAGAAGTTTTAGTTGCAGAAAATATTAGAATTAGTTAAAAGCAATTTGTAGAAATTAAATGTAGTAGGAAATTCTTGTAAACCTTGTAAACTTGCATTTTTAACTACAATAATCGATTATGATTAAGCAATAATCGATTATCACAAGTCATACTTGAATAATCGATTATCACTTCATATAATCGATTATCACATTTTTGAAAACCTATAACGGACTTGAATAATCGATTATCACTTACAATAATCGATTATTCATGGCAGTTGGGAGCTGACCTTTGGCACTCAGTGTACTTGGCTATATATTTTGTTTTGGAGAAATTAGAAAGCAACGTTTTTGAACTGAGAAAGCTTAGAACACTGTGTGTCAGAGGAACGTTCTCAGAAAGCTTTTTGTTCATTGTTCCCTTGCTTGGTCTTGTGAAAGGAGAGGCTCGCGTATCGTGTGTCGATAGTCGGAGCAGACTCTCTTCAAGTTAGCAAGGTGCTCTGCCTGGTCTTGTGAAAGGAGAAGCTTGTGAATCGTTGGTCGATTGCTGAAGCGGTTCTCTTCAAGTTGGTAGAGTGGTTCTATTCATTTTATTCTTGTTCATTATCTTGTAATCTGTTAAACAATTTTTTAGTGAAAAAGGTTAATCACTATTTATAGTGATTAACGACTGGACGTAGAATCTTTTGATTCGAACCAGGATAAAAATTCTGTGTTGATCTTCTTATTCCCTACACTCATTTTATTTTACGTATATCAACTGTTTGATTAATTTTCTGAAAGAAAATTATTTTTACTAAAAGGACCAAATTAAGTTTAATTGTGATCGAATACGCTTTCCGCTCTCTGAGTGTTAATTCCGCTGCGCTATACTCTTCGAAAAATACCCCCTCCGATACCAATCAATTGGTATCAGAGCTTGCTTTGATAGTTTTTCAAAATTTGCGAAAATGGCTGGTCACAATCAAAACCATGTATATGCTGAGGGTGCTTCCATTAACAGACCTCCATTGTTTACTGGTGATAACTATGCTTTTTGGAAAGTTAGAATGGAGATTTTTATGGGGTCTGTTGATAGAGGTATTTGGGAAGCTGTACAAAATGGCCCTTATATTCCTATGAATACTGTTGATGGTGTAGAGACTGAAAAACCTTATTTTAATTGGACTGCTGAAGAAAATAAACGAGCTCAGTTTGATATTAAAGCTTGCAATATAATTTCATCTGCTGTTGTACTTGATGAATTTTATAGAATTTCAGTGTGTAAGACAGCACAGGAAATGTGGGAAGTCCTCAGAGTCACTCATGAAGGAACAGAGGACGTAAAGCGTGCTAGGAAGAACACTCTCATTCAGGAATATGAGATGTTCAGAATGCAACCTGGAGAAACGATCTCTGATGTTCAAAAACGATTCACTCATATTGTGAATCATTTAACAGGGTTGGGTAAGACTTTTGATACTGATGAACTTAATGTGAAAATTCTGAAATCTCTGGACAGGTCTTGGCAACCAAAGGTGACTGCCATCTCGGAATCTCAAAATCTTACTCAGATGTCAATGCCAATCTTGTTTGGAAAGCTCCGTGAGCATGAACTTGAGCTGAGGAGATTGACTGCTGAAGAGGATCAAGGCAAAAGGAAAACTCTAGCTTTCAAGTCTGAAATTTCTAAAGGAAAAAGCTCTAAGAGGATCGAAGAAGATGATTCTGATGATGAAAAAAATATGAGCTTGATGATAAAGAAATTTGCAAAGTTCATGAAAGCAAAGGGAAAGGACAAGTTTCACAAAGATAGGAAAGAAAGTCAAGAATCTCCATCAAACGTAAAGTGCTTTGGTTGTGGAGAAAGAGGGCACGTAAAATCTGAGTGTCCAAAAAGCAGGAAAAGTGAAGACAGGAAGGAGAGAAAATTTCAAAAGAAAAAGAAAGCATACATAGCTTGGGAGGATAATGCCTCTAGTTCAACAAGTTCAAGTGACACAGAAGAAGAAGCCAATATTTGTCTAATGGCTGAATCAAAAGATACTGGAAGCCAAGTAAGTGATTCCAGCTTTGAATCTAGTGAATTAGACTTGCAAAAGGCTTTCTATGAATTGTTGATTGAATCTGAAAAGCTTGATGCTGCACATAAAAAACTTAAGAAAGAGCACAATGAATTAAAATTGAATTATGAAAAGTTGCTTGATGATGAAGTTGTCTTAAGAAATAAAGTTAGTTCTTTAGAAACAAAATTATCTGATGCAAATGCTACTGTTGAACCTGTTGAATGTTTGTCTTGTAAGAATCATATGTTTGATATTGACATACTTGAAAACTTACTTGCAAAGGAAACCAAGACTAATTCACATGCTAAGACAAACTTTAAGAGAAGAAATGTTAAAAGTAGAAATATGCATCAAATAAATAAGTCCAAAGTAAGAAGAACTCGTAGAGTTTGGGTTGAAAAAGGGACCTTTAATAAAAACAAAGTAAGCAATGCTTGTTGTTTTTACTGTATGAAGCATGGACACACATCAAACAAATGCAACATTAAACATTTTGGTGTTCCAAATGGTAAATATGCATGGGTTAAAGTTGTAAAATGATTTATACTTGCATGAACTAACCTTAAGGACCCATAAATAGATTATGGGGACCAAAACTCTATTGTTTTGTTTTGCAGGTTAAGTTCTCAAAAGGAGAGGAGAGATCCATGGTATTATGCTTTCGGAAATAATGATCTAAGAGCAGGAAGTGAATCCATCAAATGGCATTCAAAGCCTTGGTTCGAACTCCATGTGATTGAGCTAAGTATTGTTTGAACTGTGTTATTGCACTTTGTTCTGGTTATCTTTCTAATTTTCCATTATTTGATTACTGTTATATTCATTTAAATGAGTTGGTTGATAGATTTTCATTGGCATTTTTAGATAATTGAGTTATTTGATGATTGAATTGGCATTTCCGTTTCAAAGATGTTTTCTGTGGAGATCTATTTATATGCATGCCATATGAGCTATGATTTGCTCCGCATAAAGCTTGATTTCAAATGGTGAAAATCACTGTAGAATAGTCTTTAAAAGCAGTTGTCGGAACTGCATTTCCTTGTTTTAGTCAATTTTCCAGTTTTAAATTCTGGTTTGCCAATATTTTATGGATAAAATCCATTGAACCAAGATAAACAATGTTATTGAATTAAATCTGATTACTGCATATTGTTGTTTTAATTTTTATATATGTTGTTTTATATGCAGAGTTGAATTCATTGGGTTGAACAGATTGGGATATGAGAGTGCATGAATCATAGTTGTTGTTTTGAAAGTTGTAAATTGTGTTGTCAAAGTTAATTTTTTTAACTGATTGTGCTAGCTGAAATGCTTTCATGTCAAACCTGTAGCAGCTGTGATCATTTCCGTTTAAGCTACTGTTGCATTCATTTTAGTTTATAAATTGGTTGCTTAATCATTGATATCTTAATTGTTTGAAAAGTGGTTGTTGATTTCGTGGGTTAATTGAGTATGCTAAAAACTATTTTTGAATTGCATATTTAAGGGGGTATCTTTACTTTATGAACTTAGAAGAGAGTTAGGAGTATTAGACATATCTTAAAATCAAAATCTATGCAAATTTTTGCATTTTTCGTAAACTTAACGCTTCATAATCGATTATCACTAAGTTATAATCGATTATTCATGCATCAAATTCAATTCTGGAAAATCTTGAGCAGATAATCGATTATCATTATGCATAATCGATTATCATGCAATTTTGGGCAGTAATTATTGAACTGATAATCGATTATCACGAGCCATAATCGATTATCGTGCTGACAATTTCAAAAATAGAGCCGTTGGAGCATCCCATAACGGCTATAAACGACCATAAACGGCTAGTTTTTCCATTTTTCTTATAAATAGCCCCCCATAATCGATTATTAGACACTCCTTTGCACCCAAATACTGCTGAAATCAAATCTAGAGCTCAAATCTTCTTCATTTCCCTTCACCTTCTCAAAATCTCATTTTCCCATTCTTCCTCAACTTCTATGGAAGAACATTTTGCAAGGTTATCTAAACAATTGGAGGATATGAGTCTTGCACAAAAGACTCACTTTGAGGAGATTTATGAGTGGCAACGATCTGTTGATGAGTACATGGTTGATCAATTTCTTGATCTTGATGTTCGTCTATCTAACATCGAGAATCATCTCAACATTCAACCTCCCGAGAGATCTCCTAGTCCTGAGTTTTAGATATAGGTTCTATGTTAGACTGTTTTGTTGTTTACTTGCCATTTCATCTATGTTATAATTCTGTCTGTTATGTGTCTTCTTATAATGTAATCTTTATTTTCATAAATAAAATGATCTCTTGATTATATGCATCCTTTGATTAATTGAGGGGGAGATCATATTTAGGGGGAGCCTTTAACATCTGATCTTTTTGCTTCTGATAAAAAAGGGGGAGAAGAATAATACAAGGGGAGAAGTATAAATTATTACAGGTATTGCTAACCTTGTTGTTGTTTCTTAGCTTGTATGTTTTGCAGGTAAGCCAAACTTGCTTTTAAAATTGAATTTTTTATCATCATCAAAAAGGGGGAGATTGTTACCAATAAGGAGTATTGGTAAATCTTGAAGAAATTTGTTTTGATGATGCTACAAGAAGTTTTAGTTGCAGAAAATATTAGAATTAGTTAAAAGAAATTTGTAGAAATTAAATGTAGTAGGAAATTCTTGTAAACCTTGTAAACTTGCATTTTTAACTACAATAATCGATTATGATTAAGCAATAATCGATTATCACAAGTCATACTTGAATAATCGATTATCACTTCATATAATCGATTATCACATTTTTGAAAACCTATAACGGACTTGAATAATCGATTATCACTTACAATAATCGATTATTCATGGCAGTTGGGAGCTGACCTTTGGCACTCAGTGTACTTGGCTATATATTTTGTTTTGGAGAAATTAGAAAGCAACGTTTTTGAACTGAGAAAGCTTAGAACACTGTGTGTCAGAGGAACGTTCTCAGAAAGCTTTTTTTTCATTGTTCCCTTGCTTGGTCTTGTGAAAGGAGAGGCTCGCGTATCGTGTGTCGATAGTCGGAGCAGACTCTCTTCAAGTTAGCAAGGTGCTCTGCCTGGTCTTGTGAAAGGAGAAGCTTGTGAATCGTTGGTCGATTGCTGAAGCGGTTCTCTTCAAGTTGGTAGAGTGGTTCTATTCATTTTATTCTTGTTCATTATCTTGTAATCTGTTAAACAATTTTTTAGTGAAAAAGGTTAATCACTATTTATAGTGATTAACGACTGGACGTAGAATCTTTTGATTCGAACCAGGATAAAAATTTTGTGTTGATCTTCTTATTCCCTACACTCATTTTATTTTACGTATATCAACTGTTTGATTAATTTTCTGAAAGAAAATTATTTTTACTAAAAGGACCAAATTAAGTTTAATTGTGATCGAATACGCTTTCCGCTCTCTGAGTGTTAATTCCGCTGCGCTATACTCTTCGAAAAATACCCCCTCCGATACCATCAGTGATTTCCTGGTCACGTTGCTCTAGTGCCTACGTGAGGCGGAGAATGACCTCGTCAGGAGCAGTGGTTGAAGAAGAAGGTTGGTGCTTCAGAGTACCTCCTCTCGATGTTGTATAGCTTGCAGCAAGTTGTCCTGCACCGTAGAGTCGACCCTTTTTCTTCCCACCAACGATCTCGACCCAGCACTGTGTCCTACGTATGTCGTCTTTTGCATTACTGCCATCATCCGATGTAGGAGCTGACTCATGTTCAGATCTAACCTGTGAAAGTCTTGTAGAAATTTTTTCATGTTGAAACATTAAAAGCAATGTTAGGGAATGATATAATAACATAAATGAAAAATTAGTAATAGTAATAGTGTTATTTGCTTACATGAGTCTTCCGAGATCTTTCATCAACGAATTGATTAGTGCCCTTCCTTACATGAGTCTGTGCAAAGACCTCATCAACATGGACCGCCCGTCCCAGAGCTTGTGCCTATAACATAATTTACAATTAGATGTGTACATATGAAATAGAAAATACATAACTTATATATGAAATAAAAAGTTATGTAATGAAATTTTACCATACGAATGGCATGCTCATGAATGGTTATCGACCCACCAGTATGCAGGGTGCCACCCTTTTCAGATGCTCTGTTTCTCTACGCCTTGGCACACTTATTGCGAAACTCTACTGTATTCCAATGAGCCAATAAAGAGTTCCAAATTTGTTCGCCCAGCTAGTAAGGGCGCTCTCCTGCATTGCGGGCATCCCTAAACATCTCTGACAGCCGATGATGCTTTCATGTGGAAATTTCTGTGTATTTGTGTTTCATGTTCAGGTTTCTACTGCACCTTCATCTGTAACATTAAACAAAACAAACATTGATTAATGAACATACTAAAATAAGAGGGACAATTAGTTTAATGGATTGTTCACCTGAAAGCGCTCCCCGAATGGCTTTCTATCGTCATCAAGTATTGCTCCCCAAGTAGGCCATGGACTTAAAAACTGTTGCTTAATTGAACGCGTGATGGCCTGGGAAGCAATCCTAGATGGAATAAACCTGCATAATAAAAGTCATTTCAATTACAGTAAGGTATAAACATCAAATTATATGAAGAAATTAAAATCTTACCCTTTACCATACGGCTCAATCCATGGTCGATCATGGAGGGGCGGGTCAAGACCTTCACCATCACCACTTGAATCTGGATCAGCAGATGGTGTGACAGTCTCAGAAGGCGGTATACAAGATGAGGAAGGTATAGAAGTAGGGTCAGGGAGAGGAGTGGGGGTAATAACCATAGGGGGAGGAGTGGGGGTTATAATCACAAGAGGAGCAAGAGGGTCTGCTGCAAGGGTAGTAGAAGGGTGTGCTGCAGGAGTAGGAGAAGGGTGTACTGCAGGGGTAGGATAACGGTGTATTGTAGAGGTAGGAGTAGGGTCTACTGCAAGGGTAAGAGGCTGTATTGTAGGGGTAGGAGGAGGCCCCACAAATGATGTACCAGGGGCAACAATGGTAGGTAGTCTAGCAGGCACCCTAAGTACATACTTTGGTGCCTGCCGTTGCCTCTTCTTAGGCCTTGCTACCCCCTTTCCTTTATCAGGACGTTCTGAACCTTGTCTTGTCATTACTGCATTGAAATGGTTACAAATAAAGGGAAAAAAAAGAAATGAATAAGGAACGATCAATGGTTTTTAAAGTCAATGTATAAATAATGGCATAAAACTTTTAAGACAGTATTTTAGATAACTCTATTCAAATGATAGTTCAATTTGCTACAATAGATGTCCAACATTCAATCGTCGTCATCATGATCTTCATCTTCATCTTCTTCTTCATCATCGTCATTATCATCATCATCTTCTTCTTCTTCTTCTTCTTCGTCGTCATCATCATCATCATCATCTTCTTCCTCTTCTTCTTCTTCCTCTTCTTCTTATTCTTCATCACCTTGTATTGTTGCTTCTAATTCATCTCCATCACCATCAAGGTCGACCAATGCGGTTATACGTTCAACTTCAATAATTTCTTGTGGTTGTGACATTTGGTCAAGTTGGTAGGCAACATCTTCCTCAACCTCATTTGAGTCAATGCGACCTCTAGGCTTGGTTTGTATTACTACGGCCCAACTACGCTTGTCAATATTGCGGAAAGGTGGATATGGCTGATGACAAATTTATGAACACCGAAAAATGGCGCCACAAACTTGTTTAACAATCGGCAAGTGTGACCGAATCATATCAAGTAATAAAACTAGGTAAGACCAAGTATCGTTTTCCCAAAGGACTCACGGCCTAGTTAGCTATATGATTTGTTTATTATTTGAGACTTGTAAACAATTGATTGTAGGTTTAAATGCAAAAGATAGTAATTAAACATCTATGCATGAATTTTGATCAATGGAAAAGAGGAAAACAAACACTTTAATGAATTAAATGGATGAGTATGTTGTTGGGGTTATCAATTTCATCTTGTTCACTCTCATATACTTTAGGAATTCATCATTCTTTTCATCAATTACTAATGCCACTCTCTAAATCACCTTGCAAGAAGGCCTATCCTTAATTACGAGTTCATACAATTCCTAGCATTCCTAGTAATTAGTTCTGAAGTGCAGGAGCTTAAAGGCAACCAATATGCTATTGGGAGAAATTCCCCGGATCTAGATTTCCCCGTACGTTCCCATATCGACAAAATCAATAATCATGGCAATGAATGAGTTAAACAAAGCAAGCATTAAGCAAAGAGGAAAATCCCTAACTAAAGATGAAAGAAAGCATGTATCTTAATATAAGATGTTAAAACACAAATTCCATATATGAGAGTTTCACAAGACTACATTGATTCCCCAACAACAATACAAGGTTTAGTTCACCATACACTACAAGAAAAATCACAATTACATACGGTCAAAATCCGTATATAACCTCCAAAATCCGTATATAAAATGATATTACATACGGATTATATACGGACAAAAATCCGTATATAAAAGAAGCGTAGGTAAATTATATACGGATATATCCGTATATAATTTACATACGGAAAAATCCGTATATAATTTATATACGGAAAAATCCGTATATAAAATCCGTATATAATTATATACGGAAAATCCGTATATAATTATATACGGAAAATCCGTATATAAAATCAGTATATAATTATATACGGAAAATCCGTATATAATTATATACGGAAAAATCCGTATATAATTTATGATTTTATAAAAAAAAAATAGGTGATTCTGCATCTACATTTAATAGTTATGAGTTTCAATAGCTGATAAAAGTCAACATAACTAACAAATTGCCAAAAATCATCTAATATAGATAAACATTTATAACTATTTAATAAAAGATATAATTCACTGAAAACTTTCAACATTTATCAAAAATAAGACATAGGTTTCGAGCTAAATGGTTTCTATATATGCAAAAGTAAAAAAGTTGTACAAGAAAATATATAAGGATCCTATACTTGAATGAATAAATAAAATATCTGTCCAAAATGGTAAAATATCAAAGTCTAAAGGCAGAGAAAGATGTTTACAACAACTACAATATCTTCTTTAGATAGAAAAAGATGTCGCCTTGCGCTATCCTTTTCCAAACATGATGTCTAGTCCATTGCTCGGTTTCGCATAATGTGAAATGTTATAGGGTAAAAAGCTATCACCGTGTCAATAGTTGTCAAAGCAAACTGCTCCAATACCATCACTTTTCCCCAACCTACAATAATAAGGAAAAAAAGAAATACAATTAATACTTTTAAAAAATTAATTAAAAGATTCTACACTTAACTCATTAAATTAATAGAAATTTATTATGTCACTTTTTGCGAGGAAGACTTTTTTCTTATTTTCTTTTCTTAAGAGTTTTTATCTAAAATATTATGAAAAAGAAGTCAACTAATTAATAACAATTGAATCCAAATTTGCAACAAGATTATACTAAAATCACAAGGTATGGTGCATAATATTAGTTCAAACCTCTTGGTACATTCACACGTTCATACATCAAAATATAATTAATTTTGCAGCAATCCAGTTAATACTTTTAATATAATATACTAATAATCCCAAAGGAAAAAGTTTATTACAAACCATCTAATATATATATATATATATATATATATATATATATATATATATATATATATATATATATATATATATATATATATATATATATATATATATATTATAATATTTTACACCCAAAATTTGAAACGAAAACTTATCTTAGCTTGCTATATAATATATAACGTAATAAATGTAATATATATAACAATATATCAATCAAGACTAACATCCCATACAATAAATATATATGCCCTGCATCCACACTATACAAATATATATTAAACAAGATTTTAACCAACTAATACAATAAAATATTTATGTAGCATTTGAATCAACACAACAAACAATTTTCTGCAGCATTTCTATATCCAAACATCAAATAATTTCCTGCAACATTTTTATCAAAACAACAAATAATTTTCTGCAGCATTTAAATCAAAACAGTTTTTCAACAGTCTAACTAATTCAGTTCAAATATATACACGTTCATACACTCCTTTATTCTTGACATATAACCATCCCATAAAGAAAACTCATTCTAATATTTCATTCCCAAAACAGAGCATACATCATATACTTACTTTTTCAGACTCATACATGTCACTAACTGCAGCCCAAGCAAAGATAACAACACCCATACACATCTATTTCTCAGAATAAATACATTCATACACTTATTTCAGTTATTATCAACAATATTATAAAATTTCCAGAATCCAAAGACACCATTACAATTCATAGAACAACAAGATCAAAAGCAATTTAACTCTCCTATACCTTGGCCTTTGTTTTCTTTTCCTATTTTCGTTAGCTCTTGAGACTCTTTTTCTCTCTTTTCCAATGTTTGAAGCTCCACCAACTAGCCTTTTATCATCAAAGTGGTGGCTCTAAACCCCAAACCGAGAATCTTCAACTCTTGTATTGATGAATAGTTTAATAGCTAGTGTTAAATCCAATTAAATGACCTAAGATAATGAGAAACCAAGTTATAGAAAGAGTCATAATATTATAGTTAAAACTGCAAGGTTTATAAGAAAAATAAAGATAATTTATCTTGTTATAAAAAATGTATAGTAAATTGTAATAAAATATTAACTTTTAAAAGTGAACAATATAATAATTGAATACAAAAAGTAAAGTGTAATAATAAATTAAGATGCTTAACCTCTTCATTAGAAATCTGTATTATAATGAAGAAAATAATATCATAAGTTTCCCAAATCTCACCTGGATAAATCAAATCTCATCTTTAATGTAATGGAATGAACTAATGGTCATAAATACTATTTGTCTAAAACTGACACATCACAAATTAAATTAAATGGTATAAATTTAAAAACATAATCAATAATTTATAGAGATTTATTATAAGTGACCTTTGGATCTGAAAAAGTGAGGCAACCAGTACCAGCACTTTCACTCCCAGCCTTCATTCTCGTCTCTTCACATCAAAATAAAAACAATGAAGTGTAGTATAAGATTTGATAATACAAAATACAGAGTAGGAATATTAGTTTCAGTATAACTCATTATGCAGTAACATCAGTACTCATAAACTATAAAGACACAAACACAATCAAATATGAGCCATAAATTTAGTTTCAAAGAATAACTACATGAGCAAGCTTATTTATAAACTTACAGGTATGTTAAAGTGGTAATTCTTCCTCTATACGAATTTCCCCTAACAAATGATTGCAGGGTTCTTTGATATATGTTGTGAATTCTAGAAAAAGGATGCCTTTAGAACAATATTTTCAATTTTGTCAACACCAAGTTTTAATAGTAATGTGTAACAGAATAATAGTAACAAAAAAGGAATGCTCATAAGACCATTGAAATGGAGAAACATATGAGCAATTAACGAAAATAAAGTGTTCACTAGAGTCTGCAATTGACTTCTTTAAAATTTCTAATGCACGGGTTAGTCTTTCAAAATTTCTAATTAATCACAACATTAGGTTAATTCTTAGAGATTTTAAATTGTACCCTTATTACAAACAATTTTATACCGTTTTTAAAACCGGTGTGAAATATCAAAAACTTTTTATACTCTCGGCTCCCGTACCTACTCGAAAATATCTTTTTTAATATGTATAAAAAATCTTTTTTTGCACCAGTGACAGTTTATGCAGAATTCTGAGACAATATACATAGCAAACCACAACCAGAAAAATTTCGGGATTCTAAAAGTTAAATAAAATACCATCCAACAAGTTTCAGCCACTGTAATTTACTAAAACACTTTTTAAAACAGTAATTGCACCATAGTTAGGCTTAAATAACTTTTAAAACCAATTTGCACACTTGATACATGCAACAGACTTCCTCAGGAGGAATGGAAAAAAAAGATTTATGAGCACTCACACACCATATTTCATTTCCAAAACAGAGCATACATATTATACTTACTTTTTCATACTCATACATGTCACTAACTGCAACCCAAGCGAAGATAACAACACCCATACACATTTATTTCTCAAAATAATACATTCATACACTTATTTAAGTTATTATCAACTATATTATATAAATTCCAGAATCCAAAGACACCATTACAATTCGTAGAACAACAAGATACAAGATCAAAAGCAATTTAACTCCCCCATACCTTGGCCTCTGTTTTCCTTTCCTATTTCTGTTAGCTCCTCGGACTCTTTTTGAGTTTCCTTTTTGTGATTTCCACTTCTTCTCCCACTCATTCCCTTCTTAACTCTACTAATTTTGTTTCTCTCCGAACATAATTGCTTCCTTTCACGTCCCATTGCACAATGGATTTCATGACTTATAGGCGAGGAAGAAGAAATGAAAAGAGAGAATAAGAAAAAGGAAATGAGGAACGTGAATGCTAGGCTTGATTCAAGAATGAACATTTTCATATTAGCTCTCTTAGACATTTTAAACAAATAGTTTATGAGAAAAATCACAAAATAGAACTCAAGACAACAATGAATGAAAACAAAACGCAGCTTACAACTAATCAAGACACCAAAGGAAAAGTAAAATTAACAATGCGAAAAAATTGAAGAAAACTCAACAAGCAGATATGCAAAACTCAAAACAGAGAACAATCAACTTGAATCAATTCAAGACAAATGAATAGAAACAAGGAAAGCAATACTTACCTCATGTAGCGTGCTCGACCTTGCTCTGAATACCACTCGATGGAAGAGCCTCCAACGACATGACCAGAAGAGCAACGTGGACTCGACTCGAACTCATTCGAAGCTTCCTTGATGAGGAAACGTAGTGGAATAATGAGACGAACTCGAGATCGAGACTGAAACGGAGAATGAACGGAAGAAAATGTTAGAAAACCCTAAACGAACGGATAAAAGCTAAAACGATTGGGGAAAAACTCTAAAATGGAGGACGAACCCTAATCAGGACCGAAGGAACCCTAAAAAGGGGGAGAAACTCAATATGAACCGATTAATCAGTTCAAACGCAAGATTGATCGGTACAAAAGTGTTTAAACGGTGCAAATGGAGGTTTAATCGGTGGAAAATTGAAGAACAAACGGTAGAAAGGCGATTATCATTGGACTCGCGAGTGATTTGTGATGCTGCTAGTGGGAGAGAGAGGGAGAAATCGCAAGTGCTTTGTGAAGGCGAGGGAGAAATCGCGAGTGCTTTGTGAGTGTTAGGGTTCCAGAGAGTGCTTTGTGAGTGTGCGAGCTCGAGAGAGGTTCAGAATGAGTGTGAATACGGGTTTCCAGCTTGACTTAATCAGAAATTATTTTTTAAAAAAACATATTTCCCATATCCGTATATAACATCTGCAGCTAACATTTGATTTATATACGACTCTAAATCCGTATATAATGATTTGTATATAATTTCATAATTTCTTGTAGTGATATTCATGGTGAAACTAGATGAACAATAACGAATGAAAGAAAGATAGAACCCTAGAAAGAGGACAAGGTAGCCTGAGCATCCAAGATCTTCCTTCAAGGGGTGGAAAAGAGAGTGATTGCTTCGTCTCTGCCAAAGATACAAACCCTAAGACAACCTAAAGCTTATATATTATTCTAAAATATACAGAAAATTAGGCCCAAGCCCAAAATAGTGCCACTCAACGGTAAGTGCGTGAGTTGTTTTCCTCCCCTCAGCAGCCTTTTCACACCTCAACGGATCCACCGTGATTGCCTGAGTGCCGCTCAGCGGTAAACTGCCGCTGAGCGGCAGTTGCGGTTTCTCCTTTTGCACTTTTTTTATGTCTTTTCTGATTCCATCTCTATCCTTCTTCACTTTTTTCACCAAATTCACCTTAAAACCTTCATAAAACACTGAAATCAAGCATAAACCTGTCTAGCTCTCTTATTTTTAAAAATATACCTAAAATCATGATTTCAAGCTAGTTTCTAAGTGTTAAAGGTTGCTTTTAGTATCGATTTTAAGCATGAAAATAACAGTTTTTCAACTGTTATCACAACCCCAAACTTAGAACTTTGCTTGTCCTCAAGCAAACAAGATGTAACTCAATCTTCTACCAATCTGTATAATGGTTTACTCATTCCAAAATCCTATTTTCAAGATAAGTAGAAACTTCAATCAAACCCATGACAAAGATTTCAATCAAGACGTGCACATGCTTTGGTGTTCACAAATTCACTTAATATCCAACAAATGCTATTTTTCATGAATGATCAATCAACTAAGCATGGATGTTCTTATGTATTCATGTAATGTTTTCTCACTAGATAAAGTGTTTCACTCAAACACACAAGTGTATAAGAGGTATTCACTCATTCACTCTACTATCACAATGTCACATGAATCAACTTTGCCTTTCATTTAACCACAATCAAAACCACTTACCAGCAAGCATCATCACAAGGACTTTTCTATGGCTTATAACGTGGCTGGGCTAACAAGAAAATTGGTTTTTCTAGATCACAAAACCCTTGAGTTAAGAGAAACATATAAGCACCATCATTCTTATTTATTCCCAACTTTCTTTTGCATTGAGCTTTGCTTTTTCTTTTCTTTTCTTTCTTTTTTTCTTTTTCTTTTCACATACTTAATTATTAGCTCTTAGCTCAATGCTTTCAATTTCCCTTTCTATTTTCCAACAACCTCAAACTTGAAAATTTGTCAATACCACAAAATATTTTCTACTTAACTCAAGGTAAAGCTTTTCAACAAGGGTTTTCAACTCATGTTCAAGGCTAGAGGTTCAAAGGATAGAACACATAGTGTTCTCTTTTAGTGGGCTAAATTTATGAATTTGGCTAATAGAATGGTTATCAACAAATGACCTTGATCATATGATGTAAACAAGCAAGTAATTCAATCATAGAAAACCTGGGCAAAGTCATTCATGCTTCCAAAGGAATATCATTCAATCACACAAACTCTGGAGCTCAAAACCTCACATATAAGCTTATTCACATTTGACATACACATCCTGCTTAATATAATAATCACAATCATAACATCATGCATTTGTTTACAAAGCTTGTGAACCACCTGTATAAGCATATAATGTGCACATCTCAACATCAATCTATATCAAAGCATCATCAAGCATTACTTTATCAAACAATCACAATCACAAGCAAACCATCATAACAGACAAAGTTTTCAATTGAGTACATCAAACCCTATTCTAAAAACATAAGTAAGTTTAGAACCAAACAAAAGCATAAGTCCTGCTCTAGTTATGATAGCATTCATCAGTAAATGCTATGTCCGCTGAGCGGCAGTTGCGGCTTCTCCTTTTGCACTTTTTTTATGTCTTTTCTAATTCCATCTCTATCCTTCTTCACTTCTTTCACCAAATTCACCTTAAAACCTGCATAAAACACTGAAATCAAGCATAAACCTGTCCAGCTCTCTTATTTCTAAAAATATACCCAAAAGCATGATTTCAAGCTAGTTTTTAAGTGTTAAAGTTCGCTTTTAGTATCGATTTTAAGCATGAAAATAACAGTTTTTCAACTGTTATCAATGGCACATAATAAACCTGTCTGACATTAGTTGGTAGAATGAAAGGATTAAACGGTCCATATCTTAATCTCTGGTTGAGTTCAACAATATTAAAGCGTGGATCAACTCTAGTACCAACTCTAGAAGGATAAAACCATTCACAATAAAAAAGTACTACTCTATTTGGAGAAGTAGTGTTGTTGTACTCTAGCTCATATATTTTATGAATGATGCCGTAGAAATCATCATAACAACCCTCTGTTAGGCCCTTCACATACACACCACAATTTGATGTTTTCTTTCCTTTAGACCATTCATGTGTATGGAATTTGTAACCATTGGTGAAGTAAGTGTGCCATTCTTTGACACATCTCATTGGCCAATTCGAGAGATGTCTTAACTCTTGAACTATGGGAATTAATGCCTGATTAAAAACCTACAAAGACACTAAAAAAATTATAAAAGCAAGAGTCAAATTAACTGATTTCTAAACGTAGGATAAACTACAGACCTGATTTCTAAACCAATGGGGAAACTCAGAGTGTATTCTAGCAAAAGTATTTCCTTCTGCGACTTGCTCAGCTACAAGAAATGAGCTGGTACAAATGAAATTCATTAGTGTATAACAATTGTGTCGGTGGAAAAATAAGAGATGGATGATGACATACTCAAGGTACGACTTAACTTCACTGCAATTGATTAAGACATGGACATGAGCATAATTGAATTCAGCATCAGTTAACCAATGTGTGAATTCTTTCCCTGCGTGATGGCCTGACTGCACCAGTCCCCTAAGCCAAGCTTCATATGCAAGATGAATTGGTATATGCTCCATTGAATCAAAGAATGCAGGAGGGAATATTCTTTCCAATTTGCAGAGAATAATTGGGATATTTTCATCATCTTTTTAAGGGAATTCTCCTTTAGTGTCGTGCAACACAAATCATTAAAGAAGTTACTAATTTCTATCAGTGGATTTAACACGTGCATTGGCAAACAATAGAACGCAAGAGGGATGAAAGTCTCCATGAATACATGACAATCATGACTCTTCAACCCTTGAATAGTACCGTTCTGAACATTGGCACATCTGGATAAGTTAGAAGCATATCCATCTGGCATTCTAAGCTCCTTGATCCATCCACACACTATTCTTGTCTCGTCTTTTGACATGGTGTAATTTGCTTTTGGTTTAAATAATCGGCCGTTACCTTGCACCTTCAACTCTAAGTCTTTTCGTCCACAATACAAAGGTAAATCTTTTCTTGCTTTCTCATTATCTTTTGTCTTATCTATAACATTCATAACTGTGTTGAAGACATTGTCAAAGAAATTTTTTTCTATGTGCATGACATCGAGGTTGTGTCTTAGCAAGTTGTCTTTCCAATAGGGAAGTTCCCAGAATATGCTTCTTTTAGTCCAATCATGCCATTCTCCAAACCCTTCTATCCTATTGTGACTAGATTCAATGACTTTTGGATAGTCTTTAACTCTTCTCCAAATGTGTGATCCAGTCAACTTCGGCGGCGGCAAATCCGTTTCAACTTGCCCTTTGCGAAATGCCTTTTTGTTTCTTCTAAAGGGGTGATCAATGGGCAAGAACCGTCGATGGCAGTCAAACCAACTACTTTTCCGACCATAACTCAATTGGAATGACTTTGTATGTTCCATGCAATGTGGACAAGCTAATCGACCATGCGTGCTCCAACCAGATAACATGTCGTACGCTGGGAAGTCATTACTAGTCCACATCAAGGCTGCCCTCATAAGGAAATTTTGCTTCCTTGAAACGTCATACGTCCAAACACCATTCCATAACTTCTTCAAATCATCAATCAAAGGCTCCAAATAAACATCAATCAATGATTTGGGATTAGATGGACCTAGTATTATACACGATAAAAACATGTAAGGCTTTGTCATACATATCTCAGGTGGTAGATTGTATGGGGTAACTATCACGGGCCAGCATGAATATGGTGATGCAGAGGCCTGAATGTACGGGGTAAACCCATCAGAGCATAGACCAAGTCTGACGTTACGCGGTTCACTAGCAAATGATGGATGTTTACGATTGAAGTGCTTCCAAGCTTCACCATCAGAAGGATGACGCAAAAATCCTTCAGTTTTGTTACCATCATGCCATGTCATGTGTTTTGATGTTTGCATTGAAGTAAACATTCTTTGTAATCTTGGAATTATAGGCAAGTAGAACATGGACTTTAAGGGAATGGGTTTTTTTTTGCCTCCGGCCAGCATGCATCGTATGATATCGAGGTGAGCCACAAAACTTGCATTCAACCAAGAATGCATCATTTTTGCCACTATCTAATTAATATGCTGGCAACATTTAAGATTGTTGTTTCACGACTCAAGTTGTTACAAGAAAAAGTCTTCAGGATTATTTATCAGCATCAACACATTAAATTTTTACATAAATTTAACTCATGCATTTAATTAATTTCTTTAAAAGAAGAAATGTTATGTGATGATTAACTTAACTCTACCTTTTTCTTGCATCGAATTGTTTCAGTTTTGCTAGTAGTTTTGAGTTCTCATTCATGAAGATGTTTTACTTTAATTTGTAGTTTTGAGTCCAAAGTTTATCATAACAGTCAAGAACCTCTAAGAACCTCTAAGAAATGTAGAACCAGTCAATAGCATTTCTTAAAACTGGTAATACCCACTCTCAAATGTAGTACTACCCTTTCTGCTCATGAACTGATCAAAGTCCATTTTGCAAAACAAAACTAATTAGTTTAGGTTTGGTTTGGTCTCTTTAAAACTGGCATGACTGGCCTATGGTGTAAGTCAATGGAATTTAACTGGTTTTGCCTTATACTAATTCAATTCCCTTTTGCCATTCTGTGTCTCACCTCTCACCTAACACCAAATAAAGTCATTTCACTTTATTTCTTCTAACAAAACAGACAGTATAATTGATGCAACCCCACAAAGATCACATGACTTAGATCAGATTACCCAATCCCCTGTACCCAACTGGGTACCCTTTATACTAACCTGTCACTGTTTTTCGTTCCTCCTTTTCTTTCAAATTTTTGGTACTGTTTCAGCCATTACATACATATATATTATGGAGCTGTGTGAGTGAAACATTGATGAGAGGTTGGTGCAGCCCATTTTATTATTGGTTTATTCACTATTAACCAATGACAATTATTGGTGTATTTATATGAATTTGAAGTTGGTGCAGCCCATTTAAGATCAATTCTTTTTCTTCCCTCCCAAAAATGTTGTTATTGGTGACAGGTTTGATGGTAAGAAGTTGTTGGACAGAGACACAGGAAAGAAGATAATGTTTGTGAGGGGACTCCATAAGTAACAACATGTGCCAGTCAATCACTTGTTTGCTTCACATTGTAGTCCCAAACTCAACCTACATTTGAAAAAGGTTAACATACGAACTCTTTCAAAAGGGGTGGTTGATCAAGAAATTAAACCGATATATGTAATGGTGACAGAGAAATGAAATTGATTGGTAGGGAGAAAACATTAATGTTAGGAAAAGTGAAGATGGGTCTATTTTAAGGCGAACAAGCATAGAAAATGAAAGGAAAATGCTCATGCTAAATGAATCAGTGGTGATTGTAATGGTGAGAGGGTGGAGTTAAAGTGAGGAGGAATATATTCAAAACGACTCTTAGTTGCAGGATTGAATAATCTCACTGAAGCACCATTGCAGAACATGATTGCCTGATAAAGGGCGAGTGAGATAGGACTACACTCTTTCTCTTTCAAAAATATTGATTCGCTTTTCCCGAAAACATGTCCTGATATGCTTGAAGCATATCTTGAAATGAGATGATTACTTTCTTAGATAATGAACAATGACCTTGAGAATGACCACCAAAAGAAGGAGAACAAGGTGAAGATAGCAAGACATGACACCAATACTAATAATTTGATAAGGGCACCAGACAAGGGTACCCCCACTTCATCACCAAAACAATCACCACCACCTCCACCACCTTATTATTATTACTATTAACCCTTTCACTTAGACTTACACAATCACTAGTATCTTCTATCCTTCTTTTGCTTATGTAGGATCCAAGATTTTATAGTGGTTTTTGTCCCCACACTCATCATCCTTTCATAATATAATCACTAAAGTTCAGCAACATCAATTATTTTTTAGTAGAACACAAAGAGAGAGAGAGAATGTGGTTGCGTTCTGAGGATTCCTATTCTTCAACAGTTAATCATAGGTAGTATATATTATAAATTTTTGTTGTTGCTAGTTTAAGTTAAAAATTTATAAATCTCTTGAATAGGGTTTTTATTTTTCATTTAGTAAGTCTCATTTCTCAAATTAATCAAACCGTAAAAAGCAATATAGACATCTACCTACAACCAGAAGTTTCATATAAGGGTAGGGACCTATATATATTTTCATCATTGCTATATTGCTAATATGGGTTTCTAAGTTTTCACCATGGCTCTTATGCTTTAGTTGTTGAGGTCTTTGCTAAACTTAGCCTTTGACCTAATTTTGTAAAATTAAAACTTAAAACCTTTTTGTTAGTTATAAAATCAATTCATTAAACATATATTTACATTAATCTAAACCACAAATTTTGCATTACACCATGAGTATGGTGATAAAACAATACGTTTATCCATATTGCATGCTTAATCGAAGTAGCATTTAACAATATCAGTTACTTGATTGGTGTTAATGTATTTTCATATACAAGATGTGTTATTGGTTGAAACTCGCAACAAATAATAAAACAGGTCTTGATGTGTGAAATTGTGCCATTTGGAGAGATTAACGTTAATCTCTCCATCTCTTTCTACCTGTTTGTTGTTCCCACCAACTGATCTACTTCAAAATAATCTACTCTGTAATGCATGCTCTTTATTTCAAACGACTCCATTCGTTATTAGTTACTTATTACTGACATTGAAAACAAACATCATCTTTCTCCATATCTAACACCTTTCTTCCTCTGCACTTCAGATCACAACAGAATGGGACAAGAATCACATCACAAAACCCAGTTAGTGTTGGAGATTGGCTCCATTTCCACACGTTCACTTGGCTGTATTCATACACTTCTCTCAAACCCTGCTAAGCCACCTTTCATAGATTGGTATTGCATTCTTAGAGTGAGTATTTTTATACATACTATACTACCACTTTTCTCTCTTCTTTTATATGATCATGCTAATTAATCTCTCCATATTGGGTTCTCATAGGTGGAATAAAATGCAGGGTTGCTCACTATCCGCCAGCAATACCATAAACTTGGTAGGCTTAACTCCTTTTTTTTCTTCTTTTTTTCATGGTTTCTTTCTCTTGTATAACAAGAACTGTTGCTTTTGATTCAGTCCTGCAACTTCATCCGGACAAGAACAAACATCCAAAGGATGAAATTGCTTTCAAACTTATATCTGAGGTGAGTTTCTGATACACAGTGTTCTTGAGTAAAGAAGTTAATTAAACGCTGATTGAATAATTTATGTAGGCATATATGTGTTTATCTGATGCTGAAAAAAGGAAAGGTTTTGACTCAAAAAGATCTAAAAATTTCTGCTTTGAGAGCAATAGAATTCCATATACATCTAAAAAAGTCCCTGTCCCTGGCAATTCCAATGGGTCGACACGATCTTACAAAGTTCAGAGAAATATTAAAGAGATGAGAGAAATGTTGAAGGAGGAGGCTAAGGTTATAGAGAAGTGTCTCCGAGAAAATTTGATGTCAAAGAAAGAGTCTCCACTGTACAATCCTGCAGATTACAGACATGGAAGCAGATTTCTGCATAAAGTTGAGAGAGAAGTTCCTGTTTTCAATCCATTGAAATACTTGTACCAAGGATATCCTCATCTAAGAGATAATGTTCATCATAATTGGGAGACATATTGGTACTTTGATACACAAAATCTTGTGCAGAATCACAAGGGAGAAGCTAAGTATGTGTACGTTGATTGGAAGCAAATCAAGGGGAAGTTAGAGGTTGAAAGGTTCATAGTTGAAGTTTTGTGTACTTAGAGCACACACTTGCAGGCATTAGAAGCAAACACAACAGTTACAACAATTAGCACTGTTGCTCAATCTTCACCACCTCGTTTGCTTTTATTTTCCCTAAACTACGGTTAAGGTTATTTAAACCTTCTCACTAGCATGCCAATGCCTTGCCCCTCATTCCAATTAAAAACCAATCTTTCTCAATCAAACAACATCATACACTGTTGCCACAACAACGTCAAACAGATTCAAGAACATTGTAACTCATAATGAATTTTTAAACGCACAACTTACCTCAACCGAGATATCCCTTGACGATGGCAACCTTTGTACACCACGACAGCGACACAACCCCACAACGACCACTCCAGCCATGTCCCTCAACCAAGTTCCTTCAATCATATACTAACAAGTGAATGAAAAGTAGATGAAGGCAGCAACGCTCTAGGCTTCAACAATATGAACATGACAGTGTGAATGAAATTCTGTGGAACTTACCTCTACCAAGATACCGCTTCACAAGCACGACAGAGACAGAAGCCCACAATGGCCCCTCCAACGAAGTCCCTCAACCTCCACACCACCCACCCTCAACGTAGCAACCAACCCACGATGAACCCTAGCCTAAGACTCCCAAAACCACCACGCACCGTGAACGAAGAGCGATCAACGCACCACTCACCACTGTGAGGGACCACCACCGGTGACTAACCGAGAAACTGACGGAGCGTGAAGAAAGGGAGGGAAGTGTGTGAAGAAAGGGATAAGATGGAAGAAAGCGACGAAGCTGAAGAAAATCAAATTGGGGAATGAAAAACCCAATTTGGGACTTAAATTAGCGAGGATGTTACCGACGGCTTACAAGCCTTCGGTAATCATCTCAATACCGAGGGCTTCAAAGCCTTCGGTAAAATGCCGTTTGAAAATCGCGCTTTTCAGTAGTGATTTTCTATAATTTTTAATAAACTATATAAGTGTTTAGTCGACCTAGGGTTGGTATCTTTGTATAGAAAGAGGCGAAATTCCAGTCCTTTCACCTCTTGGGGGCGGATTTTGGATGTGGAAGCTCCGATCTTCAACTTTTAGGGTTCTATCTTTCATTCTTTTCATTATTTTTATCTAGTTTCACCATGTCTATGGTGAAGTAAACCTCCATTGTTGTTGGGGAAATAATGTAATCCTTTGAAACTCTCATGTATTGAATTGATTCTTGATTATATATGTTTCACTTCATTAATTGTTAGGGTTTTTCCTATATACTCTATGCATGCTTTGTTTAACTTATTCAATTGCATGATCATTGATTTTGTTGATATGGACACATACGGGGAAATCTAAAACTGGGGAAATTCTCCTGGAAGCAATATTACCTAAACATCGATTGCCTTTAAGCTTTTTGTGTGAATGTAATGCATGAATAATTGCTAGGGAGACAAGACATTGTAAACTAGTGATTAGGAGTAGACTTTCTTCACTGAGACATCGAGTTTAAGGTAAATTAGAAAGTGACATTAACATTAATGAAGAAAGATGAATTCATGAATACATGAGAGTGGATAGGACAACTCGGAAACCCCCAACAACATCATCATTCCATATTTTACATCAATCACTTTTGCATCTTTAAATCCAATTGATCAAAACTTGTATTCATGTTTATTTTTTGCAATTCAACCACAATGATTTTGTTTACAAGTTTAATTTAATCAAGAAATCACATAAGTGTCTAGACCGTGAGTCCTTTGGGAAACGATACTTGGTCTTACCCTTTATTATTACTTGATACGATTCGGTACACTTGTCGTAGTGTTAACAAGTTTTTGGTGCCATTGTCGGGGACTCGTGGTTCAACTATTCTATTTGTGTGATTATTGATTAACTTGGACTTGATTTTTTTAATCTTTTTGTTTTATCTTTTTATCTTTTTACCTTTTCTATCTTTTTGTGCTAACAATTGTTTCTAGGATTTTGTTTTCTTGTGTGTGCAGGATAAAATTCGGACTTGGAACCTCTTCTTGAAGGATTGGATGAAAGTAGAAGGAGAAGGAGAATCCGAACATCTAGAGAATTATTTCCTTCTCCAGAGACACTTCTACAACCCTCACCACAAAGATCTAACCAACGTACTGAAGAAATGGCCAGAGAGAACAATGGTAGACGTACTCTGGCGGATTACACCAATGTTGTGGGCCCTCATCACTTTAATATCATTGCTAGGCCGAGGGTCAATGCTACAAATATGGAGGGGAAACCGACGTTTATACAATTGGTGAAGAGCAACCAATTTAATGGGCTATAACATGAAAGTCCATATGAGCATCTAACCACATTCAACGAGATTTGTAACACTGTGAAGATCAATGGTGTGCCGGATGATACAATAAAGCTTAGTTTGTTTCCTTTCTCATTGGGAGGCAATGCTAAGCTATGGTTGAATTCTTTCCCGGAGGATAGCTTTACTGAGTGGGAAGCTGTGGTTTCAATGTTTCTAAACAAATAATTTCCACAGTCTAAAATCAACAAAGGGAAGCAAGAAATTTCCTCTATCAGACAAGGCATGAAGGAGACACTAGGTCAAGCATGGGATAGATACAAGAGCTTGTTGAGAAAGATGCCCACTCATGGCTTTGACGAAGCAACAATAGTCATTCTTTTCCTTGGAGGTCTTGGTTCACAAACCAAATTGATGCTAGATGCCTCAGCTGGAGGTAATATTAAATGCAAGACTCGAGAGGAAGCTTTTGAATTGGTAGAAAACATGGCTACTAATGACAACGAGATGCATAGTGAAAGAGGAACTCCAATTCAACAGAAGGGAGTCCTACGATTGGAATCTCAAGATGCCTTGCTTGCACAAAATAAAATCATAACTCAACAGTTGGAGAATTTAACAAAGACACTCGCTCAGTTGCCAAAGGAGTTGAAGAACGTTTCATAGGTTCAACAACAACTCTGTGAATTGTGTGGTGGTAACCGTATTAATGGTCAATGTGCCTTTCCAGTGGAGGCCTTAGAAGATGTCAATTTTATGGCCAATCAATTTCAAAATAAATTCCAATACCACCAAGGGAACTTCAACCAAGGGTGGAAACCTCACCCAAGCATGGGTCAAGGTTAAAATGGACAAGTTGGACAAGCAGGACAAGTTAATAGACCACAACAGCAACCATCACTATGGCAACAAGTATCTGCGCTAAATAAGTGATCAACAAAGCTTGAAGAAACTCTTCAACAATTTATTCAGGTGACTATCTCCAATCGGAAGAGTACTGAAGCTGTAATTGGAAATCTTGAGATCCAGGTTGGCCAAATGGCTAAGAAGTTGGAGGATATGCCTGATAGGAGTTTTGGGGCTAATACTGAGGTTAAGCTTAAGGAAGAGTGTAAAGTTATTGTGAGTATATGTGATGAGGGTGGATGAAAAAGAGAGAGTTGAGTTAGAAAAGAGAGACGAAAAAGAAGAGAGAGAAGGTGAGGATGAGAAAAAAAAGAAAGAAAAGAAGAGGGGAGTGAAAAATTGTGAGAAAAGTGAGAGAGTTCGTCCTTATCCTAAGGGGAGTGAAAGATTTGATAAAGAGAGACAATATAAGCGTTTTAAAGAGATCTTCAAGCAATTGGAGATTAAAATCTCTCTTTAAACTTAATAAAATCTCTCTACTTTTCCCTTCTTCCCCCTTCATAAAATCTCTCTTTAAACCACTTTTGCATCAAGTTTCCACTCAAGTTTGGGGTTTGGTGAGAGCATTGCTGTTAGGGGCTGATTTTTGCACATTCCTAGAGCATTCTACACATATTCAACATCTCCACCCAAGTAAGTACAAGCATTTTACATTCTAGGGTTTTTGAAAGCATGAATTGGTATGAACATGGTGGTCTAAGCATGATTCTTAAGGGATTTTGATTTTTATGCATGATTAGATGAATTAATCACTATTTCAACTGATTAAATTGCTTGATTTGGGTCTGGAACTAGGAAGAATGCATGTGGGTTGAGATTAGAAGCTTTTTTGGGTGATTTTGAAAAATCTGCAGAATCGCCACTCAGCGGAAATTTCCCCTGAGCGCGATTTCTGCAAAATGGTGTTTTGAGTTTGTTTTGCTTGCTTGTTCTATGCACAGGTTGCGCTGAGGGGTTCTGTTTGCCCTCGGCGGTGATAGGAAGGTTTTTAAGGAGTTGTTTGTGGATTACTAATGCCTAACAATGTGCCTTGTGGTTTTGTGAATTGTGTTTGATGCAGGGATGTCCTCCTCATCGGGCAAAAGAATCAAGACTATACGATCCAAGAGGAAGGATAAGGAACCAAAACGCTCCTATTCCAACAAGTTCCTTTCCAGCAAGCATGAGTGCCATTTCAATATTGTCCAAGATAGAAGGCTACTGATGGAAAGGAAGGCTGGGTTGATACTTGATTTTCCTCCACAGTTTGGAGAGCAATTGGAGAACAAGAATTGGGAGAGACTAGCCATTTATCCTGCACCAACTAACATAGCAGTGGTAAAAGAGTTCTACACCAATGCAAGGCGGTTGGGTGATTATCCCACTGAGGAATATATGAGATATGTTAGAGGACACACCATTCGGTATGATCCTGATGCTATTAACAGGTTCTTAAATACATAATGGGCTGATGAGCAGTGTCAATTTGCTCTGAGTATGGAAGAAGGAGCAGACTTTGTTGATGTAGAGAGCGTGCTTTGTGTGCCTAGAGGGCACTTTCAGAGAAATAGGAATGGTGTTGTTGTGAATATCAAGAGAGCTGATTTGACTCCTTTAGCAAAGTACTAGATGGCATTCTCTCATGCCAACATCTAGCCTTGTTCGCATGTCTCTGATATTACTGTCAGCAGGGCTCTTCTTCTGTACTATGTGCTGAGAGGGATGAGCATTAACAATTGCCAGGTTATAGCCAATGAGATACAGGTGTGTGCAAATACTATAAACAACAAGGAACCTTTGGGACATCCTTCTTTGATCACGCACCTCTATGAGCTAGCTGGAGTGAATATTTCTACACCGCCGTATGAGAGGCCTAGGATGCGATTGATGAGGCCTACTATAGGCAGTATTGTGGCGGAGATGAGGCAGCTCAGCCAGTACCACCACGCCAGCCTCCTAGATGGAGAAGACCACCACAGGCACCTGCACAACCTCATGATGCAGAGCCATTTCAGATGAGAGATATGTATATGTCTCTTCTGGATGCTAGGATGCAGTCTATCCACAAAGGGCAGGTGGCCACAACAGAGATGATCATTGGGTTGTATGATACACCCCCAGGACATCGGTGGACCATGGATGAATTCAACAATGTGGTGGCATGGCCATAGGAGCAAGCTCAGGCTAGTGGAGCTAAAGCAACTGAAGTTCCAACTATGGATGATGATGATGAATTTGAAGATGTTGAAGAAGAAGGAGAGGAGGAAGATTTGGATGATATCAGGGGTTGATGAGGAGCAGAGATAACATCTACTGATGGATGCTATCACCTCTATAGCAGGTTTTGTACTGTTGAACTTATTTGCTTCTGTTCTTAGAATAAGCTGTGATGTACTCAGTGTGAAACTTTATCTGCTATGATGGTTTGCTTATGATTCATGCATGATGAGTATTGCTTGATGATGCTTGGATATTGATTGATGTTGAGATTGTGCACTATATGCTGATATACAGGTGGTTGTTCACAAGCTATGTGAACAGATGCATGATGTTGTGATTATGATTATGATGCTAAGCAGGATGTGTATGTGGAATGTTGAATGAGCCTATATGTGAGGTTTTGAACTCTAGAGTTTTTTGTGAATGAGTGTTATTACATTGAAAGCATGAATGACTTTGCCCAGGTTTCTATGATTGAATGACTTGCTTGTATGTGTCATATGATCAAGGCCATTTGTTGGTAACCCTTTTTAGCCAAATGCATGATTTTAGACCAATAAAAGAGAGCACAATGTGTTCTATTCTTTGAATCTTTAGCCTTGAATATGATGTGAAAACCCTTTTTGAAAATCTTTACCTTGAGTTGAGTTGAGAGTATCTTGTTGGGAAGTCTAACAAGGGAATATAAAACGCTTTGAGCTAAGCATGTTAAAAGCAAAATAAAAAGGAAAGAAAAGAAAGAAAAAGAAAAGTGCAGTGCAAAAGAAAGTTGGGAAGAAGTAAGAATGGTTGTGTTTAAATGATGATTCTCTTAACTTAAGGATTTTGTGATCCAGAAAAACCAATTTTCTTCTTAGCCCAGCCATTATTATAAGCCATAGAAAATTCCTTGTGATGATGCTTGCTTGTGAGTGTGTTTAATTGTGGTTAAATGAAAGACAAAGTTAATTCATGTGACATTGTGATAGTGGAGTGAATGAGTGACCTCTATATACACTTGTGTGATTGAGTGACCTCTATATACACTTGTGTGATTGAGTGAGACACTTTATCTAGTGAGGAATAATTCCATGAGCACATGATTACATCTATGCTTAGTTAATTGATCATTCATGAGAATAGCATCTGTTGGATACTATGTGATTATGTGAACACCACAATGAGCTTGATTGAATCAAAGCATGTGTGCATCTTGACTGAATTCTTTTTGATAAGTTGATTTGAGTAATTACTTGTCTTGAAAGAAAGAGTTTTTGAATGTGATGAACCATTGTATGGATTGGTGGAAGACTGTGTTACATCTTGTTTGCATGAGGACAAGCAAAGTTCTAAGTTTGGGGTTGTGATAACGGTTGAAAAACCGTTATTTTTATACTTAATTTTGATATTAAAAACAACCTTTATGACTTAGAAACTAGCTTGGAATCATGTTTTTACTTAAGCTTTGGAAATAAGAGAGTTGGATGGGTTTTATGCTTCGTTTTCCTTGTTTTGGCAGGAATTAAGATGAATTAGATGAAAGAAGTTGAAGTACTAAGAAGCTGGACTCAGGAAAGAAAGTAAAAGTGCACAAAAGAAGAGACACATTCACTGCTCAGCATAACTTTTACCGTTGAGCGACGTTCTGAAGCACCATAGTCATCGTTGAGGGCCAAAACTACAGCTGAGCGTCATCTTGAAGGGCCACATTACCGCTGAGCGCCAAAAGTCCCGTTGAGCGCCATTTAATTGGGCATGGACCTATTGTCTGTAATTTTTAATAAACTATATAAGGGTTTACTCGACCTAGGGTTGGTATCTTTAGACAAAAAGAGGCGAAATTTCAGTCCTTTCACCCCTTGGAGGCGAATTTTGGATGCGAAAGCTCCGATCTTCAACTTTTAGATTTCTATCTTTCATTCTTTGCATTATTTTCATCTAGTTTCACCATGTCTATGGTGAACTAAACCTCCATTGTTGTTGGGGAAACGATGTAATCCTTTAAAACTCTCATGTATTGAATTGATTCTTGATTATATATGCTTTACTTCATTAATTGTTAGGGTTTTTCCTATATACTTTATGCATGATCATAGATTTTATAGATATGAACACATAAGGGGAAATCTAGAACTGGGAAATTCTCCCGAAAGTAATATTACCTAGACATAGGAATAGGAGGATTGGTTGCCTTTAAGCTTCTGCGCTAATGTAATGCATGAATAATTGCTAGGGAGACAAGACACTGTAAACTAGTGATTAGGAGTAGGCTTTCTTCCCCGAGACATCGGGTTTAAGGTAAATTAGAAAGTGGCATTAACATTCATGCAAAAAGATGAGTGTGGATAAGATAAGTCGGAAACCCCAACAACATCATCATTCCATAGTTTACATAAATTACTTTTGCATCTTTAAATCCAATTGATCAAAACCTGCATTCATGTTTATTTTTCCCAATTCAACCACAATGATTTTGTTTAAGTGTCTAATTTAATCAAGAAATCACATAACTGTCTAGGCCGTGAGTCCTTTGGGAAATGATACTTGGTCTTACCATTTATTATTACTTGATATGATTCGGTATACTTGTCGAAGTGTTAACAGTACTCATACCCTAATCCTTGAGAAATTTTATCCTTGGGAGAATTCAACAAGAACCTGAATTGTAAGGAACCTCCCAGCACTCATGCAATTCATACATCATGCGACTAAATGAGTTAAATAGAGCAAGCATTGAAACAGATGAATTCCCTAACAATAAATGAAAAAGCATATAAATTAAGAATCAATTCAAATACATGAGAGTTCATAAGGTTACATCATCCCCCAGCAACAAGTAGAGTTTAGTTTCCCAAAGACAAGGGGAAACTAGATGAATAATGGAAAAGCATGAGATAGTGAAACCCTAAAAGTAGAAGAGGAAGCTCCCGCTTCCAGATCTGCCTTCAAAGAGTAGAAGAGTGTGCTGTTGTGTTGCTCCAGCCAAAGATAACAAACCTAGGACGCTAGGGTCCTTTAAATAGAACAGAAGGAGAACAGAAACAAAGCCCAAGCCTGAGTCGCCCAGGCGGGGAGCGGTTGTCTTCCATGCTCAAGCCTCGTAGAGCTCGCCCAAGCCTTCTACATCCGACGCTCAAGCGCCCGAAAAAGGGGCGCCTGGGAAGTGAGCGACAGTTCCTGCGCTTAAGCCTTCTAAAGTACGCCCAAGCCTTCTTCATCCGGTGCTCAAGCGCCTTAAAAATTGACACCCGGTCGATGAGCGGCACTTCCTGCACTTAAGCCTCAAAAAGGGCGTCCAAGCCTCGTGCTTCTTTCCTTCTGGTGCTTTTTCTGGACCTTTTTGAGCTCTATCTCCTCAGCACTTTTATCCCTGCTTTCCATATTAACTCATTTTCTATCAAATCAAAGGGAATTATTCATGAAATGATCAAATTCAACCTCGACTCTCTTATTCACACAACTTAGCAGAAAAACATGATTCCAAGCAAGTTTCTAAGCAGAAAAGGGTGCATTTAGTATTAAAATTACATCACAGATAATGGTATTTTCAACCGTTATCACTTTTCATTGGTCTTCCCAACTTTTGCTACGCTTTTGAGAGATTATGTGATGCATGCCAAAAGGGAAAACAAACTAGGGGGTCCTTCAAGAACAAAAGGGAGATGTCAACTTCCAAACCTCTGCAACTTCTGCACATGGACTTATTCGGTCCCTAAGGATGAAAAGTCTAGGTGGAAATTCTTATGGATTAGTAATCGTGGATGATTATTCTCGCTTCACTTGGACTTTCTTCATCCCTGCAAGAGTGACACATTCAAAGTGTTTAAGAAGTTTGCTGCTATTATTCAAAATGAGAAGGAACTCAGAATCAAGTCGATTAGAAGTGACCACGACAAAGAATTTCAGAATGAAGCATTTGATGAATACTGTGCGGAAATGGGAATATCTCACAATTTTTGAGCACCTAGAACACCTCAACAAAATGGTGTGGTTGAAAGAAAGGATAGGGCATTGGAAGAGTTAGCAAGAACAATGTTGAATGAAAGGAACATGCCAAAGTATTTATGGGAAGATGTAGTAAGTACAACATGCTATGTGTTGAACAGAACTGTAATAAGATCAATGTTGAAAGTAACTCCATATGAGCTATTCAAAGGAAGAAAGCCAAATATCTCCCATATAAGGATCTTCGGATGCAAATGTTTTGTACTAAACAATGGAAAGGAAAACCTTGGTAAGTTTGACTCCAAGGCCGATGAAGCAATTTTTTATAGGATATTCACTTACAAGCAAAGCTTATCGGGTATACAACAAGAGAACAATGTGTGTTGAAGAATCGGTTCGCGTTGCGTTTGATGAGTATGCTGAAACCGCTATTAATTTTGAACAAACTAGAAAATCTATAGAAGCTGACAACTATGCTGGAGAAGAGGAAGAAAATGAGGAAATTCCAGAAGAAGAGAACTCTGAAGACGTAATCGATTCTCCCAGAACAGAATCGGTTAAGGAATGGAAAGTTCCTAAAAATGTCTCTACAAGCAACATAATTGGTGATATTACGAGAGGTGTGTCTACAAGAAGGCAACTTAATAAGATGGATGATTCAGGTGAAATCATAAAAAATAAAGCAAGATTAGTTGCAAAAGGCTACTGCCAAGAGGAAGGAATCGATTATGATGAAACATATGAACCTGTGGCTAGACTGTAGGCAATAAGAATTCTTCTTGCTATTGCATCAGTGATGAAATTCAAGCTATATCAAATGGATGTCAAAAGTGCATTCCTAAATGGATATATTAAAGAGGAAGTTTATGTGGAACAACCACCAGGATTTGAGGATTTTGAACATCCAGACTATGTCTTCAAGCTCAAAAAGGCTTTGTATGGGTTGAAGCAAGCACGAAGGTCATGGTATGAGCGCTTAAGTGAGTTTCTGGTAAAGAAGGGATTCTCTAGGGGTAAATGTTAACGGTTGAAAATACCGTTATTTGTAATGTAATTTTGATATTAAATACACCCTTATTCACTTAGAAACTTGCTTGGACTCATGCTTTTTCATTTAATTGTGTGAATAAGAGAGTTGAGGTTGAATTTGATGATTTTATGACTAATTTCCCTTGTTTTCATAGCTAATGAGAGAATATGGAAAGGAGAGATGAAGTGCTAAGGAATTAGAGCTTAGAAAGGCTTGGAAAAGCACCTAAAGGAGGAACCACACGAAGCTTGGGCACCCTATCCGATGCTTGAGCCTCGAAAAATCGATGTCCACCACCTGGCGCCTTCCTAGGCCGACCGGGCGGCGGCGCCTGAAGCCTGGGCGTCCAATTGAAGGCTCAGGCCCTACATGAGGATCGTCCACCGTCCGGGCGCCCTAAATGAGGCGCCCGAGCGTCGCGCGTCGTAGATCTGACCCAGCTTTTGCTCTATTTCGACTCTTTTCCAACTTTATTTAAAGGACCCAAGCGCTCTAGGTTTTGTATCTCGGGCTAGAGCAACACAACAACACACTCTTCTACTCTGTAAAGGCAGATCTGGAGGCGGGAGCTTCCTCTTCTACTCTTAGGGTTTCACTATCTCATGCTTTTCCATTATTCATATAGTTTCTCCATGTTTGTGGGGGACTAAACTCTATTTGTTCTTGGGGAAGGGTGTAACCTTGTGAACTCTCATGTATTTGAATTTATTCTTAATTTATATGTTTTTTCATTAATTATTAGGGAATTCATTTTTTCAATGCTTGCTCTATTTAACTCATTTAGTAGCATGATTTATGAATTGCATGAGTGCCAGGAGGTTCCTTACAATTCAGGTTCTTGTTGAATTCTCCGAAGGGTAATATTTCTTAGGGATGAGGTTTTGAGTACTTGGTCGTCTTAAGCTCTTGATCTTCAGACTTAATTTTCTAGGAACGTTAGGAATTGCACGAACTAGGAATTAAGGCAGGCTTATTGTGCCGAGGGATCGGGTTCTAAGTAATTTAGTGAGTGACGTTAATATTAATGTAAAAAGAAGAATTCTTATATACATGAGAGTAAACTTGGTGAAATCAAACCCTAACAACATACTCATCTCATTTTATAAACAACCTCCGTTCATTTCTATGTTACTCTACTATTGATAAATTTGCATTCATATTTAATTTTATGTCTTTGCAGTTGAAACCAACAATCTCATTTTATTTAAGTCTTAATTAATTGAGTTATCACACTGTTTAGTGCCGAGAGTCTTCAGGGATATGATACTTGGTCTTACCATTTTATATTACATATGCGATTTGGTACACTTGCAAATCCATCAACAAGATTTTGGTTTCGTTTCTAGAGATCAAAAATATTGTCAACAGTAAAGTTGAGTCAACTCTCTTCATTAAAATTTCAAATAAAGATAAATTGTATGTTGAAATTTATGTTGATGACATTATCTTCGGATCAACTAATCCTACTTTGTGTAAATAATTTTCCAAGACTATGCAGGATGAGTTTGAGATGTCCATGATGGGAGAGCTTACTTACTTTCTTGCTCTTCAAGTCAAGCAAGCTAAAAACGAAATTTTCATTCACCAATCTAAGTATTGTACTGATCTGTTGAAAAAATTCAAAATGCAACTCCCATGGCTACAAACTGCTACCTAGATCTTGATGAAGCTGGTAAGAACGTTGATCAAAAGATGTACAGAGGAATGATCGGATCTTTGTTATATCTAATTGCGACTAGACCTGACATCATGCACAGTGTGTGTCTTTGTGCTAGATTTCAGTCTTCACCTAAAGAATCACACCTTACTGCTGTAAAAAGAATTTTGAAATATCTTAAAGGAACACAAGTGCAATAAATTTGACTAAAAATCCTGTTCTTCATTCGAAAACTAAGCATATTGAAATAAGGCATCACTTCATACGAGACCACATCCTCAAGGGTGAAATTAAGGTCGAATAAGTAGATACCATATATCCATGGGCTGATATTTTTACAAAATCGTTGAACAAATGATTTTATACTATTCGAAATGAACTAGGAATCTTAAATGACAGTAGTATAAACTAGTGATTTATATCTGATTAAAGTCAACTGTGTTATGTATGAAGTTGATTGCTTTATTGTTTATCATTGCTTTCATACATTTACATACACAAATTATACATGTAATAATTCTTGCATTACAATGATTCTAAAATGCTTGATCTGGAACAGATCTTGAAAGGTTTTGTAGGAACATTGCTTTTGGATGAACTATTAGAGATACAATTCAAATGGAAAGCAATGCAGTTGCTGATGGATCGACAAGTGTACCGAATCTCAAAAGTAATATAAAATGGTAAGACCAAGTATCGTATCCCAAGAGACTCTCGGCACTAGACAGTTGTGTGATAACTCGATTAATTAAGACTTAAAGAAAACGAGATCATTGGTTTCAAATGTAAAAACAGAATATTAAATATGAATGCAAGTTGATCGATAGTAGAGTAGACAAATGATGAATGAATGTTGTTTAATATGAGATGAGTATGTTGTTAGGGTTAGATGTCGCCAAGTTCCCTCTCATGTATGTAAGAGTTCTTCTTTATGCATTAATGTTAACGTCACTCACTAAATCACTTAAACCCGATCCCTCGGTGAAATAAGCTTGTCCTTAATCACTAGTTCATGCAATTCCTAGCATTCCTAGTAATTAAATGTGAAGATCAAGAGCTTTAAGACAACTCCAAACTTAGAACTTTGCTTGTCCTCAAGCAAAATGGATTGTAACTCAGCTTTTTAGAACAATTACTACAATGATTCAACATTTTCAAAACTTTTCCTTGCAGGACAAGAATCACTTTTATCAACTCAGCATAAAGATGTCAGTCAAGATGTGCAGATGACTTAATTCAATCATAATCAATGTGATGCTCATATACTTGAAGAGATGCTATGCTTAAGAATGATCAATAAACCAAGCAAAGATGTAATCAGAAATTCAAAGAACTACTCCTCACCAAGGAAAGTGTTTCACTCAAGCACTCAAAAGTGTATCACTCAAGCACTCAAAAGTGTGTCACTCAACTTAAAGGTGTATAGTGAGGTGTTGGTGTCTTTTTCACTCTGCTATTACAATATCACAGAAATTATCTTTGCCTTTCATTTAACCACAATCAAACAAACTCACAAGCAAGTTCTCATCACAAGGGCTTTTTATGGCTTGTAACATGGCTGGGCTAGGAAGGAAATTGGTTTTTCTGGTTAGCAAAATCCTTGAGTTAAGAGAGACATTTATGATTTCATCATTCAAGCACAAACTCTCTTTCTTTTTCCCAGCTTTCCCTTGCATTGAGCTTTTCTTTTCTTTATTTTTCTTTTTCTTTTGCTTTTGCTTTTCATGTACTCACTGTTTAGCTCAATGTTTTTTCCTTTTTCCTTTCTCAATCTTTCCAGCAACCCAAAACTTGAACTTTTATCAATACCTCACAAATGTTCTCAACTTAACTCAAGGTAAAGATTTTCACAAAGGGTTTTCAAAACATGCATAAGGCTCAAGGTTCAAAGGTTAAAACATTATTTTTTTTCAATGGACACAAATCATGTGAAGGCTAAAAGAAAAAGGGATAATAATAGATGGCCTTGATCATATGAAACCTGCAAGCAAGTAGTTCAATCACAGAAAATTTGGGCAAAATCATTCATGCTTCCAAAGTAATAGCAATTATTCACAAAAAAAAAAACTATGAAGCCCAAAACTCACACAGGTAAACTCTCAAGTCCCAAAATTTAGAAAAACACCCTACTTAGTAACTGAATCAAGTTTTACCTCAAGCACCTATTTCATACACTATGATCCATCACTTGTATATTATCACATCATGCATCATCTCAACATCAAACAACACACTAGAGCATCACAAAGAAATACTTATCACAAAACACAGTACAGTTGAATCAAAGCAATGTAACTCATTCAAGTAGAGTACAATAGCAAAACAAATGATCAAAAGGAAAAGTTTAGAAAGCTGGGTTGCCTCCCAGGAAGCGCTTCTTTAACGTCACTAGCTTGACACCATTAAACTCAAGTTTGATTTTCAATGTTGATGTGCTTCTTCCTTTCATTACACCAACGTAATCTCAACATCTTTCTTGTCACCAACTTGACTCTACTAGAGTAAGGAGCCTCAATCTCAAGAACTTCATTTGCCTTTATATCCTTGATAACCCATAATCTGTTCTTGAATTTCACTAGTTTGCCAAGGTAGGGTTCATTATTTTCCATCACAGAGTCATGGTGAACGATTCTTTCTTCCTTATCTCCATCATCTTCCTTCATCCTTGGAAAGTACAACTATGATTCCTCTTGACCGTCTTGGCAGCTTTATCAAGTAAACTAGTCACTAATAGAACTTCATCTTTAGCTTTAAGACTAGTCTTTGTTCCTTGTATTGGCTGCTCAGCTTCAAAGACATTGAAAGTCACCTCTTCATCTTGGTCTTTTGATAACAGTTGAAAAACTGTTATTTTCATGCTTAAAATTGACACAAAAAGCAACCTCTACACTAAGAAACTAGCTTCAAATCATGCTTTTGTCCATATTTTCAGAAATAAGAGAGCTGGACAGGTTTATGCTTGATTTCAGTGTTTTTGTGCAGGTTTTAAGGTGAATTTAGTGAAAGAAGTGAAGAAGGAGAGAGATGGAATCAGAAAAGTCAACCAGAAACCAGAAAAGTCAACCAGTCAACCAGAAAAGTCAACCAGTCAACCAGAAAAGTCAACCAGTCAACCAAAAAGTCAACCAGTCAACCAGAATAAGAGAAAAGTCAACCAGACGAGTTTTGGGCTAGTTTTATGCGATTTTATGATCTGTTTGGGCCTGGACCCGTTTTCTATTATTTTTATGTCCTATTTAAAGACCTAGTTGTCTTAGGGTTGGTATCTTTGGCAGAAACGAAGCAAACACTCTCTCTTCCATCCCTTTGAAGGAGGATCTTGGATGCTCAGGCTACCTCTTCACCTTTCTAGGGTTTTATCTTTCATTCTTTCATTATTGTTCATCTAGGTTCACCATGAATATGGTGAACTAAACCTTGTATGTTTGTTGGGGAATCAATGTAATCTTTTGAAGCTCTCATATATGGAATTTGTGCTTGCATCTTAATCTAAGATTTATGCTTTCTTTCATCATTAGTTAAGCTTTTTCCTCTTTGCTTAATGCTTGCTTTGTTTAACTCATTCAATGCATGATTATTGATTTTGTCGATACGGGAACGTACGGGGAAGTCTAGATCCGGGGAATTTCTCCCAATATTATATTGGTTGCCTTAAGCTCCTATGCTAAAAAAACTAATTAATAGGAATGCTAGGAATTGTATGAACTCGTAATTAGGGAGAAGCCTTCTTGAAAGGTAATTTAGAGAGTGGCATTAACAATGATGACTTGAATGTTGAATTCCTAAAATATATGAGAGTGGATAAGATGAAATTGACCCCCAACAACATATTCATCAATATATTTCATTGAAAGTGCTTGTCTTTTGTTTTAGCCATTGATCAACCTCATGCATACATGTTTATTTTCGTCTTTTGCATATTAAACTCCAATTATTTTGTTCTTAAGTCTTAGCTAATCAACAAATCACATAACTAAACTAGGCCGTGAGTCCTTTGGGAGAACGATACTTGGTCTTACCGAGTTTATTACTTGAAACGATTCGGTCATACTTGCCGATTGTTAAACAAGTTTGTGACATCATATTTTGGTGATCATAAATTTGTCCATCAAGTTTTTGGTGCCGTTGCTGGGGACTCGTGGTTTAACTAGTTAATTTGTGTGATTACTGATTATCTTTGACTTTAATTTTGAATTTCTGTTTTATTTTCGGTTTTTATTTGATTTGGTTTGATTTTATATGATTTTATTTGATTTTATTTTATTTTATTTTATCTTATTTGATTTGATTTGATTTGATTTGATTTTGTTTGATTTTATTTTATTTTATCTTATTTGATTTGATTTTATTTGATTTTATTTTATTTGATTAGATTAGATTTTATTTGATTTGATTAGATTAGATTTTATTTTATTTTATTTTATTTTATTTGATTATATTAGATTTTATTTTATTTTATTTTATCTTATTCTCTGAATCTTTTATCTTCTGAATCTATATCTTTTCCTATATCTTTTTGTGCTAACAAATCTTTTCTAGGGTTTTGTTTTCTTGTGCATGCAGGAAGCAATTAGAACAAGGAGCAAGAAAACAACAGAACCTCTGCTTGAAGGTCTAGACGAGAGTAGACGGAGGAGAAGAATCCGAACATCTAGAGAACTTTTCCCTTCTCCAGAAACTCTCTTACAATCACCACCACAAGGTTCTGTTCATAGCACAGAAAATATGGAGAACAACAATGTTAGAAGAACTCTTGCTGACTACACCAATATAGCTGGACCTCAGCACTTTAACAGTATAGCTAGACCTAGAGTCAATGCAGCTAATATAGAGGTCAAACCAGCACTGATTCAACTGGTGAAAAGCAACCAATTTAATGGGTTATCTCATGAAAGCCCATATGAGCACCTCACTACCTTCAATGAGATTTGCAACACAGTCAAAATTAATGGGGTGCCAGACGAAGCTATCAAACTTAGCTTGTTTCCTTTCTCATTGGGAGGCAATGCTACGCTTTGGTTGAATTCTTTCCCAAAAGAAAGTTTCACAGAGTGGGAAGCAGTGGTCACAAAATTTTTAAACAAGTACTTCCCACAATCTAAGGTGACAAAACGCAAGCAAGAGATTTCTTCATTTAAGCAGGGTATGGAAGAATCACTGGGGCATGCATGGGACAGATACAAAAGCTTGCTAAGAAAAACACCCACGCATGGCTTGGAAGATCAGGAAGTAGTCTTAACTTTCCTTGGAGGGCTTGGTTCACAAACCAAGATGATGCTGGACGCCTCAGCAGGAGGCAATATTAAATGGAAAACTCTAGAGGAAGCAACAGAGATTATAGAAAACATGGCTACTAGTGATAATGAGCTGCACAGTGAGAGAGGAGCTCCTATGCAAAAAGGAGTTCTCCAATTACAGACACATGATGCCCTGCTAGCTTAAAACAAAATTCTAACTCAACAGCTGGAGACTCTGACTAAAACTCTTGCACAATTACCCAAAGAGTTGAAAACTGTTGCACAGGTACAAACCCAGTTATGCGAATTGTGTGGAGGCGACCATATCAATGGTCAATGTGCCTTTCCAGTTGAAGCCGTAGGGGATGTAAACTACATGACCAATCAGTATCATCAAGGGAGCTACAATCAGGGGTGGAAACCACACCCAAGTATTGGTCAAGGGCAAACTGGGCAAGCTGGTCAATATAATAAGCAGCAGCAGCAACCCACCTTATGGCAACAATTATCTATGCTTAATGAAAGGTCCATGAGGATGGAGGAAACTCTCAACAATTTCATACAGAAAACTGAGTCTACCCAAAAGAGCACTGAAGCTGCTATCAAAAATTTGGAGATTCAGATGGGGCAGATCACCAAACAGGTGGAAGAAAGGCCAAATAGAAATTTAGGGGCTAATACTGAGGTTAACCCTATAGAAGAGTGCAAGGTGGTAGAGAGTGTTGATGATGAGAAAGTTGAGTTAGATATAGAAGAGAGAAGAGAAATAGAGAGCAAAAGCACTTTTCCTTTTCCAATCCATCAAGGGAAACAACTAGACTTCACAGAATTATTCAAAATGGTGGATAATGATGCACCTTGGGAACATATTCTACAACAGATTACGGTTTACACTAAATCTAATGAAGAAATCTCTACAAAGAAAAGACGTAGAGATGATGAGGCAAAGGAGTGTATAACTGTTAAAAAAGAGTCATTCCCTCCTAAAGCAACAGATCCAGGCAGTTTTTCTATCCCTTGTACCATAGGGAAGAAAAAGGTGAAGAAAGCTCTCCTTGATTTAGGTTAAAGTGTTAACTTGATACCTTATTCTTTACTGGAGCAAATCGGCAATGTTAAAGTGAAACCTGTAAAGGTTAATCTAGGAATGGCCGATGGATCTTCAAAGGAGCCATGTGGGATTGCAGAGGACATTATAGTTTGTGTTGGAAAACTTCAATTCCTGGCAGACTTTGTGGTGATGAAGATGGAGACAGAGAAGATACCTATCATACTTGGAAGACCGTTTATGAAAACGGCCAGAGCTATCATTGATGTAAATGAAGGTATAGTAGTGCTCCAGGACAGAGAGGAGAGAGTGGTTGTAGACGTCTTCAAAAATGAGACGCAAACACAAGAGGAAGAAGCTAGTTATAAAGCTGCATTTCAATATGCACCCATGACTAGCCGTAAAGATGAAAATCTCAAGGTTGCAGGTAACCATTGTTTGTTGTTTCAGGTACACAAGGAAGAAAAGATTGGAAGAGGAGGAGAAATTCCTGGTGACTGGGAGAAAAGAAGACTCCAACTTGGCACACCTGTAAGAATCAAGAACAAGTTGTGGGTTGTGAAGGGCTTTAAAGAGAAGGAGATGATAGAGATAGAGTCTCCACATTCTAGAAGGACGAAAACAGTTCACAGGAAACAGCTGAGGAGTTGGTGGAATGACAACATCAACTATAAAGAAGGAACTTGAGCTTTACTGGCTCAAGCTAATGACGTTAAAAGAGCGCTTGCTGGGAGGCAACCCAGTGATTTAAAAAAACTTTTAATTTTATTTTGGTTTGTAATTTTGAATCTGTTGAACATGATTTTGTGAATATTTTGCTGAACATAACATCTACTGATGAAGGCTAGGTGGTTAAGTATCTACTGAAGGATACTAAGTGTGTAACACCTACTGATGGGTGTTGATGAGAAAATTTTGCACCTACTGATGGGTGTTGGTAAGTTTTAAACACCTACTAATGGGTGTTGGTGGACTTTGGGTCAGGCTCGTGACGTTAAACAAGCGCTACCTGGGAGGCAACCCAGTTGATTGATTGTTTTTGTTTGTTTCATTTTAGTTGCATAAGTATTCTAAACATTGAATTGCAGGGAACCAGTGAGGGGCATGTTTAGGAGGCACTTAGGTTAAGAAAAGAAGGAGAAGAGCACTTCACGAAAGTGCCGCTGAGCGGTAAAACAACCGCTGAGCGGTACTATCGCAGATTGGCTTTGGTTGCCCCTTAGCGGGACCCGAGCCCATTAGGGTATTTTTATACCCTAAGCTGCGTTTTGGTTTCTCTTTTCAGACTCTTCTCTGCACACACACTCCTACATACCTTTTCAATGGTTCTCTACAACTTTTCCCTCATCCCTTTTTAGAAAATCTCCCTTCCACTCACTTGCTCACTAGTTTTCCATCTAAGTTTGGGGTTGGGAGAAAGCATCATTGAAGGGGCTGATTTCTTCATTGTGGTTTACTAATGCTTAACAATATATCTTTTGGTTTTGTGAATTATGTTTGATGCAGGGATGGCCTCCTCATCGGGCAAAAAGAATCAAGACTAGAAAATCCAAGAAGAGGAAGATACAGAGGACAACTCAGATTGATGAGGAGCTGAGATAGCATTTACGGATGAATGTTATCATATGCTTATGTTTTTATTGGTTTAAGTTTTCTAAACTTATTTATTTTTTTGTTTTAGATTAGGGTTTGATGTACTCTATTGGAAACCTGGTTTCTTGTGACGGTTTGCTATTAACTGTGATTGTGTGATAAATAATGCTGAATGATGCTTATTGATTGATTGATGTTGAGATGATGTGCACATTAAAATGCTTATACAGGTGATTCACAAGCTTTGTGAACAAATGCAGGATATCATGATTGTGGTTGTGAGATTAAGCAGGATGTGTATGTCAAATGTGAATGAGCTTATATGTGAGGTTTTGAGCTCCAGAGTTGTTATGTTTGAATGCTATTACTTTGAAAGCATGAATGATTTTGCCCAGGTTTTCTATGATTGAATCAATTGCTTGTTTTGCATCATATGATCAAGGCCGTTTGTTGGAACCCTTTTTATTGGCCAAATTCATAAAGTTAGCCCACTAAAAGAGAACACTTTGTGTTCTATCCTTTGAACCCTTAGCCTTGAACATACACTGAAACCCTTGATTGAAAATCTTTACCTTGAGTTAAGTAGAAGATCTTGTGTGGTATTGTTAAATGTTCAAGTTTGGGGTTGTTGGGAAAACATGAAAAAGGAAAAGCATTAAGCTAAGAGCTAAAAAGTAAGAATATGCAAAGAAGAAGGAAAAAAAAAGAAAAGAAAAAGAAGCAAAGCTCAATGCAAATGCAAAAGAAAGTTGGGAATGAATAAGAATAATTGTGTTGTTATGATTCTCTTAACTCAAGGATTTTGTGATCCAGAAAAACCAATTTTCTTGTTAGCCCAGCCACATTATAAACCATTGAAAAGTCCTTGTGATGATGCATGCTTGTGCATGTTTTTGATTGTGGTAAAATGAAAGGCAAAGTTGATTCATGTAACATTGTGATAGTGGAGTGAATGAGTGAAACACTTTACCTCTTATACACTTGTGTGTTGAGTGAAACACTTTACCTAGTGATGAAATATTCCATAAGCACATGAACATCCATGCTTAATTGATTGATCATTCATGAAAAATAGCATTTGTTGAAATTTAAATGACTTTGTGAACACTAAAGCATGTGCACATCTTGATTGAACTATTGGTCATAAGTTTGAGTGAAGTTGTTACTTATCTTGAAAAAGAGGATTTTTGAATGAGTGAACCATCATATGAATTGGTTGAAGATTGAGTTACATCTTGTTTGCTTGAGGACAAGCAAAGTTCTAAGTTTGGGGTTGTGATAACAGTTGAAAAACTGTTATTTTCATGCTTAAAATTGACACAAAAAGCAACCTTTACACTTAGAAACTAGCTTGAAATCATGCTTTTATCCATATTTTCAGAAATAAGAGAGCCGGACAGGTTTATGCTTGATTTCAGTGTTTTTGTGCAGGTTTTAAGGTGAATTTAGTGAAAGAAGTGAAGAAGGAGAGAGATGGAATCAGAAAAGTCAACCAGAAACCAGAAAAGTCAACCAGTCAACCAGAAAAGTCAACCAGTCAACCAAAAAGTCAACTAGTCAACCAGAATACCAAAAAAGTCAACCAGACGAGTTTTGGGCTAGTTTTATGCGATTTTATGATCTGTTTGGGCCTGGACCCGTTTTCTATTATTATGTCCTATTTAAAGACCTAGATGTCTTAGGGTTGGTATCTTTGGCAGAAACGAAGCAAACATTCTCTCTTCCACCCCTTTGAAGGAGGATCTTGGATGCTCAGGCTACCTCTTCACCTTTCTAGGGTTTTATCTTTCATTCTTTCATTATTGTTCATCTAGGTTCACCATGAATATGGTGAACTAAACCTTGTATTTTTGTTGGGGAATCAATGTAATCTTTTGAAGCTCTCATATATGGAATTTGTGCTTGCATCTTAATCTAAGATTTATGCTTTCTTTCATCATTAGTTAGGGTTTTTCCTCTTTGCTTAATGCTTGCTTTGTTTAACTCATTCAATGCATGATTATTGATTTTGTCGATACGGGAACGTACGGGGAAGTCTAGATCCGGGGAATTTCTCCCAATATTATATTGGTTGCCTTAAGCTCCTGTGCTAAAAAAACTAATTATTAGGAATGCTAGGAATTGTATGAACTCGTAATTAGGGAGAAGCCTTCTTGAAAGGTAATTTAGAGAGTGGCATTAACAATGATGACTTGAATGTTGAATTCCTAAAATATATGAGAGTGGATAAGATGAAATTGACCCCCAACAACATATTCATCAATATATTTCATTGAAAGTGCTTGTCTTTTGTTTTAGCCATTGATCAACCTCATGCATACATGTTTATTTTCGTCTTTTGCATATTAAACTCCAATTATTTTGTTCTTAAGTCTTAGCTAATCAACAAATCACATAACTAAACTAGGCCGTGAGTCCTTTGGGAGAACGATACTTGGTCTTACCGAGTTTATTACTTGAAACGATTCGGTCATACTTGCCGATTGTTAAACAAGTTTGTGACATCATATTTTGGTGATCATAAATTTGTCCATCATCTTTCAACGTTATAACTCCATCATCCACATGAATGACAACCTTAGTTGTCTTCATGAATGGCCTTCCAAGGATAAGAGGTATCTCTACATTCTCCCAATGGTGCAAGGGATGGTGAAACTCCCCGGATCTTTGAATTTGGAAGGTAGTATCTTCTGCAATATGGCACTGCAATTACTCTGCACTTCAATTTTTTCCTCATCTATATATTTCTTCTCTTTGAGGAATTGCTTCATGTGCTTCGCATAAGTAGGGATTAGCTACAGTGCTTCGGTTAAGGGTATAGTAATCTCTAATTGCTTGAAAATCTCCATGAAACGCCCATATTGCTTCTCTTTTTCATTCTTTGAAAAGCTCTTTGGATAAGGGAGGTGCTTCTCAAATATATTCTCTTTTTTTGCCCTTTCTTTCTCTCTTCATTCTCTGCTTCTACTTCACTCAACTTAGATTTTTCTTTTCTCTCAACTTTTCTCTCATCTAACATCTTGCCACTTCTAGTCACAATGGCATTGCACTCCTCCTTAAAGTTAATTCCAATATTAGCCCCTACACTCCTGTGAAACATCTCCTTCAACTTTTTAGCCAGTTGACCAACTTGTATCTCTAAGTTTCTAATGGCAGCTTCAGTGCTCTTCATCAGGGTCTCTAACCACACAAATAGAATAGTGTAAACCGTGAGTCCTCGACAATGGCGCTAAAAACTTGTTGATAGATCGGCAAGTGTACCGAATCGCACAAGTAATATAAAATGGTAAGACCAAGTATCGTATCCCAAGAGACTCTCAACACTAGACACTCGTTTGATAACTCAATTAATTAAGACTTAAAGAAAACGAGATCATTGGTTTCAAATGTAAAAACAAAAAATTAAATATGAATGCAAGTTGATCGATAGTAGAGTAGCACAATGATGAACAAATGTTGTTTAATATGAGATGAGTATGTTGTTGGGGTTAGATTTCGCAAAGTTCCCTCTCATGTATGTAAGAATTCTTCTTTATGCATTAATGGTAACGTCACTCACTAAATCACTTAAACCCGATCCCTCGGCGAAATAAGCTTGTCCTTAATCACTAGTTTATGCAATTCCTAGCAATCCTAGTAATTAAATGTGAAGATCAAGAGCTTTAAGAAGACCAAGATTCATACCCTTATCCCTGACAAATATTACTCTTGGGAGTAATTCAACAAGAACTTGCATTGTAAGGAACCTCCCGACACTCATGCAATTCATAAATCATTCTATTGAATATGTTAAACAAAGCAAGCATTGTAACAGATAATTACTCTAACAATTAATGAAAAAGCATATATTATTAAGAATTAATTCAAATACATGAGAGTTCACAAGGTTACATCATCCCCCAACAACAAATACAGTTTAGTTTAACATAGACATGGTAAAACTAGATGAGCAATGGAGAAAAATGAGATAGAAAACCCTAAAAGTAGAAGATGGAAGCTCCCTCATCCAAATCTGCCTCCAGAGACTAAAAGAGTGTGCTACTGCGCTCCCTCTGCCAAAGATGATCAAACCTAGGACGTCTGAGTCCTTTAAATAGAGCGAAAACATAACAGAAACAAGACCCAGGCCCGTGTCGCTGGCGCTCAAGCGCCCAAAAGGGGCGCCCAAGCTTCGTGCTTCTAACGCTCAAGCGCCCAAAAGGGGCGCCCAGACGGTGAGCGACACTCTTCTGCTCTTAAGCCTCCAAAAAGGGCGCCCAAGCTTCGAGCATTCCTCCCTTTTGGTGCCTTTTCAGGCATTTCTGAGCTCTATCTCCTTGGCACTTCATCTCTGCGTTCCGTATTATCTCATTTCCTTCCAAATCAAGGGAATTTAGTCATAAATTCTTCAAATTCAACCTCAACTGATGGAAGCAGCCTCCACGTTCAAGACTAGAGCGGCTCCTTGGACAGAATGACGCAGCGGAATGAAGAATGGTTTGAAGGAGTTCGGCGCATGCAAGGTGTTTGTCAGAATGCGTGACAGTGTTTGGATGTGTGTGTGAAGTAGAGTTCTAACTCAGATGGCCTTCCAACGGGGAAGGAAGCTAGAGGATAAGTGTGCTAAAGTGGCACAATGCAAAGAACTTGAAGAAGTAGTGGTTGGAAACAATCCAACAGCATTTCACTATATCAATTCAAGTTGAGTTTACAAATGATGAGCTCTCTTTTTATAGGCAAAGATGAGCTTGGAAGTGTGCTATGAAAGCTACACCAGCCTACAAATGATAAACGTGCATAATCCAACGTGCAGCAGCTGCTTCCAAGCCATGTGTTCCATATGTTCTTCATGGAAAATGTGCTGAATTAATGAAGCCACACGGTTGGCTTGTGTTCCACGTGTTGCATATGTAAAATGTGTTTCTAACTTGGCTAATTGATGATGAGCATTAGCAAGGCTTCTTGGCTGTTTGGTATAGGTTCCAAGTCTTCCTTCTTATTTGGCCTACAAAACAAGGTAAAGATATTTAGTTAAAGAAGAACAAGCTAAGGCTTAGAAAGAAAAGATTAAGTCCTTTATTCAACTTCCCTTTCTTGGTCTTAGAGTGAAGTTGAAACTTCTTTGGATGGGAAGTCCCTAAAGGGGTTGCCATCATTCCCTCCCTCTTTAAAAACGATTTGTCCTCAAATCGGGAAGAAAGAAAGAAGCACAACTTTAGTTTTTGTGTTCCTCCTGGGTCAAAAATATATCTACAAACAATAGCAACAATTAGTATGAAGATAAGAATGTATGCAAAGATGAGAAGATAAAATGAAGGCCTTTTGACAAAAATTTTATTAGAAGAAGTCTTGGCCTTTAATAATTTTTTGTATGCACTTTGTTTTGAACATTCCACATGATAAAATGAAGAAACAAAGTGATGTTTTTGAGAAAAAGAGTCAAGGTATTTACCTTTTAAAGAAGAAGTTAACAACATGCATACCTTTGTCTCCTTCTTATTTTCTTGAGAAGGTTGCTTGTCCAACCTATTTTCTTGTTTTCTTTCTTTTTCAATTTTTTCTTTGATTTTTTTCTCATCCTCTTTCACTTGTTCAGGTGTAAGAGGAATCAATGTGATTTTATTTCCTTTATGGAGGAAAGTTATTTTGTTGGTATAGCCATCATGAGTGGAATTATGAGCAAATTGCCATGGCCTACCAAGTAATACATGCCCAGCATCCATTGGAACAACATCACATAGAACATTTTCTTCATAGTTTTCGATGGATATTGGTATGCTTACTTGTGTGTTCACAACTATTTCTTCATTCTCTGTTATCCACTGAAGCTTATAAGGCTTGGGATGAGAAATAGTAGGTAAAGCCAATTTATTCACCACTCTAGAACTACAACAATTTCAAGAGGAACCATTATCCACAATTAATGAACAAGTGTTTTCAAATATTTTGCATCTTGTTCTGAATAGGTTTTCCCTTTGTGATTGTTCTGGTTCATTGGTTTGACTTCCAAGAAGTCGTCTTACCAATAATAACTCACCTTCACAAGGTAAGGCTTCTTCCTCAGATATAGAAGTATCTGAGTCACTAGAAGAATCTTCATTTTGACTTTGATGGTCTAAGAGATAAGTGGACCGTTTGTGAGGACACTCAGAAGAATAATGTCCTCTCTCTCCACACTTAAAGCATTTGGTCTCTCTACCCCTTGTTTCTTTTGAAGATTCTTTGTGAAAGGTATTTCTTTCTCGCTCTCTCTCTTTTTCTTTACCTCTCACTTTTTCTTTTCCTTTTTCTTTTTCTTTTTCTTTTTCTTGAGGTTTGTCATACCTCTTTGGACTACCCTCCCTCTTAGGATTTGTCCTATACTCGGAGGTGGTAGGATAGTTCCTTTTAGTGGAAGATTTTCTTCTAATTTGTTCTTCCACTCTCACACATAGCTGCACAAAATCATTGAGATCTAAATAAGGTAAAAGTTCTACCTTATCTCTGATCTCATAGTTAAGACTGCTTTGGAACCTAGCTATGGTGAATCTCTCTTCCTCTTTGATTCCAGCTCTTAACATGAGTAATTCCAACTTTTGTCTATATTCTTCAACACTCATGTTTCTTTGTTGAAGTCTATGGAGCTTGTCCATGACCTCTCTAGCATAATAGGCTGGAATATGCCTCCGATGCAAGGCTGCCTTTAACTCATTCCAGTATTGGATGGTATAGTCGCCATGCATCTTTTGATCTCTAACGATGGAGGTCTACCAATAAAGGGCTGCTCCTTGAAAAGTCAAGGTGGCTAAGGTCACTCTCCTCCTATCATCTATGTGGTAACATTCAAAAATTTGTTCAACCTTCATCTCCCACTCAAAATATTCTTCCACATTGTCTCTGCCATAGAAGGGGGAAGGTCAAGTTTGGGTTCCACATGATGGTTCCTATGATGGTGGTGTCTCCTAGGAGGGTGTTGATAGTGATCAAAAGGATGAAAACTATTGTGATCACTATGTTGGGAATGATCACTATTATCATGGTGTTGCCTATGAGAGTGTTCCTCATCATTTTGTCCTCTCTGATTACGAGTGAGGTTTGCAACCATCTGTCTGAGTTCATTCAACTCAGCTTTAGTTCTATTAAGTTCCTCTCTCAATTCCATATTGTCCTCATCATGATGAAAAGTGCCTTGAATACTAGAGTTACTCATACTTGTGAAGTAGAGAAAAGATTTTCGAAAGAGTTTTGAAAAGCTTCATAAGTGTTGAGTCAAAATACTTTGCAAAGATTGTTTTTGTATTTTTGGTGAATGACTTCTAGATAGATTCTAAAGGTAAAGAAACCGAATAGCTCCCAAGAAGGAGAGGTGAGTCTTAACGGACAAGCTTAAAAACCTTGTCCTTCCTTAGCCAAAGGTTCTCCTGTTTCTTACCCAAGTTTCAATGGAGAAGTCTTTCAAAAACAGTTAGAATGCAATAATGAGATGCGCCTAGAAACCAAAAGAAGGTTTATCTATATGAGCGTGCACCTAGATATCACGGAGACTTAAAACAAAAATATCAACAAGCAAAAAAAAAATTAAAGAAAGATGATAATGAAATGAAAGAGTGAGACACGGTCCTAAGTGAAAGTGCAAGTGACACTTGGAGCCATTTGACACACTTTCACACTAAGAAGTGGAAACTAAACTATTACAATGGTTGTTTGTGCACTTAAAATTGCTTAAATCATTCTTCCAAGCCACTTTAAGTTGCAAAAATGAAATCCAAAGAAACTTTAAATATTTTGTGATATAAAGCAAAGTACAACTAAAAAGTGTTTGCAAATGAAGAACCAAATGTGGCTGCTGTTTCAGGTTGGTTGAAAGCCAAAATTGATGTGGTTTGCTGCTGAAAAAGGGTGCTGGAACAACAATGTTATAGTGCTCTTGGAGTTCAAGCTTGAAGCCCTTTTAACACCTCATCCACTTCCTAAGATGCTACCCCCTTGGAGCAAGGAATCTGAGGTAGAGAAGCTGCACCAATACTTCACACAACCATACACCAGCAACAAACAATTAGCACCAGAAAACTTGCACTGCACCAGATTTTTGAAATGAAAAACCAACTTGACAGCATAATAGAAAGCCAATAAAGTGGGATTCTAATCAGTTTGGGGCTGGAAAAAGAGGTGGTATGCAAAAGGAACCTAATAAAGGGTCTAGAACAGATTATAAAAGCAATAAAACTCAAAAACAGTGATTGAATTGAGTGTTCCGAAACTGTTTGATGAAACTGCAAAAGTGTTTGATGAAATGCCACAAAGAGATGCTGATTTTGTGTTTTTTGGATTTTGACTGTCAAAACTGGATTGCAGGGGTGTACTTGCCTTTTTCTGATTGTTTTACACTTGTGTAAGCATTGGTAATTAATTGGAAACCAAATCCCCAGCTTTTGCCAATCCAATTTGTAAATTGAGAATTTTTAAGTGTAGAAAACAGTAAAGAAATGCATGCTGCACCAAAAATGTGGCTGGAAAAATGGAACAACAGTATTCAAAATGAGTTTCAGTGATGAAAAGGATCAAATGACACTTCAAAGAAGTTTGTATCATCAAATGGAATATGTTCAAACACTTAAACAACAAAGGTAAAGGTCATCTCAAAATTTGATTGGTTTACTTTCAAATTTAACCAAATTTGATGACTGAAATTGTGATTTGATACAAAGGCTGGAAAATGACCATTTGCACAGTAACAACAGGTTTGAAATGGTGAAATAAACTTGTGCAAAACATATACAAATCACAGAAACAGCCAAACTCAACAATTCAAAGCAGTTGTAGCCAATTATGCAGCACTTTTAATCAAAACTGGAAACATCAGTGGCCAAAATGAATGGTACTGAGTTTAAAGCTCAAATGAGACTTCCAGCAAGTTTAGATGATGGAATGGAATGTGTGCAATCACTTAGGCAGCAAAGAAAGTAACCACATCAGAAATTCACTGGTTCACTTCCCAAAATTTAACAAAATGTGAGTATTTCAAATGTGAAGTTGCACCAAAGCTAGAAATTGACCAATTGAACAGTAGAAACAAATTTCAATTCACCAAATATACTTGCTCAAACATACAAATTGCACCAAAACACTCAGAATTCCAAAATCACTTTTGTAGTTGCCACTTATGCAGCAAAAGTGGCCAAATAGCACATGAAAATGACGAAACAACATGATCAAAGTTGGATGGATCAAGAAAAAAAATGTAGGAAAGGTCCTAAACAACTAGATCTAGAACACATTAAACAAACATGTGCAAAGCTGCAGAAGCTGAAAATCTGGACAGACACAGTTTATTACATGTTAAACCAGAAATAACTCTTGCTGCAGAATTTGAAATCAAATTTGGATGAACTTAACCATTCAGTTTGCAATTCTGTGATGAATATGAGTTGCAAGTACTTTAGACACATTCAAACACAGTAGAAAAACTTGCACAAAGCTTACAACACCAGAAATCTGAATGAAAACAGATTTTACAAATCAAACCCGAAAATTCAGTTTTCTATAGAATATGCTACTGGAAAACAATGTGTGCATTGGTTCTAGCTCCAATGATCAAAGCTGGACATGGTGCCATTGCTTTTCATGATCAATATATAGCTAGCAACACACTGGACTCAAACAATAACGAAGAAATAAAGCTGGAACTGGATTACACCAATGCAACAGTAACACGAAAACTGCACAATGCACATGACTGTGACATAACTGGATTTTGAATTTGCAAGCTGGAATTGAACTCAAACAATGGATTTGCACCGATTAAAATGAGCAACAATTACTAAGGAACATTGGAAACACAAGAACAGTGATCACAAACGCAAATTGAATCAAAACTGAAATGAAAAAATTTCTGGAAAACAGTGAGCACTGCACTGCACAACACGGTCAAACATAAAATGGAAGTAAGAGCAACTTAGCTCTTGAAGCAATGCGTGTACGACCTGGCTCTTGATGCCAAATGATGGAAGCAGCCTCCACGTTCAAGACTGGAGTGGCTCCTTGGACAAAATGACGCAATGCAAATAACTTGAAGAAGTAGTGGCTGGAAACAATCCAACAGCATTTCACTATATCAATTCAAGTTGAGTTTACAAATGATGAGCTCTCTTTTTATAGGCAAAGATGAGCTTGGAAGTGTGCTATGAAAGCTACACCAGCCTACAAATGATAAACGTGCATAATCCAACGTGCAGCAGTTGCTTCCAAGCCATGTGTTCCATATGTTCTTCATGGAAAATGTGCTGAATTAATGAAGCCACACGGTTGGCTTGTGTTCCACGTGTTGCATATGTAAAATGTGTTTCTAACTTGGCTAATTGATGATGAGCATCAACAAGGCTTCTTGGCTGTTTGGTATAGGTTCCAAGTCTTCCTTCTTATTTGGCCTACAAAACAAGGTAAAGATATTTAGTTAAAGAAGAAGAAGCTAAGGCTTAGAAAGAAAAGATTAAGTCCTTTATTCAACTTCCCTTTCTTGGTCTTAGAGTGAAGTTGATACTTCTTTGGATGGGAAGTCCCTAAAGGGGTTGCCATCATCAACTCTCTTATTCACACAACTTAATAGAAAAACATGATTCCAAGCAAGTTTCTAAGAAGAAAAGGGTGCATTTAGTATCAAAATTACATCACAGATAACGGTATTTTCAACCGTTATCATCTGTCGATTGCTATAGTGGATTAATCGATCACTATTTAAGAGGGGTTATAAATTCCATGATTTGGAATTTTGCTATTCTGCTTATTGATCACGTATTATTAATTGTTTCTTTTTCAATATATCTTTGTTCTATAATTGATTGAAATTACTTGAGATTATATTGAGATTGTTGAATGATATTGTATCATTACTGCATTAATGTGTTTGCATCATTTATGAACTGATACAATACTGTTATATGCTCATATATGCTCTGATATAATCTGTGCATACTGCATTGTGCATCTTGGTTTTGAATATAAAACATGCATAATGGTAGGGGGAGCATTGCATAGGATCTTAGATACTAATATGTATAAAAAGTCCCACTTTTTTATATCTGTTCCAACATTAATAAGAATAAAAAGTGAGACTTTTTATTTCTGTTCTAGCACCAACATGGAAAGGTTGAGTTTTTTTTATACCTATTGTGATAATAATAACTACAGAATGAGATCTTTTATACCTGTTCTAGTAAATATCGGATATAAAAAGTAACCTTTTTAAACTTATTTAGGATAGAACCGATATAAAAAGAGGATTTTTTATTAAAGTGTAATGCAAATTCTAGAAAAATGTAGAAGCTCCTTAGATAAAAGAATTGAAATGTAATACAAGTTCCAGAATATTCTAGAAAAACCTAAGATAGGAAGAAAAATCAAGAATATTCTACATAGGTAAAAATCTAGAACATTCCACATAAGGTGTGGCTAGTATGTTCTAGAATAATCTATGGGTTTATAAATACCCATGAACTCTATCATTTGATGAAAAGATGTAGCCAACATCTACCATTTGTAAGAAGCCAACATCTACTACAACTAAAGACAACTACAACACTTCTTTCAACTACTATTTCTACATTCTACTATCTCTACATTTTCTCTACCACATCAACTACTCCTTTCACAACCTGAAAATACTAACAGTGGTACCAGAGCTACGTTCAGTCATCTATTGGGCGTAGATAAAATTTTCAACTACCTCAAACAAAACTATTACTCATTCTACTACTTCCAAATATATTCTCAACACATGGCTACTACTAATCAAACATCATCAATTCCAGTACCTATTTTCAAAGGAGAAAATTATGATTTTTGGAGTGTCAAAATGAAGACATTCTTCCGCTCTCAAGATTTATGGGATATCATAGAAGAGGGATTCACTATTCCAGAAGACACCTCTACTCTTACTGCAGCTCAAAAGAAGGAGTTGAAAGAAAACAAGCAGAAGGATTCAAGGGCTTTATTTGTTCTTCAACAAGCAGTTGATGACACAATTTTTCCAAGGATAATTGGTGCCACAAGTGCAAAACAAGCTTGGATCACAATACAAGAGGAGTTTCAAGGAAGTGACGAGGTACGTAATGTTAAACTTCATTCTCTAAGACGAGAGTTTGAATTATTAAGAATGAAAGAATCTGAGACCATTAAAGACTACTATTCTAGAATAAAAGAAATAGTTAGTCAGATGAGAGCCTATGGGGAAAATATTCTTGACAAAAATATCGTTGAGAAAATTTTAATTTCTATTCCCCAAAAGTATGATGCAATCGCAACCGCGATTGAACAAACAAAAGATTTGGCTACATTGTCAGTCACACAACTAATGGGCTCTCTTGAAGCTTATGAACAAAGATTGAAAAGGCATGAAGAAGACTCGGTTGAAAATGCCTTTCAATCAAAACTAAAATTACGGTCTCAAAATAAAGAATATGAAGGAAATAAAAGTAGAGAAGAAATTTCTAGAAATAAAGAAAATCCTAGAAGCTTCTCTATGACTCGTCAAGAAAAATATCCTCTATGTGGCATATGTAAAAAGACAAGTCACTTGGAAAAAGATTGTTGGCATCATGGAAAACCTCAATGCCACTATTGCAAGAAATTTGGTCACGTAGAAAAGTATTGTCGTAATAAAAATAAGCATCAAGCAAACTTTGCGGAAGAAGATAATCAAGAGAAACTCTTATTCTACGCCAATCAAGAATCTTCTGGTAGAGAAGGAAGTTGGTACTTGGATAGTGGATGCAACAATCACATGGCGAAAGATCAAAGCATCTTCAAAGACATTGATAAATCTGTCAATGTCAAAGTTCGGCTAGGAAATGGCACCACAGTGGAGTCTCGAGGCAAAGGAACTGTGATGGTGGAGACAAAGAAAGGTACTAAATTCATCAAAGACGTTTTACTAGTTCCAAATCTTAAAGAAAATCTTTTAAGTATTGGCCAAATGATGGAGAATGGATATTCTCTTCATTTTGAGAAAGATACATGCAAAATTTATGACAATAAAATGATAGAAATTGGCCAAGTAAAAATGGAGAAGAGAAATAGAAGCTTTCCTATAAGCTTCAAACCTGGAACTAATATTGCCATGAAGGTAGAAGTTGATGACTCATGGCTTTGGCATAGGAGATTTGGCCACTTCAACACACATGCCTTAAAGCTTCTATATACGAAAAACATGATGAGAGATCTTCCATGCTTGAAGGAGAATAATGAATCATGTGAAGGATGTCTCCTCGGAAAACAACATCGATTACCATTCTCGACAGACAAAGCACGGAGAGCAAAAGACTTATTGGAGTTAATTCATACTGATGTTTGCGGACCGATGAGAACACCTTCACATCATAACAACAGGTATTTCATCCTCTTCATCGATGACTTCTCTAGAATGACATGGGTCTATTTCTTAAAGGCAAAGTCAGAAGTTTTTGGATTATTCAAGAAATTCAAGGCCCTTGTTGAGAAGCAAAGTGGAAAACAACTAAAAGTACTTAGAAGTGATCGTGGCAAGGAGTACACATCTCACGAGTTTGACAAATTCTGTGAAGATGAAGGCATAGAGCGACAACTTACAGTCGCATATACTCCACAACAAAATGGCGTGTCAGAGAGAAAGAATCGCACAGTTATGGAGATGGCAAGATCAATGCTGAAAGAGAAAAGTATGCCTAACACTTTTTGGGCTGAAGCAGTTTACACTGCAGTTTATATTCTAAACAGATGTCCAACTAAAGCAGTCCAAGACAAGACTCCTATTGAAGCTTGGAGTGGAAGAAAGCCATCAGCTAAACACCTACGAGTATTTGGGTCTATTTGCTACATACATGTTCCTGATCAAAGGAGGCACAAGCTTGAAGACAAAACTATACGAGGAATATTCTTGGGATATAGCACACAATCAAAAGGCTATCGAGTCTACAACATACAAACGAAAAAGCTCATCATCAGTCGAGATGTTGAAGTTGATGAAAATGCTTCTTGGAATTGGGAAGAAGAAAAAGTTGTTAAAAGCAACATTTTACTTCCAGTGCAACAATCTCAAGAAGAAACTCAAGAAGAGGTAGAAAATTCAGGTATGCTTTCTCAACCTCCACAACAAGAATCTTCACCTGAATCTAGTCCAAGAAGAGTAAGATCTTTGGTAGACATATATGAAACTTGCAATATGGCCATGATTGAACCTAACTGTTATGAAGAAGCATCAAAGCATGAACTATGGTCAAGGCAATGGAGGAAGATGATCAAATTGAAGATATGTTACCAAGACCAAGATTTGAACTACTATGCACAATGTTTGGAGTTACCGAATTTGCATTAAGGAGGAGTATTAAAGTGTAATGCAAATTCTAGAAAAATGTAGAAGCTCCTTAGATAAAAGAATTGAAATGTAATACAAGTTCTAGAATATTCTAGAAAAACCTAAGATAGGAAGAAAAATCAAGAATATTCTACATAGGTAAAAATCTAGAACATTCCACATAAGGTGTGGCTAGTATGTTCTAGAATAATCTATGGGTTTATAAATACCCATGAACTCTATCATTTGATGAAAAGATGTAGCCAACATCTACCATTTGTAAGAAGCCAACATCTACTACAACTAAAGACAACTACAACACTTCTTTCAACTACTATTTCTACATTCTACTATCTCTACATTTTCTCTACCACATCAACTACTCCTTTCACAACCTTAAAATACTAACACTTTTACATCGGTTCTAGAACCGATATAAAAAGTTACAAAAAATTTCTATACTCCATGCTTCTATACTTGCTCAAAAAACGATATAAAAAACTTTTTTAAACGGTATAAAATTCTTTTTTGGCATAGTGAAATTAAGTTGATGGCTTCTCCATGACTCATAGGGAGTTTTACTAGTTTTCTTTTAGGGTATTCTATTTTTTTTTAAAAATGATGCAAGAAGTATTTCTCACTAAAGCTTATCAAGTGTATTAGAGCTAATAAGCATGACATTCATAATTTCATTAAGAGTTAAGTTTTTTTTCTATCAACTACTCCATTAGACTTAGGTGAATATGGTGGGGTTACTTCATACCTTCTTTTACATAACAGGCATTAAACGTTACACATTCACCACCTATATCTGATCTAATCATTTTAATTTTCTTATTTAATTCATTTTTTACTTTTTCCTTATAAGTTAAAAACACATCAAAAACTTCATTCTTATGTTTGATTAAGTACATTTCGGTGTATCAGAATAATCATCTATAAACGATACAAAATAATTTTACCAGGTCTAGACATGGTTTGTTTTAGGTCAACTAAATTAGTATAAATTAATCCTATTTGATGTTTTCTTCATTATTTTAGATTTCACACATATATCACATTTCTTAGTTTGTTTATCATGCATATTAATAATCTTAGTCGTTGCAGTTTTAGAACATATGAGGAATTCACATGTCCTAATTTATCATGCCACACATCATACAAATCAACAGTATAAGTAGAAAAACCAAACTCATTAATAACTATAGAAATATTAAGTACAGAAAGACCTTGATTACAATATCCTTACCCCCACAAACGTATTACTTTTTGTCATAATAATCTTATCAATTTGAAATGACACTTTAACTCAAATTTTCCATACCAATGCTACAATAATTAGCTTTGATTATGGCACATGTAGCACATCACTTAAGGTTAAAGTCTTCTCAAATGTGAGCTTTAGAAGAATTTTCCTTTTTCCTAGGACAAGATTTTTCTCTAAATCAACGAGATAAACATGTTCTTCTCCATCTCCCACATTAGTTTAAGAGGTAAAAGCACTTATATTTGTACATATGTGTCTGGTTGCTCCAGAGTCTACTACCCAATTGTTCAGATTGCTCACAAGGTTTATTTAGGAAATGACTGCAACAATTGTATCTTCTCCTCTGGCTATATTTTCCTTAGGATGAATATCAGTTTTAACACTATTTTTATCTAAAATAGGGTAAGATCCATTGGGATGAGAAATTATTTACAATTGTGATCAAGTTTTTCCTCATATTTTTTGAAGCTAGTTTGTCTTCTACCGTATTTGCTTTGGCAAATAATGTCTTAACCCTTATAGCAGCACACTCCTTACTAGTATATTTGAGGTTATACCACTTCCGCAGTCCCTATTTCTGTTGGGTTTTCTCAAATAGGTCCCTTTCTTATATTTTTCCCCCCAATTAGGTCCCTAGAAGTGAAAATTTAAGCAATTGGCTCCTTGCCATTAAATTGGGTTAACGAAGTTAACTTTCTGATGAGTTGTCAGTTTGACGAGGAACATTTTAAATACATGGCCATTATGTTAGATTACGTGGCATATGCAGAATAGGTTAGTGGAATATGTTAAAATAGAATGACTTAATTTCTCACACCAAAGGGGGGGGGTGAATTGGTGAAGTATAAAATTTAAAACTTTCAAAATATTTTTCACCAAAAGAGATGCCTTATTACTTTTCTTGAAACACAAGTTAAAAGATTTTCAATGCAGCGGAAATTTAATCGAATGAGTATGAAGTATAATCGATTGAATGTAAAAGAGTAGGGATAAGAAAGATCAAACGCTGAGTTTTTATACTGGTTCGGCCAAGCCTACATCAAGTGTCATTCCAACCACAGGAAGCCAATGCACTATAATGATTAAGGTTTTCACAACAAGGTTTTTATAGAGACCTCACGTCAAAAATATAAAACACCTCTCTAACCCTCTAATCAAAATATAGGCAGTACATAAATAAACTAGTAGCAAAAATCCCCTCTCCTGCAGTCCAACCCCTTTGAGGCACCCTCAAAGTCAAGAACGCAGCACATCCTTCTTCCTGTAATCACAACACAGAACTCAATCCAATTTTCAGTAGATTGTAGAACCTGATCTTGCAGTAGACACCCAAATGTGCAGATAGATCAAACTTTTAAACTCAGTAACCTTGCTCTTCAAGAAATTTCAAGCAGTTGATCACCCCAGTCAATATTGTTTTCTTGGAGCTTTTCCTCTTTTTGTAAGAATCAAACTTTCTGGAAAAGAATATGAAAATGCCAGAATTACAAAATTTCGTAATGAATTACAAAATGTAAGAATCAATTTATAGTATAACACATCTTTGACGTATTTTAATCGACTAAGCTACTAATGCAGTCGAATACACCAATTCAGTTATAACAGTTAGTAGGAGTCAAAGCAATTAATTCAATTCACAATTAATGCAGTCGAATAGCATTTAATGCTTGGTCAACACATTTAAAAATATAGTCATTGTGACAATTATATCAAGCATTAACAGATTTCAAAATTGTAACAAACTTAATCAAATACATATCGCATGCAATCAATTATGCAACAATGTTAAGCAAAGTTTTGGAAACTTTTCTCTTTGAAAAAGTCTCACAGCACACTTGAAAAAGTTTATGCAAAGACACTAGTTTTAATCGATTCACCCCATAATGTAATCGACTTAAAACTGTTGTTTTCCAACACAATTAAAATTCAACATTTGTACTTGTGGTTTTTCTCATCAAAAACATGTGGCATGCTTTCATGTATCATATCACATATATAACACAGTGAAATGCAATGATCAACATAGCAACAACACAATCATGTTCTCATATACGCATATAACATGTAAGCATAGAACATGTAAGACATAATACGCATGTGTTATTAATTATGTGTTGTCGTCATCAAAAACTCAGATATTACTGAGATTGTGGGTTAAGCTAAACCAGCGCTCTCCCTATCAACAATCTCAACAATCTCCCCCTTTTTTTATGATGCACAACCATGATTAATAATCAACCATGTTGCACAACTCAATATAGATTATCAATCAATTACCAATCAACATAATTCTCCCCCTTTGGGCATTACCACAAAAGGTAAGCACAATGGTATTGATATACAGATAGTCAAGCATATAAAGATGCACATATAATCATCAAGAAACAAATAATGATGCTCCTCTTGTCAAAGATATTCACATGAAATTAAGATTTTCTCCCCCTTAAATGAAGACATGTGAAATATATCAATGATATGCAATGCTCCTCATGTCATTATGCATATTTCAATCTCAAAATACAGATACACAATGCAGTAATCAGAATATGTCAGAGCATTTATCAGTTTGTCATAGATCAGATATATTACAACAATAACATAGCAATATTGATTTAATCAAACAACACATTTTAATCTCTTATTATCTCAGATATATTATGCAACAGATAAGCATAGAGATATAAGAAAAAATAAACAATCAATAGCAGATAAAATAAGATCTAAAGATATAAGATATTCTAGTTTTGGAATCTTTAAACCCTTGTTGATGTTTAATCGATTTGATCTCAATCATATTCGATTTCTTGTTGTAGCATATTTCAAATTATCTAGTTCCATCCAGTCAGCAAGTGATATTCCTGCAAAACTTTTCAAAGTCTTTCCAGATCAAGCATTTTAGAATCAATGTTATACAGGAATTAACACAACTATAATATATGTATGCAAATGTATGAATGTAACAGTAATCAACAGTCCATTGGCATACAAGCACAGTGTAACGATTTAATCTATTTTATACTACTGTCATCCAAAATTCCCAGTTCATTTCGAATAGTATAAAATCTTTCTTTGTTCAAAGGTTTTGTAAAAATATCTGCCCATTGATGTAAGGTATCTACATATTCGACCTTAATTTAACCCTTGAGGATGTGGTCTCGTATGAAATGATGTCTTATTTCAATATGCTTAGTTTTAGAGTGAAGAACAAGATTTTTTGTCAAATTAATTGCACAAGTATTATCACACTTTAAGGGAATATGAATTAATGATATGCCATAGTCCTTTAGTTGACTCTTAATCCAAAGATGACAGGTACCACTAGTGCCTTTTCTATCTAGTTTACAGCCGCCAAAGTCAGAATCACTATATCCCTCAAGAAAAATGTTCGAACCATTTGGATACCACAAACCAAGATTCTTGGTTCCTTTTAAGTATTTCAATATCTTTTTACAACAGTAAGGTGTGATTCTTTTGGCTGAGACTGAAATCTAGCACACAGAGAGACAATATGCATGATATCTGGTCTACTAGCAGTTAAGTACAATAGGGATCCGATCATACCTCTATACATTTTCTGGTCGACAACTTTTCCTGCTTCATCAAGGTCAAGATAGCAGTTAGTTGTCATAGGTGTTGCGGCCTCTTTGTAGTCAAGGATTTTGTATTTCTTTAACAGGTCATTGCAGTAATTTGATTGATGAATAAAAATGCCATTTTTAGTCTGCTTAACTTGAAGTCCCAGAAAGTATGTGAGTTCTCCCATCATGGACATCTCAAATTCTTCCTGCATAGTCTTAGAAAATTCCTTTCATAAAGTAGGATTAGTTGAACCAAAAATGATATCATCAACTTAAATTTGCACATACAACTTATCCTTTATGGAATTCTTAATGAAGAGAGTAGAATCCACTTTACCTCTAGTGAATCCTTTCTTTATCAGGAATTCACTTAGACGCTCATACCATGACCTTGGCGCCTGTTTCAATCCATACATAGCCTTTTTGAGTTTGAAACATAATCTGGATGCTCATAATCTTGGAATCCTAGTGGTTGTTCCACATAGACTTCTTCCTTAATATACCCGTTCAAAAACGCGCTCTTGACATCCATTTGATACAGCTTAAACTTCATCACAGATGCAACAGCGAGTAGAATTCTTATTGCTTCCAGTCTGGCTACTAGTGCATAAGTCTCATCATAATCGATTTCTTCTTCCATGCTGTAGCCTTTAGCAACCAACCTTGACTTGTTCTTTTTCCTCTCCAGCAGAATCATCTGCATCTATTGTCTTTCTAGAATGAACAAGATTAGTGGTAACATAAATATGCTCATCAAAGACCACATGGACAAATTCTTCAACATACATTGTTCTTTTATTATAGACACGATAAGCTTTACTTGTAAGAGAGTAACCAATAAAGACAGCCTCATCGACTTTAGAATCAAACTTACCAAGGATTTCCTTACCATTGTTTAGAAAAAAACATTTGCATCCAAAGACCTGCAGATGTGAGATGTTTGGCTTTCTTCCTTTCAACAATTCATAGGGAGTCATTGTCAGCATTGATCTTATTACAGTTCTGTTTAGTACATAACATGTTGTGCTCACTACATCTGCCCAGAAGTACTTCGACAAGTCCCTCTCATTCAGCATGGTTCTTGCAAGTTCTTCTAGTGCTCTATTTTTTCTTTCCACTACTCCATTTTGTTGTGGTGTTCTAGGAGCAAAAAAGTTGTGACTAATTCCCATTTATGCACAATATTCATCAAATGCTTCATTCTGAAATTCTTTCCCATGATCGCTTCTTATACACTTTGTTCTGAGCTCTTTTTCATTTTGAATGGCTGTAGCAAATTTCTTGAACACCTTGAAAGTTTCACTCTTGGCAGAGATGAAGAAGGTCCAAGTAAACCTAGAATAATCATCAACAATAACTAAGCCATACAAATTACCTCCAAGACTCCTTACCCTTGAGGGACCGAATAAGTCCATGTGTAGCAGTTGCAGAGGTCTAGTGGTTGACATTTATGTTTTATTTTTAAAGGATTGTCTTGTCTGTTTTCCTTTTTAGCAAGCATCACACAATCTTTCAGAATCATAGCGTATATTAGGAAGACCACTGACAAGATCTTTAGACACTACCTTGTTCAATTGACCCATATTAATATGAGCTAGTCTCTTGTGCCATAACCATGCATCAACTTCTTTAGACATAAGACAAATAACGGATTTGAATGAAGTCTTTCTAAAATCGATTATATAAATAATGTTATATCTTTTGCTGATTGATAGCAGCTCATCAGTTAACCCATTGCTAATCAAAATATACTTTTGTTCAAAGATTCTCTTTAGCCCTTTATCACACAACTGACTAACTCTGAGCAAATTATGTTCCAATCCTTCAACAAGCAACACATTGTCAATTTGATATGCAAAGGGAGTTTGAATTTTACCAATATCGATGATCTTTCCTTTGTTGTTGTCACCATAAGTGACGTGTCCATTAGTCTTGTAAGAGATGCTTGTAAATTTTGTTAGATCTCCTGTCATGTGCCTAGAGCATCCACTGTCCAGATACCACATGGAATCATTTACTTCTTGTTCCAAGCATGTTTTTGCCATTTTAGATTTTGTCATCATGATGAGATTTCTTTCTAATACATTCCTTTTATTTTTCTTTTGATCCGTGTTGCTTTTCTTCTTGTTTAGGAATCTTGTAAATTTTCCATCCTGTAGATCTATTCTTCCAGTTCTAGATTCCAGCCCATCTACACCACTTTTCTTGTTTCGCAACAGATCTCTTTCAAAGAATTCATAAAAGCCATTAGTAATGGAATTATGTTTATCATTACATGCAACATGCTAGTTCAAGAACATATTCACTTTTTTTCATTGTTTGAGAAACAGAGGCCATTTTCCAAGATCAGTCGATTTAACGAAAATAGTAATCAACTACTTTTTCCAAATATTTTATGAAAACCAGCTTTGGTGCCCATTTTTAAAAATAGAATGGCTCAATTTCTAACACTAAGAGGGGAGGTGAATTGATGAAGTATAAAATTTAAAACTTTTAAAATATTTTTCACCAAAAGAGATGCCTTTATACTTTTCTTGAAATGCAAGTTAAAAGATTTTCAATGCAGCGAAAATTTAATCGAATGAGTATAAAGTATAATCGATTGAATGTAAAAGAGTAGGGATACGAAAGATCAAACGCTGAGTTTTTATATTGGTTTGGCCAAGCCTACGTCCAGCGTCCTTCCAACCTTAGGAAGCCAATGCACTATAATGATCAAGGTTTTTACAACAAGGTTTTTAGAGAGACCTCACGTGAAAATATAAAACACCTCTCTAACCCTCTAATCAAAGTATAGCAGTACATAAACAGGATAGCAGCAAGAATCCCCTCTCTTGCAGTCCAACCCCTTTGAAGCACCCTCAAAGTCAAGAACGCAACACGTCTTTCTTCCTGTAATCACAACAAGGAACTCAACCCAATCTTCAGCAGATTGTAGAACCTGATCTTGCAGTAGATACCCAAATGTGCAAATAGATCAGACTTTTAAACTCAGCAACCTTGCTCTTCAAGAAATTTCAAGCAGTTGATCACCCCGGTCAATCTTGTTTTCTTGCAGCTTTTTCCTCTTTCTGTAAGAATCAAAAATTTTGCAAAAGAATATGAAAATGTCAAATTACAAAAGTTCCTACAGAAATCAAATTCGCGTCAATTTATAGTTTTACACATCTTTGACGCATTTTAATCAAGTAAGCTATTGATGCAGTCGAATACACCAATTTAGTTATAACATTAGTAGCAGTCAAAGCAATTAATTCAATTCACAATTAATGTAGTCGAATAGCATTTAATGTTTGGTCAACACATTTAAAAATATAGTCGTTGTGACAGTTATATCAAGCATTAAAAATTTCAAAACAATAACAGACTTAATCGAATACATATCGCATGTAATCGATTATGCAACAATGTTAAGCAAAGTGTTGAAAACTTTTCTCGTTGAAAAACTCTGATAGCACACTTGAAAAAGTTTGAGCAAAGACATGAGTTTTAATCAATTCACCCCATAATGTAATCGACTTAAAACTATTGTTTTGCCACACAATTAAAATTCAACATTTGTGCTTGTGGTTTTTCTCATCAAAAACATGTGTCATGCATTCATGTATAAAATCACATATATAACACGGTGAAATGCAATGATCAACATAACAACAACAAAATCATGTTTTCATATACGCATATAACATGTAAGCATAGAACATGTAACACATAATACACATGTGTTATTAATTATGCATTGTCATCATAAAAAACTTAGATATTACTGAGATTGTGGGTTCAGCTAAACCACTGCTCCCCCTATCAACAATCTGAATATATAATTAAAAAATAAAAAGAAAAAGTTTTTGAGAATTGAAACCGAAATTAGGGTGGTTGAGATTATTGATAGGGGGAGCACAGGTTTAGCTTAACCCATAATCTTAGTGATATATGAGTTTTTGACGATGACAACACATAATTAGTAACACATGTGTATTATGTGTTATATGTTTTATGTTCACATGTAATATGCTTTTCCTTATTGTGTTAAATCTTTTAAAGGATATCTGAGAACATGTTTGACTTATTCATTGCATATCACTGTGTGAAATATGTGATTTTATATGTGTATGCATGACATATGTTTTTGGGAAAAGGAAAATCACAAACACTATGGTTGAACTTTAAATGTGTGGCAAAACAATAGTTTTAAGTCGATTACATTATGGGATGAATCGATTAAAACTCGTGTGTTTGCGCAAACTCTTTTGAAGTGTGCTATGAGTTTTTTCAAAGAATAAAGTTTTCAAAACTATGCAAAAAGATTTCACTTAATCGAATGCATGCACTTTGTATTCGAATAAGTTAGTTGATGTTTTGAAAATCTGTTAAATGCTGGTAACAACTAACATAACGGTCATATTTTCAAATATGTTGACCAAGCATTAAATGATAGACGATTGCATTAATTGCACATTCAATTGTTTGTTTGATTGCTGCTAATTCTGTTATAACTGATTGTTATATTCGATTATGTTAGTAGCTCAATCGATTAAAATGCGTCTGATATATGTTGTACTATCAATTGACGCAGATTTGAATTCTGTAAAAAAAAACTCTTAATTCTAACAATTTCATATCATTTATAGAAAGCTGTGATCTTACAAAAAGAGAGGAAAAACTCCAAGAAACAATATTGACCGTGGTGATCAACAACTTGTGATTTCTTGAAGAGCAAGATTGTTGTGTTTCAAAGACTGATCAAATATGCACATTTTGGGTGTTACTGCATGATCAAATTCTGCAATCTCTTGAATATTGGTTTGAGTTCCCTGTTGCGACTATAGGAAGAAGAATGTGTGAGTTCTTGACTTTGAGGGTGCCTCAAAGGGATTAGACAATAGGAGAGGGGATTCTTGCTACTGGTTTTGTTGTATATTGCCTGTATTTTGATTAGAGGGTTACAGAGGTGTTTTACATTTTTGACGTGAGGTCTTCTGTAGAAACCTTGTTCTAAAATCCTTGATCATTATAGTGCATTTGCTACCCGTGGTTGGAAGGACACTAGATGTAGGTAGGTTGGCCGAACCAGTATAAAAACGCAGTGCTTGAATTTTTTGATTCCTACTCTCTGTTATTCAATCGATTACTTTTTGTACTTATAAGTTTCCGCTGCATTGAAAATCTTTTACCTTGCAATTCAACAAAAGTATAAAGGCATCATTTTTTGGGGAAAAGATTTCAAAAGCTTTTGTTTTTACACTTTACAAATTCACCCCCCTCTTGGTGTGAGAAATTGAGCCATTCTATTTGAACAAGGTACTAAAGGAGAAAAAAATTATTCATCTCGATTTATAATGTTTGTAATGAGTGTTATCTTTTAACATTGAACTACATGCTTATTCTGATTTATACTACAACACGTAAATTTTTACTAAATTGCAAGCTTATTCTTATTTATATTGCAGCAAGTAATTTTTAGGTTCAAATGCAATTGATAATGGTTGAATTTACCATTATTTGTGATTCTATTTTGATACTAAATGAACCCTTTTTGACTTGAAGCTTGCATAAACTCTTGTTTTAGTTGAATTTCGTGAATAAGTGTAGAGAGGTTATACTTTATGAATTTGATCACTAGTTCCCTCAATTGTGTAGGTTATTGGTATGATTGGAAGATGAGCAAAAGTATCAAGAAGTTGGAACCCAGGAGGGACAGCATAAGCACTGGGAAAGAAGGTTCAAAGAAGGCTGAAGAAGGACCGTAAAACGCCTAGTTGCCCTTTTTAAGGGCCCTCAGCGTCACAAGTCTCACAGTGGCGCATGATTGCCCCCATTTGGGGCGCTGAGCGCCACTATCCTCGTAGTCACGCTTGGGTACCTCCTCTAAGGGTGCTGAGCGCCAGCAAGCCACACCGTAGGACGCCAAGTTGCCCTTAGAACAATGCTGAGGGCCAGTCTCTTCGCAATCATGCCTGGGCGCCCTAAGCCTGGGCGCTGAACGCCCACAACGTTGGCCCATGATCCAATTTGGTTCTATTTAAGGGTTTCTACACTTTAGGGTTCACATCTTTGGACGGCTGAAGCACAGAAAATCTGATTTCGACCCTTTGGAGGGAGATTGGGCATGTGGGAGCTTTCCTTCTCACTTTCTAGGGTTTCCATTCATTCAGTCTTCCATTGTCCTTCCACCACAGGAAGCAAATGAACTATAACCCAATCTTCAGTAGATTGTCAACTCTGATCTTTCAGCAAACACCTCTCTGTGCAGATTTGATCAGCTCTTTCAAAACACAACAATCTTGCTCTTCAAGAAATCACAAAAGATTATTACTACAGTCTTCTTCTTTGATTTTTGGAGCTTTTCCACGTTCTGTAAGATAGAACTAATCTGTAATGAATATGAATATGTTAGAATTCACAAAAAGTTCTTACATAATTCAAATTCGTGTCAATATATAGAAGAACACATCTCAAATGCATTTTAGTCGACTTAGCTACTAATGCAGTTGAATATCACAATTCAGTTAAAACAGTTAGCAGCAATCAATGCAGTTAATTGAATGTAAAATTAATGTAGTTAATTGAATGTAAAATTAATGCAGTCAATTCAGTTAATGCAGTTAATTGAATGTAAAATATAACCGTTGTAACATTTAATACAAGCATTAACAAAATTTCAAAACTGTAACAGACTTAGTCGAATGGCTTGCGCACATAGTCGACTTTGTAACAGTTAAAAACATAGTTTTGAAAAACTTTCTCTTCAAAAATTCTCACATCACACTTTGAAAAAGTTTGTGCAAAGCCACGAGATTTTATCGACTTACTTCATAATGAAGTCGACTTAAAACTGTTGTTTTGCCACACAATTCAAAGTCAACTAAAGTGCTTGTGATTTTTCTTTTCCAAAACAATTTTCATGCAATCACAGATTAAATCTCACATATAACATAGTGAATTGCAATGATCAACACAACACAAACATGTTCTCATATAATCATAATCATGAAAGTAATGAACATGTAACACATAAACACATGTGTTATTAATTATTTGTTGTCATCATAAAAAACCAGAAGCTCTGAGATTATAGGTTCAGCTAAACCAGTGCTCCCCCTTTCAACAATCTCAGCAATCTCCCCCTTTTCTGATGATGCACAACCATGATTAATAAACAACCATGTTGTACAAATTAAATCATATTATATCAAAATGTATCAGAGCAAATGATCAAAATGTATCAGAGCAAATGTTGAAATATTCTGATTTTTTATTCAGAGCAAAAAACATATCAATTCATATCAGAACATATCAGAGTATATCAAAGTAAACAAAATTTTTTTCAGAGCTCAAAATGAATATCAGAACATTCTCCCCCTTTGTGCATTAGCAAAAAAGGTATGCAAATAGGTATTGATATTTAGATAATCAATTATTTCAGAGATGCATCAGTAAATCATATTAATCAAACAATGATGCTCCTCCTGTCACAGATATCCACATGATAAAGATATAATTTCCCCTTAAGTGTAGGCATAACCGGTATAAAAGTGAGCGTTTTTATACTTGTTTAGACTTTCGGTATAAAATGAGACTTTTTTTTTTTAAAATACTTCATCTGTATGTGCTACTATCCATGTCCAGACCTTCATAAAATTCAATCCCTGAATACAACCTAAATAATCAATTACGAGCAAAATAATTAATATTGTTTCTATTATTAACACATCAAAATAGTTTATAAACTCAATGTAATATTTACCTAACAAGGTTTCTAAATATATTTACTTAACATAGTTACTTAACTTAGTTACACATAAAATAATTCCTAAACTCAAAATGTAATATTGAATACATGTAATCATTTTACACATTCAAACAATAATAATGTTAAATAATATTTACATAAATAGATTTTTATGTAAATCATTTAGGATAACACCAATTATGTAAAACTAATTCTAAGAGCTGATCTAATATACCTAAATTATTCTGAAGATAGATTGATTGATATAATTTATATAATGTTTAGAGCTGTCAAAACGGGCCATCCGGCCTGAGCCGGCCCGGCCCACCACGGGTTGGTCACTTAGTGAGTCAACCCAATCCGGCTCATTTATTAGCGAGCCTGAAAAATAGGAACCCGGCCCGACCCACCACAGGTTGGTGGGTAAACGGGTTGGCTCACTGACTCACTTAATTACAATTTTTTTAAATAAAAAAAATTACAAACTTTCTATAATTCAAATCTAAACAAATTTCACTCCCAAATTTCACTTTCAACATGGGTGTTTAATTAATTTTGAAAATAAGGAACTTAAATAATTTTTTCAAGCAAAAAAAATAATAAATATTTTTTTATAAAATTAAAATTAAATTTTAATAAAATAAAATTAGGTAGGTGGGTTGGTGAGCCAACCCGACCCACCATGGGTTCAACCCGCATGAGCCGGGTTTAAATCAGCCGGGTTGAAATCTGACTGCATAAAAAAATATAATTTTTTCAAACCTAACTCGGCTCGAACCCATGGTGGGCCGGATTGGTCTACGGGTTGTGACCCATTTTGAATGTTCTAATAATGTCATATAATATCGTGCAAGTAAACATACTTAACGAGAGAAACCGTAACATCCAAAATATGAGAATGATGATCCATAATATTTCAAACTCTATATATGTTGGGTTGTAATATTATGACAATAAGACATAATTACCTAACTTAATATAAGATTTAAACTAATAACATAAAATCAGAAAACAAAGCAGGACAAGAAAGAGTAGGTATAATATCAACAAAGAAAAAGTATAATAGCTTCATTTCAAGACACAATTAGGAGAAATTGTTAGACATATATATTGTTAAGCGTTTAGGTTTATTCAATTTAGAAATATAACTGCTTATCATTCCCATCTACCCAATGTAACCAACAGATCCATCTTCAAAGTCAAATGGTAAGGACATTTACAACAACAATCATGAGAACTTATTGGTTTATGGTAAGGACAACAACAACAACTTTACATCGAAAAAGTCAGTGTTTCCAAATCACAAGCTATTTTTGTGGAACCTACCTTCAACATTTTGAAAGTCAAAGATACTAGTAAGGAGTGTGTTGCTGCAAGGGTTAAGATATTATATGCCAAAGAAAATACGGTAGAAGACAAACAAGTTTCAAACAAGGAAAAACTTGATCACAATTGTAAAATAATTTTTAAAAATTCTCGTCCTAATGGATCTAACCCCATTTTAGAGAAAAAGTATTGTTAAAAACAATTATCATCCTAAGGAAAACATAGCTAGAGGAGATGATACAATTGTTGTTGTCATTTCTTAAATAAACCTTGTGACCAATGTGAACATTTGGGTAGTAGACCCTAGAGCTACCAGGCACATATGTACAAATATAAGTGTTTTTACCTCTTAAACTAATGTGGGAGATGAAGAAGAACATGCTTATCTCGTTGATTTCAGGAAAAATCTTGCCTTAGGAAAAAGAAAAATTCTTCTAAAGCTCACATCTGGAAGACTCTAACCATAAGTGATGTCCTACATGTGCCATAATCAGAGCTAATTTGTGTAGCATTGCTAGAGAAAATTTGGGTTAAACTTTCATTTGAATTTGATAAGATTGTTATGACAAAAAGTAATATGTTTGTGGGGGTAGGGATATTTTGATCAAGGTATTTTTGTACTTAATATTTCTATAGTTATTAATGAGTTTGGTTTTCTACTGTTGATTCGTATGATGTGTGGCATGCTAAATTAGGAAATGTCAATTCCTCATATGTTATAAAACTGCAACAACCAGGATTATTAATATGCATGATAAATAAAATAAGAAATGTGATATATGTGTGAAATCTAAAATAATGAAGAAACCATGTCATTCTTTAAAACATCAAATAGCATTAATTCATACTAATTTAGTTGACCTAAAACAAACCATATATAGAGCTAGTAAAATTATTTTATAACGTTTGTAGATGATTATTCTTGAGACACCAACATGTATTTAATCAAACATAAGAATGAAGTCTTTGATGTGTTTTTAAGTTATAAGGAAAAAGTAGAAAATCAATTAAATAAGAAAATTAAAATGATTAGATTAAATATAGGTGGTGAATGTGTAATGTTTAATGTTTAATGCCTATTATGTAAAAGAAGGTATGAAGTAACCCCATCATATTCACCTAAGTTTAATGGAGTAGTAGAGAGGAAAAAAATATAACTCTTAAAGAAATGATGAAATGTCATGTTCATTAGCTCTAGTATACTTCATAAGCTTTAGGGAGAACTACTCTTTGCACCATGATTTTTAATAAATAGATATCCCATAAGAAAACTAGTAAAACTCCCTATGAGTCATTGAGAGGTTATCAACTCTAACTATGCCAAAAAAGACTTTTATACTAGTTAAAAAAGCTTTTTTACATTGGTTTTCGAGTAAGTATAAAAGAAAGGAGTATAAAAAGTTTTTAACTTTTTATACCAGTCCTAAAATTGGTATGAAAAGTATTGGTTCTGCCCAAAATAGGTATAAAAAGACTCCTTTTTTTATATCTAATATTCCGAGAATAGGTATAAAAAGTCTCTTTTTATACTTATTATTATCAGAATAAGTATAAAAAATCTCACTTTTTACTCATGGTTTTACTAGTATAGGCATAAAAAGTCTCATTTTTTATACCTGTTACTGTTAGAACATATATAAAAAGTGAGAGTGTTTATACCGATTAGAGCCATAACCAGTATAAAAGTGAGAGTTTTTATACTTTTTTAGACTTTAACTGCCATAAAAATGAGACTTTTTTTAAAATACTTAATCTATATGTGTTATTATATGTATCCAGGCTGACATAAAATTCAGTCCCAAAATACAGTCTAAATAATCAATTACGAGCAAAATAACTAATATTGTTTCTATTAACACATCAAAATAGTTCCTAAACTCAATGTAATATATACCTAACAAAGTTCCTAAATATATTTACCTAATAGTTACTTAATATAGTTACACAAAATATTTTCTAAACTCAAAATGTAATATTGAATACATGTAATCATTTGCAAAACGTTAAAAGAAATGGAGTCTTGCACATTCAAACAATAATAATGTTAAATAAGATTTACATAAATAGAATTGTATGTAAATTATTTAGGATAGCACCAATGTAAACTAATTCTAAGAGCTGATCTAATATACCTAAGTTATTCTGAAGATAGATTGCTTGATATAATCAATATAATGTCATATATTTCTCATATGTTCTTGCATAAATTACATAACAATATCGTGCAAGTAAACATACTTAAGGAGAGAAATTGTAACATCCAAAATATGAAAATGACGATCCATAATATTTCAAACTCTGTTGACTTGTCATATTATGACAATAAGACATAATTACCTAACTTAATATAAGATTCAAACTAATAACATAAAATCAGAAAACAAAGCAGGCCAAGAAAGAGTAGCTATAATACCAACAAAGCAGAAGTAATAGCTTCATTTAAAGATACAATTAGGAGAAATTATTAAGAAGTGGGCTTTAAGCCTAACTCAACCCACAAACGGCTTATAAGGGTGAGGTTTGCACCCAACTTATAATCAATAGCGGCCTGACAACGGGTGGAATAGAAATGTCCAAGAAACAAGAAATATCGCTAGGATAGGCTTTAACCATGGCTTTGATTCCATATTAGAAAGTGAGTTTTCAAGCCTGACTCAACCCCACAAAACTGGCTTGTAAGGTGAGGTTTGCACCTCCTTCACGCCGAGGTATAGATATCTCATGCGTGATAGTAAAAATTGGGTGGTCCGATAACGACTCGACAGGGTGGAATAGAAGAATAGAATGCTCACATAGATCTCACTAGGATAGGCTTCAATCATGGCTATGATACCATATTAAGAAGGGGGTTTTAAGCCTAACTCAACCCCACAAATCGGCTTGTAAGGGTGAGGTTCGCACCCCACTTAGATATTATAATTTGGCCTTATCTCTAGTCGATGTAGGACTTCCAACAGAAATTGTTAGACATATATATGCTTAAGCGTTTAGGTTTATTCAATTTAGAAATATAATTGCTTATCATTCCCATCTACCCAATGTAACCAACATATCCACCGTGAAAGTCAAATGGTAGGCCTTCATATTCATTTTTATCATAACGACATAATAAAAGCTCTTGCAACATTATAAAGGTAACATTTTTATGTGGAACAAAGGAATAGAAAAGGAAAAAAATATGAATATATTGTTAGAGAAATGAATATGAGGTCTATCATTTAAATATGCACCAAGAAAATATACAAATGACAACAAACAAATCGACCTTTTTTTTTTATCTTAACCCTGTTTACGTCATCCTGAGTCCTACCCGACCCTCTTTCCTTTCTTAATTTTATCTCTAGTCAAAGCATAAATCACTCCAAACGATACATGGGATTGCACTGGTGTAGATGCTCAAAGAAGGGAGAATAAGGATATTTTTTGTATTATATGAATATTTTCTTTTTAGCATATGTGTTTTTTTGAATAAATAAAGATTAAAAAATCGTAAAAGAAATTCGGGGTAGCAAAGCTTGGAAGGAGATATCCTACAAACTATAGAAATTATATATACATCCTGTCGCAACCGGGATCGCGACGGGACGGCGAGCCGAAAAACAAACGGGTTTGAGAAAAAGGTTTTGGGAGTCGCCACCATAATTTATTATGGAAAAACTATGGAAAACCAAAAAATAAGACATGGTCTGCGAAAAGAGATTATCAGGTTCGGGAATCGGTTACGCGTAAGGAAGGTGTTAGCACCCTATCGCGCCTGCCCAAAGGCAGTACCTTTAATTAAATGTATAAAGATTGACGTGGTTTTTTTTAAATGTTTAATTTTCCCTAAAAAAAATAATATAAAGAAACTATTAAGAGACAAAAAATATTTTTTGTTTTATGAACCCGACAAGATTGACCTTGGTCCTACGTACATCCATTTAATGGACAATCAGGGATCACGTAGTTCTTTATGTAGAAAAAGGTTTGTGAGTTTGTGTAAAAAAAATATTATAGATTGATTTGGATTTTTGAAAAGTGAACACGAAAAAAAAAGATTTGGTATAACAAGATTGATATTTTTTTATTTTTTAAGATTTTGTATTTTTTTATTTTTAAGAATGGTGGGACAGAGGAAAGAAACCGACCATAGGTCGACGCGTACTTATACTTCAAAAATCATGATTTTTAAAAGAACAGCATTTGTGTACAAAAAATAAAACCTAAAAAAACCTTCAAATTGCAACAAAAAGATAAAAAAAAAAAGGTGTGAAGATGACGTACCTTTTCAGCTTTCAATACTCCCTAATTCTTCCTTGGTAATTTCTGTTGGCAGAGTTCCTCTAGCGTGATAATTTACTTTTCTCTATACTCTCTCATACCTTTTCTATCTCCATTATTTCATAGTGTCTCTCTCCCCTTTTTTTTATGGCAGAATGTGTATTTATATACACACATCGTAATATTATGGAAATCTTACCTTAATTGTGAATTAATAAAACAAAATAGGGAAAGAATTGCTTTAATTGTGAATTAAATGACAATAAAACAAAATAGGGAAAGAAATGGTCATGGTTGCTAGAAAATAATATTCAAAACATTGATTATCATTATTGTTAGAAAATCATATTTTCCTCTTTAAAAGCAACTGATGCAACAAATTATATTAATATATCATAATAAATATTGTTCATAATTATTGGCCATAATATTAATTCAAATTATTACCATATTAAACTAACATTTCAACAATATTGTATTAAAGCCAATATTTTATCCCTTTTTCCCCACCATTAATTATTATTATCTTATTTTTTTACTATTTTAAAAAAATTACTTACCCGGACGAAATTGGGTGTTGACAGCTGCCCCTCTTTATTTGGATTTTGCTGGATAACATGAACCTTAGAGTTTTTGTGTTATCCTTGTAAAAGCTAAATAAAGATAAAGACACTAATTTCGTTTGGGTCCAAGGAAAAGGAAAAAGATTACCTCGGAGCGTACCTGGTAGAGCATGTAGCAACCTTGTGGACCTTGCTGAAGAGCCATGACACCTTGTAACTTAATGGTGAGGCGCACGAACCTCGTAAAATTAAATGCAGAGGCGCACGAACCTCGTAAAATTAAATGGTGAGCGCACGAACCTCGTAACTTGTAAAATTAAATGGAGAGGCGCACGAACCTCGTAAAATTAAATGCAGAGGCGCACGAACCTCGTAAAATTAAATGGTGAGGCGCACGAACCTCGTAACTTGTAAAATTAAATGGAGAGGCGCACGAACCTCGTAAAATTAAATGGTGAGGCGCACGAACCTCGTAACTTGTAAAATTAAATGGAGAGGCGCACGAACCTCGTAAAATTAAATGGTGAGGCGCACGAACCTCGTAACTTGAATGGGGAGGCGCACGAACCTCGTAACTTGAATGGGGAGGCGCACGAACCTCGTAAAATTAAATGAAGAGGCGCGCGAACCTCGTAAACTTAAATGGGGAGGCGCACGAACCTCGTAAAATCGTTTTTGTTTTTTTTTTCTTTTTTTTGAGTTCTTTAGTGCCAGAATGAAAACTGGGCTTTGGTGCCAGAATGAAAACTGGGCATTGGTGCCAGGATGAAAACTGGGCTTTGGTGCCAGAATGGAAACTGGGCTTTGGTGCCAGGATGGAAACTGGGCTTTGGTGCCAGGATGGAAACTGGGCTTTGGTGCCAGGATGAAAACTGGGCTTTGGTGCCAGGATGAAAACTGGGCTTTGGTGCCAGAATGAAAACTGGGCTTTGGTGCCAGGATGAAAACTGGGCTTTGGTGCCAGAATGAAAACTGGGCTTTGGTGCCAGGATGAAAACTGGGCTTTGGTGCCAGGATGAAAACTGGGCTTTGGTGCCAGGATGAAAACTGGGCTTTAGTGCCAGAATGAAAACTGGGCTTTGGTGCCAGGATGGAAACTGGGCTTTGGTGCCAGGATGGAAACTGGGCTTTGGTGCCAGGATGGAAACTGGGCTTTGGTGCCAGGATGAAAACTGGGCTTTGGTACCAGGATGAAAACTGGGCTTAGGTGCCAGGATGAAAATTGGGCTTAGGTGCCAGGATGAAAACTGGTCTTTGGTGCTAGGATGAAAACTGGGCTTTGGTGCCAGGATGAAAACTGGGCTTTGACAATCTCGAAACAAAATATTTTTCCTTTTGTTCTTTTTTTTTTTTTTGAAAATTCTGAATTTTGTCAGTGATGTATTTTCTTTGAACTGTATTCTATCGAAATTACGAATTCCTGTTGAATGTTGGTGATGCATGGTGTGCCATGTTTTTCCTATGATGATGCCTACACTATGATGAATGTATGAATGCATGGGTGAAAAATCATGTGAGACCCAAATATTGCATTATATATTTTGTTTTGTTTTAAATCCACGACATCCCTTAAGGACAAGCTCGCACCCTGTGAATGCCTGTGATGCTTATTATTTTCGGGAAGGATTTTGAAAGATGAAAAAAGATTTATGAATAATATAATATTGTCAATTCCACTTTAAAAGCATTCCCTATCATGGAATCATTAGAAATTTTTGACTACGCCAGAATTAACTAGCAAAGGTAACCCCTTTCCATCCATTCTAGTGAGAATAAGTGCACCAACACCAAGAGTCTTCTTTACTACATACGGACCTTCATAATTGGGAGTCCACTTGCCCCTACGATCCTTTAGTATTGGCAAAATCTTTTTTTAGGACCAATTCACCTTCTTGGAATTCCCTTTGCTGGTATAGTTGCCCATGGCATGTTGCGGTCAATCTTTTTTCAATGAGATTGAGCTGATCAAACCGGTTTTGAACTCCATCTACTTCTTCTAACTTGTTTCCACTAACACTTGTAGGGATGGGATTTCTACCTCGAAGTGTAGTACTGCTTCTGTTCCATATGCCAAAGGTATTGCCCCAGTTGATATGCGTACCAATGTGAGGTAACTAAAGGTATATTCCTCTCTTGATATCCTTTTATTAGCGGCCTTGACTGTCCCATTCATCTCGGGACGCCGATGGGAAGTTTGATTGTTCAGGTTTGCGGCAATGAGAAATTGTCTTTAAATCAAGATAGTCGACATGCATTTACTCATTATAGTCTTTCTTCAACACGATACTTGCCACCTATTGGGAGTATCTTGCCCCAGCTAGAAATCTCGCATCGAACTACTTTTTGTACTTCATCTTTGATTCTGAAGACATTCTGGCTTGAGTAGTAACTCGTGTTGAACTCTTTCTTCGTGCTAGTGTCGACTTTTACCTTTTTTTCTCTCGCTTTCTTCTCTTACACTTTACTTGATGGGGTTTTATTTCTTTAGAATCTTGCTTCACAAATATCATTAACTCTGGAGAGGGTTCCGGGTCAGTCATAATCATCTTCCATGTTATTGATAGGGTGCTCAAAATTACGAAAAACAACATTATTGTTTTCAAAACATTCATTGTCATATCCATGTTATTTTATTTTAAAAAAATTTAAGACACGAGAAAAAAACGAAACAAACATGATTTAATGTTAAACCAAATGCAAAAGAAAGTGTCAACCCTAAAATAGGAACCCCAAGGCTCCGGGCAAAGCAATGAGGTTAATTAAAAATGATTACATTTCAATAAGCATCACAGGCAAATTCTTTATCTTCCAGTTCTTGGGTTTGCAGATACTTCTTCTTCTTTATTCTCGTAGTATATTTGTAGGAAACTTCTGTCAATCAGATCTTGGAGAAAGCTCCTAAACTTGGTACACTCATTAATGATATGTTCAGCTCCTGGGCAGATTCCACATGCCTCACCGAGGCTATCTCTCCCCCTTAACAAACCCAATCTTATCAGCGTTTCAAAAATGACCTTTTTAGAACTACAAATTTTACTAACATCCCGCACTAGCCGGTATCGTCCAACCTCGATGGCATTTGTTGAGGTATTTCCATGCTCGGCAAGGGGATTGACTTCAACACTAGGTTCGTCTTCTTGGAACTTCAGCCATCCTGCATCAATTAGTGATTGTACTTTGAACTTAAGACCCATGCACCTTTCAGTCGAATGGCCAATGCTTCCCCCATGAAAATTGCATCTTGCATTTGGATCATAATTATGAGGGTATGGAGGTTGTAAAGGTTTCATGGGACGAATACTGGCCATGCCTTTCTTTAAGAGATGAGGTAACAATTCTGTGTATGTCATAGGAATGGGAGCAAAATTCTTCTCTGGTTCTCTCCTAGGATGAGTGTTCTGACCAACATTCTGATCTGGACCTAAACCGGCTTCAGTGCCCCTGGCATTAGCCTGTTGTGGTTGATAATATCCTGGTTGTCGAGGTCTCATTTGGGGACCAGATACTGTATTGTTCACATAAGGAGGATAACTCGGGCTTGGTTGATAGCTATGTGTGGGTGCATGACCTCCCCACATGGGTATTGCTGATGTTGCATGCACTCCCCCTTCTTTCTCTTTCCCTGGATTAAAAATAGATTTCTTCGGAGTGGTGGCTTGAGATATAATTTTCCCACTTTTCAGTCCGATTTCGATTCTTTCGCCTATGATGATGATATCGGCGAAATTGGAAGACACATTGCCAATCATATGCTCATAAAAAGGTGGTTGTAGTGTGCTTACAAACATTGCAACCATCTCCTTGTCATATAGAGGTGGTTCAACCTGCGCTGCCAGCTCTCTCCATCGTTGTGCGTATTCTTTAAAAGACTCCTCGTCTTTCTTTGCCATATGATGCAATTGTAACCTGTCTGGCACGACATGCATGTTGTATTTGTACTGTCTTACAAAGGCATCCGCCAAATCTGTCCAAGAACGGATATGAGAGGATTCCAGATGCGTATACCAACTCAACGCTGCTTCAGCCAAACTATCTTGAAAGAAATGAATAAGTAGTTTATCGTCGTATGCGTAGGCAGCCATTTTTCGACAATACATGGTCAAATGGTTCTTAGGGCATGTGTTTCCCTTGTATTTCTCAACTTCTGGCACCTTAAACTTGTGTGGAATGGTCACTCCTGGAGCCAAACTCAACCTTGACACGTCACCAAAGCCGTAACTTTCAAACCCTTCTATGGCTCTCAGTCTACCTTCTAGAACTTCAAGTTTATCCTCCGCTCCTTCTACGTTCGCATGCAAAGTAACATCTTGTGTGACAATTGTATGGGAAAGCTTGGACGTTTCATTCAGTTTTGCCTTAGTTGTGTGGATAGGCCCCTGAGTACTAATGGGAAGTACATTGCCAGTTACGGGAAAAGCCAAAGAAGTATGCTCTGCCTCTGAATGATCTCCAATAGGCGGTGTGTAACCTGGTGGTAAACCATACATTGGAAATGTGAATTGTGTGCCCACAGCGTCATGTACTAGAGTGTGAGCATTATCATTTGCCTTTGCAAATGAAGTCTCTCCTGCGGTTTTCATGGCTTTCAACGCTTCTAAAATTTGACCGACTTGATCCTTTAGCTGACTAATATCGGCCTTTACAATTTCACGTTCCTCTTCCCAATCTTCCATAGCTTTGGAGTGTGCTCGAGTCTTATAAGGATGTCGTGGAAGTTTCGCCGTTGTTTTTTTCTTACACTTTAATACTGTTTTTATTAACTTGGATTAGATGAAAACGAATTATGCGAAAATGCAGAAATGATGCATGCTAAAAATAAACGGAAATCACAGAAAAGTTGAAAGTGGTAAGGATTTAAAGGACACTGGATAACCACGTTGGCGTGTAATATGTGAATATGAGATACAACACACCAAAAGGATGTTGGTGTTTGGTAAAGTAAGTATGGAGATATGTATCCATGAATGTCCAAGCTGCCCCAGTTTTTAGGCATGGATTTTGTTCATGATAGGGAACGGGTATGGAAAGGATTTACTGAAAAAGGATTGCCCCAAATGATTGTTTTCAAGCAATGCACACACATGTCTCAACAGAAAATGCTATTGATTATTTAAAATATTTGGTCACAAAACATATGATAATAAATTACTCAAAATGTAATGATTTCTCTTTCTATGTTTTTTTTTGGCGAAATGAAAATGATAAAACTTTTTGAGAAATATTTTTTTTATATTTTCCTCTTATCACATTCGTTTGTTTTTTTTTCAAGAAAATGAATTTGAAGAAAACTATCAACTGGGCCCAATGGGCTTAAGAAAAAGTTCTTGTTACAGTGAAATGAAAATGAAGTTTGGTATTTGCATTTTTTCCTTGTGTTTTGAAATTTTGATTTTTTTTCAAAAAACAATTCTTTCTTAGATAACATGATGTCAACCTGACTTATTCAAAAACATTTTTACTTTTATTTTTAAGATTCAAAATAGGTTACAAAGAATGATAATTTTTTATGATGAAGAAACATATCTTCCCATTAAATTATGATCGCCTTATTTTCAAAAATCTTAACTTAGATAAGTTGCCCCTGTTTTTTTTATTTTCAATTTTTTTTATTTTTTTTTGCTAAAAAGATTGCTTGCAATCACTTTGAGATAGTGCCCCTTATAAAATAATTTTTTTTATGGATAAAATGGATGATAGAAAATGATGAAGAAGAAAACTATTTTCACGATTTCATGTTAATAAATGCTTCAAAAAAAATGAAAGTTTTATTAATTCATTGGAGTAAAAAGCGTTTATTTTTCCTTATTAATTTATTCATTAAAGCATGATATTTTTGTTCTTGTTTTTTTTATTTAAATAAAAACATGACACATTTAGTGTTATGTATAAAGAAAATGAAGGAAAATGATAAAAATGTTGCTAATGCATATGATGCATGAAGATGTCTATGCCAAAATAACGATTAAAAGACAACATGTTTTATGTTTTTAAGGTAGGTCCAACGTCTTAAAGTCTAAGCATTGCATATGCAATCTCACAGGGAAAGCTTCCTAAACCTAAAATTGAGGCCACCAGAGCTATGGTCCTTTTCACAGCTTTTCCACAACAGTTGAAACGCAACTAGGTGTGAAATTGCATGTAAAGAGAACAGACACTGGCTGGGTTCTCACGATAGCCAAACTGGAAATAGTCCAGACGTGACACCGCTACACAACCCCTCTAATTCTATGTTACACTCAGGCCCGGGTATAGGGTCCCACTCATGATATGCACAATAATGATAATAATAAAAATAGAAAAGAATATAAATAAATTACAAAAATAAATAAAGACAAAACATATATAAATAAAGGGAAAAAATGAAATAAAATAAAATAAAGAAAAACCACATAAATTTTGCACATTTAATTAAGAAGGCCTGATTCTCTAGCGTCCCTAGTGGAGTCGCCATCTGTCCCAACCGGGATCGCGACGGGACGGCGAGCCGAAAAACAAACGGGTTTGAGAAAAAGGTTTTGGAAGTTGCCACCATAATTTATTATGGAAAAACCATGGAAAACCAAAAAATAAGACATGGTCTGCGAAAAGAGATTTTCAGGTTCGGGAATCGGTTACGCGTAAGGAAGGTGTTAGCACCCTATCGCGCCTGCCCAAAGGCAGTACCTTTAATTAAATGTATAAAGATTGACGTGGTTTTTTTTTAAATGTTTAATTTTCCCTAAAAAAAATAATATAAAGAAACTATTAAGAGACAAAAAAATATTTTTTGTTTCATGAACCCAACTAGATTGACCTTGGTCCTACGTACATCCATTTAATGGACAATCAGGGATCACAGAGTTCTTTATGTAGAAAAAGGTTTGTGAGTTTGTGTAAAAAAAATATTATAGATTGATTTGGATTTTTGAAAAGTGAACACGAAAAAAAAAGATTTGGTATAACAAGATTGATATTTTTTTATTTTTTAAGATTTTGTATTTTTTTATTTTTAAGAATGGTGGGACAGAGGAAAGAAACCGACCATAGGTCGACGCGTACTTGTACTTCAAAAATCATGATTTTTAAAAGAACAGCATTTGTGTACAAAAAATAAAACCTAAAAAAACCTTCAAATTGCAACAAAAAGATTAAAAAAAAAAGGTGTGAAGATGACGTACCTTTTCAGCTTTCAATACTCCCTAATTCTTCCTTGGTAATTTCTGTTGGCAGAGTTCCTCTAGCGTGATAATTTACTTTTCTCTATACTCTCTCATACCTTTTCTATCTCCATTATTTCATAGTGTCTCTCTCCCCTTTTTTTTATGGCAGAATGTGTATTTATATACACACATCGTAATATTATGGAAATCTTACCTTAATTGTGAATTAATAAAACAAAATAGGGAAAGAATTGCTTTAATTGTGAATTAAATGACAATAAAACAAAATAGGGAAAGAAATGGTCATGGTTGCTAGAAAATAATATTCAAAACATTGATTATCATTATTGTCAGAAAATCATATTTTCCTCTTTAAAAGCAACTGATGCAACAAATTATATTAATATATCATAATAAATATTGTTCATAATTATTAGCCATAATATTAATTCAAATTATTACCATATTAAACTAACATTTCAACAATATTGTATTAAAGCCAATATTTTATCCCTTTTTCCCCACCATTAATTATTATTATCTTATTTTTTTACTATTTTTAAAAAATTACTTACCCGGACGAAATTGGGTGTTGACACATCCATTAAGGATTAATTATCTCAAAAGCTTGACCTGCTACGTAGAAGCCCATTAACTATTTTATATCCAAAAAGGTGTATCCTCGTTGAGGAGTGTTAAATGCAAGGATAAATCATCATAAGACCAACACAGTTTCAGTCTGTATGTAACCTTGAGACAAACTCATTTTAGTTTTGATCCTAACTATTTTATATGAAGACTTAGGGATGAAAACTTTTTTAACTCACTCATTTAAGGTATCAATAAGATATTACTTATTTTAAAAGTAGATTAGGATTTCCCCATATGTCAATCAGAAGACAAAATTTGAGTTAAGGTATTTTAAATTATTTAAGTTTGAAAACTGATTAAATAGGTATTAGTAAGTAGATTGATTGTTTGAAGAAAAGTTATGGTTGTCAAATTAAAAGAAGGTTAAAGTTAAGGAATAGTGTACTTGAGCAAGGGACAGATAAAACTTTATGCTCAATAGGATCATGAAGAATCGAAAGAGACATTTAAAAGAAAGGGTCGGCGACCTATATTTATATAAATGTTGTTAGCCCTTAACGTATTTTATAGAATTATGCAGAGAGAAAAGTGTATGTAAAGACAGAGAGAGAAAACGAGATTTATTTCTCATTAACTACTGCTGAAAGTATTACAGAAGAGATGTACAGTAAAACAAGCTAACTGTCATATTGAAAGTTATGTTAGTTGGATTAACACAACACTCCTCTTTAATCCAAACTCTCTACGTAAGCTTCTCAACTTTTCAAATCTGATTTGTCTTAGTGCTTTTGTAAAAAATCCACAATCTGATCTTCTGTGGAATAATGTATCAGTTCCAATTTCTCTTTACTAACTTGATCCCTTAAGTAGTGAAATTTGGTTTCTATGTGTTTGCTTCTGCCGTGGAAAACTCAATTTTTGGACAAGCTAATAGCATATTTGTTGTCCACTAAGAGATGTACTGGTTTTCTGCAATTAATCTTCAATTCATCAAGGATTGTCTCCCGCCAATTACATTGGCACGTAGTCTCAGCAGAAGCTATATAGTCAGCTTCACAAGAGGAGAGTGCAACCACATTCTACTTCTTAGAACACCAGTAAATTGGTGCTCCCATATACTTAAACAAGTAGTCATATGTACTCTTTCTATCCACCTAGTCTCCGCATCAATCTGAATCACACCAAGCTCTCAACACTCCATCTGTGCTGTCAGACTTCTTGGGGAAGAAAAGACTGAAGTCTGCAGTTCCTTTTAAGTAACGCAAAATGTGTTTGGCAGTAGCAAGATGTGATTGCCTTAGATGACTCATGAATCTACTCACTAGTCTGAATCCATAACTAATATTCGGTCTACTATTACAGACATACCTGAGTGATCCCACAATCTGCTTAAACAAAGTAGCATCAACCTTTCTATCATCTACTTGAATAGATAGTTTTAAGTTTGCCATGACTGGTATATTGGCGCTGTTGCAACTTTCCATGCTAAATCTCTTCAACACCACATTAATATATCTCCTTTGATGAATGAACATACCATTAGTTTTTTGCAAAAATTCCAGCCCCAGAAAATAGCTCAGACTACCGAGACCTATCATCTAAAATTCTTCTTTCATTCTAATCTTAAATTCTTCAATTGCTTTAGCAGAATTTCCTGTTACAAGCAAATCCTCTATATACAAACAAATCAATAGAACACTCTGTTGAGATTGTTGATATCGGAGAACTGGTTTAGCTGAAAGGACAATCTCAGAGCTTTTGGTTCTTTATGATGACCACATAATTAATAACACATCTGTTGTTTATGTGTTACATGTTCTATGGGATACATGCTATATGTTTTAATCAATGTGTAAATCTGTTTAAAGCATTGAGAACATGATTGTGTTGATACATTGCATTTCACTGTGTTATATAATTGATTTTATTGGTGAATGCATGTCTGATGTTTTATAGAAGGAAAACCACAAGAACTTATGTTGAACTTTTAATTGTGTGGCAAAACAGCAGTTTTAAGTCGACTTCATTATGAAGTGAATTGTTGATGTATTGGCAAGTGTACCAAATCGCACAAGTAATATAAAATGGTAAGATCAAGTATCATATCCCAGAGGACTCTCGGCACTAAACAGTCGTGTGATAACTTAATTAATTAAGACTTAAAATAAACGAGATCATTGGTTTAAAATGCAAAGACAAAAAATTAAATATGAATGCCAATTGATCAATAGTAGAGTAACACAAAGATGAACGGATGTTGTTTAATATGAGTTGAATATGATTTTCGGGTTTAGATTTCACCAAGTTCCCTCTCATGTATATAAGAATTCTTCTTAATGCATTAATGTTAACGTCACTCATTAAAGTACTTAGAACCCAATCCCTTGGCGCAATAAGTCTGCCTTAATTCCTAGTTCGTGCAATTCCTAACGTTCCTAGAAATTAAGTCTGAAGATCAAGAGCTTAAGACGACCATGTACTCATACCCTCATCCTTGAGAAATATTACCCTTGGGAGAATTCAACAAGAACCTGAATTGTAAGGAACCTCCCGGCACTCATGCAATTCATAAATCATGCAATAAATGAGTTAAATAGAGCAAGCATTAGAAACAGATGAATTCCTTAACAAATAATGAATAAAGCATATAAATTAAGAATCAATTCAAGTACATGAGAATTCACAAGGTTACATCATTCACCAACAACAAATAGATTTTAGTTCCCCATAGACATGGAGAAACTATATGAACAATGGAAAAGCATGAGATAGTAAAACCCTAAGAGTAGAAGAGGAAGCTCTTGCCTCCAGATCTGCCTTCAGAGAGTAGAAAAGTTTGATGTTGTGTTGCTCCAGCCAGAGATATCAAACATAGAGCGCCTGGGTTCTTTAAATAAAGTTGGAAAAGAGTAGAAATAGGGCCCTATCCAAAAGAGTCAAAACAGAGCAAAAATTGGGCCGGATCTGCGATGCACGACGCCCGGGTGCCCCATTTAGGAGGGCGGCGGACGTCGATTTTTCCACGCCCAAGCCTCTTACAGCTCGCCCAAGCTTCATGCGGTTCCCTCTTCTGGTGCTTTTCTAGGCCTTTCTGAGATCTATATCCTTAGAACTTCATCTCTGCTTCCTGTATTAACTCATTTTCTATCAAAACAAAGGGAATTAGTCATAAAATCATCAAATTCAACCTCAACTCTCTTATTCACACAACTTAATGAAAAAGCATGAGTCCAAGCAAGTTTCTAAGTGAAAAATTACATCACAGATAACGGTATTTTAAACCGTTATCATAATCCCAAACTTAGAACTTTGCTTGTCCTCAAGCAAAACAAATTGTAAGTTAGCTTTTCAAAACAATCACTACAATGACTCAACCTTTTTCAAAAACTTTTTCTTCCAGGACAAGAGATCACTTTTATCAACTTAGCATAAAGATGTCAGTCAAGATGTGTAGATGTCTTAATTCAATTAAATTTAATGTGATGCTCATATGTTTCAACAAATGTTGTTCTTAAGAATGATCAATCAACCAAGCAGAGATGTAATCATAAATTCAGAGAACTACTCTTCACCAAAGAAAGTGTTTCACTCAAGCACTCAAAAGCGTATCACTCAAACACTCAAAAGTATATATTGAGGTGTTTGTGTTTCTTTCACTCTGCTATCACAATGTCACACAAATTAATTTTGCCTTTCATTTAACCAAAATCAAACATACTCACAAGCAGGTTTTTAGCACAAGGGCTTTTCTTGGCTTGTAACTTGGCTGGGCTAAGAAGAAACATGGTCTTTCAGGAATGCAAAATCCTTGAGTTAAGAGAGATATTTATGAATTTAACAATTACATACAGGTTCTCTTTTCAAGAAGATCTTTTTCTTATTCCCAACCTTTTCCCTTGCAGTGAGCTTTTCTTTTTATTTTTTCTTTTCTTTTGATTTCTCTTTTTCTTTTTCTTTGTGCTCACTGCTTATTTTTTTAGCAACCCAAACTTGAAGCTTTATCAATACCTCACAAATATTCTCAACTCAACTCAAGGTAAAGAATTTAAAACAGGGTCTTCAAAGCATGCTTAAGGCTAAAGGTTCAAAGGATGGAACAAACTATTCTCTTTTTATTTAGAAAAATTAATGAGTAGGCTAAAAAAATTAAGGGATAACAAAAGATGGCCTTGATCATATGAAACCTGCAAGCAAGTAGTTCAATCACAGAAAATTTGGGCAAAATCATTCATGCTTCCAAAGTAATAGCAATTATTCACAAGAAAACTCTAAAGCCCAATTCTCACACAGGTAAACTCTCAAGTTCCAACATTCAGAAAAACATCCTGGTCAGTATCTCAATTAAGTTTGACCTCAAACACCTGTTTCATACACTATGAGCCATCACCTGTATATCAGCACATCATGCATCATCTCAACATCAATCAATACACTAGAATATCCCAAAGCAATACTCATCACAAAACACAGCACAGTTGAATCAAAGCAATGTGGTTCAGTCAAGCAAAGTACAATAACAAAACAATTAATTAAAAAGAAAACAAATAACAAAACAAAAGATTAAAAAGAAAGGTTTAGAAAGTTGGGTTGCCTCCCAGTAAGCGCTTCTTTAACTTCACTAGCTTGACACCATCGTCATCATCATAGCATCCATCAGTAGATGTTGTCAATAACATCCATCAATAGATGTCCAATCACATAACATCCATCAGTAGATGCTAATATTTCTTATCTTCATTGATATCCATCAGTAGACACCAATCTTTCTCATCTTCATCGACATCCATCAGTAGATGCCTAATCACCTAACATCCATCAGTAGATGTCTAGTCAACGTCCTCTTCCGTAACAGCATCCATCAATAGATGTTGTCATTCATCATCCTCATCATAGCAACATCCATCAGTAGATGTTGTAGAAGCATCCATCAGTAGATGTTGTCATTATTGCCATCAGAAGCAACATATAACCTAAAAAAAAACTCAAACACACAAAAACAAAATCAAATCCAAACCACACAACTAAATAAATAAAATAAAAAATTAAATAAAACAAAATAAAAGATAAAAAAAATTCAGAGACTGGGTTGCCTCCCAGCAAGCGCTTCTTTAATGCCACTAGCTTGACACCATTAAGCTCAATCTGGATCACCCAATTCCAACTTTAATCTTGGTGTTCTCCTTTCTATCTCCACACCAACTTATCTTCAGTAGCTTCCTCTTTGTAGGCTTGACTTCAAGACCACCAATTTTTTCAAGTACAGATAAGGGCATCAAGTTGATATTGGACCCTAAATCAATTAGGGATTTCCCTCTTTCATGACTCCCAATAGTGCATGGGATATTGAAACTTCTCCGATCTTTAGCTTTTGGAGGAAGTGCCTTATGCAAGATCACACTGCAATTGCTATGTACCTCAGTTGTTTCCTCCTCTGGACTTTTTCGCTTTTTATTGAATTTCTTCAACTAGTTAACATAACTGGGGACCTGTTGCAATGTCCTAGTCACAGGAATTGTAATCTCCACTTCCTCGAAGATTTCCATGGATTGCTTAAACTGTCTTTCCTTCTCTTCCTTAGAATAATTCTTTGGCTAAGGAAGCGGTTTTTCGTATAATTCTTTCTTTTCTTCCTTATCCTCTTCCTTTCCTTTTTTCTTTTCTTTTACCTCACTCTCTTCTTTTTCTTTCTTTATATCTTTCTATTTTTCTCTCATCTTCTTCCTCTTCTTCCCTCTCCTTTTCTTTTCTCTCACTCTCTTCTTTTTCTTTCTTTTCCTCTACATCCTTCTCTTTTTTGCTCAAACTTTCTTTTATTTTTCTATCATCTAAAAACTTGTCACTCTCAGTGATAACGGTGTTGCACTCCTCTTTAGGGCTAACTTCCATATTGCCCCCAAAATGGTCCAGCTTCTAAATTATGTGATCAAGTTGGCTCCCTATCCTTGTGAATGCTGCTTGATTTCTTTTATGATGAGAATCAGACATCTTCATTATCTGTTGAAGTGTGTCATCCATCTTAGCCCATCTTTTTGATAGAGAGGGTTGTTGCTGCCATTGTTGTTGTGGTTCTCTATAAAATTGTCCGGCAGCATACCCAAATTGACTTTGATCCATGCTTGAGTGAGGCTCCCACCAGTGGTTGAAATTGCCTTGGTGGAATTGAGTGCCCATATAATTAATTTCTTGTTCGAATTGCATCCTGCAGACATTAGACAGAAAACCCTAGAAAATACTGTTAGCACAAAAATAAAAATAAAAATAAAAGATATGAAAATAAAATAAAATCAAATCAAATAAAATAAAATAAAGTAAAATAGAATAAAGCCAAAATTAATTAAGAATCACAAAAATATAATAGTTTAAATCGTGAGTCTCCGGCAACGGCGCCAAAAAGTTGTTGATGGATTGGCAAGTGTACCAAATCGCACAAGTAATATAAAATGATAAGACCAAGTATCATATCCCAAAGGACTCTCGGCACTAAACAGTCGTGTGATAACTTAACTAATTAAGACTTAAAATAAACGAGATCATTGCTTTAAAATGCAAAGAGAGAAAATTAAATATGAATGCAAATTGATCAATAGTAGAGTAACACAAAGATGAACGAATGTTGTTTAATATGAGATGAATATGTTGTTGGGGTTAGATTTCACCAAGTTCCCTCTCATGTATATAAGAATTCTTCTTTATGCATTAATGTTAACGTCACCCACTAAAGTACTTAGAACCCAATCCCTTGGCGCAATAAGCCTGCCTTAATTCCTAGTTCGTGCAATTCCTAGCGTTCATATAGAATTAAGTCTGACGATCAAGAGCTTAAGACGACCAAGTACTCATAACCTCATCCTTGAGAAACTATATGAATAATGGAAAAGCATGAGATAGTAAAACCCTAAGAGCAGAAGAGGAAGCTCCCGCCTCGAGATCTGCCTTCAGAGAGTAGAAAAGTGTGCTGTTGTGTTGCTCCAGCCAGAGATACAAAACCTAGAGCTCTTGGTTCCTTTAAATAAAGTTGGAAAAGAGTAGAAACAGGGCCCGGTCCAAAAGAGTCCAAACAGAGCAAAAACTAGGTCGGATCTGTGACGCACGACGCTCGGGCGCCCCGGTAGACGATCTCATGTAGGTCTTGAGCCTTTAATTTTGCCCAAGCTTTGGGGTTCGTCGCCCGGGCGGCCTAAGAGGCCGCCCTGGCGACAGACGTTGATTTTTCCACGCCCAAGCCTCCTACAACTTGCCCAAGCTTTGTGCGGTTCCCTCTTCTGGTGCTTTTCTAGGCCTTTTTGAGATCTATATCCTTAGCACTTCATCTCTACTTCCTGTGTTAACTCATTTTCTATCAAAACAAAGGGAATTAGTCATAAAATCAATAAATTCAACCTCAAATCTCTTAGTCACACAACTTAATTAAAAAGTATGAGTCCAAGAGAGTTTCTAAGTGAAAAAGGATGCATTTAGTATCAAAATTACATCACAGATAATGGTATTTTAAACTGTTATCATGAGCCGATTAAAACTCGTGGCTTTGCACAAACCATTTTTAAAGTGTGCTATGAGATTTTCAAAGTGAAAGTTTTTCAAAACTTTGTTTAACTGTGTTACCTAGTCAATTACATGCAACGTGCATTCAACTAAGTCTGTTACAGTTTTGAAATTCAGTTAATGCTTGTATTAAATGTTACAACGACTATATTTTTAATATGTTGACCATGCATTAAATGAGATTCGACTGCATTAATTGTACATTCAATTGACTGCATTGATTGTTGCTAACTGCTTTAACTGAAATGTTATATTCGACTGCATTAGTAGCTTAGTCGATTAAAGTGCGTCAGAATTGTGTTTATCTATAAATTCACGTGAATTTGATTTCTGTAAGAACTTTTGTGAATCTAACAGTTTGTGATATCTATTGCAGAAAATGTATTCTTACAGAAAAAGAGAAAGAGCTCTAAGAAACAAGAAGTGATCGTGGTGATCATCTACTTGTGGATTCTTAAAGAGCAAGTTAACTGCACTCACAAAAGGTTGATCATATCTGCACATTTGTGAATCTAACACTTATTGGAATGATTTGAAAGAAGAGTTAAAGTACCAAATATTTGGAATACAGAAAAGTCAACCAGAATGCAAAAAAGTCAACCAGAGTGTAGAAAAGTCAATCAAAGTGTAGAAAAGTGAACTAGAGTGCAGAAAAGTCAACAAGAGTGCAGAATTTTCGTCCCGCACTGCGTCCGGGCACCCCTTAGGGGCGCTTGAGCGCCAGAAGTCGTGCCCAGGCGCCCCTTAGGGGCACTTGTGCGCCAACAAGTGTCGTTCGACGCCCGAGCACCCCATTTAGGGCGCTTGAGCGCCAGTTTCGGGGGCTTGGACCTGTTTTCTGTTATTTTTATGTTCTATTGAAGGACTTGCACATCCTAGGTTTTGTATCTCTGGCTGGAGCAGCACAACACCACATTCTTACACTCTCTGAAGGCGAATTTGGATGCGGGAGCTTTCATCCTCTACTTTTAGGGTTTTGCTATCTCATGCTTTTCCATTATTCATCTAGTTTCACCATATCTGTGGTGAACTAAACTCTATTTGTTGTTGGGGAATGATGCATCTGAAACCAATGATCTCGTTTTCTTTAAGTCTTAATTAATCGAGTTATCACACGACTGTGTAGTGCCGAGAGTCCTGTAGGATACGATACTTGGTCTTACCATTGTATATTACTTGTGCGATTCAGTACACTTGCCGATCATCCAACAACAGACTTCTTAAACATCTTACTAGCTTGTTTCCCAACTGCACAACCTTCACAAATCTTGTTCGATGCAGTGATAACAGGAACTCCCTTCACTAAATCTTTGCTCTTCAACTGACCAAGCTCTTAAAATTCAAATGCCGGAATCTGTAGTGCCATAACCATCCTTCATCCTCAGTGTAGTAGCAAAACACTGAACGTCAGCAGCATTTAGATTCACCTTGAATGTTCTGTTTCTGGCAAGAGGAGCCTTGAGCACTAGACATTGTCTTTCATCAAACACCTCTATGTGCCTTTGCTTCATTGACATTGTGTAGCCTTTCTCTAGTAGTTGTCCCAGACTCAACAAGTTACTCTTCATTGTCGGAACATACAACACATTATTCACGTACGCGGATTTTCCATCCTTGCGTGTGATCAAGACCTTGTCTGCTCCACTACAAAAAAGTAGGGCATTACCGAAGGCCAAAAGCCCTCGGAAACAGCCCGAAACCGTCGGTAGAAGACATTTACAGACGGCTTATCGACGGCCAAAAAGCCCTCGGTAATTCTCTTGTCGCTAACATTTACCGAGGGCTTCTGCCCTTCGGTAATTTACCGAGGGCTTCTGCCCTTCGGTAATTTCCGAAGGGCAGAAGCCTTCGGTAAATTACCGAAGGGCAAAAGCCCTCGGAAATTGCCGAAGGGCAGAAGCCCTCGGTAAATGTTAGCGGATGTGGGTATTTACCGAAGGCCTAAAGGCTTCGGTAATGAGCAAGCGATGGTATTTACCGAAGGGCAGAAGCCTTCGGTAAGTTCGAGGGATATATCACAACCATTTGTATATGAAACCAACAACAAACCTGCATAGAAATTTTCATACCCAAACAGACCTGCATAACAATTTTCAAGCACATACAGACCTGCATAATGTGCATCTCAAAGATGAAATCATTGATCAATAATATCCATCATAGAACATCGATTAATGCATAGAACATGTATTTATATTAATAAGATATATGAATGTAACATAATGATATTCTAACATCCAAATTATCCAACTGATCTAACATCCATCCAAATTATCCAACTGATCTAACATCCATCCAAATTATCCAACTGATCTAACATCCAAATGATGTAAACTCCAAATGTGATAATATCCAATTGTTTCTATAACTTGATTATAACAAAATGAATTCAATACTGTACATAGTTATCATCAGAATGATCTTCATCATCCTACTCCGGTATAAATGGTTGGACTGCTGTGGGTTGGACTGAATTGGGTTGGACTGATGAGGGCTGGACTGATGAGGGCTGCTGAGGGACAGCGGGTGACGAGGAGGGTTGTGGCTAGGTCGGAGGGATAACAGATTCATCCTGTGAAGTACCAGGGCCTTGAAGTTTGTAAACTCTGCTCTCAAATCAGTGATTTCCTGGTCACGTTGCTGCAGTGCCTGCGTGAGGCGGAGAACGACCTCGTCAGGAGTAGTGGTGGAAGAAGAAGGTTGGTGCTTCAGAGTGCCTCCTCTCGATGTTGTATAGTTTGCAGCAAGTTGTCCTGCACCGTACACTCGTCCCTTTTTCTTGCCACCAACGATGTCGATCCAGCACTGTGTCCTACGGATGTCATCTTCTGCATTACTGACATCATCCGGTGTATGAGCTGACTCATGTTCAGATCTAACCTGTGAAAGTCTCGTAGAAAATTCTTCCTGTTGAAACATTAAAAGCAATGTTAGGGAATGATAGAATAACTTAAATGAAAAATTAGATGTAGGAATAGTAATAGTAATAGTGTTATTTGCTTACATGAGTCTTCCGAGATCTTTCATCAACGAATTGATTAGTGCCCTTCCTTACATGAGTCTGTGCAAAGACCTCATCAACATGGACCGCCCGTCCTAGAGCTTGTGCCTGTAACATAATTTAGAATTATAAGTGTACGTATGAAATAAATACATAACTTATATATGAAAGAAAAAGTTATGTAATGAAATTATACCATACGAATGGCATGCTCATGAATGGTGATCGACCCACCAGTATGCAGGGTGTCACCCCTTTTAGACGCTCTGTTCCTCTAGGCTTTGGCACATTTATTGCGAAACTCTACTGTATTCCAATGAGCCAGTAAAGAGTTCCAAATTTGTTCACCCAGCCAGTAAGGATGCTGTCCTGCATTGCGGGCATCCCTAAACATCTCTGACAGTCGATGAGATGCTTTCATGTGGAAATTTCTGTGTATCTGACTTTCATGTTCAGGTTTCCACTGCACCTTCATCTGTAACATTAAAGAGAACACACATTGATTACAAAACATACTCAAATAAGAGGGACAATTAGTTAAATAGATTGTTCACCTGAAAGCGCTCCCAGAATGGCTTTTTGTCGTCATCAGGTATTGCTCCCTAAGTAGGCCATGGACTTAGAAACTGTTGCTTAATTGAACGTGTGATGGCCTGGGAAGCAACCCTAGATGGAATAAACCTGGAGGATAATAGTCATTTGAATTACAATAGGGTTTAAACATCAAATTATATCAAGAGATTAAAAACTTACCCTTTACCATACGGCTCAATCCATGGTCGATCATGGAGGGGCGGGTCAAGACCTTCACCATCACCACTTGAATCTTGATCAGCAGATGGTGTGACAGTGTCAGAAGGCGGTAGAACAGATGAGGAAGGTATAGAAGTAGGGTCAGGGACAGGAGTGGGGGTTATAATCACAAGGGGAGGAGTGGGGGTTATAACCCCAGGTGGAGGAGTGGGGATTATAATTATAGGAGGAGGAAGAGGGTCTGTTGCAGGGGTAGGAGTAGGGTCTACAGCAGGTGTAGGAGGCTGTACTGTAGGGGTAGGAGGAGGCCCCACAGATGATGTACTGCCGGCAACAGTGGTAGGTAGTCTAGCAGGCACCCTAAGTACATACTTTGGTGCCTGCCGTTGCCTCTTTTTAGGCCTTGCTACCCCCTTTCCTTTATCAGGACGTTCTGAACCTTGTCCTGTCATTACTGCATTGAAATGGTTACAAATAAAGCAAAAAAATAGAAATGATTAACTAAGGATCAATGGTTTTTAAAGTAAATGTATAAATAATTGCATACAACTTTTAACATGGTATTTTAGATAACTATATTGAAATGATACTTCAATTTGCTACAATGGATATCAAACATTCAATCGTCGTCATCATGATCTTCATCTTCATCTTCTTCTTCATCATCGTCTTTATCATCATCATCTTCGTCTTCTTCTTCGTCGTCGTCATCATCATCATCATCTTCTTGTTCGTCTTCTTCTTCTTGTTGTTCTTCTTCTTCCTCTTCTTCTTGTTCTTCATCACCTTGTATTGTTGCTTGTAATTCATCTCCATCACCATCAGGGTCGACCAATGCGGTTATACGTTCAACTTCAATAACTTCTTGTGGTTGTGACATTTGGTCAAGTTGGTAGGCAACATCTTCCTCAACCTCATTTGAGTCAATGCGACCTCTAGGCTTGGTTTGTATTGCTACGGCCCAACCACGCTTGTCAATATTGCGAAATGGTGGATATGGCACATAATAAACCTGTCTGACATTAGTTGGTAGAATGAAAGGATCAAACGGTCCATATCTTAATCTCTGGTTGAGTTCAACAATATTAAAGCGTGGATCGACTCTAGTACCAGCTCTAGAAGGATCAAACCATTCACAATAAAAAAGAACTACTGATGGAAAATCATCAAGAAATCACATTGGACCTCTTACTAGAGCAATGGCTAGGAAGATTCAAGAAGAAGAAGGATCATCTAACATTTTACTTCTATGGAAGGTTACTTATAAAAATCCTTCTTCTCTTAACTAAAGCACTTATATTTTGTTTTGTAGGAATTAATAAATCTTGGAGACTATGATTGAGCCATCCAAGAAAAACCAAGCAAAGGAGCCAAAAAAAGCAAAGGAGGTGCTTACGGCATGCACCAGCATTTTCCACGTGAATTGGCTGATGTGGAAGGAAGCACACACCTTGCTGGATGAGCTGGAAAGAGGCATGGACTTTGCTTGATCAAAATAAATCTGAATCATCTGAATTTAGGAGGGAATTAGAATTAGAAATTAGGCTCCTCTTCACCTATAAATAAGAGGGCCTTTTCCTTGTATTGATTCACTTTTGAGCTTAGTAAATTGCTGCTGAAATTCCCTACCAGCCCTATTGCTCTTGAGTCATTTATTCTCTCTACTTTCTCTTCCCTTTCCTCTAGCTTCCTTCCATTGTAGGAAGGCCTTCTGAGCTGTGAGGTTCCCACACATACTCATTCCACTCAAATACACCAATCATCAATCAATCTCACTCAATTTCCGCTGCATCCACACTGCTGTTTTTCATCCACTACACCAATACTGTTCTCGGTTTTTTTGAAGCTCTGTCTGCAAGGCCAGGTCATTCAAGCATGGATAAGTTTCCATCAACTACTCTGTTTGGAGAAGTAGTGCTGTTGTACTCTAACTCATATATTTTATGAATGATGCCATAGAAGTCATCATAACAACCCTATGTTAGGCCTTTCACATACACACCACAATTTGATGTTTTCTTTCCTTTAGACCATTCATGTGTATGGAATTTGTAACCATTGATGAAGTAAGTGTGCCATTCTTTGACACATCTCATTGGCCAATTCGACAGATGTCTTAACTCTTGAACCGTGGGAGTTAATGCCTGATTAAAAACCTACAAAGGTACTAACAAAATTATAAAAGCAAGAGTCAAATTAACCTTGCTCTAAATGTAGGAAAAAGTACGGACCTGATTTCTAAACCAATGGGGAAACTCTGAGTGTATTCATGCAGAAGTATTTCCTTCTGCGACTTGCTCAGCCACAACAAATGAGCTGGAACAAATGAAATTCATTAGTGAATAATAATTCAACTGTTTGAAAGATAAGAGATGGATGATGACATACTCAAGGTACAGCTTCACTTCATTGCAATTGATTAAGACATGGACATGAGCAGAGTTGAATTCAACCTCAGTTAACCAATGAGTGAATTCTTTCCCTGCGTGACGGCCTGATTGTCGGAACACTGATAATGCACCTTCACGTGGTTCAACTTGCCATTGCATTTCATTTCTGACATGAGTGGGGGACAACATGAAGTTTTTGAAATAATGTGAACAAAAATACGTTGTCTCTCTGTGCAAGTAAGCTGCACAAATTGAGCCTTCTACTCTAGCTTGATTTCTAACTGAACGTTTAGATTCTCCCATAAACCTTTCAAATGGATACATCCACCTGTATTGCACAGGTCCCCCAAGCCAAGCTTCATATGCAAGATGAATTGGAATATGCTCCATTGAATCAAAGAATGCAGGAGGGAATATTCTTTCTAATTTGCACAGAATAATTGGGATATTTTCATCCATCTTTTTAAGGGAATTCTCCTTTAGTGTCGTGCAACACAAATCTTTAAAGAAGTTACTGATCTCTATCAGTGGATTTAACACGTGCATTAGCAAACAACTGAACGCAAGAGGGATTAAAGTCTCCATGAATACATGATAATCATGACTCTTCAACCCTTGAATAGTACCGTTCTGAACATTGGCACATCTGGACAAGTTAGAAGCATATCCATCTGGCATTCTAAGCTCCTTGATCCATCCACACACTATTCTTGCCTCGTCTTTTGAAATGGTGTAATTTGCTTTTGGTTTAAATAATCGGCCGTTACCTTGCGCCTTCAACTCTAAGTCTTTTCGTCCACAATACAAAGGTAAATCTTTTCTTGCTTTCTCATTATCTTTTGTTTTACCTATAACATTCATAACTGTGTTGAAGACATTGTCAAAGAAATTCTTTTCTGTGTGCATGACATCGAGGTTGTGTCTTAGCAAGTTGTCTTTCCAATAGGGAAGTTCCCAGAATATGCTTCTTTTAGTCCAATTATGCCATTCTCCAAACCCTTCTATCCTATTCTGACCAGATTCAGTGACTTTTGGATAGTCTTTCACTCTTCTCCAAACGTGTGATCCAGTGAACTTGGGCGGGGCCATATCCATTTCAACTTGCCCTTTGCGAAATGCCTTTTTGTTTCTTCTAAAGGGGTGATCAATGGGCAAGAACCGTCGATGGCAGTCAAACCAACTACTTTTCCGACCATAACTCAATTGGAATGACTTTGTATGTTCCATGCAATGTGGACAAGCTAATCGACCATGCGTGCTCCAACCAGATAACATGCCATACGCTGGGAAGTCATTAATAGTCCACATCAAGGCTGCCCTCATAAGGAAATTTTGCTTCCTTGAAACGTCATACGTCCAAACACCATTCCATAACTTCTTCAAATCATCAATCAAAGGTTCCAAATAAACATCAATCAATGATTTGGGATTAGATGGACTTGGTATTATACACGATAGAAACATGTAAGGCTTTGTCATACACATCTCAGGGGGTAGATTGTATGGGGTAACTATCACGGGCCAGCATGAATATGGTGATGCAGACGCCTGAATGTACGGGGTAAACCCATCAGAGCATAGACCGAGTTTGACGTTACGTGGTTCGCTAGCAAAGGATGGATGTTTACGATTAAAGTGCTTCCAAGCTTCACCATCAGAAGGATGACGCAAAAATCCCGGAGTTTTGTTACCATCATGCCATGTCATGTGTTGTGATGTTTGCATTGAAGTAAACAATCTTTGTAATCTTGGAATTATAGGCAAGTAGAACATGGACTTTATTGGAATTGGTTTTTTTTGCCTCCGTCCAGCATGCATTGTATGATATCGAGGTGAGCCACAAAACTTGCATTCAACCAACAATGCATCATTTTTGCCACTGTCATTGTCATAGAATAACATACATCTATTAACATAACAATCAATCTTCTTGACATCCAATCCCAACTTTGAAACACATTTTTTGGCTTGGTAATAATTCTTCGGCATCAAATTGTTTGGTGGTGTCAAATCTAACATCAAGTTTGTATAGAAGTCCACTGCTTGAATGGGAACGTTCCAATTAGATTTGTCAGCCATGAGTCTAATGCACACTGACAATTTTGACTTAGATGAACCTTCAAATACAGTTAGATTTGCCTCTATAAGTAAATTGTAAAACCTCTGCGTCGTTTCATTTGGAGGCTCTTCATCATGACTATCGTCTGCTTCTTCAGCATGGTGACGAAAAGCATTGTCGACCATCTCTTGCATATAGGCAAATTGATCTATCTCAGATCTATGTACAATAGTATTCGAACCTGATGCAAGCCGTTTTTCAGCTGTAGTGGAGGTCGAAGGAATTTCTTCACCATGAAATGTCCAGACCGTGTAATTAGGCATGAACCCTTTTTGGTAAAGGTGAACTTTGACGACTTCATCTTTCAAAATCCTTGTACATTCGCACTTGATGCATGGACATCAAATCCCTCCATCAAGGGCATAATATTGATATCGTCGGGCCGTCTCCACGAACTCTTCAACTCCGATGACAAAAGATTCCTTCAAACCTCTCCTTCCACTATAACAACGGTCGTACATCCATCCACGATGGTTGGGAAAATGGGCCATGTTTTGTGACAAGCCAAACAAATAAAAACTTAGCCAAAACATCAACACTCCATGTGACATAAGTAATAAACCTATTACTACTCAAGTCGAACATGGAAGGCAATTTGAACACTATTGTCATAGGCATTCAATAAGGGCATGCAAAGAGAAGTCCTCATAATTGAAATGCCTTAGACATCCTAAGGGGTTGTGTATTAAAGTTGGAGGAGACAACTTATTACTACTGAAGTTCTCTTGTCTAGAGTACTTCCAAATATTTTGTAGGTTCTAAGTGTTTATAGTATTTTTACCCTTCTCATTGCATTGAGAAAGTGTGTAGTACCATAGGATTTTAAATGACTACTTAACTTAATCAAGTTATAGCCTAATAAATGAAAGACAATATACATGAACATACAATATAAACATCAACATAATTTAGGCAATCAAATATCTATAAAAGCATGGATATAAACTATAATTTGTGGTTTATGAAATTCTTTGCTGTTCAATAGTTTACTATGTCCATTTCACTACACTAGACATGTTAGGATGTTCACATTAGTTGAAATAAGGTTACATTAGGTCTAATTTTAGGTTTAAGTAACCAAATTTTGAGATTTATGTTGTTTTTGTACTGTGAGTTTCTAATTAGATACGTTTTACCATTCTAAACTTGTTAGGACAGCTTCTTATAAGTTTCTTAGGCTAGTTTAGTGCAGTTTACAAATTCTAACCATTTTAGTGCATTTTTAGTACTCATTTTGAAGAAGAAAAACTTGTATTGGGTGTCTATTTTCGTGCAGCAGCGATGTTGTGGTATTTCGCAGTTTTAACAAGTCCTAATTGTTGTTTTAAACTTGTTACAACATTCAAATTGAAGCCAGATTCATCTATGTGCAATTTGCATATTCAAACCTCATTTTTTAGTGAAATTGGGAACTAAAAGGGTGAATCTGCTATACAGTTTCGTTTTGAACCCAATTAGAGTTCAAACAAGTTTAAATTGATGAATTCAAGTTGCTCCAAGTATTATCAAAGAGTCAGAATCACTTATGCACCAATTCACTTTTAGAACCACCAATCTTGGATCAATTTTTTGGTGTAGAGTTGAAAAAATTTAAGTGCTGTTTTGATGAAGTTGGTATAAAATTCCATTTTGCTTGGAGCAAAACATGTTTTAGTTTTTCTTGCTTTCTTCATCTGTTGAAGAACCTTTCTTAGAATCAATTTGAGTGCCTACTTCTATTCTACACCTATTTCTATTAGTTTTAAGCTTGTTGGCATGTTAAAATTGACCAATTCAAGTCAGATTTTGGTGTTGTCCTTGTACATTTCTAGTCCAGCTTTTGATCTGCTTTGGTGCTAATTTATGTGTACAATAGTGGTGTTCTCAAGACTTTGAGGTGCAGTCCAGTTTTAGAAACATTTTCCAACTAAGGTGGCATCTTAGGAAGTGGAGAAGGAGCAGAATTTGTCAATTCAAAGGGGGCTGTCCAGCAAGGAAAAAAGATGAAATTGGCAACTCCGAATGCCGAATTTTGAGTTCTAAATTGTTTCTATAGTTAGGTTTGTTCATTAAATTTCATTCCATTAATTTAATAATCCAGAATTGAATTTGGGCAAACAAAATAATCAAACAATAGCTGGAAAGGGATTCAAAGGCCTTTCTTCACATGTTTGGGGTGAAGGATAAATCCAACATAGTGCTAGTTGAAGACCCTATTAGTCAAGAGAAGAGGTTGTTAGAGAGAAGGAAGAATGCTAAGATGGAGAAAGTGCAAAATCAATCTCAGAAATCAGCTTGGAAATAGATAGGCTTGCAGGGAAAAAATAGTGTTGTGGTTGCTAATGATCAGTGATTGGATTTGGTTAGGTATCAACATTTGAGTGAATTATCAACAAAGGTGGAAGATTTGCACAAACATATGTGCTTAATTTGATTGAGTTATTGCTGAATCAATTGCTTAAACTAGATGGTATAATGGTTGTAGAGGTAAAAGGAAGAAGGACACTAAACTTGATGATGTTAATTTTGCAGCAAGACTGCCAAGAATGGAAGCCATTGCGCAGGGCCTTTGGGGCAATGTTTGACTATAGCAACCCTCCAAGTGGTGAAATCTACTTGAGATTCCAAGTCAGTGGCAGTGCAGGGATTTATTGGGTTCAGTCGAGGAATGCTATCTGTAGTGATCCTTTTATTTTTAGATAATAATTTTGGTTGTATGTAAACATAAAGAGAAGTCTTTTTTCTTTACTGACTTCTTTAATCTATATAGTGTATAACTATATCATGATTTTATATATAAATTAGGTATGTCTTATGATTTGGATTATGTATAACTATATTGTGTTACTCAATTCAAAGGGGCTGTCCAGCAAGCAAAAATGTCAAAATTGGCAACTCCTATAGTCAATTTTTGAGTTCTAGGTTCTTTTCGTAGTTTGAGTTTGTAATTAGTTGGGTTCTAGGTTCTAAGTCTAAAAACTCTTACATATTTGACAATCAAATTCAAAGGATTCAAAACAAAGTTTGACAAAACTCAATGTATACAGTATCATAAACTCCATTCAACATAACTTAACATTGAAAGTGGACATTCACAACATTTTATAACAACATCAAATTCATGAAACAAGAATGAAAATAACATATCACATATATAATCATGCAATTTCAGTTTAGGTGACCATACCTTAGCCTTTGTTATCCTTTCCTGATCAAGTCTTCTTTGTAAACTCTCTTCCTCCCCTTCTGGCCACAATTCCTTTAAAAACTCACCTGAGACATCAAATAGAAGTGTATTTAAGGTTATTCATTAGATTTTGTTCCATTAATTTAATAACCATAGCAACAGTTTAAGCATTACCTAATAGTATCCAAAAAGGAATAATAATAACCAACTAAAACATGACCAAACAAATTTATCATACTGCACCAGAATTCAACAAACCAAATTCTTTGAATTTTGACAACTTTTGGCCAAAGAAATTAATCAAAAAGTAGGTTCAAAAAAATTATGCACTACAGAAAGCATCAATTAATCTCTACTCCAACTCTCCACTTCTTTGAGCAAACAGTAGGTTCACTAAGGATTGTCACATTCTTTCTTTGAGAATGAAGAAAGCATCAATTAATCTCTGCCAAAGCAATGAAACCAGACAAGTTGTTATCACTTCTCTTCCTCTGGTTGCATAGATTTGTACTTATGAATACATATGTCTAGTTTCACTAAATCCAAATAAGAAAACAAAGTCCTGTAGACTAGTTGCCTTTCAATTACAATGTCTCATCCTTGGAATTTCAATCCCAAAAATCACATATCACACTCCTATGGATGGTTGGTTAGCTTATAACATCAACATAGCAATTTGGAATCAATCAACTAACTTTTGTCAACTATGCTCATGAAAACAATAGCTAGTTGTAGCATTTCTGTTGCCTAAAGCATCACCTAGCGTCAAATTCCTAAGACAGATAGGGTTAAGAAAAAATTATAGGCCAATCAATATAAGTTAACACAACAACCTGCAAATCAGTGTCAACAACTTTTATGACGAATTAAAGTTATTTCAAGATGTTTGCCAGCCAAATCAAGCTTAAACAACAACTATAAATCATATAACATAGTTTAAATTCATACAAGTAATGCACAAAAATCAGAGAACCACAAGCCATCTTAGACGTATACTAAATGGACCTAAACTAGGCATTTTAGGTCCCTAAATTGGACAATAATACTATAGAATTAGCCCCTAAAAACCCTCTGCAACGGACCATAAAATGCTACTCCTGCTAGACCTAAGGTTGCAACCACGGGAAAGTAGAATGCTCACCTTATAGGACCATTAAACCTTGCTAAACTAGGTAACTTACTGTTGCATAATAGCGTCAAATAACATGCTTAACCAACAATGTACTTTAACATCCTGTACCGTCCAACAACATCCTTAACCAACAATGTACTTTAACATCCTGTACCGTCCAACAACATGCACACAACGCCAATTTCAGGAATAAACAGAATGAATAATGCTTATCAAGGAAAGTGAACAAATTCCTCTCATAACAACAAGATAATTTGGACAGTCTAAGCATATGACAACCCCAAAAATACATGAACTCATTACAACCACATAACTCAATTGAAACCAGAACAGAGCAGTCCTTACTACTAGTAGTAGCGTTTTTCTAGAATATATTGTCCTAAATACATCAAGTATAAGCACCAATCAGACCTCAACACATAAATAAATATAACAACAATCATTCAATCCTTAAACTCGTGAAAATAGAGCAGTTATATCCCAGACAAACCCAACATACAATGTCAATGTATTTCACTTAACAGCAAGCAACTTTAAATATGAGCAACCATATCCTAAATTTCTATAACATGACAACACTGAATTAAGCATCAAACTTCTTCTTTTTAAATTATAACCCAGTGTCATGAAACAGTCATGTACCAATATTTCAGTGTAGTAAAACATCAGACATGCAATTGAGTACCTACTTCTATTCCAAAAAGGATGAGTATAACTAGCACCCTTGCCTGCCTACAAACATGCTCACACAAACACCAAATTACATACTTAACAGATCAAAAACAATAGCAAGGATGTCCATGCAGACTCCCATTTTTCTTACCATAATATCTACTATCTTGATACATGAAGACAAACAAAAAAGGTACTGTATATATCAAAAATACACACTAACTCACCCTTTTCACACTGCTACTCCTTCCACAATCCAGACTCTGCTTCCTCCACCGCCCAAACCACCCGCCTTCAACAACACTTTTAAACCATTCAATCAATATCAAACTTCATTGGTAATAAACACTTTTAAATAATTAAAAATAACATAAGCTTTGCAGCCATACAATTGAAATAATTATTGACAAATAAAAAGTACAGAATCAATTATCTTAGTTAGTAACCACTTTGGTTTTTTAAATTCTTTTAAAAGGAAAGAATTTTATTCATTTTATAACACTCTTGATTCTGAAATACTTTACAATCTCAGTACATGAGGAAAGAATGGATAAATTTAACAGAAATCAGGGTCATGGCCAGATCATCTCCATTTAACAAGCTTCTGCTGGTTCAATGTTTAAAGCAGAAGGGTAGTGCCAATCACAGGTGATGCCACAAATGACGCACCTGCTCTAAAACATGTAGATATTGGACTTTCCAAGGGAATAGAAGGCACTGAATTGGAAAAGGAGAGCTTTGGCTTTAGCCACTAAGGAACCTACTGATGATGTCATGAAGTTGCCACCTGTAGGTAGAGTTGAGCCACTAGTAACTACACTTATGTGGAGGAACCTGATTTCACAGGCATTGTACCAGGTTATAGTACAACTGGTTTTAGAATTGAGGGGAAGATCAATCTTTCATGTTACTGACAAGGTGAAGAACACGATTATCTTAAATTCTTTTGTCCTCTGTCAAGTGTTCAATGAGTTAAATGGAAGGGAACTGGAGAACAAGAACATATTTAAGGGAGTTGGTAAGCATAGGTTGTTCATTGTAATTGTGAGCCTAACTGTTGTTCTTGAGGTAGTGAAGGTTAAGTTTCTGAAACAATAGCCAATACTGAGAGATTGACTTGGGAGCAATGGGGTGTTTGTGTTAGCATTCCAGCTTTGTCTTGGACAATTGGTGTGCTGGTGAAGTGTAACCCACTTGTTCACAAGAAAAATTAGTACAAACCAATAAGTTATAATCTTCATCTACTCAATCTTCACCGGTTGCTTTTATTTTCCCTAAACTACGGCTAAGGTTATTTGAACCTTGTCACTGGCAGGCCAATGCCTTAACCCTCATTTCAATTACAAAATAAAAAACTTTCTCGAACAAACAACATCACACAGTGCTGCCACAAGAACATCAAACAGATTGAAGAACAATTAAACTCAGAACGAATTTTTAAACGCACAACTTACCTCAACCAAGATAGCCCTAGACGATGGCAACCTTTGTAGACCACGACAGCGACAGAAGCCCACAGTGGCCCCTCCAACGAAGTCCGTCGACCAAGTTCCTTTAACTTCAGAGCACACTGTGGTGAGGTCGCCAGAACACCGTCGTCAAGTCGCAACACCAACCACCACCCTCGACCAGCCCCCTCGGAACAATTAATTTCGTCAACCACCACCCTCCTTACCGTCACTATCCTAACGTCAACACACCAATTGCAGCAACAAAGATGTTAAACTGCAATTCTGAAGTGAGAGAGAAAAATTTGGGGGAGAGGTTCTGCGGAAACAAAAATTGGGAGAATAGAGAGGGAAATCCCAAATTTTCATTTCATTAGGTCGATCAATATACCGACGGCCTATCGACCCTTCTGTAAACTTAAAAAGCCTTCGGTAATCAACCATTTCCATTACCGTCGGTACATCCTTCGGTAAGTCAACTTTATCGAAGGCCCCAGAGGCCGTCGGTATTATTCCTTCGGAAAATAACGCTTTTCTTGTAGTGCTTCTTCAGCTATGATCACACTTATATTTGCAAATCTTACACTGCTCTTTATACTCGTATCTAGATCGATCAGCCAATCTCTCTTACTCGTCATGTGATTGGAACATCCCATGTCCAAATACCAACTCGTTTCATCCTCTGCATGGCTCGATTCTTTCGAAAGCAACACGTGGTCATCTTCACAATTACACTTGTCCAGTGCATGACTCACTTCCTGGGTACACCTGTCTAGTGCGCAGTTTTGTTCTTTTCCACACATGTCCCGCATCAACCTCCAAAAAAAATCTACTTCAGCCTCTTCCACTTTGCTCATTAATAACACATGATCAGACTCTGAATCACATGTGTCTTGTGCAAGATTAGTCGCTTCATCATTCTTAATTTTCTTCATGGATTCGTTGTGTCAGCACTCTAAAGAATAGTGCTCATATTTGTTATAGGTGTAGCATTGAAAGTTTCTTTTATCATAGCCTTTTCTGCCTCTGCCTCTAGATTGCCTTCCTCCTCTCTTTTTTCCCTCCTTTTGCTCGCTGCCATTATCTTCCACAGTTTGTTCAGAGTGTTTGACATTTCTACCTCGAGTTTGTCCACCTCGTGATCGACCTCTGCCCCTTCCAGCTCCACGGCCCTTGAAGCTTTGATTATTTCTAGCTTGCAAGGCTTGACTTGGGCCTTGAATCACACCCTTTTTTGCAATCTTTCTTTCAATTAATCTCTGCTCATGAGCTTCAAGGGAATTCTACAACTCTTTCACTCTCATCGTTTCAAGATCCTTACATTCTCAACAATCTTCTTGTCTTTTACGATCTTGTCACAAGCTCTCATCACATTCACCATGATTTGGATTCTTCCAACGTACTCCACAACCGTTTCTTGGTCTCCCATGCTCAGAAGTTCATACTGTCTTTGTAGAGATTGCAACCTGATCGTTTTTACCTTTCTAGAGTTGTCATAGCCCTTTTGCAGTATATCCCACACTTCCTTTGTCGTGGCAGCCTTCGATACTTTCTGGAAAATTGTCGCAAATATGCACTGGTGCAACAACATTCGTGCTTTGTAGTCCAGCCTCTTGTTCTCTTTGTACAATTTATTCACCTTTTCTGAATCACCCTTCGAAGGTTCTTTGAAACCTTTCTTGACAATTTCATCCGTTTCTTGGAAAGCAAGGATCACGTCCATCTTAATGCACCAAGCGTCGTAGCCTTTGCCATCAAACACTGGCAGGTTGCTGTGAATCATTCCAGCCATCACTACTCCACGAGTTTTCTCTTCTTGAAACGTCTTCTTGGGCTTTACAACTCTTCACCAGATCTCACAACCTAACTCTTGATACCACTGTTAGCCTCTTAACATATTTTACAGAATTATGCAGAGAGAAAAGTGTATGTAAAGAGAGAGAGAAAACTGAGATTTATTTTTCATTAACAACTGCTAAAAGTATTACAGAAGAGATGTATATATGAACAGTAAAACAAACTAATATCACAGTTATGTTAGTTGGATTAACACGCAAGTTAGAAAGAAGATACAAAAGAAGAAAATTGCTCTGTCTCTACATAAGACGACAAACTAGTATTTGAAAAAAAAAAGGATCTGATATAGGAATAATTGTGTCGATAAGGATTAAATATAATAGTTTACGTGTATCAAATGTTCAATCGATATTTTAATTATTTAAAGTTCTTCTTTATGGTTTCCTGCTGTGTTACTTTGATACGGATCTGATACTGTTCATTTAAAGTTCAAAACAAAATATATAAATGTTTTATGGTTGAACTTAAACTTCTCATTCAAATTTGGAACTTTTCATTTTCAACTAAGTAAAACATTTATTAATTTGAAAGTTTCGTCTCTATAATAATTGCGTTAGAACAACTTATATCACTCGAATGTTTAATCAAAATTTGAAACTCAATAAAATGTTATTAAAATATGCAAGCTTTCTTTGTTAGCATTTTACTCACGAAAATCAAAGAATTCCCCTTAAAACAAACACAAAGATGCTCTCCGTCTGGAATATCATATGACATTAATTTATTATGTTACTAAAGATTATTTTATTATTACTCATTACAGTTTATTTTATTCAAAGTTGAAAATATAGAAAGGGCTAGTTAAAATATTTTAATCAATTTAAATATTCATTTTTCATGAAGCTGAGTCAAAGTTGCTGCTGGTCTTGGTCGGTATCACATATTTGTGCATGTGATTACTTGTCTTCACTAACATATACACACGTAAGTCAGAAAAATTATTTTTTTAATCAAATATTTGAATTATAATAACTTTGAATTTGAATTTAATAACTTTGAGAGAGAAATGGTAAGACAGATAAATGTCTTAATCCAGTATGTTAACGTTGCACCAACATGCACTTGTTTCTTTGCTATTTCAACAACCGTTTCATTGAACAATTATGTGACAAATATCAGAGAAAACATGAGACGGAGTAATAAAACCGGTAAACACATCTCTTGTGCAGTATGTGTCACATTAATTCTTTAACCTTTGTTTTAATGCATTGAATATCTCATTTTTTTTATTCATATATGATATACACCTTTTTCAAACATAATAATTTTCCATTACAATATAGCTTGATGATAATAACCTATTCCGCTCTTTAGTCAAACAATACTAAAATGATTTCATAATCAAACTCGTCATTCAACACCTCAACACTATATTCATTAGTTCTTTTTGTCTCCAAACGATGAAGAAATTATAGAGACCAATTAAGTATAAAATAATGATTTTTGGACACCAGAATTTGACAAACTTTTGACACCATATAAATGTCGCGATGTCATTGGGCCATGTGGAAAGTGTTTTAAAAAATAGAAAATGAGGTGGAAATTGAAGTAGAGGGTTTTTGTTTTCGTGCACTAGTACAAAAACAATGTATATGTCACACGTTAAAAATAACCGGTGATATTTTTGTAAATAAATGTAATTATTAAATTTTAAATTGTAATTCGATGTAAAATGATATAAAACGTCGAATGTCCCTGCTTTAGACGTCAAAATGTTGTTGAATTCAATAAAAATTTGAACGGGAGATTGAAAATTTCTATTTTTTATATATTCTAAAACACTTTCCACATTTTTTAAAACACTTTCCACGATAGACGTTATATGTTGTTTTGTACTAGTGCGCGAAAACAAAAACTCTCTAGTCATTAAATTTTCACCTCATTTTCTATTTTTTAAAACACTTTCAACATGACCCAATAAAATCGCGACACATGTATGATGCAATAGTTTGTCAAATACTAGTGTCAAAGTATCATTATCCTTACACTACCAGAAATATGCTTATTACCGAAGGATTAATACCGACGGTCTTTTTTGTCTTTCGGTAATTGGGCAGTGACAGTACCGAAGGAATACGCCCTTCGGTAAGGTTTAATTTAGTGAAATTAGAACTTGGGATTTCGCTATCCCATTCTCCCAAATTCAGTATTATGAAAGCTTCTCTCCCCCGTCGCCCTCCTGCACCCCCCCCCCCCCAAAAGAAAACCTCTTAACCTTAATCTCACTCGTTCAATGGTGGCCATTTTTTCGCACTTCCCGCTTCTTCCAGCTTCTCTCTCCTGCCTTTGCCGTCGCACACCGTCTCCCTCCTCTTCGCCAAACCCCAACACCACCCTTCCCTCCTCTGCGTCAAATGCAAACCCTCTGATGACATCGACACCTCATTCTTCGACAACGTCAACCCCCAAAAGCCTCCAGAGGGATTTGTCGCCCCTCCCTCCTTCGACGATGGCCCCCTCGAGACGGAGGACGAGATTGTCGCAGCCTACGTGGAGCTCTACGGCCTCGCCTTTAGCAGCGTTTCCATGCTCGGGAATGACGTCTTTGAAACAGACACCATGGTGAAGTATGACACGGGGTTCGGGTCCGCATAACACGAGGTTCGGGTCCGGCACGAAGAAGGCGAAGGTCCATGATGAGTTCGAAGAGAGGGTGGTCCAAGTGAGGAGGGTGACGAAGGTTGTTAAGGGAGGGAAGCAGTTGCGCTTTAGAGTTGTCGTCATTCTCAGCGACAAGAAGGACCAAGTCGACGTCGGAGTTAGCAAGGCCAAGGAAGTTGTCGCCGCCGTTCAGAAGTCCGCCTCCAATGCTAGGAGGAACATCGTGAAGGTGCCAATGACTAAGTACTCCACTTTTCCCCACAGGTACTTTCTCGACTTTACCTTACCCTACACTGTATTTCTGAACTATTTGTTTTGGTCACCTATTTATGCTGTTATGATAATCTGCAAGTGTCTTTTGAATCCAAGATTGAATCGATGAGGTTTGTTATAATTAATTATGAAAAAAAAAATGAAATTTACTTTGCATATGTATGAGCTAAAAGTAAAAATTTGGAATTGGAGTCTGAGATTGAGATTGAGATTGAGATTGAGTTTGAATTTGCACTTGGGAGAATGGGAGTTCAACAAAAGCTCATTTCTTTTTTCTTTCATTCTTCTCCTGTATTCATCATGTTTCCCCTTGTTGGTTCATCCCAAGAGCACCAGAAAATTACTAGCAGCCCTTCAAGAACCAAAGATAATAACCACATTAAGGTAGGGTATTTCATCAAATTCCATATTCTGAACTTTTATTCAAGAAAGTTAGCAGCATAATCTGTTCATTTTTCCCCCTTGCCTAATTTCCAATCTTGCAAGTTAAATCCTTTGTTTATTAAATTAAATCCTTTGCTTATTAAATGTGAGTTCTGTCTCTGAAGCTAACTCTTTTTCTTCTGTGATAAGTTAAGATGAGTCCAAGACTATCAAATAAAGAGCCTGTAGGCTTCGAATGGGGTTCTTGATGCCTGTTGGTATACTTGCAATTAGACTATCAAACAAAGAGGAAAATTCAAGAAGGCATAGAATTGTGTTGTATGTTCATTCAATTTTAAAGGTAAGTATATCTAAGTCCACATTACATCACAACTCCAAATCAAATGTAATAATCGATTGTTTCTACTGTAAGTTCTTTTACTTGAACTTGAAAACCAATGATCTACAAAATCATAGAACAAGAATTTACGGTAGTGAGAAAATAAGTGTTGTGGAAATGGCCAAAAGAGTTGTAAACAGTATTTTCAAGATGGTCTATGTGCTTGTTGTAATAATATTTTCAAAATGATCTATCTACTTTTATCTTCACCTTGCTCAATTGAATGCATAATTAGTATTGTTAGTACATGTCTATATCAGTTGAAGGGGATATATAAATGAATTCAAAACTTGTTTGCCCTTTTTATCCTCTAACTTTAAACCAAATTCATACTTAAAAGTAAAGCATTTTGGCTATTAGTCAATGAATAAATTAGAGTGACTAATGTGTTAGATTAGAATACAACAAATCATTTGGAAAGCCTCTGGATCTGTTAATGGCCATATATTAGTTTTATAAGGTTAGTACTAAGATTCAGAATTTTAGTTAATTTTTTAGCCTTCGTTGCTGAGAAAATGTGTTTTAGGTTACTCATGTTTTAGTCAAAATTGGTTTGTCACTATATTTTAAAATTGGTAGTTTTGGTCTTTTGTAAATTTTGAAATTTGATCAATTTAATCCCTAACGACAAAGTTTAAAATCCACCAAAACATGAAAGGACTAAAACTAATTTTTACCAAAATTTGAGAGAAATAATACAACATAATTCTTCCTTTAAATGCCTTAAAAAACAAGTACTCAACCTTACAAAACCAATGAAAAGTTAAAGTAATTAGACCTTTTATGCTCCATGTTTATTAGCATTGTTAATAGACCTTTCAAGTGTAGATTGTCAACAATACACTAAACCAAAACAGCTAAAAAAAATACATTGCAGATAAATACCGAAGGTTTCTACCCGTCGGTAATTACTGAAGGCTTTCGCCCTTCAGTAATTACCGAAGGCTTTCGCCCTTCGGTAATTACCGAAGGCTTTTGTCCTTCGGTAATTACCGAAGGGGAAAGGCCGTTGATAATGGTTAACGACAAGGGATTTACCGACGGTCATCTGATCGTCGCTAAGCTGTCGACAATGGATTATAGTCGTCGATAATGTCCTTCTTTACTGTAGTGTTAAGTATATATGCAACCCCTAAAGGAGGTGGTGCAGCCATGACCACTCCAACTTTTTAAAAATTTTTCAGTTATGAATTGATTAGAAGGATAAAAATTTATTAAGACAATGTTTTTTTTCTTCCATTTTTTTGTTTATCACATATTGTATTCATTCCAAACTCTCATAAATTTTGTTTTCTTTTGTTTCTAGAAAAAGTAATTAAACACAAAAAGTCATTATTTGTGTTCTCATTTCTCCTTATTCTCTTTCTTAAAAAAAATAGTGAAATATTAATTTAATAATTAGCATTTTTTATTTTATGAATCTTTTATATATTAAGTTTTTATAAATATAGAAGAAAAAAATTGTATTATATATTTATTTTTTATAACAGAATTTGAAACTAATATATAATTTATTATTATTAAATAAAAAATTGTATAGTATCATATCTAGGCCGAACAGTTAGCATCCAAGACCGATCGATCTATCTACTATAGCAGCACTCGTCAACTCTACTATGGAAACGCTCGTCAACAAACCAGGTTAAAGGATGTTGGGCCACAGGGTTCGTAACCTAGGTCAAACCAGGTTAAAAGGTGTTGGGCCACAATTGGGCCAACATTTAAGTTATTGGATAAAATATCTTATTAAAGATATTTTATGAGCAACCAACCGGATTTTAAGATAAATATGTTTAAGGTAAATCTGTTTATATTTTATTAGGCTTGTGATAACCTATAAATACAAGACCAATGCTAAAAGCCAGGTACGTTCCACTTACGCTCTATTCATACTGGAAAATACTCTGCTGTGATAATAAAATCATTTTATTGAGAGCTAAGGCTCCATAACCCACGCCTAACTAGAGCGTCGGAGTGTCTTCTACAACTACATTCCCCTCCGACAGTGAAGGAGAACGAACAATGCGTATCGGAGAAGCACAAGCGACTCATCCAAGGATAAACAAGCGACCTATATTGCAGGAAAGCGAGCGACATCGACATCCAAAGGCGATAAAGACACGTCCGCAAGGTTAATTTTCCGGTTTCTTATATCTTTACTGAAACATGTTAGTGCCCACCTGGGGTCGAGCGGCATCCCACTGAAACCGCAAGGAACCAAACAAGGAATGAGTTTCAGCATCATCATGTCAACCAAACTCCTACCAATCCACTACGGTCCTCGCCGGTCACCGTCGGCACGTCATCAACGCCAAGGGTGACGACATTGATAGAAAAGTTTGAAGTCTTTACTTTATTTTCCTTTATTGTAAATTTTTTGCTTTAACCAATCTTTTTCTGAGTATAAAGAAGCAGCTGTTGAAGTAATGAAAATGTGCGACGACACGCTTCCACATCGGAGCCAGTATCCGGCATCAATTGTCGTGGCCCGATCAACCGCCACTTCAAGGCCATCTCTCATCTTTCTCGCGACACCACCATAGCCTCTCCCTCCCACTTAAATTTGCTTTTTAATTTGGGTGTAATATCCTTAATCTGGTTCAGTTCACTAGAAGATATATGTATTATAGGATTTGGTCTTCTTCTTGCTTTTCTTGATTCATGTGAATTAAAATAATGTTTATATGCATTAAACGAATACCTATTGATCCAATTCATAATCATTTGAAAGAACTAAAATATTATTTTATTATCTGGGATTACCTCAGCACTTGGGTATACTGATTTACTACTTTTTGTTTATTTAAATACTCAACTCTTTCTTTATTGTGCCGCACAGAAGAAAGGCAACCCCTCTGGCACATCATGATGCCTAATTTGGTATTATTCTAAGAAAAAGAAAAAAAGGTCCTGGTGCCTTATCTGTTTCAAGTGCAACGCCAAACTCCAATCACCACTACTCAGTCACCAGCATCATCAACCACTCAGCGTCAGCGAGTGGATGAATCTCCGAACAGACGATAACTTCTCTGTTACAGAGGCTTTCATGTCCTCCTCCGATCTCTCCTCCATAGGGCCTCCGTCGGCATTGCCGCAATCCGCCGCCGTCTTCAACCAGGACATCCTCTAGCACCGCCTATAGGCCCTTATCCAAGGCGCCAGAGAAAGTTGGACCTACGCTATCTTTCGGCGGTCCTCATACGACTATTCCGGATCTACGCCCCCTGCACCATCCGGTCCAGCACCCGCGTCATCAGCCGCGCCATTCAGTTCAGCCTCTGCATCATCTGCCGCCCCTTTAGTGTGTCGAGCTCCTTCAACTGGCAAATTTTTACACTTCAAATTAACCATAACCATATATATAATCATTTGGTCAACTTGGAGATTATCATCTCGAGTCACCAAACGGTACTCGTTCATTCGACCTCAAAGGTATTCAGTCATTCATCCTTAGAGGTGCTCGTCCATTCGGCATTACAAGTGCTCGGCCATTCGGCCTCAGGTATTTGGCCACTTGGCCTCGACTATTCGGCCACTCGGTCTCAACTACTTAGCCATTCGGTCTCATAGGTACTCGGTCATTCGGCCTTACAAGTATTCGGCTCTTCGGCCTCAACTATTAGGTCATTCAGCCTCACAGGTATTCGACCCTTTGGCCTCAACTCTTTGGCCGTTCGGCCTCAAAGCTACTCGATAATTCGGCCTCGCAGGTATTCGACCCTTCGACCTCAACTATTAGGCCATTCGGCCTTAAAGGTATTCGGCTCTTCGGCCTCAACTATTAGGTCATTCGGCCTCACAGGAATTCGGCCCTTCGGCCTCAACTGCTCGACCTTCCATGACTTCGAGTGTTCAACTATTAGGTCATTCGGTCCTTCAGCCTCAACTGCTCGGCCTTCCATGGCTTCAAGTGTTCAAGCCTTAGGCCATTCGTCCTCACAGGTATTCGGCCATTCGGCCTAAAAAGTACTCGGTCATTCGGCCTCATAGGTATTCAACCATTTGGCCTCAAAGGTACTCGGCCATTCGGCTTAACAGGTCTTAGGCCATTCGGCCCTTCGGCCTCAACCGTTTGGCCTTTCATTGCCTCAGGTACTTAGCCAAATTTGGCGTCAAATGTGAAACCTTCCACCTTTTGGTCATTCGGCCTCACAAGGTATTCGCCCTTTCGGCCTCCACTGCTCGGCCTCCCATGGCCTGAGGTCACAAAGCACTAAAGCAAGTACATGCCGGCCATGACACATCCTAATACGGAATCTTGAGTTTAGTCCAAAACATTCAACCGAAGACCGAGCGGTCTTACTCGACTGATCGTTCGGCCTTATAGCAATTGGTTTGTTTAACTACTTTGTTTCTCACCGTGTAAAATTTGAATTGTTATATTTCTTTAGTGCGGATAATCACATCTTGCATTCAAATTAGAAGAGCGGACGCTAGAGAATGTTCCTACTGAGGCACTCAACCAGGGAAATACTTATAGACTTGGGACAGGTTCGCCCAAGCACCAAGCCTATTGCGTATAGGGATACACTCCCTTTGGGTCATGAACACCCAAGAGCATTAAATATAGCGATACACTCCCTTTGGGTCATGAACACCCAAGCACATTAAATGTAGGGATACACTCCCTCTGGGAAATGTTCGCCATAAGAACACCTAGCAAACCTAGGGGCCACCCCCCTATTCTAGGTCATGTTCGCCCAAGAACACCTAGCGCACGCCAGTATAAGGGAAATCTACCTATTATGGAACCAGACGGGGGATGCAAACTCTGCCGGACGGTCATAAGAACATCAAGGAAACAACAACGCTCAATAACAGGTAATTACCAAATATATGTCTTCAAACACAAAAGTATAAACACACAAGTCGTTAACATTACAGGTACAAAGTACTTCCAACAAATTCAAAGTATGAATAAAGAGCACGTCAAAGTGTTTGAAGCTATCCTATCAAGGCTTCACAATGTCAAACAACAGTGATAAAGGGGGCCGCCGGATCCTCCTCCCATCCTCCTCCCAAACTTCCTTACAAAACGGTGTGCAATAAAGAACTTCCACACCGAAAGTCACTAAGAAGTCCTATAGTTAATCCGTCCATAAAACCGAACGGTTAACTCGAACTTGGGGGGCATTATGTATACTATGATATCTAGGCCGAACGGTTAGCATCAAAGACCGATCGGTCTATCTACTATAGCAACACTCGTCAACTCTACTATAGAAATGCTCGTCAACAAACCAGGTTAAAGGATATTGGGCCACAACGTTCGTCACCTAGGTCAAACCAGGTTAAAAGGTGTTGGGCCACAATTGGGCCATCATTTAAGTTATTGGATAAAATATCTGATTAAAGATATTTTATGAGCAACCGACCAAATTTTAAGGTAAATCTGTTTAAGGTAAGTCTGTTTATATTTTATTAGGCTTGTGATAACCTATAAATACAAGGCCAAGGCTAAAAGCTAGGTACGTTCCACTTACGTTCTATTCATACTGGAAAATACTCTGCTGTGATAATAAAATCACTTTCTTGAGAGCTAAGGCTCCATAACACATGCCTAACTTGAGCGTCGGAGTGCCTTTTGCAGGTACATTCCCCTCCGACGGTGAAGGAGAACGAATAGTGCATATCAGAGAAGCACGAGCGACTCATCGAAGGATAAGCGAGCGACCTATATTGGAGGAAAGCGAGCGACATCGACATCCAAAGGCGATAAAGACACGTCCGCAAGGTTAATTTTCCAGTCTCTTATATCTGTATTGAAACAAAAATTAAAAGATATAATTATTAAAAGAAAAATTGATGATAATGAAATCATAATTAAAACTAGTTATTGTGTTAGTAGTTTGGGGCACATGCATAGTTCAAAAAAATATTTTAGTAGCTTGGAAATGTAGATGATAGTAGCTTAGAGCACAAGTTTTAGTGAGCTAGTTTAGAACTCATAACCTTCACATGTATTTTTTCTAAAAGCTTTTGGTTTAACTTTTATTTGTGGCTTGTATATTATTATGATGATGAAATGAATTCCATGTTGTTTGTTGGATTGAATATGTTCATTTTCAAGTATATTGATTATAAATTGATTCAATGAGATGATTATACATAGAAATTGTTTGTGATGTCAAATGTAAGCACATTTTATTTTAAAAAACAAGTTTTTATGAAATACATGACAATGTATTACGTCATAATATGTTGAACCTATTATAACGTACTTTTTTGTTACCTAATAAAAAGTGAAGACACTAGTAAAAGAAACACTTTTGAAGGCGTCATATACATTTCGTTTAAGAAAAACCGAAGCTTACAACCCTATATACCTCGATTACGAGTGCACCCGAAGCGGAATGGTTGTACTGCCTCGGTTGATAAGACACCCGAGACCTATACCATTGTACAAATCATTGCAAATCAGAGACAACTTTTTGGAAAGCCTTATTGCTTCGGTTTACTAGGCAACCGATGCCTATACACCTGTGCATGTTAGGTTTTTCGCCTGAAATCCTCTACAAGTTAGGCTTTTTGCCTGAACCATTGACAGCTCTGCTATGCCAAGCCTAAGGCATCGGTTCTTCAGGGAACCGAGGTCATTGATGCGCACTTCATACTTCGGCTATTGCTTTTAACCGATGCACTATTGTGCTATTACCTTGGGTTTTAAAGTAACCGAGGTAGTAGCTCCATTTTCTGACCTTAAGCTACACAGTTTCATTTGCGTCGCCCAACAGCTTCTTCTTCCTCTCGTGGTCTCGTGCTTCTTCTTCGTTGTGCTTTGTGTCCACCACTGCCACTCCTTGCGTCGTCATTGCGTTCCTCCTTCTTGCCAGTGCTCGCGGCTGTCGTTGCTGGTTGTCGTTCTTGGTCGCGCCTCCTCCCTTCATCGTCGCGCTGTCCCGCCGCTGTTGCCTGCGTTGTCTCCAACGAGGTTACTATTCTGTCGCTGTTGTAACCTCCGCTGGTGCTGCCTCTTTATACAAAAAGTGGAGTAATTGTTGGTGCTATTGGATGAGGAGAGTTTGAGGAAAGACACAACACTTCTTCTCCTGAATGATCTTCGGATCGTACAACTCTGTTAGCCGAGTTTTGTTGCTGTAGGAATAGTTTTAGGTGATAATTTAAGGTGCCATCATCTCTTCCCTTACCATGCTTTGTTATTGTTATTTTATATTTTTTTTCTTTTGTGTTTGATTAGTGTTAGTAGTTATCAGCTTTTTGGAAAGATCAACAACTTGTCCTTGGTAAATCTGTTGTCAATTAATGAACAACTTAAGGCTCATATTTTGTTACCATTGAAATTCAAAATGTGTATTGGAAGGCCTTTATTCAGACTTGTGAATTGAAGTCTACTACTTAATTCATAAAGAATTAGTTACCAACCAATTTTGTTAAACACATCTTATAAGCTAGTCCAATAAGTTAATGCTAACTTATTGATTTTATTCTAAATATATTCTAACTATTCTTGATTTATATAAAAAATGGATTTTCTAAATTATTTTTAATTTATTGAGGATGGTGTTTGCATTTTGAATTAAATTAGAGATACTTTTAGAATAATACATTACACTTAGTAGAATTTGTAGTTAAACAAACTTACATGACTAAACAAAGAGTTAAGTGCATTATTTTCTTATACTATTTTAGTTTAGTGGAAGTATTATTTTGTGAAGTGTTAAAGTGTGTAATGGTTAAAGTATTATTTTCTTATACTATTTCCTTATATTGCATTTTGTATACGTAATTCTTTGTTTGCTTGAATATATATTGTTGTTGACAATTAGCCTTAGTTTCCCGTTTGAGATTCAATACAAAAATTATTTACTATCTCCAGATTTTTTGTACAAACGTACTTTTACAAATGAAAATATAGGAGATGGTAATAATAATTTACAAGTATTGAATCTTGAATTGTCTGGTTGGACAGTTTAAAAAGAGTAATAACTTTTTCATAGTTTATTATAACATATCAATTTTAATATACATGTCTTAAATTTCACGAAAATTTGTCGTTGTGTTTTGTATTGATCTTCGGGTGCATATTTGATTATGACTTATAATCACTTTCATTTCGTGAAACCTGAAGACCAATGCAAAATGTTGGCAAAATTTCGTGAAATTTAAGATATGTTGTTTAAAATTGATATGTTTAATAAACTAAAAAAAGTGAATCTTCTTGAATGGAATAGGGTCACACCTTGAATACAAACACGATCAAAGTGATCATTCAAGATTATTGAAATTGTGTAAACAATTTCAGTAAACATGCGTACGGATCGAGGGTGAATTAATTTACCACGCATGAGCATTGAGTACGAGAGAGTAGTAGAGGAATTTATAGAGTTTGCGCAACGTAATGCGAGTACAAGTGGTGATGATGAAGTCAAGTTCAGATGTCCCTGTGTGAACTGTTTGAATGGGAGGAAGTTGAACGCAACTGATATTAGGGAACATCTTATATGTGATGGTTTCATACGAAGTTATACAACATGGATATGGCACGACGAATTAAAAGACTTTCCAACTGTCTCTCCAACTGAAAATGTTTATGATTCCACAATGGATATGGAAGATCAAGCAGAAGAAGACAACTTAGAGGACATGATCCGCGATGTTGGCCCAGAAGCTTTTGCCCAAGCGCATGTGTATGAAACAATGTCCACTGATGGGGAGACTCCTTTGTATGCGGGTTCAAATAAGTTCACACGGTTGTTAGCGGTGTTAAGGCTCATGAATTTAAAGGCGAGCAATGGATGGAGTGATAAGAGTTTTACAGAATTGTTGTCGTTATTGAATGAAATGCTGCCAGATGGAAATACGTTACCCAATAGTATTTATGATGCAAAAAAAATTCTTTGTCCGATGGGTATGGAATATAAACGGATACATGCATGTCCGAATGATTGCATATTATATAGGAATGAGAATGAAGTTTTGATAAAGTGTCCAAAATATGGGTTATCACGATACAAGTCAAAAAACAACGGTGAAGATGGTTGTCACACAGAAAAGAATGGTTCTTCTTTGAAAGTAGTTTGGTACCTTCCACTAGTTGCCAGACTTAAGCGTTTGTTCGCGAATCCCAAAGACGCTAAAAACCTAAGATGGCATGCAGATGATTGAACAACTGATGGGCTGCTTCGTCATCCAGTTGATTCAAAGCAATGGAAAATTATTGATCAAGAATTCCCCCAATTTGGTGAAGAATGTAGAAATCTTAGGTTTGGCTTAGCTACTGATGGAATGAATCCATTTTGTAATTTAAGTACCAATCACAGTTGTTGGCCCGTTATACTGATAATTTACAACTTATCTCCTGGATTGTGCATGAAAAGAAAGTACATGATGTTGTCAATGTTGATATCTGGTCCAAAGCAGCCTGGAAATGACATCGATGTTTATCTAAGGCCACTAGTTGAAGACTTCAAGTTGTTGTGGGTTGATGGGGTTGAAATATTTGATGCCTTTGCTTCATAAACTTTCATGATGCATGCCATGTTATTTTGCACCATTAATGACTTCCCAGCTTACGGTAATTTGTCGGGGTACAGTGTGAAGGGTCATAAAGCATGTCCTATATGTGAAGAAAACACTGCAGCTCAACAATTAAAACACGGAAGGAAGACAATGTATATGCGTCATCGGCGATTTTTACAATCTAATTATCCATATCGAAGGTTAAAGAAAGAATTCAATGGAGAACAAGAGAAAGACAATGCACCCATTCCACTTATTGGACTTGAAGTTGTTGAGAAAGTTAATAGAGTACATCATATATTTGGGAAAACGTCGAAGAAGTCTTCTGTAACGACCCCTTGGAAGAAGAAATCAATATTCTTTGATCTTCCATATTGGTCAAAGTTAGATGTTAGACATTGCATAGATGTCATGCATGTTGAGAAAAATGTTTGTGATAGCTTGATTGGTACACTACTAAACATCCTGGGAAAAACAAAAGATGGAGTGAATGTGCGTTTGGATTTGGTTGACATGAAGATCCGAGAAGAGTTGGCACCAAGAGAGATTAGTAAACGTACTTATTTGCCCCCTGCATGTTACACAATGTCCAAACAAGAGAAGATAAGTTTTTGTCTTTGTTTAAGGAGTATCAAGGTACCACAAGGATACTCTTCAAATATCAAGAGCTTAGTGTCAATGCAGGACTTAAAGCTTGTTGGACTGAAGTCTCACGATTGCCACGTCTTAATGCAACAGTTGTTACCAGTGGCAATTCGTGGAATTTTGCCCAAAAAATTTAGGCAGACCATAACTCGATTGTGCTCATTTTTCTCATCAATTTGTAGTAAAGTCATCGATCCTACAAAGTTAGATGAACTTCAAAGCGAAATTATCATCATCTTGTGTCAGCTAGAAATATTTTTCCCTCCATCCTTTTTTGACATCATGGTGCTTTTACTTGTTCATTTGGTCAGAGAAATAAGATTGTGTGGACCAGTATACTTAAGATGGATGTACCCTATTGAGCGTTATATGAAGATTTTGAAAGGGTACGTCAAAAATCAATATCGTCCAGAAGGTTCAATGATTGAAAGATATATTGCTGAAGAAAGTATTGAGTTTTGCTCTGAGTATATGGCTAAAGCAAATCTGATAGGAGTCCCTCGGACATCATGGTTGAATAGATATTCTACAAGTAAAAGCATCCAAGGTGTGAATGTGGTGACGAAAATTCGTGAAGAATTGATGCAAGCACATCTGTACATATTAAACAACACAGATGAAGTGATCCCATTTTTGGAAGCACACAAAGCCATTGTAAAGGACAATTATCCACGACAATCAGAGAAATGGCAGTTGGTGGAGCATAACAGAACATTCTTGTCCTGGTTCAAATCTGAAGTTTCGAAAGAATCACGGTCCTCTGAGACTTTGTTGTGGTTAGCAAATGACTTGAAGTTTGATGTTGTATGTTGTACAGGCTACGAAACTAATAATTGCACATTCTATACAAAGACTTTGGATGATAAAAGCACAGTACAAAATAGTGGCGTCAGTCTAGAAGCTGAGCCGCTACAATTTTCCACATCCAAAGATCAAAATCCTGTAGTTGGATCCATGAGATATTATGGTAGAATTGAAGAGATATGGGAAGTTGATTACACTAAGTTTTCCGTTGCACTCTTCAAATGTAAGTGGGTAGACAATAAGAGTGGTGTCAAAATAGATGAATCTGGTATGACACTTATTGATTTTCGAAAGGTTGGTTATGGAGACGAACCGTTCATCATGGCATATCAAGCAAGTCAGGTTTTTTATGTCAAAGATACTGCGTCTGACCATTGGTATGTTGCTCTCCAAGGAAAAAGGCAAATTGAAGATAAAGAAGAGAGTCCAAGTAATCTTCATATCGTTGACAACCATCCATTTAAAACGACAATAAACTTGGATGACGACCCTCTAATTGATGATATACAAGCATTACGAGAAGATCACAATGAGGGAATATATATATGACCAATCCATATGATTATGTATGAATTTCATGTTTGTGTAAATATTTATGGCTTTTGTTAAATATGTGTTATTTTATAAGTGTTTTATTTATCTTTCATCTTATTTATCTTTCTGCAATCCATACGATGAAGTCCCCATCACTTCTATACGGACGAGAGGAGCAACGAGGTTACGACAGCTTATACTTTGAAGAAATGCAGGTGAGAGGACACCTGTCATTGTTGACGTGGTCACTGGAGTTGCATTTGGCCCAAATGTTGATGTATTTAGGTCTTATCTTGGAGTATTGGCACGTGATCGTATCTCTATACTTACTCCATCCTTTGACCATGTTTCTGAGGCTGATCGGAATCTTATCTGGCAAGATCTATTGGTAAGTTAAGCAATATTGCTCCAAATTCTATATTCATTATATTGATAAATCTGTATTGATATAAGGTTATTACTTTCTTTGTTGCAGATAACATTTGATATGCCAAACGTCGAGAGCTTAAGGAATAAGTGTTTATCTGCAATTGCAGAAACATTTCGAGGGTTTAAGACAAAATTGACGTCTACATATATATTTGGACCAAAAAGTAACGAAAATCCATGTTCCAAATATTCAGCAATTGACGAAGAAACATGACGTCAGTTTGTAGAGCTTCGTTCATCCGAGGCGTGGCAGGTAAGTGCAGTAAAATCATTCAATTCATCATTCATAATTCTATACTATGACAATTGTTTCATTTTGTCACAGGAAAAAAGGTCAAAAGCACAGGAAATAAGCGCTCAGAATAAAAATCCACACTTACTGTGTCGTGGTGGATATAGGAAGCTTGAAGAGAAAATAATGAAGCAGAAGTCAGATACCAGACTTCCACTTTCTGAGGGTGGTGACCCTCCTCCTCCTCCTTCACCACCATCTCGGCACGAGAAGTGGAAGTTAGCCCGTATAAGACCATCGGGCTCCTACACTTTCGAGTCTGCCAGAGAAATATCTGAAAGAATTGTAAGATGTCATTTCTTATATTTTTACATTAATTTTGTTATATATATTACATAGATCTTTCTAATGATTTTGAACTTTTGTTATGTGACAGGACTCCTTGGTTGAGCAGAGCTCCCAAGGTCAATTCATACAAGAAGGTCGTCAGGATATTCTTGCCACAGCTATTGGACGACCTGAGCACCCAGGACGGGTGCGTGGTGCTGGGACTGGCATAGGCATACAACAATTTTTTGGGTCTTCCTCGCGTCCATATTCATACGAAAAGATGAAGGAGGACATAAGAAAAGAGATGACGCAGGAGATCACAAAGAAGGTTCGGGCAGAGTTGTATGATGAAGTTGCTGAAATGGTTGCGCGCCAGTTCCAGCAGCATTATGAGGGTTATGGCAATCGTCCTCCGCCATCTCCTGTAGCGGAACATGTTGTGCCCCCTACAGGTGAACTTATTTATTTATTTTTGGTTACTAATTTACTTTTTGCATAACCTAACATTTAATTTGACAGGTAGAAGTGGTAAAGGAAGTTGTTCAACTGCCGGTGTTCTAGAGGACGACATGGATGAAACTCGTCCATGTCAGTTATATATTCTTTCTGATACTGGGACCGTCCTAGTGGCTCGTGGTATAGTTTATGAGACAGCCACTGTAGTGCATGGTGTACAACTTTCAGAAGATGAGGTCAAGGTCACGGTGGATGAAGTTGTCATAGCAGATGTCGTTCTTCCTGTGCCTACAGATGAGTTCTTCACTGTGGAAGAAGCATTTAAGTCCTTTGTCGCCTGGCCTAGACATTTGGTTGGTGATGTATCTCATCCCGCGGTAAACACTCGTACTATATACTTCTCAATTTTAATATCTACTTCTAATTGACGTTATAACATAACCATTTTTGCATTTAACAGCAGATAGGTCAAGAGGGAAGTCCTACACCGAAGAAGACTCATTTATCTGAGGATGACCCTCTTGGTGCGTTACACGAGCTTGCTAAAATCATTTCAGATGCGCCGATGAATGTACACTGGGACTCTACTACATTTGGAAGAGAAGCTCAGATCCCATTGTACTTGCATCATCAAGATGTTAGGGAGCTTGCGTCGGGTAGAGAAGAAATTAATATTACACTCATTCAGCTGCGGATGATGTAAGTTTATGAAAACTTTTTTATATAATTCTATTTCATCACCTTACTTATATCAAATTATTTCTTCATTTTAGGTATATGTTTGATGTTAGTAACAAGAAGGGGTTCAACGATGTATATGGGTTCATTGACCCCTCGATGACTCATGAAAGAAATAAATTTGATGATATCCAAACATACATCACCACCTGCTTTGGAATGGGGAAGGAGATATATTTTCTCCCTTATATACATGGGTAAGTTAAGTTTCTTAACTTCAACACATTCATTTATTAATTTTGGTATATGATTCATAACTTATTACCAATTTCAGGTGTCAGTGGCAGCTACTTGTGATCTCCATACCGGAGAACACTTCTGTCTGGTTTTGTTCATTGCAGAAGTCTCCTCCCAGCCCTCTTAGACATATAGTAGATTGGTAAGAATCTCAATGTTTTGACTTTTTTTTTATATAAATGTATGCTAAAGGAATTGTTTTTAATAGTTCCCTTGCAACACATATGATGTTATCTGGGAGATCTACTGCTACAGCTAAAAAGCTTGCATGGGTTGCCCTTAAGGTTTGGTATTTTAGTCCATACTTTGTTACATTTGGTTCCATTCAATTGATGTTACTTAACATTTTATAATTATGATGATATATTGTAGTGCAATATACAAACGGGGTCATATGAATGTGGTTACTACGTCATGTTTTGGATGATGACCATTATTCGTGCACATTACACCAGTGGATGGGAAACGGTATTATTTAGGTTTCAATTTTATTTTCCCTATAGTTTAGATTTCAAATACACTAAGTTAAATCATTGTATTTTATGGAGAGATTCAATAGGACTGCTCCAATTCCAGAAAAGTCACTTCAACTTGTGAGGAAAGCACTGGCTAAATATATAATTCATTTATATAATAGTATATAGTAGATATTAGGATATAGTAAGTTATTAGGATATAGTAAGTTCTAAGTTTATGTTTCTAAGTTGTCTCATGCTTATCTACATTACTATTAGTTTAACTTTGTACATTACATTGATTTATGCTTCAAACTTGATTTATGATTATAATTGGATTGATTTATGCTTATAAGAAGTTGATTTATGATTCAATTGAATGTATTTATGTTTTATTATAATTTTCATTAAAAATATACGTTTCTTGATTATTCTCGATTGTTTTGGCTATAAATATATATGCAGGTCTGTTTCTGTTGTTGGGAATGTTGCAAAAACAGACCTAATTTTTTTAAAAAAAACAAGCTGATATGCCTCGGTTAGTGTAAAAGCCGAGGTAGAAAAGCAACTTATGCCTCGGTTATGACCACACCAGAGGCAGAAAGTACTGCGTCAAAAAAAAATACCTCTACTACCTCGGTTCAAGCTATAACCGAGGCAGTAGGGTGGAACATACGGCCTCGGTTCCAGTAACCCGAGGCCTATAGTCCTTCCAAAAACAAAAAACCAAAAACCTTACTGCTTCGGTTATGGTAGAACCGATGTCAAAAGTAGTTCACCTTTTGCCTCGGGCTTGAACCGAGGCAAAAAGTAGTACACTTTTTTCCTCGCCTGCATATGGCTCGGTTCAAGAACCAGTGCCTATAACAAAAAACAACCGCTGTCGTTTCATCTGACTGTACTAGTGTTAGTTCCTTTGTCTCCAAACGATGAAATTACAGAGAGCATTTAAGTATACGTGCAGCACGGAAGGAAAGAGGTGGTGGAGCCATGACCCCTCAATTTTTCTTTTAAATTTATATATATATATATATATATATATATATATATATATAATATAGGAATTGATTAGAATTGAATTGAATATTTTTATTACAATATTTAATGTCAAATAAAATATAAAATTTAATATAATAAAGGATAAAAATTTATTAAGACACTTATTATTTTGTTTCCTTCCATTTTGTTTTTGAGTTTATCACATATTTATTGATCTCTAACTTTCATAAAATTTATGTTCTTTAGTTTATAAAAAAAATAATTGAACACAAAAAGTCATTAGTTGTGTTCTCATTTATTCTCTTTCTTAAATAAAAAGACAGACAGTAAAATATCAATTTAATAATTAGCATTTTTTTATTTCATGAATCCTTTTGTATATTATTTTTTTATAAATATAGAAGGAAAGTTTTTGTAATATATTTTTTTTCATAACTAATTTTAATTATGACTTGATTATCATAAATTTTTCTTTTAATAATTAAATCTTTTAATTTTTTATTTAATTATGATAAATTATTTTTAGTTTTAAATTTTGTTTTAAAATATATATATATATATATATATATATATATATATATATATATATATATATATATATATATATATATATATATATATATATTAAAAATCAACGCTAAATAGTAGAGTCCCATAAAGAGGGATCTAAGAATGAAGCTAAAATTTGAGTTTATGTACGTGTTAACAACGTTGTCATGTTACAATAAATGCTATATGTGTTAATATGAGATGCTTCAGGGATAATGTATTTAATATTCATCTATAATAACAATATATTAAATGGGTTTTAAAAATCTGACTCAACAAATATATTAATATTATATATATATATATATATATATATATAATGGTAAAAAATCTATTTGGAAAATACTTATTTATAAATATTACTGAAAGAATTTTTCACAATTATTAATACCAAACATTTTCGTTATTTATTGATAATTATCATTGTTTTCCCTTTACAATTTAATATTTTAGTGTTATTTTCGGTTCTTTTTCTTCACTTCATCTTCTTCTTTTCATTTTTTTTCTTTCTTTCTTTTTACTTATCTTTGATCGATTTTGAAGACATATTTTATCAAATTTGACAAAACTTTTGCCACCATTATATCCGTAGAATTTTAAAAAATATAACTATTGACAGATTAAAAATTTTCAATAAATTTATTAATAATTTTTTAAATAACTTAATTACTAATGAGTTCAATGAAGAATTAAAAAAATTCAATTACTTAACATTTCTTAAAAATTCATGAAAAATTTTAAAAAATTAATCACCAACAAAATTTACAGACAAATGTGACCATGATATAGTCAAAGTTTAAAAACGAAAACTTTGATCTTTTTTATTAATGGATTACCAAAAAACTAAAAAATTGACATATTTTATCGAATCCATTATTGACGAAACTATTACTAATGAAAACATTTAAGATGTTTATGATAGCAAAAAAATAGGAAAGAAGTCGAGTTGATGTTTGATGATATTTGGAACTAGGTACTACTGTTGTGGAATTCTTCTTCATATTGTTTAAAGTGTTCACAAGCCCAACAACATCGAGCATCTAAAATAGGAGGCAACTTACACACAGTGGCTCTATTAGTACACATGGACATGCAATTTGCATGGCAAATACACCAAAACAAATTTCTTTTTATTTATGATGTTGTTTGTAAGACAAGGAGTTGTGTCATCCATCGTAATTTTGAAGTTTTTAAGCAAGCTAATTGTTGAGAGGGGAGCTCTCGCATCCATAAATTGGTGAAAGTTTTTTTGTGATGAACTAAGAAATTGGTTCTTTATTGCACAATAAACTTGATAATAAATTGCCTAGGATCATAAGAGAACAATGAGATACATAAATAATCTGTATAAGTGAATTTAGTTTTGATTGGTCAAAATTTCACATTACTAATTGTATTAATCACTTATATTGATAATCTAATATGTTAAGGCAAGCCAAAACTCACATAAAGAAAAATAGGACATAACTATAAGTATTTTAATCGATTACATTAGTAACCTAATTTGATTAAAACAAAAACTTTTTCCTAATTGATTACATTATTAATCTAATCTTTTAAAGAGAGTCAGGATAAGCAGAACAAGATATAACTGAGTATTTTAATCGATTAAATTAGTGACTTAATTGATTAAAATAAAAAGTTTTGGCTAATCGATTAAGATTTTAACCTAAACGATTAAATTACGACAAAATTTGATTTACTATATAAATCATTTTTGAAACTTAACTCATTACGAAATTCAATTGCTATATAATAACATTTGCTTGAGTTTGAGTATAGGCACAAACAAAGAACAATTCTTGGAGGTTTCAAGCTAGATTGGTGAAGAAGACTACAAGAAATCATTCAAGACTTCAAGAAGCACACATGTTCCGAATCATCTGCATTATTGAGTGTATTTATTTTAGGTTCTTTGTATTCTTTAGACTTATAACTTGTGCTGAGTAGGTCAGGTTAAAGAGAGTGAGAGTGATCCTCTCTTGATTACTTTATTTTGTACTTGAGTGTTGGTGAGGATACAAATTTATTGTATCTTTGTATTCTTGACTAAAATCTTGATTGGTGGATTACCCACCAACTAAGGTTGTCGAGGGAAGCTAGATAATTACTTTTAATTAAAGTATGTGGTGTAAATTTGATAGTATATGAGTATTAAACTGTTTGAATGAAAATGTTGTTTGATGTTAGTGATAATTGAGTTAATTGGGTAATATTGATGATTTTTGTGATGATGTATGTTGTACAACTGTTTGAATCTGTGTGTATGCGTGTTTGAAATTTGGAAATTATGCTGAGGAAGTGTTTGATGCTGATTGTATTGTTGGAAGAAAAAGGGTAATCTTGGTTGTAGGTTAATTGGTTCAAATTTGAGATTTTGATATGGAAATGGTGAGAAATGGTTGGTGTATTGTTTTGTTGCAGTTGGTCTTGGTTAGGAGCTTTTTTGGATCATAATTAAGTGTCAAAGTGGGAGGAAATATGTTATAAGAGGGTATGAGATTTATAGACATAGTTTACTTTAGTCTAGGACTTGTTTTTAGGAAGTGGAGTAGTGAAAACTTGAATTGAGGGTTCTATGAGTAATTGGTCATTTTCGTTGGTGTTATAATGGTGTAATTTTAAAAGTTGTATGCATTTATCTTACATTCACTTTAATTAGTACTGATCCTTCCTTAGACTTTTCTATTCTTTCACTTTATTTGTAACCATTTCAATGCAGTCATGATAGGAGAAGGTTTAGAACGTCGTGATAAAGGAAAGGGGGTAGCAAGGCCTAAAAAGAGGCAACGACAGACACCAAAATATGTACTTAGGGTGCCGGCTACACTACCTACCACAGCTGCCCCCAGTCCATCATCTGTGGTGCCTTCTCCTACCCCTGCAGTACACCCTCCTCCTACCTTTGCAGTACACCCTCCTCCTACCCCTGTAGTAGACATTCTTCCTCCTCTTGTGATTATTACCCTCACTGCTCCCCCTGTGATTATTACCCCCATTGCTCCACCTGACCCTACTTCTATACCTTCCTCATCTTGTATATCGCCTTCTAAGACTGCCACACCATCTGTTGATCCAGATTCACCTGGTGATGGTGATGGTGTTGACTCGCCCCTCCATGATCGACCATGGATTCAACCATATGGTAAAGGGTAAGACTTTAATCCCTTTTTTAACCATTTTGATGTTTAAAGTTTGTCTTACTTCAAATGACTTTTATTTCTTTATATGTAGGTTTATTCCATCCACGGTTGCTTCCCAGGCCATCACACGATCAATTAAGCAACAATATTTGAGTCCATGGCCTACTTGGGGAGTAATACCTGTAGATGACAAAAAGTCATTATGGGACCGTTTTAAGGTGAACAACCTATTAAACTAATTGTCATTCTTATTTTAGTATGTTCATTAATCAATGTTTGTTTTGTTTACTGTTATAGATGAAGGTGCAGTGGAAACCTGAACATGCAACTCAAATACAAAGAAATTTCCACATGAAAACAACTCATCGGTTGTCGGAGATGTTTAGGGATGCCCGTAATGCAGGGGAGCGCCCTTACTGGTTGGGTGAGCACATTTGGAACTCTTTACTCGCTCATTGGAAATCAGCAGAGTTTCGCAATAAGTGTGCCACAGCCCAAAGGAACAGAGCTTCTGAAAAGGGTGACACCCTGCATACTGGTGGGTCGATCATGGTTCATGAGCATGCCATTCGTATGGCAAAACTTTTAATACTTTTCTATTTCTTTCATATATAACTTATGTATTTTCGATTTCATGTACACTTCTAACTCTAAATTATGTTACAGGCACAAGCTTTGGGACGAGCGGTCCATATTGATAAGGTCTTTGCATAGACTCATGTTGCACTAGTAAAAAATTGGGTTTTTACAGCGCACATTATGCCACGGTTCAACGGAAACCGCAGCATAATGGTGCGCGGTGGCATTTTTGTAAATAAATCGAACATATATGCCGCGGTTCTGCTCCAAACCGCGGCATATACTCCAGTCAACCATTGCCTTTGACGCCACGTATGAATAAAAAATTAAATAACAGAGTATATGCCGCGGTTGTCCAGAGAACCGCGGCATATACCCCTGCCAATTTATTGCAGGTGCTGACTGGGTCAGAGAATTTGAAAAGTTACAAGGGTATATGCCGCGGTTCTCTGGACACCCGCGGCATATACCCCCTGTAACTTCTCAACTTCTCTGCCAGTCAGAGAATTTCAGAAGTTACAGGGGGTATATGCCGCGGTTGTGCAGAGAACCGCGACATATACCCTTCTCATCTACTGAAATTCCCCAAAAGGCAGTTGGGGAGACAGTTATGTTCAGCACGTTACAAGGGTATATGCCGCGGTTCTACGAGCAACCGCGGCATATTCTCCTATCTGAAATTAATTTAATATGAATTTGAAATATTTCGAGGTATATACTGCGGTTGCCCGCTGAACCGCGGCATATAGTTTGAAAATAATTTCAAAAATGCCATTTCGGATAATTTTTTTAATCCTTATATGCCGCGGTTGGGAGTTAAACCGCGGCATATACCCCTATTATACCGCGGTTAAGTAGTGAACCGCGGTAGATTCCCCCGTTCAGAGTTAAAAATTAAAACTTGGAACAGTGTCGTCTTCCTCGCGCGTTCTCGCTGTTTTCGCGTTTTTTCTTCTCCTCCGACAGCCATCATCTCAGGTACGCGTTTCTGCACCGTTTAAACTTGAAATTATTCGGTCCTTTCTCATTTGTGACGCGTTTGAAACAGTTTTAGCCGATCAAAATCGTTTGAAACTCGTCATTCCCTCTCCGCTGCGATTTCGTTTTCTTTGCACCAAGCGTTTTCGCCGTTCCTCTTCTAGGTATTTATGCCCTTTTGCATTCTTAACGTGATTTCTTCATTAGTTTTTGCATAATGTTATAGTTTTGGTAATGTATGAAGTTTCTATAGTTTTGGTAATGTATAGTATAATTTTTGCTTTAATTTTGATAATGCATGAAATTGTTATAGTTTTGGTAATGTATGGTATGGTTTTTGCTATAGTTTTGGTAATGTGTGTTGTAGTTCTTGTATTATTTATAAACCTTAAAATATTATTCACTAAGTTTCAATGATATGTATGAAATTGCAAGTTTGATTTTTAGTAGCTTATCTTTTTATGTAATATTTAGGAATATGGATCGAAATTGGATTAATTTACCACGTATTAGTGCTGAGTACGAGAGAGGTGTAGAGGAATTTATACAATTTGCGCAATGTAATGAGGGGAGAAGTGATGATGAAGTGAAGTTTAGATGTCCTTGTGTGAACTGTTTGAATGGGAGAAAGTTGAACGCAACTCAAATTAGAGAACATCTTATATGTGATGGTTTTCTAAGATGCTATACAACATGGATCTGGCACGGCGAAGAAATGGATTTTCCCACTGACTCTCAAAGTGTAAATGTTACTGATTCCACCATGGAAGAAGATCGACCGGATGAAGACAAATTGGAGGACATGATCCGCGATGTTGGAGCAGAAAATTTTGCCAAAGCTCATGTGTATGAGACGATGTCGACTGATGCGGAAACACCTTTGTATGTCGGTTCAACTAAGTTCACACGTTTATCAGCGGTGTTAAGGCTCATGAATTTGAAGGCGAGCAATGGATGGACTGATAAGAGTTTTACAGAACTGTTGACGTTGTTGAATGAAATGTTGCCAGATGGAAATACACTGCCCACTCGTAATTATGATGCGAAGAAAATTCTTTGTCCAATGGGTATGGAGTATAAAAGGATACATGCTTGTCCCAATGACTGCATTTTGTATAGGAAAGAGTTTGAATTTTTGACAAAGTGTCCAAAATGTGGCTTATCACGATACAAGTCAAAAAACAATAGTGAAGATAATGGTCAGATAGAAAAAAATGGATCTGCTTTGAAAGTAGTTTGGTACCTTCCAATAGTGCCCAGACTTAAGCGTTTGTTTGCGAATCCCAAAGATGCTAAAAATCTTAGATGGCATGCAGATGAGAGAAAAATTGACGGGCTGCTTCGTCATCCAGCTGATTCAAAGCAATGGAAAAATATTGATCGACAATTCCCCGAATTTGGTAAAGAGTGTAGAAATCTTAGGCTTGGTTTAGCCACTGATGGAATGAACCCATTTGGTAATCTGAGTACCAATCACAGTTGTTGGCCAGTTATATTGATAATTTATAACTTATCTCCTGCATTGTGCATGAAGAGGAAGTACATGATGTTGTCTATGATGATATCTGGTCCAAAGCAGCCTGGAAATGACATAGATGTTTATCTAAGCCCACTAGTTGAAGACTTGAAGGTTTTGTGGGTTGATGGGGTTGAAATATTTGATGCATTCGCTTCAGAGACTTTTATGATGCGTGCAATGTTATTTTGCACCATTAATGACTTTCCTGCTTATGGTAATTTGTCAGGATACAGTGTCAAGGGTCATAAAGCATGTCCTATATGTGAAGAAAACACTGCAGCTCATCAATTGAAACATGGAAGAAAGACGGTGTATCTGTGTCATCGGAGATTTCTAAAACGTAATCATCCATATCGAAGGTTAAAAAAAGCATTCAATGGAGATCAAGAGAGGGACGAAGCACCAAATCCACTTACTGGCCTTGAAGTTCTTGAAAAAGTTAATAAAATACATCATGTATTTGGGAAAACATCGAAGAAGTCATCTGTAACGACCCCTTGGAAGAAGAAATCAATATTCTTTGATCTTCCATATTGCTCAAAGTTAGATGTTCGACATTGCATAGATGTGATGCATGTAGAAAAGAATGTGTGTGATAGCTTGATTGGTACATTACTCAACATTCAGGGAAAGACAAAAGATGGAGTGAATGCTCGTTTGGATTTGGTTGACATGAATATCCGAGAAGAGTTGGCACCCAAGGAGATTGGTAAACGTACTTATTTGCCCCCTGCATGTTACACAATGTCTAGACAAGAGAAGATAAGTTTTTGTGTATGTTTAAAGAGTATCAAAGTACCACAAGGATACTCTTCAAATATGAAGAGTTTAGTGTCAATGCAGGACTTAAAGCTTGTTGGCATGAAGTCTCACGATTGTCACGTCTTAATGCAACAGTTGTTACCGGTGGCTATTCGTGGAATTTTGCCCAAAAATGTTAGGCACACCATAAACAGGTTGTGTTCATTTTTCTCGTCAATATGTAGTAAAGCCATCGATCCTACAAAGTTAGATGAACTTCAAGGCGAGATTGTTATCATCTTGTGTCAACTAGAGATGTTTTTCCCTCCATCTTTTTTTGACATCATGGTACATTTACTTGTTCATTTGGTTAGAGAAATCAAGTTGTGCGGACCGGTATACTTAAGATGGATGTATCCTATTGAGCGTTATATGAAGATTTTGAAAGGGTACGTTAAAAATCCATATCGTCCTGAAGGTTCGATGATTGAAAGGTATATTGCTGAAGAAAGTATTGAGTTTTATTCAGATTACATGACATCAACGAATCCAATAGGAGTTCCTCGCACAGCATGGTTGAATAAATTTTCTACAAGTAAAAGCATCCGAGGTGTCAATGTGGTGACAAAAGATCGCGAAGAATTGTTGCAAGTGCATCTTTATATATTGAACAACACAGATGAGGTGATCCCTTTTTTGGAAGCACACAAATCCATTGTTAAGAATAAAAATCCAAGACAATCAGAGAAATGGCAATTGATGGAGCATAACAAAACATTTATGTCTTGGTTCAAATCTGAAATTGACAAAGAGCCACATTCTTCTGAAACTTTATTGTGGCTTGCAAATGGTTTGAAGTTTGATGTCGTGTGTTGTACAGGTTATGAAGTCAATAATTGCACATTCTATACGAAGACTTTGGATGATAAAAGCACAGTACAAAATAGTGGAGTCAGTTTAGAAGCTGAGTCACTTCAATTTTCCACATCAAAAGATCAATCTCCTGTACTTGGATCAATGAGATATTATGGTATAATAGAAGAGATATGGCAGGTTGATTACACCAAGTTTTCTGTTCCATTGTTCAAGTGTAAGTGGTTTGACAATAAGAGTGGTGTGAAAATAGATGATTCGGGTATGACACTGGTTGATTTTCGCAAGGTGGGTTACCGAGACGAACCGTTTATCATGGTACATCAAGCATCTCAAGTTTTTTATGTCAAAGATCCTGCGTCTGACCATTGGTATGTTGCTCTTCAAGGCAAAAAACAAATTGAAGTTAACGAAGACAATCTGATTAATATTTATATTGCTGACAACCATTCATTTCAAACTACAACAAATTTGGATGACCAATCTGTAGTTGACGATGATGTACATGCAATTCGGTCAGATCATGATGAGGGAATATACATATGATGAATCCATATCTTTATGTATGAATTTTCAATTTCTATATAAGTATTTTATTAATATAACATAAGTTTTCCTTTTATACATTTCCTATGATTACTATTACATGTTTTGTTAATTTATATGATATTACATAAGTCTTGGAAGTGAATTTAATGTTGTTATTTATTTTGACAGATATATGGCTGATCATCCACATTCTTCAGGGGATGAGGCTCCCCCAACCAGATCCACTAGAGGACCCACTAGGATGAAACAACTATTGATCAGGAAAAATAGTGGTGAAAGAACTCCGGTGAATGTGAATGTCACCACGGGTGTGGCAACTGGCCCCCATGCAGATGACTTCCGATCATACCTTGGAGTAGTGGCACGTGATAAGATTAGCATTCTCATTCCATCTTTTGATCATGTGTCCGAGGGTGATCGGAACATTATTTGGCAAGATATATTGGTAAGTTAGTTAATAGCATTTGAATTAAAATTTGTTTATATTGATAATTTTGTACTAATACAACTTTATTATGTTTTTTTCAGATGACATTTGACATTCCAAATGTCCCAACACTTAGAAATAAGTGTTTGTCAACTGTTGCAGAAAATTTCAAAAACTTTAAAAGCAAGTTGACATCAAGGTACATCTTTGGACACCTTAAACATAAAAGTCCATGTAGTTCATATAAGTCCATTGATGAGGAGACTTGGCGGCTTTTTAAAGAGAGTCGGATGTCAGAGGAATGGCAGGTTAGTGTAGTTCATATTATTCAATTCCTCATTAACAAATATATATAATATGAACTAATTAATTAATGTGTATGTGACAGGCAATTAGAAGCAAAGCACAAGGAACAAGTGCTCAGAACAAAAACCCCCACCTATTATCTCGTGGTGGGTATAGGAAGCTTGAGGAGAAAATCCTCAAGCAAAAGGCAGATGTTATACCACGATCTCAGAGTGGTAGCCCTCCTCAGCCTCCTTCTCCACCGTCTAGACATGAGAAATGGAAGTTGGCCCGTATGCGACCATCGGGCCCCTACTCTTTCGACACTGCACGAGAGATTTCTGAAAAAATTGTAAGTTATCACTGTTCCTGAAAAAATTGTAAGTTATCACTTCATTAAACTATTTAAAGAATAATGGTGTTTTGTAATGTTACAGGACGCCTTGGTTGAGCAGAGCTCCCAAGGCCAATTCACTCCAGAGGGTCGCCAGGATATTCTTGCTGCTGCAATTGGACGACCTGAGCACCCTGGACGTGTACGTGCTGCAGGTCCTGGAGTAGGAATTACAGATTATTATGGGAGCTCTTCTCGTCAGCCTTCATATTCATACAGCGATACACAAAGGATGACAGAAGAGATCACAAAAAAGGTCCGACAAGACCTTATACAGGAGATCAGGGCCGAGGTGAGGGCTGAATTCCAGATGCTATACCAGGAGCAGTTTCAGAGCATGCGCCCGGTGCAGTCTCCTATAGAGGAACATGTTATCCCTCCCCCTCCCACAGGTAAACTTAATAAACATTTATGTGCAATTATTTCTATCTCTTGTATAATCTAACATTTACTCTCACAGGGAGAAGCGGCAAAGGAAGTTGTTCCGCATCGGCCATCCCAGAGGATGACATGGACGATGGTAGTCCATGTCTGCTATACATTTTAGAAGATACTGAGATGGTGCTGGTAGCTCGTGGAACAGAGTTTAGGTCAGCGACTGTATGTCATGGTATGCAACTATTAGAGGATGAGGTGAAGGTCTCAGTGGATGAAATGATCATACCAGATGCCTCGGTTCCACTGTCCACGGAAGAGATTTTCACTGTGGAACAAGCATATAAGTCGTTTATCACTTGGCCTAAATTTTTGGTTAAACCAGTTTCTGACCCCTCGGTATGAAATTCTTCTTTACACTTCTCAATTTTAAAGGTTTTTGATGTCAAAACTTATCTTATCTTTTCATGTAACAACAGACGCAGGCACAACAGAAGATTCCTCTATCTGAGGATGACCCTCTTTCTTCATTGCATCTACTTGCTGACATCCTTGATGATAAGCCTTAGGAGGTTGAGTATGATGCTAATGTATTTGGGCATGGCTCTGAGGTCCCAATATACCTTAATAGCCAAGATGTCCGTGAGCTTGCGTCGGGAACACAAGAGTTGAATATTTCAATTATTCAACTATGGACGATGTAAGTCTATGACAAATTATTTATATATAAAATTGATTTATATATCAAGTATCCTTATATCAAAGTTAATTTTTGATTTCAGGTATATGTCTGGGGTCACTAATAAGTTGGGGCGTTCTGATGATTATGGATTCATTGATCCCCAAACAATTCATGAATCAAATGATTTTGAGCATATCAACATGAGTCTGATAAGAAGTTTTGGAAGGGGCAAGAAAATATACTTTTTGCCTTATATATCCGGGTAAGTGAACTTTGTTAACATAATAATGTTCCATATGTGATTTTAATATTTAATAGTTACGTTATTATGAATTTCAGGCGCCATTGGCAACTTCTTGTTATGTCTATGCAAGACAACTATGCTTTGTGGTTCTGCTCATTGCACAGGCCTCCTCCCACACAACTCAAACAAGCAATTGATTGGTAAGAACCTCAATGTTTGGACTTTCTTTGTTATATAACTGAATGCTAAAACCTTTTTTTATATACAGTTCTATTCCAGCAAGTATGATGATGGGTGGGAGATCAATTGTTAGTAGTAGAAAGATTGCTTGGATTTCTCTCAAGGTTTGACATATGCTATACTTTGTTATAATTGTTTTATAACAAATGTTATTCACTAACTATTATCAACTGTGATGATATATTGTAGTGTAACAGACAAAATGGGTCATATGAGTGTGGATACTATGTAATGTATTGGATGACCCATATTGTTCGTTCTCACATCACAAGTCGCTGGGAAACGGTAATATTTAACTTTAACAAATTTTGATTTTTTAACAAATGTTGAATTCATATACACTAATTAAAATGAATTGTCTTTTGCAGAGATTCAAGACTACTACACCAGTTCCTGAGAAGTCACTATTATTCATTAGGAACGTTGCTGCGAAGTATATAGTTAGATTATACAATAGCTCTTAGATTTAAACAATGCATTTGATTAGATAGAATTTTCTTAGACTTTGTACTTTATTTGATGTTGAAATACATTTGAACATGTGTTTGCTATGTTCAAATTGAATTTGTGTATATGTTTTTATATGCAGGTCTGTTTTTGTGGTAGTGGATATCACAAAAACAGACCTGCAATTTTAAAAAACTGCAGGGGAATATGCCGCGGTTCTAACCACAACCGCGGCATATAGTGATTCGTTTTTTTTAAAAAACGAGACATATGGCCGCGGTTTTGACACTAACCGCGGCATATGCTTCACTCTTTTGCCGCGGTTGAACCGCGGCATATAGTGTATTTTTTTTTTTTTTAAAAAAAAAAAATGGATTTAGGCAGCGGTTCCCTCGACAACTGCGGCATATTCCGCAACCTATATACCGCGGTTAGAACCGCGGCCTAAAGTGTCTGACTTACTACCGCGGCTGAATATGCCGCGGTTCAAGAACCGCGACGTATAGTGAAAATGAACCGCGGTAAAAGCCCCTCGCTGCACTAGTGTTGGCACTAAGCAATTCGTTGCTGAAAGATCTCGGAAGACTCATGTAAGCAAATAACAATGCTACTAATATTAATTTCTCATTATGTTATTGTATTATTCCCTAACAGTTCTTTTAATGTTTGAACAGGAAGAATTTTCTACGAGACTTTCAATGGTTTGATCCAAACATGGGTTAGCTCCTACACCGGATGGTGCGAGTAATAAGGACGACGACATTCGTAGGACACGGGTCGATGTCGTTGGTGGAAAGAAAAATGGATGAGTGTACGGTGCAAGACAACTTGCTACAAACTATACAACATCAAGAGGAGGTACTCTGAAGCACCAACCTTCTTCTTCCACCACTATTGCTGACGAGACCATCGAGCGCTTGACACAGCTACTGCAACAACGTGACCAGAAAAATCATAATTTGAGAGAAAATTACAGTGACTTGAGAACTGAGTTTACAAACTTCAAGTCCCTGGTCATGAGAGCGCTGTCTGATGCTTCAAACATTCATTCCACTGTCCTTTCGACCCAGCCACGACCCTCCCGTCACCTGTTGTCCCTCAACAACCCACATTAGTCCAGCCCACATCAGTCCAACCCACACCAGTCTAGCCATCTATAGAGCAACAAGATGATGAAGATCATTCTTGATGATGAGTATGTAGATTATTAGTTTTATTTTGTTATTAAACATAGTTCTTAGAACATTTGGATGTTCGACCATTATGTTTCATGTCTAGATGATATTATTTTATGTTTCATGTTTCATTTATAAATGAAAGTTCTTAAATTTGAACAATACAAATGATGTTATAAAGTTATTTTTGTCATTAATGATTGGATGATTTTGGGATGCATATTATGGAGGTCTGTCTATGGTTTGAAAATATTATGCATGTCTGTCCATATTAGTCCAGCCCACATCAGTCCAGCCCACATCAGTCCAGCCCACACCAGTCTAGCCATCTATAGAGCAGCAGGATGATGAAGATTATTCTGATGATGAGTATGTAGATTATTAGTTTTATTTTGTTATTAAACATAGTTCTTAGAACATTTGGATGTTAGACCATTATGTTTCATGTCTAGATGATATTATTTTATGTTTCATGTTTCATTTATAAATGGAAGTTCTTAAATTTGAACAATACAAATGATGTTATAAAGTTGTTTTTGTCATTAATGATTGGGTGATTTTGGGATGCATATTATGGAGGTCTGTCTGTGGTTTGAAAATATTATGCATGTCTGTCTGTGCTGTGAACATGTTATGCAGGTTTGGTTGGGTGGATAAGAAATACAAATATGATTTAGTTTTGCCTGAATTAGACCGAAGGATTTACCGAAGGCTTAAGCCCTTCGGGAATTATAGAAGGCTTTTCCCCTTTGGTAATTACCAAAGGCTTTTGACCTTCGGTAATTACCAAAGGCTTTTGCCCTTCGGTAATTACCGAAGGCTTTTGCCCTTCGGTAATTAGCGAAGGGCAAAGGCCGTCGGTAAATGTTAGCGACAAGGGATTTACCGACGGTTATCTGGCCTTCGATAATTCCCTTCTAATGTTGTGAGATTAGCAGGAGGTCCTAGCCTAGGGGCTTTTCCTTGGGCTAAGGTGAGTGATAACGTACTAACCTTGTGTGGTAGCTTGGGGTGGGCAGCTGTTTGACCATAATAAGGGCATGAACTGCCATAGCTACATATTCATACTCATCTGGATAGTCAAGTCTAAGGTCTTTACAGATTAAGATCTTTGGAATGATGTATGTGATATAAATGATTTATGTATGTTATGCTATAAATGTGATATGATTTCTGTTACCAATAAGGAGTATTGGTAAAACCTGAAGATGTGTTTTGATGATGCTGCAACTTATAGATTTTGGATGTAGTAGGAAAATATTTAAAAAAAGCAACTTGTAGATTTTGAATGTAGTAGGAAAATGTTAAACATTGTAATTTTTACTAGTATAATCGATTATGGTTAAGCAATAATCGATTATCACAAGTCATACTTGAATAATCGATTATCACTTCGTATAATCGATTATCACTTTTTTGAAAACTCTGTAATGGACTTGAATAATCGATTATCACTTACAATAATCGATTATTCATGGCAGTTGGGAGTTGACCTTTGGCATTTAGTGTACTTGGCTATATAATTTGATTTGGAGAAATCAGAAGGGAACGTTGTTTTTGAACTGAGAAAGCTTAGAACACTGTGTGTCAGAGGAACGTTCTTAGAGAGCTTTTTGTTCATTGTTCCCTTGCTTGGTCTTGTGAAAGGAGAGGCTCGCGTATCGTGTGTCGATAGTCGGAGCAGACTCTCTTCAAGTTAGCAAGGTACTCTGCCTGGTCTTGTGAAAGGAGAAGCTTGCGAATCGTTGGTCGATTGACGGAGCTGTTCTCTTCAAGTTGGTAGAGTGGTTCTTTTCGTTTTATTCCTGTTCATTTGATTGTAATCTGTTAAACCATTTTTAGTGGAACTGTTAATCACTATTTATAGTGATTAACGACTGGACGTAGATTCTGTTGAATCGAACCAGTATAAAAATATCTGTGTGATTTTTCTATTCCCTACACTCATATTATTTTACGTATATCAACTGTTTGATTAATTTTCTGAAAGAAAATTATTTTTACTAAAAGGACCAAATTAATTTTAATTGTGATCGAACACGCTTTCCGCTCTCTGAGTTTTAAATCTGCTGCGCTATACTCTTCGAAAAATACCCCCTCCGATACCAACAATTTCTTTGGTATCTAGCTTACCCTTACTTCTGTGTTGTATGTTGTGTGTTGTTTTCTCTTTTGCAATGATCACCTTAACAGGTGTGAGCTTAGGGATGACATCTTTCAGGGGATTCAACGTTTGGTTGAGAGAGAAAAGCAACAAGATAGTCTTTGGTCCGTCAAGGATAGGATCTCTCGTTCTAGTAGTCTCAAGTTACTTGTAAGTTCTCATTTATGTACGCCTTATTTTAGTAGTTTTATACTACTAAAATGGATGTTACATTATATGTATCTAGACCTTCATTGGATGTTACATTATATTATATGTATCTAGACCTTCATTGGGTTATTTCATGTGCACCAACTTGGTTTAATTTAGTTATGTGTTAGTAAAATTTTAGTGTCAATACATTAATGATGTCTTGGTAAAATTTTATTTTATTTTTTGTTAAACGTTATTTTAATTGAGTTATATGAATAAAAAGAAATTTGGATACCAAGCAAAATATATGTTTCTAATTAAAAAATGGATTGCAGATTTACCTATTTTTTTTGCAACAAGTAATTTACATCCAAATTTACATATGAAATATTACTATGCATTTTACTGATGAATTGATCCATTAGTAATATCCCTCAAAATGTCTTGCATATTTAGATGTATTTCGTGGGTAATTTACGCATTTGTTATATAGGTGATATTTTTTATGTAAAAACGTCAATAATATTTCATACGCCTTCTAGCCATAGCCATGGGAAATTCTCCTTATTATTACCAATGAATTATTCTGTATATAACATTACACAAATTATTTTTTGTATGTAACATTACCCATGGATAGTTTCGTATGTATCCTTATTGAGAAAATGTTTATGTATGTAATTGTACCTACTCTTCTTTTACATACCAATTTATTTTCGCATGTAATATGTTAATAATATTGAATTTGCGATGGATTTGATGTCTACCTTCGAATTTCGTTCATAAAAAAATGTTTTTTTTTTATAAGGAAAAGTGTTTAGCTTCTTCCAAAGAAGTTAAAAGACAATATTCTCTCACAAATCCTTGTATATTTGTTTAACTGGTACTTTCATTATCTTCTTAAATTCTAACTTCCTCGTCCATAAATTACTAATATGAAGATATCTTTCAAAACAACTCTAAAGGACTTCCACCTTTATTGAGAATCAAATAGATATAATGCTTAGGATGCCTTACCCCAAAAAACTTCACATGTTAGCAAGCTAAGTCTAAGGTTCATCCTCATGGTTTGTATAGTCTTCTTCCTATTCCTCAAGTACCTCGGGTAGATATCTCTATCAATTTCATTTTAGGCCTTGCAAGGAGATCCCAACGTGTGGTAGTAGATCAATTTTTCAAAATGAATCATTTTATTCCTTATCACAAGATGACAATTCTTTTCTTTAAAGAGGAGGTCCGTTTACATGGGAATCTAAGAACTATGATATCTCATTGTGATGCTAAATTTTTAAGCTACTTCTAGAAAACTTTATGGGGTAAGCTTGGCACTAGGCTTTTATTTTCTACTACTTGCTACTCTTAAACAAAAATGGACAAAGGTCAATAAAACGTTTTCTCAAATGTTATGGTGCCTTATTTAAGGGAATCTTAGGGTGTTGAAAGACCTCCTTCTCCCCTCACATTGAGTTTTCTTATAATAGAGTTGTGCATTCCAACGTATCCCATTCTCCTTTTGAGATTGTTTACAGGGTTAATCCTCTTACTCCACTTGATTTGCTTCCTATCTTTGATTTTGAACTTGTTTTATCTCAATATGGTTTAAAGAAAGCTTCTTATATTAAAAACTTGCACAAACATGTCTGAAATTAGATTGAACGAAAAACCACTCAATATCATAAACATGCTAACAAATGACAAAAGGAAGTATTTTTCAACCTGACGATTAGGTTTGGCTTCATTTGAGAAAGCATCGTTTTTGTACTCAAAGGATGTCCAAACTTATTTCTCGCGGTGATGGTCCAGTAATTATGCATGTAATAAACAAATTTTGGAGATTACATAAAGAAAACGCTGCTTGTTTTCATTTTGAATTCTTGAGTGAATGGATGCATGGGTTTCATCTTGAGTTTGTAGCCAAGGGGCAACTCTCCATACTTAATTTGATCTGGTTCAAGGCATAGTGAAATATCTCAGTGTGATGAAGATCGTGTGGTTAAGCATGAATGCTTTAACCGAAGAAGTGTTTTTGTTTCCTAATTTTATTTATGTATTAATTTTGTGTTCGTGTCTCATTGTTAATCGATGCATTGGTGTTTGAATTGATCATGATGCACCTACATTCCTCAATTTGTTAAATATAGGTTTTATCGATTGAAACTGGTTATTCAATAAGAATCTAAAATATCGAGATCCTACTAGACCGGGTCTCGTCCTTCGATTTCGGGTCGAGCTATCTCAATCTTCATCACGGGCTTACTCATCTCATCCTTCAATGTAGCTCAATAATCCAAACCTTCAGCCTGAGTGTACCTATTTTGAAATTCGATCTAGGTCGGTCTGATCTCGTCCCTCAGCCCCAATAGTCTTGATCTTTGGCATGAGGTGACCCATCTCATTCTTCGATCAGGACTGGTCAATCTTAACCTTCGACCTTCATGAAAACACAGCAAAAACCCTAATTAATTAACAAGTGTACCAAATCGTATCAAGTAATATAAAATGGTAAGACGAAGTATTGTTTCCCAAGAGACTCGTGTTTACTTAACAAGTGTGTAATACCTTAATTAATTAAGACTCACAAGCTATTTTGTTGGTATTTAAATGCAAATGCAACAAAAGTAAATATGAATGCAAATTGATCAATTGAGGCTTGACACAAGAATGAATGGATGATGTTGATAGTATGAGATGATGATGTTGTTGGGGTTAGATTTTACCTACTTCACTTTCATGCATATTAAAATTCATCTTCTTCATTGGAATGTTAATGTCACTTTCTAAATTACTTAGAACCCGATGTCTCGGCATAAAAAGCCTAGTCTTGATTATTAGACAACAATCCCTTGAAAACCCTAACAATCAATTTCGCATTAAGAATAGAAGCTTAAGACAACCAAACATCCTATCCCTATCCCTAGGCAATATTCCCTTTGGGTGAAATCCTCCAGATCATGATTCAGAAGATATTTCCTAATACTCAAATAAATCAAAACATCAAGTCATGAGTGACCAAAACATAACAAGCATTAAGAATAAAGAAAATCCCTAACATTCAATGAAAGAAGCATAAAATGTTTAAACCATATTCAAATACATGAAAGTTTAGAGGTTACATCATCCCCAACAACAAATGATTTTATAGTTCTCCATTGTCATGGAGAAACTTGGCTTACAATGGAAGAATGAATGAATGAAAACCCTAGAAAGTGAGAAGGAAAGCTCCTGCATGCCCAATCTCCCTCCAATGGGTCGAAATCAGCTTTTTGTGCTTCAGCCGCCAAAGATGTGAACCCTAGAGTGCAAAAGCCTTTAAATAGATCAACATTGGATCATGGGCCAACGTCGCTGGCGCTCAGCGTCCCAACTAAGGGCGCCCAAGCGTGACTGCGAAGATATTGGTCCTTAGTGTCCTGACTGAGGGTAGTCAGGCATCGTGCGATGTAGCTGTTTGGCGCTCAGCGTCCTTGGAGGAGCACCCAGGCGTGCTTATGAAGATAGTGGCACTCAACGCCCCAACTGGGGGAAACCAGGCGCCCTTGCAAGACTTCTGACGCTGAGGGCCCCTAAAAAGGGAAACCAAGTGCCCTACGGTCCTTCGTAAGCGTTCTTTCAGTCTTCTTTCCTAGTGCTTATGTTGTCCCTCCTAGGTTCCAACTCTTTGACACTTTTGCTCCTCTTCCAATCATACCAATAACCTACAAAATTGAGGGAATTAGTCATCAAATGCATAAAATATAACCTCTTTTCACTTATTCACTAAATTCAACTAAAACAAGAATTTAAGCAAGCATCAAAGTCAAAAAGGGTTATTTTATCTATCAAAATAGCATCACAAATAACGGTAAATTCAACTATTATCACATACCCATTTTGAAATTCGACCTTTGTGAAAACACAACAAAAACCCTAGAAGGGGTGAATAGTGTTTTTAAAAAGGTTAACAATCAATAATACGTTCAAACAATCATGTTTTAAAAAGGCTTTGTAAAAGCTCTTACGGAAGAAAAACGATAAAGCATAGGTTTTATACTGGTTTACTTAATCTGATCTAAGTTCAATTCTCGCTTAAGAACTCTTAAGGGGTTCCACTAATATTTTCCAAGATTACACGAGTTTTACCTCTTCAAGTTTACAACAAGTATTCTCACTACTCTTGATTCACCTAGCCAACACGACTAGTTCGAGTTTAACCGTGTCTGGTTTACAACAATTATTTTTACCACTCTTGATTTCAAGTATTTTACCCACTTCTAGTCTCAAACCTAAACAAAACGTCTAGACAAGTGTTTTAATTCTCTTTAGATTTCACAACACAAATAGTGTTAAGAGCAAAGGTACAAATGATAATTCTCAAAGAGAGGATATAAACAATATCAGGAATTATGTGATTTGTTAAGAATTTTTCTCTCAAAAGGTATTCAACTTCACACGATATATGAGTGCAACAAGCTTGAATTCACTATTATATTCTTTCTAATATTATCGTTTTTACATTGTTATTCTTCTTTTTTCTTCTTTTTAAGCTTTTTTCTATATATAACTTCTCTTAAAAGATGACCGTTAGATAATGAAGTTGACTTTAGGAGAGTAGATAGCCTTTAGGTGAGAAGTCAGACTTTAGTCTACTCTGTAGGAGTCAAAGCTTTTTCTCATAGCTTTAAGCAAAACTAAGCTTATACAATGTGACAGAGCAAAAGACTTGAATAGAAACATTCACATAATGATCTTCTTCTCTCACAATGTCTTTTTCTTGGGTGTAGTGATTTTGATCATATATTTATGCTTTAGTGATTTGCACAAACATCAAGAAACAAAGTATACAAGCATTGAAGTTCTTTATCATTAATGTATTAAATGTTTTGAACGTTGATAAGTGTTAGGTTGTATTGCATGTTCAAGACATTTTATCACTTATTATGTCATTCATAAATGCATTGTTTGATAAAACATATAACATGTATAATCATTAGATGGTATCAATATAAGATGCTTCTTTTAAAAGCTATAGTATTTAGCGATCATTCATCAGACAATGTATTCTTTAAAAACCTTTGCTTGAGATAACACTATATTTAAATAAAAAACTTCTTTTAGCCTTAGTGTTACGCTAGAGATAAATTTTTTTTATGATATGTTAGCTTCTTTTGGTCATATAGTCTATTAGATGATTTCAAATAGAGATACTTTCTTTTCTTTAACGCTGGTTATGATTTTATATTTTATTAGACAGTTTGGTCTAGAAGACGTTATTTATAAGTTTGGCTTCAGATGTTACAAGGTATTTCTTCTTTATATGTTATTTCTTTAAATAGTTTTTCATACATAAACTATTTTGATAAATAGTTTGGACAGTCTATTCTCTAGAAAATCTTGTCTTAACACTTTGGTCTGATTTGACCCTAACAATTAGTCCAAGACAGCTCGTCTCAAATTTTCATCTGAAATTGTTCGACTTGACCATCAGCATAGGCTGACCCGTCTTGGCCTTTGACTCGAGACATCCCGACTCGATATACAACCTGTGTTAAAGGTATTGTTCTTAAGAGTTAATTAATGTCTTATAGTAGGGCCATGCATACCTTAGCCGTAACGTTAACCCTCTTGAGATAGGGCTTTAGAGGCTGAGACTTTTTTTTATTCCCTCAATTGAGGTCTCTAAAAAAAGGTTTTTCCAAAGGTGGCTAGGACTGCCATGGGCCATGGATTAAGTTGAAAACTCTATTTGAAACTCTTTAGGAAGAAAACCTTACAGAGATAAATACATATTTGGCATGAGTGGTGTTAATTTCCTAGGATTGTTATAAGTTCTAAAACATACAACTGGGTTAGAAAAATATAAAAGCCATAAAATATTGGCCAATCTCAACCATGCAAGCGAGGGAAAATGTTTTCATAAGTTAGCTAGTTTATATAAAAGGTTTGTAAGAAATTTGAGTACCATTGTTCAATCCTTTAACTAGAGGAAAAATATTCCTTTACATTGGAAGAAATAACTTAAGATGTTTTTATTTTTGAAAGATTTAAACATTTGCTCATGCACCTATTCTTACCCTTTCAAACTTTTCAAAATAATATACTTTGGTAGGATATGACACTTCAAATATTAGGATTAGAGCATTCTTGTTTCAAGAAGGATCCCTAATAGTTTATTCCACCTATGATAAGAAATTGTCTGATTTAATTAGGTCCGTGAAAATTGGAATCGTGTCAAACATGCTTTTAAGATCTAGTAATCGATACTAAATGTTTAATGAAGATATTTAAATAAATTAAAAAGTTATTTAAATTATTTTGGTTTAAACTCTTTGTTGATTTTTGTGTTTGTTCAAAGATCTCAATTAGATTCTTATATTTTAATTGGTCTCAATTGAATTTTCATTTTAAAAAATGTGATGCAATTTGATCAATTTCATTAGTACAATATTAACTACTTAAACTCATGTCACATAAGTTAATGTTATTAGTACTATTATAACAAAAAAAAAACAAATTATATAACAATTTTTAAAATATATGACTCATGCCAATCAAAATCTCAACCTAATTAAATTTTTTTTTTAAAAGAAACAAAGATTATCCGAAGATTTAAACTAATTATTATTTTTCCATCTATCTTGTATTTGTGTTTTTTTTCTTCTTATTTTTAAAATACCCATGAGTAAAAGAAGTTTACAAAACATGGGTTTCTTACACTAGACGTATAATCCACTGAAAAAACAAAAGTACTTTCTTTAATCTTTTTAAGTCTGTTTGTACTATTATACTTCCATATATTCATATTTAAACATGTATTCCGTTACATCATACACGAAGGGGATGAGTTCTTAAATTACTGCTCAAAGCTAGTAGTTTGAACGAGTCAAATAAAGAAAATATGTATTGAAACCTTAACGCTTCAATTGATGGATTCCTATACTAAGTTTCCACAACGTTGACTTGACCCAATAACTTTGACTCGACAATTTCAAAAAAGAGACTATACTCTATTCAAATTAAACAACGGTCCACTCACTAGTGCAGCGAAGGGCTTTTACCGCGGTTCATTTTCACTATACGTCGCGGTTCTTGAACCGCGGCATATTCAGCCGCGGTAGTAAGTCAGACACTTTATACCGCGGTTCGAACCGCGGTATATAGGCTGCGGAATATGCCGCGGTTGTCTAGGGAACCGCTGCCTAAACCCTAAAAAAAATTTAAAAAAAAAATTAAAAAATGCACTATATGCCGCGGTTCAACCGCGGCATATAGGCCGACGAATATGCCGCGGTTAGTGTCAAAACCGCGGCCATATGTCTCGTTTGTAAAAAAAACGAAGCACTATATGCCGCGGTTGTGGTTAGAACCGCGGCATATTCCCCTGCAGTTTTTTAAAATTGCAGGTCTGTTTTTGTGATATCCATTACCACAAAAACAGACCTGCATATAAAAACATTTACAGAAATTCAATTTCAACATAACAAACACATGTTCAAATGTATTTCAACATCAAATAAAGTAGAGAGTCTAAGAAAATTCTATCTAATCAAATGCATTGTTTAAATCTAAATCTAAGAGCTATTGTATAATCTAACTATATACTTCGCAGCAGCGTTCCTAATGAATAGTAGTGACTTCTCAGGAACTGGTGTAGTAGTCTTGAATCTCTGCAAAAGACAATTCATTTTAATTAGTGTATATGAATTCAACATTTGTTAAAAAATCAAAATTTGTTAAAGTTAAATATTACCGTTTCCCAGCTTCTTGTGATGTGAGAACGAACAATATGGGTCATCCAATACATTACATAGTATCCACACTCATATGACCCATTTTGTCTGTTACACTACAATATATCATCACAGTTGATAATAGTTAGTGAATAACATTTGTTATAAAACAATTATAACAAAGTCAGACTTTAGCATATGTCAAACCTTGAGAGAAATCCAAGCAATCTTTCTACTCTTAGCAATTGATCTCCCGTCCATCATCATACTTGCTGGAATAGAACTGTATATAAAAAAATGTTTTAGCATTCAGTTATATAACAAAGAAAGTCCAAACATTGAGGTTCTTACCAATCAATTGCTTGTCTGAGTTGTGTGGGAGGAGGCCTGTGCAATGAGCAGAACCACAAAGCATAGTTGTCTTGCACAGACATAACAAGAAGTTGCCAATGGCGCCTGAAATTCATAATAACGTAACTATTAAATATTAAAATCACATATGGAACATTATTATGTTAACAAAGTTCACTTACCCGGATATATAAGGCAAAAAGTATATTTTCTTGCCCCTTCCAAAACTTCTTATCAGACTCATGTTGATATGGTCAAAATCATTTGATTCATGAATTTCTTGGGGATCAATGAATCCATAATCATCAGAACGCCCCAACTTATTAGCGACCCCAAACATATACCTGAAATCAAAAATTAACTTTGATATAAGGATACTTGATATATAAATCAATTTTATATATAAATAATTGGTCATAGACTTACATCGTCCATAGTTGAATAATTGAAATATTCAACTCTTGTGTTCCCGACGCAAGCTCACGGACATCTTGGCTATTAAGGTATATTGGGACCTCAGAGCCATGCCCAAATACATTAGCATCATACTGAACCTCCAAAGGCTTATCATCAAGGATGTCAGCAAGTAGATGCAATGAAGAAAGAGGGTCATCCTCAGATAGAGGAATCTTCTGTTGTTCCTGCGTCTGTTGTTACATGAAAAGATAAGATAAGTTTTGACATCAAAAACCTTTAAAATTGAGAAGTGTAAAGAAGAATTTCATACCGAGGGGTCAGAAACTGGTTTAACCAAAAATTTAGGCCAAGTGATAAACGACTTATATGCTTGTTCCACAGTGAAAATCTCTTCCGTGGACAGTGGAACCGAGGCATCTGGCATGATCATTTCATCCACTGAGACCTTCACCTCATCCTCTAATAGTTGCATACCATGACATACAGTCGCTGACCTAAACTCTGTTCCACGAGCTACCAGCACCATCTCATCTTCTTCTAAAATGTATAGCAGACATGGACTACCATCGTCCATGTCATCCTCTGGGATGGCTGATGCGGAACAACTTCCTTTGCCGCTTCTCCCTGTCAGAGTAAATGTTAGATTATACAAGAGATAGAAATAATTGCACATAAATGTTTATTAAGTTTACCTGTGGGAGGGGGAGGGACCACATGTTCCTCTATAGGAGACTGCATCGGGCGCATGCTCTGAAACTGCTCCTGGTAGAGCATCTGGAATTCAGCCCTCACCTCGGCCCTGATCTCCTGCATAAGGTCTTGTCGGACCTTTTTTGTGATCTCTTCTGTCATCCTTTGTGTATCGCTGTACGAATATGAAGGCTGACGAGAAGAGCTCCCAAAATAATCCGTAATGCCTACTCCAGGACCTGCAGCACGTACACGTCCAGGGTGCTCAGGTCGTCCAATTGCAGCAGCAAGAATATCCTGGCGACCCTCTGGAGTGAATTGGCCTTGGGAGCTCTGCTCAACCAAGGCGTCCTGTAACATTACAAAACACCATTATTCTTTAAATAGTTTAATGTAGTATGTATAATGACAATATTTATTATTTTAGGAACAGTGATAACTTACAATTTTTTCAGAAATCTCTCGTGCAGTGTCGGAAGAGTAGGTGCCCGATGGTCGCATACGGGCCAACTTCCATTTCTCATGTCTAGACGGTGGAGAAGGAGGCTGAGGAGGGCTACCACTCTGAGATGGTGGTATAGCATCTGCCTTTTGCTTGAGGATTTTCTCCTCAAGCTTCCTATACCCACCACGAGATAATAGGTGGGGGTTTTTGTTCTTAGCACTTGTTCCTTGTGCTTTGCTTCTAATTGCCTGTCACATACACATTAATTAATGAGTTCATATGATATATATTTGTTAATGAGGAATTGAATAATATGAACTACACTAACCTGCCATTCCTCTGACATCCGACTCTCTTTAAAAACCCGCCAAGTCTCCTCATCAATGGACTTATATGCATTACATGGAGTTTTATGTTTAAGGTGTCCAAAGATGTACCTTGATGTCAACTTGCTTTTAAAGTTTCTGAAATTTTCTGCAACAGTTGACAAACACTTATTTCTAAGTGTTGGGACATTTGGAATGTCAAATGTCATCTGAAAAAAACATAATAAAGTTGTATTAGTACAAAATTATCAATATAAACAAATTATAATTCAAATGCTATTAACTAACTTACCAATATATCTTGCCAAATAATGTTCCGATCACCCTCGGACACATGATCAAAAGATGGAATGAGAATGCTAATCTTATCACGTGCCACTACTCCAAGGTATGATCGGAAGTCATCTGCATAGGGGCCAGTTGCCACACCCGTGGTGACATTCACATTCACCGGAGTTCTTTCACCACTATTTTTCCTGATTAATAGTTGTTTCATCCTAGTGGGTCCTCTAGTGGATCTGGGTGGGGGAGCCTCATCCCCTGAAGAATGTGGATGATCAGCCATATATCTGTCAAAATAAATAACAACATTAAATTTTCTTTCAAGACTTATGTAATATCATATAAATTAACAAAACATGTAATAGTATCCAAATTGAAAATTCATACATAAAGATATGGATTCATCATATGTATATTCCCTCATCATGATCTGACCGAATTGCATGTACATCATCGTCAACTACAGATTGGTCATCCAACTTTGTTGTAGTTTGAAATGAATGGTTGTCAGCAATATCAATATTAATTAGATTGTCTTCGTTAACTTCAATTTGTTTTTTGCCTTGAAGAGCAACATACCAATGGTCAGACGAAGGATCTTTGACATAAAAAACTTGAGATGGTTGATGTACCATGATAAACGGTTCGTCTCGATAACCCACCTTGCGAAAATCAACCAGTGTCATACCCGAGTCATCTATTTTCACACCACTCTTATTGTCAAACCACTTACACTTGAACAATGGAACGGAAAACTTGGTGTAATCAACCTCCCATATCTCTTCTATTATACCATAATATCTCATTGATCCAAGTACAGGAGATTGATCTTTTGATGTGGAAAATTGAAGTGACTCAGCTTCTAAACTGACTCCACTATTTTGTACTGTGCTTTTATCATCCAAAGTCTTCGTATAGAATGTGCAATTATTGACTTCATAACCTGTACAACACACGACATCAAACTTCAAACCATTTGCAAGCCACAATAAAGTTTCAGAAGAATGTGGCTCTTTGTCAATTTCAGATTTGAACCAAGACATAAATGTTTTGTTATGCTCCATCAATTGCCATTTCTCTGATTGTCTTGGATTTTTATTCTTAACAATGGCTTTGTGTGCTTCCAAAAAAGGGATCACCTCATCTGTGTTGTTCAATATATAAAGATGCGCTTGCAACAATTCTTCGCGATCTTTTGTCACCACATTGACACCTCGGATGCTTTTACTTGTAGAAAATTTATTCAACCATGCTGTGCGAGGAACTCCTATTGGATTCGTTGATGTCATGTAATCTGAACAAAACTCGATACTTTCTTCAGCAATATACCTTTCAATCATCGAACCTTCAGGATGATATGGATTTTTAACGTACCCTTTCAAAATCTTCATATAACGCTCAATAGGATACATCCATCTTAAGTATACCGGTCCGCACAACTTGATTTCTCTAACCAAATGAACAAGTAAATGTACCATGATGTCAAAAAAGATGGAGGAAAAACATCTCTAGTTGACACAAGATGATAACAATCTCGCCTTGAAGTTCATCTAACTTTGTAGGATGGATGGCTTTACTACATATTGACGAGAAAAATGAACACAACCTGTTTATGGTGTGCCTAACATTTTTGGGCAAAATTCCACGAATAGCCACCGGTAACAACTGTTGCATTAAGACGTGACAATCGTGAGACTTCATGCCAACAAGCTTTAAGTCCTGCATTGACACTAAACTCTTCATATTTGAAGAGTATCCTTGTGGTACTTTGATACTCTTTAAACATACACAAAAACTTATCTTCTCTTGTCTAGACATTGTGTAACATGCAGGGGGCAAATAAGTACGTTTACCAATCTCCTTCGGTGCCAACTCTTCTCGGATATTCATGTCAACCAAATCCAAACGAGCATTCACTCCATCTTTTGTCTTTCCCTGAATGTTGAGTAATGTACCAATCAAGCTATCACACACATTCTTTTCTACATGCATCACATCTATGCAATGTCGAACATCTAACTTTGACCAATATGGAAGATCAAAGAATATTGATTTCTTCTTCCAAGGGGTCGTTACAGATGACTTCTTCGATGTTTTCCCAAATACATGATGTATTTTATTAACTTTTTGAAGAACTTCAAGGCCAGTAAGTGGATTTGGTGCTTCGTCCCTCTCTTGATCTCCATTGAATGCTTTTTTTAACCTTCGATATGGATGATTACGTTTTAGAAATCTCCGATGACGCAGATACACCGTCTTTCTTCCATGTTTCAATTGATGAGCTGCAGTGTTTTCTTCACATATAGGACACGCTTTATGACCCTTGACACTGTATCCTGACAAATTACCATAAGCAGGAAAGTCATTAATGGTGCAAAATAACATTGCACGCATCATAAAAGTCTTTGAAGCGAATGCATCAAATATTTCAACCCCGTCAACCCACAAAACCTTCAAGTCTTCAACTAGTGGGCTTAGATAAACATCTATGTCATTTCCAGGCTGCTTTGGACCAGATATCATCATAGATAACATCATGTACTTCCTCTTCATGCACAATGCAGGAGATAAGTTGTAAATTATCAATATAACTGGCCAACAACTGTGATTGGTACTCAGATTACCAAATGGGTTCATTCCATCAGTGGCTAAACCAAGCCTAAGATTTCTACACTCTTTACCAAATTCGGGGAATTGTCGATCAATATTTTTCCATTGCTTTGAATCAGCTGGATGACGAAGCAGCCCGTCAATTTTTCTCTCATCTGCATGCCATCTAAGATTTTTAGCATCTTTGGGATTCGCAAACAAACGCTTAAGTCTGGGCACTATTGGAAGGTACCAAACTACTTTCAAAGCAGATCCATTTTTTTCTATCTGACCATTATCTTCACTATTGTTTTTTGACTTGTATCGTGATAAGCCACATTTTGGACACTTTGTCAAAAATTCAAACTCTTTCCTATACAAAATGCAGTCATTGGGACAAGCATGTATCCTTTTATACTCCATACCCATTGGACAAAGAATTTTCTTCGCATCATAATTACGAGTGGGCAGTGTATTTCCATCTGGCAACATTTCATTCAACAACGTCAACAGTTCTGTAAAACTCTTATCAGTCCATCCATTGCTCGCCTTCAAATTCATGAGCCTTAACACCGCTGACAAACGTGTGAACTTAGTTGAACCGACATACAAAGGTGTTTCTGCATCAGTCGACATCGTCTCATACACATGAGCTTTGGCAAAATTTTCTGCTCCAACATCGCGGGCGGATCATGTCCTCCAATTTGTCTTCATCCGGTCGATCTTCTTCCATGGTGGAATCAGTAACATTTACACTTTGAGAGTCAGTGGGAAAATCCATTTCTTCGCCGTGCCAGATCCATGTTGTATAGCATCTTAGAAAACCATCACATATAAGATGTTTTCTAATTTGAGTTGCGTTCAACTTTCTCCCATTCAAACAGTTCACACAAGGACATCTAAACTTCACTTCATCATTAGTTCTCCCCTCATTACGTTGCGCAAATTGTATAAATTCCTCTACACCTCTCTCGTACTCAGCACTAATACGTGGTAAATTAATCCAATTTCGATCCATATTCCTAAATATTACATAAATAATATTTTAAGGTTTATAAATAATACAAGAACTACAACACACATTACCAAAACTATAGCAAAAACCATACCATACATTACCAAAACTATAACAATTTCATGCATTATCAAAATTAAAGCAAAAATTATACCATACATTACCAAAACTATAGAAACTTCATACATTACCAAAACTAATGAAGAAATAACGTTAAGAATGCAAAAGGACATAAATACCTGGAAGAGGAACGACGGCGGTGAGGGTGAAAAACGCAACGAAATCACGATTTTGATCGGCTAAAACTCGTTTTTATCGTCAAAAATGAATAATGACCGAACAATTCTGAGTTTAAACGGTGAAAAACGCGAAATCTGAGGTGATGGGTGGTTCGGAGGAGAAGAAACGCGAAAGAAAACAGAGAGCTTGCGCGAAGACGACGACACTGTTCCAAGTTTTGTTTTTTAACTCTGAACGGGGGAATCTACCGCGGTTCCCTACTTAACCGCGGTATAATAGGGGTATATGCCGCGGTTTAACCCCCAACCGCGGCATATACTGATTAAAAAAATTATCCTAAATGGCATTTTTGAAATTATTTTCAAACTATATGCCGCGGTTCAGCGGGCAACCGCGGTATATACCTCGAAATATTTCAAATTAATATTAAATTAATTTCAGATGGGAGAATATGCCGCGGTTCCTCGTAGAACCGCGGCATATACCCCTGTAACGTGCTCAACACAACTGTCTCCCCAACTGCCTTCTGGGGAATTTCAGAAGTTACAGGGGGTATATGCCGCGGTTCCCCAGAGAACCGCGACATATACCCCCTGTAACTTCTGAAATTCTCTGACTGGCAGAGAAGTTGAGACGTTACAGGGGTATATGCCGCGGTTCCCCAGAGAACCGCGGCATATACCCCCTGTAACTTTTCAAATTCTCTGACCCAGTCAGCACCTGCAATAAATTGGCAGGGTATATGCCGCGGTTGTTCAGAGAACCGCGGCATATACTCTGTTATTTAATTTTTTATTCATACGTGGCGTCAAAGGCAATGGTTGACTGGGGTATATGCCGCGGTTCCCAATAGAACCGCGGCATATATGTTCGTTTTATTTACAAAACTGCCACCGCGCACCATTATGCTGCGGTTTTCGTTGAACCGTGGCATAATGTGCGCTGTAAAAACCCGATTTTTTACTAGTGACTATTTCTGCCCCATAGGTTATGGTTACTTTTGTTCTTAAAACTTAAACTTTAGTACATGTGGCATCAATGATTGTTTTAAGTTATTTAAATTTGTGATAAATAAATATTTCTAATGTATAACTTGCATTATATTTTTGGAAGAACCTACAAAAAAGAGTATTAGAGTAAATAGGTGTATTAAAATAATGAGACAAGCTTTTTGCTTTAAAAATAATCTTATAATATAAATGAAATTTTTTAAAACTCGCTTCATTATCTAAAACACTTCATCTCTCTAAAATCTCCGTTCTCTACTTCTTCTCTGCATTCTCTCTAAGATTTCTCTTAACTGAGTTGTCGGATTGACGAACAGGAGGTGCCCAGACATCCACAGCGTAGAGGGCTACGTAACTGACCGATCAATTTCTGGATTTCTAGCGGTAAGCTGTTCTTCCCTTTTCTCCTCTATTTTGAACCTAGATCATGCAATTATGTTGGTTGCATGTACCTTGTGTTGTTCCTCTTCAATTCTCTGTCCAATTCTAGCTCTAAGAGCTATTTTTGATCACCAATTGGTGATTTGTAGGGTTCTGTTGAGTTTTCTTGCGGTGCAAGGTACTATCAAGGTGAACCAGTGAGCTGGGTTGTGAATCTTTGAGGTAAGGGGAGTTAGATTTTTGTTTGAATTGGTAGTTTGATAGGTATGTGTACTGAATTCTGCATTTTGTTACTGTTTGAACTTAAATGTAGTTCTTGTGTAGGTTAAATCATGTATTCTTTGAATGTCTAATGATGAAACTGTGAAAGGTTGTTTGTGAACTCATTTAAATGTGATGTGCAACTGTAATTGAGTAGGTTAGATGAATGCATTCTATTATAGTAGCTATTATGTTGAAAGTTAAGTGAATTGGTAGTATTTTAGGTCATTTTAGAGGAAGTGAGATAGTGAATTTGAGAGTTAGAGGTCAAGGGCTCTTTTGGTCGGTTGGGTTGGTCTAGGTAGGTTTATTGTGATAGTAGGAATTGAATCTTAAATACTTTAGATTGATAGTAGAAAGGTTTAAAATCACTTAGATAAGTCTAATTTGGTATAAAATACAATTTAGGGGTGTTAGAAGTTGAGAAAAATAGTTAGAATTGGTAATTTTGTGGTTGAGTTGCATAAATCTACATAATTTCATTTTGCAGATTATGCAGACTCGTTGTGTGAATAGTTTCACATAGCGAGTCGCTATGGTGGATGCTCTCTTCCAAGGGCATTCGCACAACAAATTGTTGCACTGTGCGAATGAGTTGAGAGGTTTGCTCTATGTATGAACATTCGACAACGAGTTTAGGCGTTGTGCGAATGGTTGGGAAGGGTTGCTCTTTGTCTAGTGATTCGCATTGCGAATCAGGGCGCTATGCGTCTGGTTGGGGTCTGGAGTTACTTCTAATTTTATTCGAATAGCAAAAAGGGAAGCTTAGCGAGTGGTTTGGGAAGGTTGGTCTCTGTCTAGGTTCTCACGTAGCGACTTGGGGGCGCTATGCGAGAGGTTGAGGTCTGGTACCTCTGCGAGTTAATTCGCATAGCGAGACAAGTCGCTGTGCGAGGGAGTCCTGGTTTCGCCTTGCGAATTGGGTATGCGGAGCGAAAGGTCTGAAACAATTTACTCTTTATTACTTTGTATTAAGTTTGATTAAATTACTTGTGGTATATATTGTGAATTATGTTTGAAGGTGGATGTTTGTATATAATTCAGAATTATTATGAGTTTAATTACAAATAAAAGTATGTGATTCAAAGGGGTGAATGTAAGTTTCAATGTAGAATCTCTTGGCGATATTCCAAGTTGTTTAGAGTGAATGCAGGAACTCAGTCTTAGGGGTTATCCTGAAACTCCAATGGTCTTTCCTTCTCAAGTAAAGAGGATTAAACCATGTCGTGAGGAGTAGCAGGAGGTCTTAGTCTTGAGGGCTTCCAGTATGGCTCAAGGCCCGGAACAGACTAACCTCGTGAGTATGGTAGGATGAAACCCATTGGCAATGACTTTGCAAAGCAGTAGAGGCCACCACGAGTGCATAATCCGCCATAGCTCGACAATCATTCTAAGTCTGGACAAGTCAAGTCTAGAGTATAACATGTTAGGATGTGTGATTAAGTTTACTTTACTTGAATTAAACCTGTATGTTATAGGCTATTATAATGATATGATTTTGTATATCTAGCTTACCCTTCTGCTTGTGTTTGTATATTGCTCGTGTGGTGTTTTCTTTTGCAATGATCATCCATTTGGATGTGAGTAGAGGTAGACGAGGTGCCCCTGAAGCAGGCCTTGGAGGGTGATGACGTTGCGGTTTAGTTTAGTTAGGATTTCTGAGTTGTTTTGTATAGTTTGAGATACTCTATTGTATATAAAGTTTCAAATTTTATGGTCATTTTGGATGACTGTAAGATTAATTCTTTATTTGCAAGTCTTTAACTGTTCTGTCATATTATAATGCTGACTACTATATAGTTTATACTATATATTTTAGGATGTTACAATATTTACAACTTATAATAAAGGCTTAATACCCTATTTGGTCCCCAGTTTCAGGGATTTATGTCAATTAAGTCCCCATTTATGAAAGTTATCTTAGTATGTCCAAAGTTTAGGAAATTAGCGTCAATTTTATCCCTTCCGTTAACTATTACGAAACGGAGTTAAGGCGTTGATGATGTGGCAGTAATTAGTTGCAACGTGGCAATAGCTTGTTGTGAGTGTGGTGAGGTGTATTTTACTGAGTGTATTTTACTGTGCGTGGTGACGTGTACGTTATTGATAGAAGTAACTATGGTATATATAAAATATGGAAATTTTAACTTGGGGAAAATCTGATTTAGGGCACAGAGCGATACGCGAGATTAGGGCAATTGGAAGTGTGGGCGAGTAGAGTGAGTAGATAGAGTGATTGTTGCTGAGGAAGATTTCGAGCAAAGATTTCGAGCAAAGAAAGGTGTGCTGAGACGTTTGTCAGTATTACAAAATTTGCGATTCGAAGGTGCGTTTACGGTAGCCTTTTATGTGTGTGTGGTTGCTTTCACCATGGTCCCCGCCCAAAAGTTTGTTTATGGTTTGTCTGTTTATTGTCCCCCATTATCTGTGCATGTGCTTTGTTTTTTCTTGCGCCATTTGGGTTGTGGTCCCCCCTGATGTGGTTTTGTAATTGTGCTTTTGTAATAGTGTTTTTGCTTTGTTTGTCTTCTTTTTTGGGTACATAAGATATGGGTTAAGCAATCATTAATTGTAAACAATTTTTATATTACTTTAGATGGCCAACTCAGACGTTGAAATTGTGTTTCACCATGGGGGGAAATTTGAGAATAATGGAACATTCAGATACCACTATGGTCAAACCACAACTTTAAAAATTGATCCAGATCGATGGAGTTATTTTGAAATATTAAGCATTCTTAAGGAGATGGGTTATAGGAATGTAAAGGCTTTGTGGTATTCATTGGGTCGTGGTCCTGTGTTAGAAGATTGTATGGAACCTTTATTAGATGACAAAGGTGCATGTCATGTACTGAATATTGCTATGTTGAATGGTCAAGGTCACGTTTATGTTATACACAAGGTGTCTGAGCCTGACTATATTCTGGAGTTGGAATACTCTTCCCAACCAGATATTGTGGTACCTAGTGGTGAAGCAGAAGTTGACAGAGAGAGTGTTGAATTGGGTGTTGGTGAACCAGAGGTTGAACCAGTGGGTGATGTAGATGTTGAAGTAGAAAGTGAGGTAGAAGTTGAAGTACAGGCAGTGACTGATGTAGATGTTGGGGTAGTAGGTGAGGTAGAAGTTGAAGTTGAGGCAGTGGCTGATGTAGATGTTGTGGTACAAGGTGAGGTAGGAGTTGAAGTTCAGGCAGTGGCTGATGTAGATGTTGTGGTACAAGGTGAGGTAGGAGTTGAAGTTCAGGCAGTGGGAAATGAAGATGGTGGTGTTGAAGATTATGTAGAAGTTGAAGTTGAGGCAGTGACTGAAGTAGATGGTGCTGTAGAAGGTTATGTAGAACTTAAAGTTCAGGCAGTGAGTGATCTGGATGATGGTCTGATAGAAGGTGAGGTTGAAGTTGAGGCTGAGGGAGTGGGTTATGTAGAGCCTCATGTACAAGTTGAGGTAGAGAGAGTGACTGAGGTAGATGGTAATGCTGTGGATGGACAGGGTGAGGGTGATGTACATGCTGATGAGTATGATGTTAGAAGTTGGAGTGGGTCTGAAGATGATGTCTGCACTGACGATGGAGATGAAATGGATGATGTATTTGAAGGTAGTAACCAAATAGAACTTGGGGGACCTCGGGGTTTATCAGAAAGTGATTAGGAATCTGAGAGTTTGAACAGTATTGTTGAAAGTGATAACACAAATGATGATGATAGAGATGGGTATGGTGATTTCAGTACTTTGTCAATGCCCAAAAGTATGGAGCAATATGAGTGGGAAGTGGGCACATATTTTGCTGAGAAAAAAGATTTTACAGAAGCTATAAGAACGTATGGAGTAGAGAATGGAAGGAAGTTAAAAGTTTAGAAAAATGACAAAAGAAGAGTGTGTGTCAGATGTTGTGGGGCAAAAGGTAAATGTGAATGGTATGCATATTGTGCTTATGTTGTATATATCAGACAACATTTAAATTCACACCACAAAGTAATATATGAGACAACATTTAAATTCACACCACAAAGTAATATGTTGTTTACAATAAGGCCAAACTGTTCTTGTCATTCTTTACAAAACATAATATTACAATAAGCAATAAACAATGATGATGTTCATCATAGTAGAACACATCATGGACTACGAAACAAAATACATAAAACGATGACATTCATCAACCCCATCAAACATACCATCCCCAACCACATCTTCTCCCTTTTTTGACAACCCATAAGAGATTTCTCCAGAGTATTAATCTTTCTCCTTTGCCAAGCAATAATACTACCACCATCATCTACATTATCATCATTTCGCCATTTAAAGAAGTTGCATCCTTGAAATTCTTCATTTCTTGTCCGCTGTTCAAAGTATCCAACCATCAACATTTACTTCATCACCAAAACAATTGATAAAAAAAATAAAACTACAAACCTTGTAATTAGGGCAGCCCCAGAATTGCTTCCCCTGGTTCTTAACTGTTCTTGCCACTCTCAACACAGCAACCTCCCCACAATGGCATATTTGAAGACCTGTAACCAATCCCCTGGATGAAGCACCACGAGAGCTCCCCCATGAGCAAGACGAACAACCTTGATTGAAAGACATTGCCAGTACGTCGCGAAGCTGAAAGCGAGACAACCACCACTGATGAACCACTTCGCCAACCAACTGTGCACGACCCAAACACCAACTCGCCCAACACGAACCGCGAAAGATGAACCTACGGCCAACTCAATTTAAATTTCTGGAATGGAGAAGAAGAAGAAGACCCTTACTGCCAACTGAACTTTAATATTCAGCGTAATGGAGAAGAAGAAGAAGATGACCCTTATTGCTTTTTTCTGTGCCCTAAATCACTGCCCTACACAATGTTAAGTTACCACACTCAGTAAAATACACCTCACCACACTCACAACAAGCTATTGCCACGTTGCAACTAATTACTGCCACATCATCAACGCGTTAACTCCGTTTCGTAATAGTTAACGGAAGGGATAAAATTGACGCTAATTTCCTAAACTTTGGACATACTAAGATAACTTTCATAAATGGGGACTTAATTGACATAAACCCCTGAAACTGGGGACCAAAGAGGGTATTAAGCCTATAATAAATTAATATCTTTAAATTGCATTTTTATTTATAATAACCAATTTATGTGGTGATAAAAGTATATTTTTAATTCTTGATATTTTTTTATTAAAATATTGAAATTCATATTAGAACTCAAGATATTAAAAATAAGGCTTAATAGCTTATTTTGTCCCCAGTTTTGTGAGTTGTGTCAATTAAGTCCCTCTGTTTAAAAAAGTGTCAATTGCACCCTCACTTGGTAAAATTTGTCTCAATGAAGTCTCTTCCATTAAATACTCACAAACGACGTTAATTTTTTATTCTCTCTCCTTTGTTTCTCTACAACACAGTAGACGTTTTTGTCAACTTGACACATAAACCTTTTTATGAAACCAAATGAACCCTTTATTCTTCTCCTTCAAATGTATAAAACCCTTATTCTTCATCCTCCAATGAGCTTCTTCTAGAACGCACAAGGGTTTCTTCTTCTGGATACTTTGAATCACCGATCTAGCCATCATGCCTAGATTTCTGTCGAGTGACACCCGTCACCTGACCAAGGTCGAAGTCGACCCTCCCAATCACCACCGCAGCTACGCTTAACACCTAGGTAGCCGTTAGAGTGAAATCCGTCACCGGAACCCCAAAACAGTCCACGATAGAATCGTCAGAGTTTGAATCGTAGCCGACACCATTGCGATTCTCACCAATGGCGCACCATCGAGGGTTCCACTGTCCCGAAATCGTTCATTCCTTTTGTTCTTTTCATCTGTGTGTGGGTTTTCTTCTCCATCCATTTCTTCTATATTCAAACACCGTTAGGGCAAGCTTCCTCTTGCCACCGCCCCTCTATCCAGCCAGCATTGTTGCCATTTATAACCAGCGATGTCATTGACGTCGTGGCTCTTGTAGACCCTAGCACTACCATTCAACCATCTTTCTCCCAATCAATTTCTTGTTCCAATTTTTTTTTCTCTCTGATTTGTATGTATTGTGTTAATTGATGGCAACGATGTTGAGAATAAAAGATATGATGGATGATTTGATTGCTAACAATGGAGGTGGAGAATGAGTGAGAGAGAATAAAAAAGTGTTTGGGGTTGGATAACCAACGAATGGGTTATCTAAATCAGAGTAATGGAGGTGGAAAAATGGAGATTATGCATTTGGCTTTTTGGATTGGAATTGGAAGTATGATTGCATAAAAAGACGAAAAGATAGCATTGACAGAAAGGTCTGCTGCGTTGCATAGAGAAACAAAGGAGAGAGAATAAAAAGTTAACGTTGTTTGTGAGTATTTAACGGAACATACTTCATTGAGACAAATTTTACCAAGTGGAGATGCAATTGACACTTTTTTAAAAGGAGAGATTTAATTGACACAACTTATCAAAACTGGAGACAAAATAAACTATTAATCCTAAAAATAATAAAATAAATCCTCAAAAGTGTTCTCCCCCAAAACAATAAAAGCTATTAAAGAATAACTATTAAAAATACTTCCGAACAAAGACAATTATTTTAATTTAACTTATTTAGAAATAGAAGTATACTTTTATTTATTTTTAATTTAATTTAAGTTACTTGGTATTTTATTAAAACTATCAAAATCTTTCAAGAAAGAAATTTGGGTAACATTTAATTATGACTGTTATAACATAAAAAGTCTCGTTATATTGTTTATATTCCGATGTTATATAATATTTTAATAGAATATATAAAATCATACTTATTTAAGAATTTTACGCAAAGTATTGAGACTTTACTGTACTTAATTTTATTTTTCAGGACAGTTGTTAACTTTTTTTCCCTATTTTTGTTATATATTTTACTCTCTCTTTATTAAAGTCGATATGAGTATTTATTTGTACTATTTTATAACTTTCTTCATGCAAAAATATAGTTATTGTGAACTTGTAATTAAGTAATGGATAAATATTTATCTTTAACATGATTTCATAGTAACCTTACATTAAAAAATCCTTGTCATTCTACTTTAAAACATTGATATAAATAAATAATAAAAGGCTTAATTATAGATTTGGTGTTTCTGTTTCTTCATATGGTTCAATTTTGTTTTCTTATTGTTTTTTCAATTTAGTTTCAAATTTTTTTAAAATTATCTAATTTGATCATTGAGGTTAGATAGATGTTAATGCCGTATCCGTACATATCACATACAACTGTTATATATTTTAATTTCTTTTTAATTATTTGTGTTTCGACCTGATCCGAGGCGGATCCTGCTAAAACATACGAACGTTGTCTGGCGGACGGTCACGAGCAGTTAAAGGCGGACGGACGCACGATGCAGCTGCTACGGATCGGGCGGACGCTTTCTCTCCAGCTGACGCAGACCGAGCGGACAGTACAGTGACAGACGGACGCTGCTCACCACTCCAAGCCGGGCGGTCGTCCTCGTACTCCAAGCGTTGCTCCATACACCAAGTCGGGCGGTCGTCCTCCTATTCCTGGCGCTGCTCCATACGCCAAGCCGGGCGGTCGTCCTCCTATTCCTGGCGCTGCTCCATACTCCAAGCCGGGGGGTCGGGTACTTGTCAAAGGCACTCCGATGCTCAAGTCAGTAATATGACAGAGCGTTCTAAAATGCATGCATGTGTTGCGGTCTAAGCAATCTGTCTAGAAATCATACCTGAGATATTTATTTATACTGATTGTAATGGGCTTTTACCTTTGGGGGCCTGGAAACGGCCCCAATAATACCTTAATCTTTATTAAGGGCTTTAATGTGTCATTAGCATTTAACTGTGTGGTTAACCGGTCAGAATGATCGATGAACGGTCTGATGAGTATTCGGCCAGTGACGTCCGGTTAAAATGATGGTCGGCCAGGATGGGAACCAGTAGGATGGCAACGTTCGGTCATACTGAATGCTCGGTGTTGGGAATCGTCCTGGGTGGGCGTTCGGTTTTGATTGCTCACCTGGGTAGACGTTCGACCTCGGTGCTCGACCTGGGTGAACGCTCGGCCTTGGTGCTCGACACGGGCGGACGCTCGGTCCTGATTGCCATTTTAGGCGGACGTCCTATCTTTGGGAGGACGATCGGCTTCCTAAATGCCATCTTGGGCGGACGTCCCATCTTGAATGGCTGGACGCTCGTCCTAATTGCCATCTTGGGCGGACGTCCCATCTTGAATGGCTGGACGCTCGTCCTGATTGCCATTTTGGGCGGACGTCCCTTCTTGAATGGCTGGACGCTCGTCCTGATTGCCATCTCGGTGGGCGGTAGTATTAACCGCTCGCTCGGTCTATGTGGGAGGTCCTGTTAGTACAATTTGAATTTTAATTTTCTAAAAGAATAAAAAATATTGTCATAGGTCATGTCATGATCATGCAACGTAACACTAACGTGACATTATTAGTGTTGTTGTTTTCAATTTAGGTTTCATATATTTTTAATTTTGATTCAGTTTAGTCTTTTTTTTTAAATAAAAAAATTTAATATCTTTTTAAATTAAGACTTATATATATATTAAAATATTTTTTAAAAAATTTATATATCAAATTTCTCCATCTAAATATTTAAATTAATTTATATTTTATACTTTTACATAAAAGAATCTCTCTATTGAAACTTATAATTTTTAAAAAATATCAAAAATATAAATGTAAAGTCACACATGTAATTTTTAAATTGTTTAATGTGACAAATATGTTTAATGTGATACGTGTCACTGTACATTTACATTTTTAATATTTTTAAAAAATTGAGTTTAAATAAAAATTTTCTTTTTAAGTAGAATTGAAAAAATAATTAATTTAAATATTTAGGTGGAGAGATTTTATGTATATATTATAAAAAAATATTTTAACATGTATAAAAAAAATTTAAAATTTAAAATTAAAAATTCCACGAGTTGACATGTTAAGTTGACATGTTGAATCTATGGACCACATCAATTTAATGAAAATAACTAAATTTAACCATTTTAAATAACATGAGGACTAAATTAAACCAAAAGAAAATTGAGAGAATAAAATTGAAAAAATAATATAAAAGAATAAAATTGAAGCAAGGAAACAAATATGGGACCAAATATATAATTAAGCCAATCATATGAAAAGGTAAAAAGAAATGTTTACATTACTTTTCTAAATAAAACTCAAAAAGTAAGAAAACAATATTTATATGTAAGTAGAACTAATGCACACAGGACTTTTCATAACAGTTACAAATAGTCTTTTAAAACGGTTCTAGAAGTTTCATTATTTCAGTCGTTGTAAGTTTCATCGACAGCTAATACCATGGTAAAAATAATCCTTTTAACAATGGTTAAATGTCTCAAATCGTAGTCTTTATTGCAATCGGAGGAAAAGTGGGATGGTGCAGAGGTTAAATTACTATTGGTTCATTGTGCCCATTGTTTCTAGAAATGGCATGTCCTAATGAAAACCTTGTTGGTGAACAAAAACCAACGAAACCGAAGGACAAGAAGGAATCGAGAATGAAGAATATAGCACAAAGGCAACGTAAAGAACAAAATGAGAGGGGAACAACTTAGGAAGGGAGTAAAAGGGCATGAAGTAGCGAGATGTGAGCAGAAATTGGCAAGCGACACAGCTACAACGAACAAGAACCTCAAAAGTGCGAGAAGAAGAAAACTAAAAATGGAGGAAAACAAAGAGTGAACGTTGTTTAGCGTTTAACGCGATTTACCTTCTTAACATAAAAATAAAAAAGTAAAAGAATTTATACATTACTTTTCTAAAAAAAAAAAAAAAAACTAAGAAAAACAAGTTTCACAACAATCCAACTTTTAATAGTAATAACACTGCTATATGATAAGTTACACATCAATAAAATTAGAATAGCCAAAAGCATATATGAATTTTTACCGTTATTCCAAAGTAATCATAATAGTATAAAATATACTAAAAGAAAAGATAAAATACTCATCAACACAATTCCTACACTTAATAGTTACAGTATGGATATAAGTAGTGTCGTCAAAATGGGTTGAAACCCGTGAAACAACCCGACTTACCACGGGTTTGAGCTGGGTTGGGTTGAAAAAAAATACAAAATTTTTTATGTGAGCCAATTTTGACCCGGCTCACTAAGAACCTGGCTCACACGGGTTGAACCCGTGGTGGGTCGAGTTGGCTCACCAACCCACAATTTTATTTTAATTAAATTAAATTAATTATTCAAATCCTATTTTTTTTATTGAAATCAAATTAATTAAATTAATTATCCAAAAGTTCGCCTCTGCAAATAAAACCCTAAGATTATAGATTGGATAATATTATAGATGGAGATAAAGAAGAAGATGCTTCAAGAGAGCATAATACTATGGATTTCCATTCAGAACTCCAATTTAAGATATGGATAATATTATAGATTGGATAATTCAGGAATATATCATTTGTTTTATCTTGTTTTTAGACCTATCTATAAGCATGACAGTTTTATCTTGTGCCATATATTTTTGTTAACGGCTATATGTAGTTTCTTGGTCAAACGATTGTGTATGTCTCATTAAACTAAATTGGCAAAATTTTATGCTTGATAGCTTAGAATATATATAACAATATATTTCTTTTGTGTCATTTTCTTTTATATCAATTGGTCCATTTATTATTGTTTCAATTTGATCGATCAAAGTAACATGTTATAAGAATATGAGAAGAAAAGGGTGAAAAAAAAGTTAATTAAGTGAGCCAATGAGCCAACCTGTTTAACCCACCAACTCGTGGTGGGTCGGGTCGGGTTCAAATTTTTTCAGCTCGTTAATAAATGAGCCGGGTTGGGTTGGCTCACTAAGTGGCCAACCCGTGGTGGGTCGGGTCGGGTTATCTGTTTTGACAGCTCTAGATATAAGTTTATCAAAAAGAAACTATAAACAACTCTAGACATATATATACAACATCAACAACTAAGAAAAACTAAGACTGGTTTTCTACTCCTTTCCTAGCTTTTCATCTGCTCATATCGTAAACATAATCATTGTAACCCAAGAGATGAACAAAAAACAAAGAAAATGGTAAGCTAATTTATCAAAGAACATACATAGGCATCATTTAATAATTCAACTATCAATCACCAAACAATATTCATACACATTTCATCATATAACTCTAGACTGACCATTCAGATACATATATTGATATCGAACTATAGAGACCCTGCCTTTGAGGCGGAACAACAACAATATCCTCATCAACAAATCACCACACTCCAAGGTAAATTCTTTCAAGAATTTATGACTAACAATTAACCAATAGACTAGGGATCTCCTATTGGTCTCTACCATATAACCATCATTCACTTCTTGAGACTGAAGGTTATTGAGAACGTCAGAGTAACCTTCATACTAGCTTCCTATATCAATACATACACTTAAAGATGTAACTATTTCAAAGGAATTCTTCTTGAACTCCTTATAATAATCATTCACATGCCAACACACCTTTCAATCTTATCACAGAATATAAGGTACGTCATTCTACCATTTACAACTAAGCACAAAAGAGAAAATTAATTAAATAACCAATGAAACCCATACTCACTTGCCTAACGAGCAGTCTTCACTCGCCTAGAGCAAAACCAATGAGCTCTCACAGCCCAACGAGCTGGTTTGTTACCAATGAGGAACATTAGTGTTTTGAAGTTAGTAATTTTGATGATGCTACAAAGTGAACAATATGAAGACTCTTGCTGCATCAAGTTTAAAAGCATATCTACATAATGATCAGCGAAGAAAAAGAACAAGAGTAAGATTCAAACCGAACGACAAATAAGTACACTGATGACAAATTTATGAACACCAAAAAACGGCGCCACAAACTTGTTTAACAATCGGCAAGTGTGACTGAATCGTATCAAGTAATAAAACTAGGTAAGACCAAGTATCATTTTCCCAAAGGACTCACGGCCTAGTTAGCTATATGATTTGTTGATTATTTAAGACTTGTTAACGATTGATTGTAGGGTTTAAATGCAAAAGACAGTAATTAAACATGTATGCATGAATTTGATCAATGGAAAAGAGGAAAATAAACACTTTAATGAATTAAATGGATGAGTATGTTGTTGGGGTTATCAATTTCATCTTGTTCACTCTCATATACTTTAGGAATTCATCATTCTTTTCATCAATTGCTAATGCCACTCTCTAAATCACCTTGGAAGAAGGCCTATCCTTAATTACGAGTTCATACAATTCCTAGCATTCCTAGTAATTAGTTCTAAAGTGCAGGAGCTTAAAGGCAACCAATATGCTATTGGGAGAAATTCCCCGGATCTAGATTTCCCCGTACGTTCCCATATCCACAAAATCAATAATCATGGCAATGAATGAGTTAAACAAAGCAAGCATTAAGCAAAGAGGAAAATCCCTAACTAAAGATGAAAGAAAGCATGTATCTTAATATAAGATGTTAAAACACAAATTCCATATATGAGAGTTTCACAAGACTACATTGATTCCCCAACAACAATACAAGCAAGGTTTAGTTCACCATATTCATGGTGAAACTAGATGAACAATAATGAAAGAATGAAAGATAGAACCCTAGAAAGAGGAGGAGGTAGCCTGAGCATCCAAGATCTTCCTTCAAGGGGTGGAAAAGTGAGTGTTTTCTTCGTCTCAGCCAAAGATACAAACCCTAGGACGTCCTAAAGCTTATATATTATTGTAAAATATACAGAAAATTAGACCCAAGCCCAAAATAGTGCCGCTCAGCGGTAAACTACCGCTCAACGGTAAGTGCGTGAGTTGTTTTCCTCCCCTCAGCAGCCTTTTCACCCCTCAGCGGATCCACCGTGATTGCCTGAGTGCCGCTCAGCGGTAAACTGCCGCTGAGCGACAGTTGCGGCTTCTCCTTTTGCACTTTTTTTTATGTCTTTTCTGATTCCATCTCTATCCTTCTTCACTTCTTTCACCAAATTCACCTTAAAACCTGCATAAAACACTGAAATCAAGCATAAACCTGTCTAGCTCTCTTATTTCTAAAAATATACCCAAAAGCATGATTTCAAGCTAGTTTCTAAGTGTTAAAGGTTGCTTTTAGTATCAATTTTAAGCATGAAAATAACAGTTTTTCAACTGTTATCACAACCCCAAACTTAGAACTTTGCTTGTCCTCAAGCAAACAAGATGTAACTCAATCTTCTACGAATCCTTATAATGGTTCACTCATTCAAAAATCTTCTTTTCAAGATAAGTAAAGACTTCGATCAAACTCATGACAAAGATTTCAATCAAGACGTGCACATGCTTTGGTGTTCACAAAGTCACTTAATATCCAACAAATGCTATTTTTCATGAATGATCAATCAACTAAACATGGATGTTCATGTGCTCAATGAATATTTCCTCACTAGGTAAAGTGTTTCACTCAAACACAAGTGTATAAGAGGTAATCACTCATTCACTCTACTATCACAATGTCACATGAATTGTCTTTGCCTTTCATTTAACCACAATCAAATAAATTCACAAGCATGCATCATCACATGGACTTTTTCAATGGCTTATAATGTGGCTGGGCTAATAAGAAAATTGGTTTTTCTGGATCACAAAACCCTTGAGTTAAGAGAATCATATCAACACAATCTTTCTTATTTATTCCCAACTTTCTTTTGCATTGAGCTTTGCTTTTTCTTTTGTTTTCTTTTCTTTCTCTTTTTCTTTTTCTTTTCACATTCTTATTTCTTAGCACTTAGCTCAATGCTTTCAATTTCCCTTTCTATTTTCCAACAACCCCAAACTTGAACATTTATCAATACCACAAAATATTTTCAAATCATGTTCAAGGCTAAGGGTTCAAAGGATAGAACACAAAGTGTTCTCTTTTAGTGGCTAATCATGAAATTGGCTAATATAAGGGTTACCAACAAATGGCCTTGATCATATGATGCAAACAAGCAAGTAATTCAATCATAGAAAACTTGGGCAAAGTCATTCATGCTTCCAAAAGAATAGTATTCATTCACACAAACTTTGGAGCTCAGAACCTCACACATAAGCTCATTCACATTTGACATAAACATCCTGCTTAATATCACAATCACAATCACAACATCATGCATTTGTTCACAAAGCTTGTGAATCACCTGTATAAGCATATAATGTACATCTCCACATCAATCAATATCAAAGCATCATCAAGCATTACTTTATCAAACAATCACAATCACAAGCAAACCATCATAACAGACAAAGTTTTCAATTGAGTACATCAAACCCTATTCTAAAAACATAAGTAAGTAAGTTCAGAACACAAAATCAAACAAAAGCATAAGTCCTGCTCTAGTTATGATAGCATTCATCGGTAAATGCTATCTCAACTCCTCATCAATCTGAGCTGTCATCTGTATCCTCCTCTTCTTCCTCATCTTCCGCATCCTCAAATGCATCATCATCATCAGCTTCAACATCATCTTCCTCCATCTCCATAGCTGAAGCTTCAGCTGCTTCAGCTCTGCCTCCTTGTACCTGCTCTTCTGGCCAAGCTACCACATTATGAAACTCCTCCATAGTCCACCTGTGTGTTGGAGGTGTATCATACATTCCAACAATCATCTCTGAAGTAGCCACCTGCCCTCTGTGGATAGACTGTAACTGTGCACCTATAAGAGACATGTACATGTCCCTCATTTGAAAAGGTTCTGCTTCATGTGTTTCAGCAGATGCTCGACTCTATGCTTGCCCTCTTTCTCTGCGAGTACGGCGTGGTGGAACTGGTTGAGCTGCTTCCTCACCTCCACAATATTGTCTATAATAAGCCTCATCAATTGCTTTCCTTGGCCTTTCAAAGGGTGGAGCTGAAGTATCCACCCCAGCTATCTTGCAGAGGTGTGTGATTAAAGACGGATGTCCTAAGGGTGCTTTGTTGTTTGTTGTGTTAGCGCATACCCTTATCTCATCAGTAAAGGAGGAGTGCCCTGCTAAGAGTAACGTCTGACACATGAGAACATGGCTGAATGTTGGCATGAGAAAAAGCCATCCAATACTTTGTAAGAGGAGTCAAATCAGTCCTCCTAATGTTCACTACAGAGCTAGTTCTATTCCTCTGAAAATGTCCTCCAGGTACACATAAAACTCTCTCCACATCATCAAAATCAGTGCCTTCTTCCATACAGAGAGCAAATTGGCACTACTCACCAGCCCACACAATATCCAAGAAGTTGTTGATGGAATCAGGATCATACCTAATAGCATGGCCTCTAACATAGCCAAGGTAATTCTCAGCTGGATAATCACCAATCGTTCTTGCATTAGTGTAGAATTCTTTTACCACAACTATATTGGCAGGTGTAGGGTATGTGGCTAGCTTCCCCCAATCATTCCCTAACAATTGCTCTCCAAATTGAGGAGCAAAGTTAGGTATCATTCCAACCTTTCTCTCCATCAGTAGCCTCCTATCTTGGACCACCTTGAAATGCTTCTCATGTTTGCGAGATAGGAACCTACTAGAATGGGGTTGTTCTGGTTCCTTTTCTTTTCTTTTGGATGCCATGGTCTTTATTCTTTTGCCTGAAGAGGATGCCATTCCTACATCAAACACAAATACAAAACCACCAAAAATTGTTGTAATTCATTAGTAACACACAAACAACACCATATTTTGAAGCTAAACCACCGTTGAGGGTCAAAAATCACCCCTCAGCGCCACCAGTGCAGCAATTCAACAAAAATCTAATGTCTGTTAGAGTGCCGCTCAGCGGCAATTTACCCCTGAGCGGTGACTCTGCAGATTTTTGAAAACTTCGTTTTTAACCTGTCCTAACTCCATCCACATGCAATTTTCAGTTGTCTAGATCAAACTCATTCAGTTCAATCAGTTCAAACTTCAATTAAATCATCAAATCATGCATAGAAATCAAAACCCCTAAAGATTCATGCTTTAACAATCAAATTCACATTCAAGAACCCTAGAATAAAAAATGCTTGACTTACTTGGGTGGAGATGCTAGATGAACTGAGAATGCTTTCAAGATATGATGCTCTCTCTTCCTACCCCAAACTTAGATGGAAAGCTAGTGATAAAATGAGTGAAAGAGAGATTCTCTCAAGAGGGATGAGGGAAAAGTTGTAGAGAACCTTTTGAAAAAGTATGTAGGAGTGTGTGTGTAGAGAAAAATCTAAAAAGATAAACTAAGGCGCAGCTCAGGGTATTGATAACAGTTGAAAAACTATTATTTTTATGATAAAAATTGACACTAAAAGCAACCTTTATACTTAGAAACTAGCTTGAAATCATGCTTTTCTTCATATTTTTGGAAATAAGAGAGCTGGACAGGTTTATGCTTGATTTCAGTGTTTTTGTGCAGGTTTTAAGGTGAATTTGGTGAAAGAAGTGAAGAAGGAGAGAGATGAAATCAGAAAAGACATCAAAAAGTGCAAAAGAAGAAGCCGAAGTCACCGCTCAGCGGCAGTTTACCGCTGAGCGGCACTCAGGCACTCACGGGAGATCCGCTGAGGGGCAAAATGGCCGCTGAGGGGAGAAAACAAGACACGCACTTACCGCTGAGCGGTATTTTACCGCTGAGCGGCACTTTAATGGGCTTGGACCTAAGTTTTTGTAATTTACGAATGGTATTTAAGCTTTAGGGTTTCCTAGGGTTAGGTATCTTTGGCTGGAACGAAGCAAACACTCTCTCTTCCACCCCTTTGAAGGAGGATCTTGGATGCTGGGGCTTCCTCTTCACCTGTTTAGGGTTTATTCTTTCATTCTTTCATTGTAATTCATCTAGGTTCACCATGAATATGGTGAACTAAACTCTGTATGTTTGTTGGGGAATCAATGTAATCTTGTGAAACTCTCATATATGGAATCTGTTTTTACATCTTTTAATTAAGACTTATGCTTTCTTTTCATCATTAGTTAGGGTTTTTCCTCTTTGCTTAATGCTTGCATTGTTTAACTCATTCGATGCATGATTATTGGTTTTGTCGATACGGGCACGTACGGGGAAGTCTAGATCCGGGGAATTTCTCCCAATATGATATTGGTTGTCGTTAAGCTCCTGCACTTATGAACTGATAATTAGGAATGCTAGGAATTGTATGAACTCGTGATTAGGGAGAAGCCTTCTAGAAAGGTACTTTAGAGAGTGGCATTAACAATGATGATTTGAATGTTGAATTCCTAAAATATATGAGAGTGGATAAGATGAAATTGACCCCCAACAACATATTCATACATTAATATCATTGAAAGTGTTTATCTTTTGCTTTTTGCCATTGATCAAAACTTCATGCATACATGTTTATTTTCTGTCTTGCATATTAAACTCCAAATATTTTATCTGTAAGTCTTAGCTAATTAAGAAATCACATAACTAAACTAGGCCGTGAGTCCTTTGGGAAGAACGATACTTGGTCTTACCAAGTTTATTACTTGAACGATTCGGTCATACTTGCCGATTGAAAAACAAGTTTGTGACATCATATTTTGGTGTTCATAAATTTGTCCATCAGGTATAAAAATACCCTAATGGGCTCGAGTTCCGCTTAGGGGCAACCTAAGCCCAATCTGCGACACTACCGCTCAACGGTAGTTTGTCGCTCAGCGGCACTTTCGGGAAGTGCTCTTCTTCTTCCTAGCTTAACCTAGGTGCCTCCTACCCATGCCTCTCACTTACTCCCTGCAATAACATGTTCGAATTACTCATGCAAAATCCTATTATGCAACTACAGCAGAACAAACAAAAAATATAATCAATCAACTGGGTTGCCTCCCAAGTAGCGCTTGTTTAACGTCACGAGCCTGACCCAAAATCCACCTACACCCATCAGTAGGTGCAAAACTTTCTTACCAACACCCATCAGTAGGTGTAACAAACCTAGTATCCTTTAGTGGATACTTAACCACCTAGCATCCTTCAGTAGATGCTATATCCCAGCAAAATATTTACAAAAATAATGTCCAACTGATTAAAAATTACAAAACCAAAATAAAATCAAAGTAAATATTGTCCTCAAATTACTGGAATGCCTTCCAGCAAGCGCTCTTTTAACGTCATTAGCTTGACCCAATAAAGTTCAAGTTCCTTCTTCCTGGTTGATGTCCATATTCCACCAACTCCTCAACTGCTTCCGGTGTACTGTTTTGACTCTTCTAGAATATGGAGACTCTATCTCTATCATCTCCTTTTCTTTATAGCCTTTCACAACCCACAACTTGTTTTTGAATCTCACAGGTGTACCCAGTTGGAGTTGTTCTTTCATCCAGTCATCAAGAACTTTTCTTCCTCTTCCAATCTTTTCTTTTTTCGGTACCTGAAACAATAAACAATGTTTACCTTTAACCTTGGGCTTTTCATATTGAGGGCTAGTCATGAGTACATCTTGAAATGCAGCTTTATGACTAGCTTCTTCCTCCTGCATCTGCCTCTCTTCTTTGAAGACATCTACAACAACTCTCTCTTCTCTGTCTTGGAGCACCACTATACCTTCGTTCACATCAATGATAGCTTTGGCCGTTTTCATAAACGGTCTTCCAAGAATAATGGGTATCTTTTCAGTCTCCATCTCCATCACCACAAAGTCTACCAAGAACTGGAGTTTGCCTACACAAACTATAATATCTTCTGCTATTCCACAGGGTTCCTTTGAAGATCCATCTGCCATTACTAAGTTAACCTTTATAGGCTTCACATCAACATCACTGATCTGCTCCAGTAAAGAATAAGGTATTAAGTTAACACTTGATCCTAAATCGAGTAAGGCCTTGTTTATCCTTTTCTTCCCTATTGTGCATGGAATGGAGAAACCTCCTGGATCTTTTGCCTTTAGAGGGAATGGTTCCTTTTTAACAGGTTTATACTTCTTTGTATCATCATCCCTACGTCTTTTCTTTGTAGAGACTTCTTCCTCAGGTTTAGTATAAACTGCAATTTGTTGTAATAACTGATTCCAAGGTACATCATTGTCCACCATCTTGAATAATTCTGTAAAATCAAATTGCTTCTCTTGATTTATTGGAAAAGGAAAAATATCATTAGTCTCTATCTCTCTTCTCTCTCCTTTCTCTTTTTCTCTTCTTTTTCTTTTTCTCTCTCTTCTTTTTCTTTTTCTCTCTTTTCTCTCTCTTCTTTTTCTTTTTCTCTCTTTTCTCTCTCTTCTTTTTCTTTCTCTCTCTTTTCTCTCTCTTCTTTTTCTTTTTCTCTCTTTTCTCTCTCTTCTTTTTCTTGCTCTCCTTCTTCTAACTCAACTCTCTCATCATTTGTACTCTCCACCACTTTGCATTATTCCCTGGGGTTAACCTCAGTATTAGCCCCAAAATTTTTGTTTAGCCTCTCTTCCAACTGCTTGGTAATCTGACACATTTGAGTCTCCCAATTCTTAATAGTAGCTTCAGTGCTCTTTTGAGTAGACTCAGTTTTCTGTATGAACTGATGAAGAGTTTCTTCCATCCTCCATCCTTATTGACCTTTCATTAAGTATAGAAATTTGTTGCCATAAGGTTGGTTGTTGCTGTTGCTTATTGAATTGCCCAGTTTGTCCAGCTTGCCCAGTTTGTCCGTGACCAATGCTTGGGTGTGGTTTCCACCCTTGATTAAAATTCCCCTGACGGTATTGATTGGCCATGAAGTTAACATCCTCTAAGGCTTCTACTGGAAAAGCGCCCGAACGTCTATAATATTATAGACGTCCGCCCCCTCCCAGGACGGACGTTTAAGGGGCTGACATGGGGAGTTGAAACGTTCAGTTGTTCAGCCTAGTAGACGTCCGTCCCTCTCCCACGAACGTCTATAATATTATAGACGTCAAGCCCCTCCCAGGACAGACGTTTAAGGGGCTGACATGGGGAGTTGAAACGTTCAATTGTTCAGCCTAGTAGACGTCCGTCCCACTCCCACAAACGTCTACAATATTGTAGAAGTCCGACCACCTCCAAAACGGACGTGCAAAAGGCTGACGGGTTCAACTACCCTGTCAGCCTCTTGAACGTCCGTTCTGGAGGGGGCCGGACGTCTATAATATTGTAGACGTCCGGGCCCCTCTAGAACGGACGTTCAAAAGGCTGACGGGGGTAGTTGAAGAGTTGATTGCTTCAGCCTTTTGAACGTCCGTTCTGGAGGGGGTCGGACGTCTATAATATTATAGACGTCTGGCCCCCTCAAGAACGGACGTTTAAAAGACGTTTAAAAGACGTTTAAAAGAAGGACATATATACCAAAACGCGAATCCGCAAGGAGTTACGCGCTTTCGTGAGAGTTCCCTCTGCGTATTGCATTTCCAGGTTGGTTTTTATCTGTTTTGGACCATTTAATCTTACTTTTATTCCGGTTAAATTGTTCAGTGATGAAATATCTTTCATTTGGACCGATTAAAAATCGTTTTCGGTGCGTTTTGGTGCAGTTTGTTCCGTGTTCTTGGGCGGCGTTTTTTGGCCTACGTTTTAGGTTGTGCACTCCTCCATTTCCCTCCATTTTCATTTTGAATCTGCTCTTCAGGTTAGTTTCTTCGTTAATAATTTATTGATAGCATTTTGTGTATGCATGTTTTTGACGTGTTATTATAATTTTCATTGAGTGACCCTTAGACGTTTGGCAGTGCACAAACAGACGTCCAAACCCTGTAACCCTAAATAACCCTTAGACGTCCGTTCCGATACAAACGGACGTCTATATAGACGTCCGACCTTGCACAACAGACGTTTGGTTAACGTCACCCACAAAGATGTCGGGTGCATGTCGGACGTCAAAAGGCCAAAATAACAGACGTCTAAAGCCCTTTCTGCACTAGTGCCAAGAATATTTTTAGCGATTCTGACATACAATTTATTTTAGTTGCATGCCATTTAGCCCACTCATCTTCTTTAGTTTTTGTCAAAATCCTTTTTGTTTGCACTCCAAGATTCAGAGATGGGATAGACTTGCTAATGACCAATCCAAGCCTTTATATCAACCCCCTTGATTGTGGAATAAAATGTTTCATCACTCATCTTTCTGTTGGAGTAGAACATCCTCACCAGTTTCAGATATCTGTGAGAAACCATGATTTTAATCTTCCTTAGACTTAAAAGCTTCCCTTAATGTCTTCATCCCTAACCGTCCCTGTAGGATTAGCATTCCTTACAATCCGGGCAACGTCTTTCACAGTTCTAGGGTTTGTAACTCTTCAGTTTCGAAAACACTGAGTTCACAATAGGTTTTCAAATCTAGTATTTATAAATTTGTGCGTCAAATCTTATCATATTCAAGCACAATTAAAATTTTCAAAAACAGAGAGCCCAATAATATAATTTCATCAAGGTCAAATTTCAAAAGGGTTTGACGTTTTACTATGCGGTTGAAACCAAAGGGTCACCCATATCACGTCAAACTCTTTAGGGATTGGATGCCAATTTCTCCCAGTAGTTATTGAAGTAAGCTAAAGGCTTATGATTGACAATAATACGTCCAAGTATTACAACTATAGAACGTCGAATTTTTCGGGGCTTCGACGTTTGAGTTTTACAACTATGTCAAGTTGTCATGGTATTGGACGTGCTATTCTGAAGTTATATTGAAACTAAATCTATTCTCTAAATCCTTTTCTCAAATGGCTTCTTCATCAAATCCCCTTAGTAGTCAGATTAAGTCAACAATAAAAAATAGTCATTCACAGTCATTGATTTAAAAGGAAAATATGATTTCATTCATATTCATATTGATTACAATCAGATAGAAGCAAAAAGATGTGGCATATAATGCCAATAGCAAAACAAACACAAAACAAATAACAAACCAAAACAAACACAAAATAAAAACAAAAAACAAACTCCATACTAATATTCTAAGCCTCTATTCTGATTCAGAAAATTTCTATTGAATCCTCCTCACTAGACTCTTCACTTGAATCTTCAGTTGGAGAATCAGTTTTATTCTTTTTCTCATGCATAGCGTCTATCTTCTGTTCGAGTCTCCTGAGTTTTTCAACAACAAATCTTTCAAAATTGGTTTCAGGGAAGAAGTTGGTGCGGTCTTCATTTAGTGCAGGTGTGCTTCCAGAACTTTGAACAATATTCTCTTCATCCTTGAAGCACCATCCCTTTGTGGTCTTCACAAGGCCAATGGAAGTCAAGGTGTTTCAATTTAGAACAGTGGAGCAGTTACAAGAGCATTTCTTTTCACCACTAACATCCATACCTTGAAGGGTCGGGATTTTGCTAATAAACACATCATATGGTAGATGTCGTGCATGTTTGGTTCCTGCATCAATCATATGATCTTTTATTACTTCCACCCAAATGGTAGAAACATCATTCTTGATGGCATGTAGCAGAAAAACATCTTCAGTTGTCATTCTGTCTTGTAGAAGTCTAGTAGGTAAAATCACCCAAGCAAGAATGTGTACTGTTATCTTTTCTTCTTTATTCAGTCCCTTATGCACATATAATCTTTCAGTTGTGTATCTCCCAGCAAACCTTAACCAATTACTGCACACGTCCTTTTTCTTCGGCCATCTGTTTGTTTCTGAGTACCGTAAGTGAGAGAATAACCCTTCAGCTTTTAGTCCTGCTGATAACGGTTGAAAAACCGTTATTTTTATGCTTAAAATTGATACCAAAAGCAACCTTTAAGACTTAAAAACTAGCTTAAACTCATATTTTTTCTTTAGTTTTGTGAATAAGAGAGTTAAAAGTGAATTTAATGGTTTTGTGCAAGATTCCCTTGATTTTGTAGGCTAATTGAATGATTTGAAAAACGAATTGAAGTACCGAATGATTGGAATGCTAAAAAGTCAACCAGAAACCAGAAAAGTCAACCAGTCAACCAGAAAAGTCAACCAGTCAACCAGAATGCTGAAAAGTCAACCAGAATACAGAAAAAGTTCCGCTGAGCGGCACTTTTCGGGTGCCAGAATCACCGCTGAGGGGCAAAAACAGCAACTGGGGGAAAAATGGATCATGCGCTATTACCACTCAGCGGTAAAATACCGCTGAGCGCCATTCTAAGTGGGCTTGGACCGTTTTTCTTTTGTTTTTATGGGCTTGGACTTGTTTTATGTTATTTTTATGCTCTATTTAAGGACTTCACGTCCTAGGGTTTGTATCTTTGGCTGGGAGGAAGCAAAAACACACTTTTCACCCCTTGGGGGTAGATTGGGAGATGGTGACAGCTCTCCTCTTCTCTTCCTAGGGTTTTTCCATCTCTTTCATTCTTTCGTTATTGTTCATCTAGTTTCACCATGAATATGGTGAACTAAACCTTGTATTGTTGTTGGGGAATCAATGTAGTCTTGTGAAACTCTCATATATGGAATTTGTGTTAACATCTTATTTTAAGATACATGCTTTCTTTCATCATTAGTTAGGGTTTTTCCTCTTTGCTTAAAGCTTGTTTTGTTTAACTCATTCAATGCTATGATTATTGATTTTGTCGATATGGGAACGTACGGGAAAATATAGATCCGGGGAAATTCTCCCAATAGCATATTACCTAGACATAGGAATATGAGGGTTGGTTGTCGTTAAGCTTCTGCACTTCAGAATTAATTATTTTGGATGCTAGGAATTGTATGAACTCGTAATTAAGGATAGGCCTTCTTGCAAGGTGATTTAGAGAGTGGCATTAACATTGATGAAAAGAATGGTGAATTCCTAAAAGTATATGAGAGTGCATAAGATGAAATTGATTGCCCCAGCAACATACTCATCCATCTAATTCATTCAAGTGTTTGTGTTCCTCTTTTCCATTGATCAAATTCATGCATACATGTTTAATTATTGTCTTCTACATTTAAAACCTATAATAAATTGTTCACAAGTCTTAAATAATCAACAAATCATATAACTAACTAGGTCGTGAGTCCTTTGGGAGAACGATACTTGGTCTTACCGAGTTTTATTACTTGATACGATTCGGTCACACTTGCCGAGGGTTAAACAAGTTTTTGGCGTCGTTTTTCGGTGTTCATAAATTTGTCATCAAGTTTTTGACGTCGTTGCCGGGGACTCGTGGTTTAACTAGTTTATTTGTGTGATTATTGATTATCTTTGACTTGAATTTGAAATTTTGAAATTTGAATTTTTGTTTTTATTTTCTGTTTTTATTTTTCGGTTTTTATTTTATTTTATTTTATTTTATTTTATTTTATTTTATTTTTTGTTTTTAAATTTTTCTGTTTTTATTTTTCAGTTTTTTTTTTCAGTTTTTATTCTATCTTCTTATCTCTTATTTTATATCTTCTCTATCTTTTTGTGTTAACAATTATTTTTAGGGTTTTGTGCCTAATGCCTACAGGATGCAATTCGGTCAAGAATTTAACTATATGGGCACTCAATTCTACCAAGGTAAACAAAGGAAAGCAAGAGATATCATCTTTCAGGCAAGGCATGGAGGAATCACTAGGTCATGCATGGGATAGGTACAAAAGCCTATTAAGAAAGACTCCCACTCATGGATTTGACGAAGTAGAAGTAGTCCTAATCTTTCTTGGAGGTCTTGGTTCACAAACCAAGATGATGCTTGACACCTCAGCTGGAGGAAATATCAAATGGAAAACTCCAGAGGAAGCTACAGAAATAATTGAAAACATGGCTACTAATGATAATGAGCTGAACAGTGAAAGAGGAGCTCATATTCAACAAAATGGAGTTCTACAGTTGCAATCCAATGATGCCTTGCTAGCTCAGAACAAAATACTAACTCAACAATTGGAGACTCTCACAAAAACGCTTGCACAACTTCCAAAAGAGTTAAAGACTGCTGCACAGGTTCAACAACAGATGTGTGAACTATGTGGAGGTGACCATATCAATGGGCAATGCGCCTTTCTAGTGGAAGCTTTAGAGGATGTTAACTTCATGGCCAATCAATTTCCATACTGTCAGGGGAACTTCAATGAAGGGTGGAAACCACACCCAGGCATTGGTCAAGGACAAAGTGGGCAAGCTGGACAAATTGGGCAATTTAATAAGCAACAACAACAACCAACCTTATGGCAACAAATTTCTATACTTAATGAAAGATCAATAAGGATGGAAGAAACTCTTCAGCAATTCATACAGAAAACTGAATCTTCTCAAAAGAACACTGAAGCTGCTATTAAGAACTTGGAGATTCAGATGAGTCAAATTACTAAGCAGTTGGAAGAAAGGCCTGACAAGAATTATGGGGCTAATACTGAGGTTAACCCCAGGGAAGAGTGTAAAGTGCTAGTGAATGTAAATGTTGAAAAAGTTGAGTTGGAAAAAGAAGAGAGAAAAGAGAGAGAAGAGAGAGACGAGAAAGAAGAAGAGAAAATTTGTGTGAAGATTAAGAAAGTAAGTAAAAAAAGAAAAGAAAAAAAGAAAGTGAGAGAAAAGAGAAAAAGGACGAGAGGAAGAGAGAGAGAATCATATGAAAAACCCTTTCGTCATCCAAAGAAGTATCATAGGAAGGAAAAGAAATTTAAGTGCTTCATTGAAATCTTCAAGAAATTGGAGATTAAAGTTCCTATGATTGAGACATTGCAACAGGTTCTTGGTTTGATCAAATTTCTGAAGAAGTTCAGTAGAAAGAAGAAAAAGAAGATGGAACATGAGCTTTATTGGGTCAAGCTAGTGACGTTAAAAGAGCGCTTGCTGGGAGGCAACCAGTGATTTAAGAACTTTTAATTTTTGGTTTGGTGATGTAATTTTGAACTTTTGGGTATTTTTGTTTTTGTTATAAGTTTGTTACAGGGTTTACATCTACTGATGGATGTTAGGCGGAAGAGTATCTACTGAAGGATACTATGTTTGTATACACCTACTGATGGGCGTTCGTAAGAAAGATTTGCATCTACTAAAGGGTGTTAGAGGATTTTGGGTCAGGCTCGTGACGTTAAACAAGCGCTACCTGGGAGGCAACCCAATTGATTGATTTTATTTGTATTGTTTGTTTTGATTCTGCTTTAGTTGCATGATAGGGATTAAATGTTTAAGTGATCTGAGAACTTAATTACAGGGAGCAAGTGAGGGGCATGAGTAGGAGGCATCTAGGTTAAGCTAGGAAGCAGAAGAACACTTCACGAAAGTTCCGCTGAGCGGCAAACTACCGCTGAGCGGCAAACTACCACTGAGCGGTAGTGTCGCAGAATGAGCTTAGGTTGCCCCTTAGTGGAACCTAAGCCCATTAGGGTATTTTTATACCCTAAGTCATGCTTTGGCCTCTATTTTAGATTCTTCTCTGCACACACACTCCTAAACACTTTTCGAAAGGTTCTCTACATTTTTCCTTTCATTCCTCTTTAGAAAATCTCCCTTCCACTCACTTTCTCACTAGTTTTCCATCTAAGTTTGGGGTTAGGAGAGAGCATCATTGATGGGGCTGAGTTTTTCAAAGCACTAGAATAGGATTTGTTTTATCAATCACTTTTGTTTTTAGAATAGGATTTGATGTACTCAATTGGAAACTTTGTCTGTTATGATGGTTTGCTTATGATTGTTGTTTAATAAGTAATGCCTGATGATGCTTTGATATTGATTGATGTTGAGAATGTGCACATTATATACTTATACAGGTGGTTCACAAGCATTGTGAACAAATGCAAGATGTTGTGATTGTGATTATGATTCTAAGCAGGATGTTATGTGTGGAATGTGAATGAGCTTATATGTGAGGTTTTGAGCTCCAGAGTTGTTATTGTTGAATACTATTACTGTGAAAGCATGAATGACTTTGCCTAGGTTTTCTATGATTGAATTACTTGCTTGTTTGCATCATATGATCAAGGCCTTTTGTTGGTAACCCTTTTATTAGCCAAATTCATAAATTTAGCCCACTAAAAGAAAGCATTATGTGTTCTATCATTTGAACCCGTAGCCTTGAACATAATTTGAAAACCCCTTGTGAAAAGCTTTACCTTGAGTTAAGTAGAAAATATTTTGTGGTATTGACAAATGTTCAAGTTTGGGGTTGTTGGGAACTTATGAAAGGGAAATTGAAAGCATTGAGCTAAGTATGTGAAAAGAAAAAGAGAAAGAGAAAGAAAAGAGAAGAAAAAGCAAAGCTCAATGCAAAGGAAAGTTGGGCATAAGTAAGAATGGTTGTGTTTATATGATTCTCTTAACTCAAGGGTTTTGTGATCTAGAAAAACCAATTTTCTTGTTAGCCCAGCAACATTATAAGCCATAGAAAAGTCCTTGTGATGATGCTTGCTTGTAAGTGTTTTTGATTGTGGTTAAATGAAAGCCAAAGTTGATTCATGTGACATTGTGATAGTAGAGTGAATGAGTGATTACCTCTGATACACTTGCGTGTTTGAGTGAAACACTTTATCTAGCGAGGAAAGATTCCATGAACATATAAGAACATCTTTGCTTAGTTGATTGATCATTCATGAAAAGTAGCATTTGTTGGATAATATGTGATTGTGTGAACACTAAAGCATGTGCATGTCTTGATTGAAATCTTTTCAATAAGCTGAATTGAGCACTTACTTATCTTGAAAAGGGAGTTTTGAATGTGGTGAACCATTATATGGATTGATGGAAGATTGAGTTACATCTTGTTTGCTTGAGGACAAGCAAATTTTTAAGTTTGGGGTTGTGATAACGGTTGAAAAACCGTTATTTTTATGCTTAAAATTGATACCAAAAGCAACCTTTAAGACTTAAAAACTAGCTTGAACTCATATTTTTTCTTTAGTTTTGTGAATAAGAGAGTTAAAAGTGAATTTAATGGTTTTGTGCAAGATTCCCTTGATTTTGTAGGCTAATTGAATGATTTGAAAGAAGAATTGAAGTACCGAATGATTGGAATGCTGAAAAGTCAACCAGAAACCAGAAAAGTCAACCAGTCAACCAGAAAAGTCAACCCGTCAACAAGAAAAGTCAACCAGTCAACCAGAATGCTGAAAAGTCAACCAGAATACAGAAAAAGTTCCGCTGAGCGGCAAAAAACCGCTGAGCGGCACTTTTCGGGTGCCAGAATCACCGTTGAGGGGCAAAAACAGCAGCTGGGGCCAAAATGGATCATGCGCTATTACCGCTAGCGCCATTCTAAGTGGGCTTGGACCGTTTTTCTTTTGTTTTTATGGGCTTGGACTTGTTTTATGTTATTTTTATGCTCTATTTAAGGACTTCACGTCCTAGGGTTTGTATCTTTGGCTGGGAGGAAGCAAAAACACACTTTTCACCCCTTGGGGGTAGATTGGGAGATGGTGACAGCTCTCCTCTTCTCTTCCTAGGGTTTTTCTATCTCTTTCATTCTTTCGTTATTGTTCATCTAGTTTCACCATGAATATGGTGAACTAAACCTTGTATTGTTGTTGGGGAATCAATGTAGTCTTGTGAAACTCTCATATATGGAATTTGTGTTAACATCTTATTTTAAGATACATGCTTTCTTTCATCATTAGTTAGGGTTTTTCCTCTTTGCTTATAGCTTGCTTTGTTTAACTCATTCAATGCTATGATTATTGATTTTGTCGATATGGGAACGTCCGGGGAAATCTAGATCTGGGGAAATTCTCCCAATAGCATATTACCTAGATATAGGAATATGAGGGTTGGTTGCCATTAAGCTTCTGCACTTCAGAATTAATTATTAGGGATGCTAGGAATTGTATGAACTCGTAATTAAGGATAGGCCTTCTTCCAATGTGATTTAGAGAGTGGCATTAACATTGATGAAAAGAATGATGAATTCGTAAATGTATATGAGAGTGGATAAGATGAAATTGATTGCCCCAGCAACATACTCATCCATCTAATTCGTTCAAGTGTTTGTGTTCCTCTTTTCCATTGATCAAATTCATGCATACATGTTTAATTATTGTCGTTTGCATTTAAAACCTATAAGAAATTGTTCACAAGTCTTAAATAATCAACAAATCATATAACTAACTAGGCCGTGAGTCCTTTGGGAGAACGATACTCGGTCTTAACGAGTTTTATTACTTGATACGATTCGGTCACACTTGCCGAGGGTTAAAGAAGTTTTTGGCACCGTTTTTTGGTGTTCATAAATTTGTCATTACCTGCAACTTGAAACCAGACATCATTGTCAATGTGAACATTTACTCCTTTTACTCGAGAATGAAGGACACCATCTATGTTTCTCATATTATTGTAGAAGACCCTTACTAATTCAGAGTACCAATCACCCTGCATCTGGACAAGTGTAGAGAGACCTTGAGTTTCAATCCATTCCTGGAAGTGAAATCCTTCTTTTTCAAATAAGTCGAGGTTCAGATATTTGTGAGGAACAATATGTTTAAACTTCATCCACCTCAGAAACTCTAGACGAGTCTCCTCATCATTGATCCACTCGGAGAGATAAGCATTTATTGCAGCCACAACAACCTTTCCTTTATCTCTTGAAGGATGTGATGAAGAAGCCATTTGAATTTGGATACCAGATAATTTTCCTCAGTATTAGGGTTTAGTACCATTGTACTTACAGAACAATGAATTAGTGGATATGATTTCTACCAGAAATCTTAAGTCACTCGTGCAATATAGAAACAACTCAGTGTACATAAGATTTTCAAATTCAGTGTATATAAGGGTGTGCAACTTCAGGCATTCAACGTCAAATAACATAACAACCAACGTTAACAATAACCAGTGACATTATTGTAAATAAATTCATTCGGTCCACGTCGTGTGGTATCAATATTGGACGTGGATCTCTTTGTTTCAAATATTACGTCAAATCCCTTAGAGTTCGACATACTCTTGGTGGTTTAAAAGAAAAAATAAAAAAGAATTAAAAAGAGAGTAACTCTTTTGTTTTTGGCTTACAATAACACGTCAAGTGGCTTTAGAACCGACGTAATATTGGTTGTTTAAAATAAAAAAGAATAAAAGAATGGCGCGCTTGTTTATATTAATATATTACTGAACATATATTGAAACTGTATCCTTCCTACAAATCTCTAAATCCTGTTCTCAAATGGCTTCTTCATTTTCACGGCGTGGAAAGAAGGCTACACAGGTTGTAAGAAATGCTAGTCTAAATGGTGGGAGAAGTGATCATGAAGCATGATACAAATTTGGATGTTATAGAAAACTCTTCGAGGTGGTCCCTCACAAGTTCTTGGATCTAGAATTATTCAGAAGTGAAGGGTTTCTTTTTCAAGAATGACTTGTAGATGTTGGTCTTGCAAAATGGTTTCTTTTGCATCGAATGATCTCAATATTCGACGTCAACTGTGTAAATAGATTCGAAATTTAAATTCTCTTGAAGTTGTTTCCACCATAAGAAATCGGATAACTCTGAAATCTAACGGTACAAAAAAATCCAAGACAATTTAAAAAAAGAATCATACATTGCCAAATGAGGAAGTTAAACAACTTTTTATAAATATATTTTAGTTCTCAAAATTGTTTCATTATTAAACATATTGTGATCCATATTTCTTTTTTCCTAAGTAGTTCCCTTTTAGTAAGATAACTTAACCATTTCTGTACTATAAAAAGCATTTTGTTGACTTCAATTTCAAAGGCCACCTTCATATGAACTGAGGCCTGAATGCGGCACTTTGAAATTCAAGTCAGTAAATTGCAATTTGAAGAACAAACATGTTCATAATCTAAGGAAAGAAAAGCGCTCAGGAGATAAAAAACATGAATCCTAATATGTTGAATACGGAAACAGGAAGCAAGGCATAACGTGAAATGCAAGCTATATTTATAGATGAACCGATGACGTACATCCTGTAATTATGCTTAGTAACTGCCACACTCCACCATCTTGTAGGAACGTCAAAGCCAGCTGAATGCAACATTCAAACATCTTTCAATGAAAAAGTAATAAATCTCGTTTGTTTCAGATAAGAACAAATGGACCCATAACGTCCAAACCCTACGGGGTTCGACGTTATATTGGATGATTAAAAAGTAAAAATAAAAAAGAATAAAAAATGCATGACCTTTGTCTTCTGGTTGAAGAAGACATCGAATGCACTCAATATTCGACGTCAACTGTATAAATTTAACTTGTCTTGGAGTTGTTTCCACCATACGAAATCAAATAGCTCTGAAATCTAATTGTAGAAGACAACTCCAAGACAATTTAAAAAGCGATTCATACATTGTTGAATGATGAAGTTGAACAACTTTTTTATATAATTATTTTAGATCTTAAAATTGTTTCAGCATTAAACATATTGTGAACCATATTTCTTTTTCCTAAGCACTTCCCTTTCAGTAAGATATGTTAACCAGTTCTGTACTATAAAACATTTTGTTAACTTTAACTTGAAAGGGCTCCTTCATATTAAATGACGATGAATGAACCACTTTCAAGTTCAAGTTATCAAATTGCAATATGAAGAACAAAAATGCTTCGAAATCTAAGGAAAAGAAAATGCAAAGGAAATAAAAAAACATGAATCCTAATATGTTGAATACGGAAACAGGAAGCAAGGCATTACGTGAAATGCAAGCTATATTTATAGATGAATCGTTGACGTACATCGTGTAATTATGCTTAGTAACTGTCACACTCCACCATCTTGTAGGAACGTCGAAGACCAGCCGAATTCGATGTTCAAACATCAATCAGATAAAAAGTAATAAATCTCGTTTGATTCAGATAAGACCAAATTGTCTACTTTTCAATCACCAACGAAGAAGGTGAGATTTGGAGGGATTAATTGAAGTAAAAAGTTTGATTGCCCCTGTAAATTCATATGATTCCACCACTACAAGAAATGTGGGTTTTTCCGGCGACATTTTACCGGCAGCCTATGAGCCCTCGGTAATGCAGTGGTGAAATAAAATACCGAAGGATTATGGGCCCTCGGTAATGTCTTCGAAGTATTTTGGCCAAAATAAGTTATTCCCTCTCTGCAATTCATTTTCCAATAGCCCAAGTTTGGTCGTCCAAAACCCTTGCTCAGAAACCCCTCCTCTTTGGTCCTCCAAAACGTCATCTTCCTCTCCTCTCCAACGAGAACACCAAACCCCAAGACCTAATCTTCCTCTCCTCTGCCCAAATTTCGAATCCCTCTCTCCCCAAATTACCAAAATGTTTGTCCCGCGGTTGCCCTGAGCCAAGCATAAGAAGGTGGAGGTCCATTTCTGGTCACGCTAAGGCGTTCTCCCGCAGAGCTGTGGTCGTTGGTGGCTAGTGTTTTGCGGTTTGTGTGGGTGGGTTCGTGGTGTTTCCGGCAGGGTGGTGGGTCGTGGTAGTTGGCGTTTACGGTGGTGGGGAATCATCGGGTTGGCTTGACGACGACGTTGAGGTGAAGTGGACTTGTTAAGTTCGTAGGGGTCGTGGTCTGTAAAGGCTGGCATCGTCGACCATTTTGCTTTCGAGGTAAGTTTTGTTTTCAAAATTGAATGGTTCTCGAGAAGAAGTTGTACTTCAATGATACCTTCTTTCTTTCTTTTTTTTCGTTTTAATTTTGTTTTGTCTCTGTCATTATATGTGTGGCAGAAATTGTGTTGTTTATGTATGACCTTAGAGTTTCTGAGCTTGGTTGCACCTTGAGAAATAGCTCAAAATTCTGGCTGTAGCATTTAGACCATTGGTAGCCATATATACTGTCATTCTACTTATTTGAGGAATTTTTGAGTGGTATGTTTGAGTCAAATACTTGGTTTGCAACCTGTTTCAATTTGTGAATCAAAATTTGGATGGTTGAGTTGAATATATGAAGTAAAATTAGGTTTGGAACATTGTTGATGTCCTCACTTACTTTGAATCTTTATTTTGATGGTATGATGGTTTATTTTACTGCATAATTGGCAATAGTAAGGGTTGGTTTTCGGTTTATGCTTTTTCTAGCACATAAAACTGAATCATACAACATCACATTGAGGCAATTAATGAGTAATTACTTATGATATGTATTTATTCTGAAGTCTTATTGTCAGGATATGATGTATGCATGTGTACCTCAAATCTGATTGATCACGGCATTGAAGAGTTGCTTGTACAATTGCCTTGAGAAGCAGATGAAATGGCCAACACGAACTGTAGCCAAATTAAATATTCATCACCCTTAGAAGATTGCAGAGGTTCTCCATAATTGTAAGAAATGGAATGGTGGAAAAGTACTTGATCAAACAAGTAGTTTTAAATACCCTGAGTTGAATGAACTTTTTTTTTTGTTTCATCTGAATTCGAACAACAATTGTTAATGTTTAGCATGTAATGATGTTTTTTGTTCCACCTCTTATAATTAATGTGACTTTTGTATGTCAGATATAATTTCAAGCATATAACTATAGTATTTACATTGTAAACAAGGCTTATATATTATATACTCTTTGACGACCTTTCAAACATTCTGTAACTGATCGATGTTTCAAATACTAAGCATTATTGCTCATTATAACACTGTTTGCTGTTTTTTTTTTGTTTTAACTTGTTTTAAGAAACATTAGTTCTGTTTTTAGTCTTTAGCTAGAATTCCTTTTAGGTTCTTTTTATTTTAAGCATTATTTTAAGTTTCTTCTTCTTTCTACATCTCTGTTTCAATTGATTTAGATTTTGTTAAGTTCATTGCTTTAGGTATCTTTTGTTTCTTTGGTTTAGAGTCTTTTCTTTCTTCTTTTGCTGTTTTACTTTGTAGAGCTTTAGTTTAGATTCTTTTTGGTTACATTTTGTTCTGTGTTGCTTTGTTTAGATTGTTTATAGCTTAGGTAATATTGTTTAGGTACTTTTAGGTTCTTTCTTTTAGGTACTTTTAGGTACACTGTTTTGGTAACATTGAAGCTACTGGATTGAACACAATGCAGGAGATCATAAACTGCACCATAATTGGTTACTGGACAGCAGAAATTACCGAAGGCTTTTGGCCCTCGGTAATTACCGAAGGGCAAAAGCCCTCGGTAAATGTTAGCGACAAGGGATTTACCGAGGGCTCTTTGGCCGTCGATAAGCCTTCGGTAATTACCTTTTACCGACGGTTTTGGGCTGTTTCCGAGGGCTTCTGGCCTTCGGTAATGCCCTTCTTTTTTGTAGTGCACTTTCAATTTTGCTACGTTATAATATCATATATTCTAAGTAATAAAGAATCAATTTGAAGCGTTATAAATTAAGAAATGCAAATGAGCTTTTACTGATTATTTATGGTGACATTAATGATAACATGGTTGGATATTGATACATGTTTGTTAAAATACTAAAAAGCAAAGAAATTAATTAAAAGAGGGGTCAAATTTGTTTTTCTAATAATGTTAATCATAGTATTTTTTGATATCATAATCATTTATATGAGCAAAAATAACCGTTGTTGTTTCCCTTTACTGTACTAGTGCATAATATATAATTTGTTAGATTTCTCCAGATATCTTTGTATGCTTAATAGGGGCTACCTACTAACAGTAACCCACTACATAAAATGTATAATTGATTAAAGCACAAAGCTACGCCATTATTTGTTTAATAACTGAGTTGATCTATTTAAAACGGAAATTGGATTGAAAATTTTCTTAAATATAGGATAATCGATTACATAAGTTGTATAACTGGTTAAATAAGTTTACTTTGATCAAATCCATTTCATTTAATAGCCTGAACTTTCATAATGATCAAATGAATTTATAACTCGCTAGTGAGATTACATAATTGATTACATGCTTGGTTAATCTGTTAAAACAGAAGCAAACCTATTAAACCAGAAGGAAAAGCTTAACATATTACATAAATTTCTTAATTGATTATAATGCGTCAAGATTCAGAAAATCCTATAAATACACGTCTTGAGCTCTGTTTCAAAACAATTCAATTGCAATCAATTTAATAACTAAATGTTTCATTGTGTTTTAATTACAAGAGCGTCCAAGAGGTGTTCTTGAAGAATCAAGTACAAATTGGGTTACTTACACATCAAGATTCTATCAAAAAGTGGTATCTATATATTCTTGTTTGCTATAATGATTTTGAGTATAGAGAGAAGTACATTGAGAGGGGTATCTATATATTCTTGTTAACTCTTATTATAGTACAAACCCTTCAACTATGGTTGTTGAAGGAAGACTTGATGTAGGCTTGGCCGAACCAGTATAAATTGCTTGTGTTAATCTTTCTCTACCCTTTACCCTTTTATTGTTGATTCATCACTTCTTGTTTTATTGATTTCAAGAAAACCAAAGATTTTACAAAGCTTTGTAAAGGATCAATTTTTTAAGGTAAAATCCAATTCACCCCCCTCCCCTCTTGCCTCATCTCTTTTCTAACACTATTGATGGAAAATTATGTCGAGACTTCTCCATTATGAAGCAAGAAGAGTTCAAGATGAGTATGACGGTCAAGCTAAAGTTATTTCTCGGACTACAAATCAAGCAAGACAATGTGATCTACATCCATCAAAAAAAGTATATCAAAGAGCTACTTAAAAGTTCAAAATGGATGACACCAAGGAGATGAAAACTCCAATACATCCAACAACTAGCCTAGAGCCATATGATAGCTCAACAAAAGTGAACAACACTCTTTATCATCAAATTATAGGCTCACTTTTTCATCTCAGCTTGTCTAGACCTAACTTAATGTTCAATGTCTGTCTTTGTGTGAGATTTCAGTCAGATCCCAGAAAACCCATCTTAGTGCTGTTAAACGCATATTTCATTATCTAAAAGGAACAACATCTATTAGACTATGCCATAAAGGAATTAAGAGCTTCAATCTTGAAGGATATTGTGATGCCTAGTTTGCTGGAGACAAGGTTGAACAAAAAACCACGAGTGATGGTTGTGACTTCAATGGAAGAAATCTCATAACATGGTTGGGCAATAAGCATAATACAATTGTGTTGTCACTGGACACCTGTCATTATTGACGTGGTCACTGGAGTTGCATCTGGCCCAAATGCAGATGTATTTAGGTCTTACCTTGGAGTACTAGCACGTGATCGTATCTCTATACTTACTCCATCCTTTGACCATGTTTCTGAGGTTGATCGGAATCTCATCTGGCAAGATCTATTGGTAAGTTAAGCAATATTGCTCCAAATTCTATATTCATTATATTGATAAATCTGTATTGATATAAGGTTATTACTTTCTTTGTTGTAGATAAAATATGATATGCCAAACGTCGAGAGCTTAAGGAATAAGTGTTTATCTGCAATTGCAGAAAGATTTCGAGGGTTTAAGACAAAATTGACGTCTAGATATATATCTGGACCAAAAAGTAATGAAAATCCATGTTCCAAATATTCAGCAATTGACGAAGAAACATGGCGTCAATTTGTAGAGCTTCGTTCATCCGAGGCGTGGTAGGTAAGTGCAGTAAAATCATTCAATTCATCATTCATAATTCTCTACCATGACAATTGTTTCATTTTGTCACAAGAAAAAAGGTCAAAAGCACAGGGAATAAGCACTCAGAATAAAAATCCACACCTACTGTCTCGTGGTGGATATAGGAAGCTTGAAGAAAAAATAATGAAGCAGAAGTCAGATAGTAGACTTCCACTTTCTGAGGGTGGTGACCCTCCTCCTCCTCCTTCACCACCATCTCGGCGCGACAAGTGGAAGTTAACCCGTATAAGACCATCGGGCTCCTATACTTCCGAGTCTGCCAGAGAAATATCTGAAAGAATTGTAAGATGTCATTTCTTATATTTTTACATTAATTTTGTTATATATATTACATAGATCTTTCAAATGATATTGAACTTTTGTTATGTGATAGGACTCCTTGGTTGAGCAGAGCTCCCAAGGTCAATTCACACAAGAAGGTCGTCAAGATATTCTTGCCACAGCTATTGGACGACCTGACCACCCAAGACGGGTGCATGGTGCTGGGACTGGCATAGGCATACGATAGTTTTTTGGGTCTTCCTCGCATTCATATTCATACGAAAAGATGAAGGAGGACATAAGAAAAGAGTGTTGGAACAATCGGTACCGTTATAGAATTTTGCACAGCGGAATAACTTATAAAACGGAAAGCGTGTTTAGTCAAACTCTTAATAAGATGGTCAGTTTTATAAATTTAATTTACTTAGAGACAAATTTCCAAACAGTTGATGTGTATAAAACAGTAAAGAGTATAGAGAGCAAGAAAATTCAACACAAAATTTTTATCCTGGTTCGATTCAAAAGAATCTACGTCCAGTTGTTAATCACTATAAAAAGTGATTAACGTTTTCACTAAAAATAGTTTCACAAGTTTACAATAGAGTGAATGAAACAGAAAACAGATAAAACCTTCCTTCGAACGAACGAACCGGAAGAACAGAAACTTTGCCAACTTGAAGAGAACCGCTCCGACCTTTGACCCACAAAGCGCGAGCTTCTCCTTTTCACAAGACCAGGCAATGTAATGAACAAGCTTTTGGAACTTCCTCAGATCACACTGTATTCTCAAAAGCTTTTTGTTCAACTGTTCTTTTTCTAATTTCACCAAAACAAAATATATAGCCAAGTACACTGAATGCCAAAGGTCAACTCCCAACTGCAATGAATAATCGATTATTGTAAGTGATAATCGATTATTCAAGTCCGTTACAGGGTTTTCAAAAAGTGATAATCGATTATATGAAGTGATAATCGATTATTCCTGTATGACTCTGTGATAATCGATTATTGCTATTCTATAATCGATTATTGAAGATAAAAATGCAAGCTTACAAGGTTTACAAGAATTTCCTACTACATTTAATTTCTACAAATTGCTTTTAACTAATTTTAATATCTTCTTCAACTAAACATCTTGTAGCATCATCAAAACAAATTTCTTCAAGATTTACCAATACTCCTTATTGGTAACAAAGAGATGACGCAGGAGATCACAAAGAAGGTTCGCGTAGAGTTGTATGATGAAGTTGCTGAAATGGTTGTGCGCCAGTTCCAACAGCATTATGAGGATTATGGCAATCGTCCTCCGCCATCTCCTGTAGCGGAACATGTTGTGCCCCCTACAGGTAAACTTTTTTATTTTTGGTTACTAATTTACTTTTTGCATAACCTAACATTTAATTTGACAGGTAGAAGCGATAAAGGAAGTTGTTCAGCTGTGGTGCCCCAGGGGACGACATGGATGAAACTCGTCCATGTCAGTTATATATTCTTTCTGATACTGGGACCATGCTACTGGCTCGTGGTACAATTTATGAGACAGCCACTGTAGTTCATGGTGTACAACTTTCAGAAGATGAGTTCAAGGTCACGGTGGATGAAGTTGTCATAGCAGATGTCGTTCTTCCTGTGCCTACAGATGAGTTCTTCATTATGGAAGAAGCATTTAAGTCCTTTGTCGCCTGGCCTAGACATTTGGTTGGTGATGTATCTAATCCCCCGGTAAACACTCGTACTATATACTTCTCAATTTTAATATTTACTTTTAATTGACGTTATAACATAACCATTTTTGCATTTAATAGCAGATAGGTCAAGAGGGAAGTCCTACACCGAAGAAGACTCATTTATCTGAGGATGACCCTCTTGGTGCGTTAGACGAGCTTGCTAAGATCATTTCAGATGTGCCGATGAATGTACACTGGGATTCTACTACATTTGGAAGAGAATCTCAGATCCCATTGTACTTGCATCATCAAGATGTTAGGGAGCTTGCGTCGGGTAAAGAGGAAATTAATATTACACTCATTCAGCTGTGGATGATGTAAGTTTATGAAAACTTTTTTATATAATTCTATTTTATCAACTTACTTATATAAGATTATTTCTTCATTTTAGGTATATGTTTGATGTTAGTAACAAGAAGGGGTTCAACGATGTATATGGGTTCATTGACCCCTCTATGACTCATGAAAGAAATAAATTTGATGATATCCAAACATACATCACCACCTGCTTTGGAATGGGGAAGGATATATATTTTCTCCCTTATATACATGGGTAAGTGAAGTTTGTTAACTTCAACACATTCATTACCAATTTTAGGTGGCATTGGCAGCTACTTGTGATCTCCATACTGGAGAACACTGCTGTCTGGTTTTGTTCATTGTAGAAGTCTCCTCCCAGCCCTCTTAGACATGTAGTAGATTGGTAAGAATCTCAATGTTTCGACTTTTTTGTTATATAAATGTATGCTAAAGGAATTTTTTTTAATAGTTCCCATGCAACACATATAATGTTATTTGGGAGATCTACTGCTACAGCTAAAAAGCTTGCATGGGTTGCCCTTAAGGTTTGGTATTTTAGTCCATACTTTGTTACATTTGGTTCCATTCAAATGATGTTACTTAACATTTTATAATTATGATGATATATTGCAGTGTAATAGATAAATGGAGTCATATGAATGTGGTTACTACGTTATGTTTTGGATGATGACCATCATTCGTGCACATTACACCAGTGGATGGGAAACGGTAATATTTAGGTTTGAATTTTATGTTCTCTATAGTTTGGATTTCATATACACTAATTGAAATCATTGTGTTTTATGCAGAAATTTAATAGGACTGCTCCAATTGCAGAGAAGTCAATTCAAGTTATGAGGAAAACACTTGCTAAATATGTAATTCATTTATATAATAGTATGTAGTAGATATTAGGATATAGTAAGTTCTAAGTTTATGTTTCTAAGTTGTTTTATGCTTTTCTACATTATTATAAGTTTAACTTTGTACATTGTATTGATTTATGCTTGAAACTTGATTTATGATTACATTGGATTGATTTATGCTTCTAAGAAGTTGATTTATGATTCCATTCAATATATTTATGTTTTAGTATAATTTTCATTTAAAATATACGTTTCTACATTATTCTGGACTGTTCTGGCTATAAAAATATATGCAGGTCTGTTTCTGTGGTTGGGAATGTTGCAGAAACAGACCTCATTTAAAAAAAAAGAATATATGCCTCGGTTATGGTCACAACCGAAGTAGAAAGACCCCTTACGGCCTCGGTTATGGTCACACCCGAAGCAGAAAGTCTTGCGGATGAGTTAAAAAAAAAGAGTCTACTACCTCGGTTCCAGCCATAACCGAGGCAGTAGAGTGGCATATACTGCTTCGGTTCTAGCCATAACCGAGACATAAAGTCATACGAAAAAAATTAAAAAAACCAAAAACGTTACTGCATCGGGTAATACTGAACCGAGGCAAAATCCTCTGCTTTCATGCCTCAGTTCTCAACCGAGGCCAAAAGTATTAGACTTTTTGCCTCGCCTGAATATGCCTCGGTTCGAAAACCGCTGCCTAGACAAAAATAACCGCTGTCGTTTCCCCTGACTGTACTAGTTTTAGAAATTTCTCGCCTATTATTGTTCCTAATATTTCTCTGAAGCGGACCAAATGTCTAGTGAAGAAGGGAAAACATATTTATATAATCATGAGTAACCCTAGTGTTAATATTTTAAAGTCAAGTACAAACAAATAAGTTCAAACAACGTAAATAAATAACTATATTATATTATTTTTATTTTAATAAAACAGAATACCACAATAGAGCTAAACCTAAATATATTTAGATAGCTGGATAATGTTACTTAAAATATGTGAAAGATATAATCAATTAATTATTAAATGTTTAAAATAAATTATCTCAATTTTATTTTTTCTGTTCTTCTTTTTTCGAAACTTATATAATATCTTATTTATCATTAATGGCATCTTTTAGCTTTAAATATACATTATTAAAATCCATGTCATTCACAAAGTCTTTCGAACCTTTTAAACCTTTACGTTGTAAGCTTATTAAAATCTTTTAAACTACTAAATCCTGTTATAAAAGTCTTTTAAATCTTTCTTACGCGAGCCTGTTGTGTTGGATTTGATTATTTTGCAATTGTTTGCCTGCAAAACGTTGACTATGTGCATCGTGATAATTTTCTATGTACCAATCAAATTTTATATCTTTTTATGAAAAACCAAATTTCATTGTCTTTCTGCCTATAAAATCTCCTATTCCTATCTTGTGTTGTACAAGGGTATCTCTACGTTCTTATCTGTTCTATAGAGTTTAGTGTTCTCTCTGTGATCAGTTTCCATGGCTATGGCACATCTAATATCTTCTCCTAACGTCTCTTCACTCTCAACTGGTACTTATACTCACTATCTGTTCTATTTTGGTTCATTTTTCACTGCAAAGTTATTTTCTGAATAATACGTGGAAGCATGCATTCAACAGTATTTACTGTGAATAATAGGTGCAAATCTTTGGGACAGGAAACTCTCTTTCAACAGTATTTACTGTGAAAGTATGTCCCATCACTTATACCCTATTCCTTTCAACTAACATTTTTTATGATTTTCTGATGATTATCTCACTCTTTCACATCTTTTTTTCATGTATTAACTGAAATGTGTTATAATATTAAAAAAGGCACATGTTGATGGAAACTTTAAGCTTTACTATAGTCTTCAATTGGATGTAATAGTTGACTTATTTATATTTCATGATAACTAAATTTCTCACATGATCTCTATTTACTATATCCTTCTTACAAACACCTATTATTTTTTTAAATTATTTTGATTTTAGCATTAAATAGTACTGTACTGATCATTCATTAATTAATTTATTTTATTGTAAAATATATGTCCAGAAACAACAATAATTAAAATTGATCATTTTATATATATATGCTGGTAAATTTAATGTAATTCACAATAGTTTAAGAGTCTAAAATTTTAAAAATAAACTATTATATATCGGTATACTTTACTTTTAAATTTATTTATAAAATATTTTCAAATAATAATAAGGTATAAATATGTCGCTATATTTAAAATGATGCAAAAATAATTATTCATAATTAAGGATAAAAGTTAAGAAGAACGGGATTTTTTATGGAGACATAAACTTTAAAAATGAACGTATAATTATTTAAAAATTTATATGATAGTATCACTTAAACTAAAATAAGAAATAAATTATGAGAATATTTATTTTAGGTGAATACAGTATTTTAAATGTTAATAAAATTTATATTAAAATATAATATTTAAAATATATTTTCTGTTACATAATCTTCCAAAGTAGCTACTTCACAAATTATCTTGCAAAGTATCTTAAAATTTAGGATACGGTTGAATTACGGCATTGTTATACTACAGTCAGGCCTTGAACATCAGAACAATTTCCACATGGGCACGTGGTCCTATTTTGGTGTTTTTACTTATTAGTGACGAAAAATTAGAGTAAACATTTGTTTTCAAATAAATAAAAAGCATAAAATGTTCAATAAGGATGCAAAAGACCCGATTGTCGAATTCCGACCTAATTGATCAAACTTATAAAAATGAAAGTAAAAATAATATAAAAAAGTATATTGGAATTTGTGGTCTTTAACTTTTTTTATTTTAAATTTTCCATAATAAAAATTCATTCATTTGTTTAAATATATATATATAATGTCCTTTTTTGTTAATAGATAAATAAGTATTTTCAAAATTACGAAAGGCATATGTAGATATTGTTTTTTAACAAATACTTAGGAGAAGAAAAAAAAATTAAAGATGGAATAAAGTTTCGCATAATTTTTATATAAATTAAAAATTAGTTTTAGAAAATAAAATACGTTTTTTTTAATGTTTTTATAAATATTATATATCGTTAATACATTTTTCTATTTGTAAGTAAGTGACTTATGAATTTGACTTTCGTTTAAAACCAAAATTTTCATATTAATTTTTTTAAGGTTTTAACCAAAAGAAAAGAAGAATATTCTCTTTTTCTACAACGACTTATTTCAATTTTCAAATTATTTATTGTCTAATTATTCATCATCTTGACATGATTTTAAATATATCTTTTTGTGCATGCTACAACTTTGAACAGTGGGTACTTTAAGTTCACATGGATCAAAAGCTTCTAAGCACAATATAAAAGCTCAGAAACAGTATAATATTCCTTTGAGGTTTCAACAATCACCTTTTAATCATCACTACAAAAGCATCGAAAAAGGAGCAATATATGAAGAAAGCAATAAAAGTTATGTTGTGAAAGCCGTCAATGTACCATCTTCTGAGTCAGAATCTGAAGCTTCCAACTCCAATAACATTGTCGACTCTGTCAAAAATTTCGTGGCCGTTTTGTACCAATTTATTTACCCTTACGCAATGTATGGTCGAGTAAGTAAATACTGTTCCGTCACTCTTATAATTAATATTCAAAGTTATGTTGTCCCTTTGTATTAAATTCTGATTTGGATAATTAATACCCTTCTTGTTCTAAATTAACCTGTATTTTATAGTCATCAGCGGCAATTTCTGCGTCTCTCGTTGCAGTAGAAAAATTATCAGATATATCTCCGTTGTTTTTTATTGGTTTGTTACAGGTGACACTCCAAACATGTTTTTTTAAAGACAACTGAAAATTACCGTTTGACTTCAATAAAAAACATTCTTTTGACTTGTTTATTCTAATGTTTCAGGCTTTGATACCTCACTTGTTTATGGATCTTTTTGTTAATGGCGTGAATCAAGTGTTTGATTTTGAAATAGATAAGGTATGAAACTTACTATGAATACAAATAATTCATTTCATTATTCGTTTGTTTTATATACCGTTTGTATATATTCCATTAAAACATATAATAAAAAATTGTTGTTGTATAAAACATATAATATTCAGAAACATATATAAAGACAAAGTTTACACAAGAAAGTCACTGGTACAACAATTTATATAATTTTCCTTTTCAAACTCCTTTCCGTATAATTGAAGTTTACTGACGTATTCCCGCCTTTTTCTTAATGGGAGCATCACCAAACCCTCACAAAATTTGACCAAACACCTACCCATTTTTCTTATTTTAATTAATTCAGATTATGAACATATTAAAGTAATTTTACATGTGATTTATATATTACCAAATTAATTAAAATAATTGAGAATATAGTTGGATTTTTGGAACAGTTTATTTATTGTACTTTATAACCTTGAAAATGGTGAGAATACTTAACGAGTCCCTTTATATTTTCTTGTAAAAATTAATCCCTTTATAATTTTGAACCCATAGTTTCTATATCCTTTGATAGGATGCAACTTTTTATAGTTAATAAAACTTTTGAATTCTATTGCAGATAAACAAACCATATCTTCCATTGGCTGCTGGGAAAATATCCTTCAGAAGTTGTGCAATTATTGTTGCCTTATCTGCAATTTTGGTACCATATAGATCCATCACTTCTTAGAATAAAAGATTTTAAGATGAGGTTCATAGAAAAAGGAGAGTTACGGTTTTATACTGTTTTACAGGGTTTAGGGCTTAACTTCATGATAGGTTCTCCTGCATTGATTTGGAACTTTGTGTTGTCCGCAACATTATGGACTTGCTATTCTGCCAATGTAAGTTCTTTCCAATTGCATTTAAAATGTGTATTATGTTTAAAGGTATAAAGTATTAGCGCACTGAGTATTCTTATATATATTCTGCAGTTGCCTTTATTACGATGGAAGCAAAATCCCGTGCTGGCATCATTACTCATGTTTGTTACTTGGGCATATATATTTCCAATTACATACTTCTTTCATATGCAGGTTCTGTCCTATCACTATTCTTGCCTTTTATAGATCTTAGTTTTGAATAAGCATGTTCCAACTTATGTAATAATAACAAATATTCATCCCAAGATTTTTGTGTTAGTTTCATTTGATACACAATCAACCATTTGAATCCACAGGATTTAAAAGCATGATGAAAAGTTGTAGAAATGATGAATATGTGTTGAGATAAGAATTAGATGTGTTATATTATACGACAACCCCTTTCGTTTGTTATTAAATTGCTAATTTATGTAACAAATATTCAGACGTTTGTGTTGAAGAGGCCACTTCTGTTTACAAGATCTCTGATTGTTACTCTGCTGTTCATGAGTTTCTACTCTACTGGTATAGCATTAGCCAAGGTAAAAATGTCTTTATTTTCTCGAAACATATGTATTAACTTTCCAACATCAAACTTTTGGTCCAATAATGTAAAACCTTGTATTGGATTTGTGTAGGATATACCTGACGTAGAAGGAGATATAAAACATGGCGTTAATACTTTCGCAGCAAGTTTAGGCCAAAAAAAAGTATTTATGTTTCTTAAATTCAATATATTTTTTTGGTTATACCTTCTTTGTATAGCACTTAACTGATTCTAAATCTTTGATAGCTATTTTGGATTTCTGTTGTCCTTTATGAAATGGCATTTGGAGTTGCCTTCTTGGCAGGAGCATCATCCTCATCTCCCTACTTGATTAAATTTGTCACGGTAATATGTTTATTATATGTATATAGGTTGGAATTTTAGGTATGGAGTATGATTTTGATAAACAAGACTGTTTTGTTTGAGTATTTTTTTTCACATGATATTTACAATCTCTAAACTTCTAATTACGATAGGAATAGCTAGATCCAACAAGTGAGAGATATCTGTATTTAGATAAAAAAAATATTTCTCTAGAAAAGTTGTCTTTACTGCGTAGATTAATTATTCCAACCTTTTAATCTCAATGCGAAGCATATATTTACATGCATATATCATTATAAATGAAAATACGGTTATTTAAACTTTTGAACAGTATTTAAAACTGAATCTCTGTGTTATGTCGTAGTGTCTTGGAAATGTTGTTCTTGGTTCAATTCTGTGGTACCAGACCAAATACGTAGACGTGACAAATCCAGCTTCCACTAGATCCTTCTATTCATTGAACTGGAAGGTAATTCTTCTCTTATATACACTCTTTTACCATTTCAATAGTTCAATATCAAGTTTATAATTTAAAGGAAAGAGTTATCTAATAACGTACGAACTGGTGTGTTTGTTTTTGCAGTTAATGATGGGAGCACACGTTCTCCTTCCTTTAATTAAATAAATGCAACACAATAACATACAGACCCTTCGACTTCTAAATGATCATCTAAATTTATTGAAGCCATATATGTGTTCCCTATATTCAATGAGTTTTGCACCATTTAAGATTATATTTGAGGAAATGAGTTCTTTGAGAATATGATATGAGTGCACTGAGTTTCTTTGTGATGTAAAGTGTTATTTTATAAATACACTCAATATAAAATCACCTACCACAAGTCTTTCGTCTTATATTGCCCAAATAATTACTAGCATATAACAGCTTCAATTTTTTTTTTCAGTCAAAGGAACAGTTCTTTTTTTCAAGTTTAAAACAATTATTATCTTATAATTCTTTTTCTTTTTTCTGTCAGTTTGAATCAAATGGATTCAAATTTATTAAACACTATAAAATTTAATAAGCGTAAATGTAAACACCTATTTTCGTCTCATAATAATCATATAAATAAGAAAATAATAGAAAGAAATAGAATAGAATTAATTTTAAAAAGATGAAAACATAATAACGATTTTTTACATCTAAACTAACACTACTAAAAAAGATGATATTATTGACGGTTATAATCTGTCAGTAAGAGTCATAATCTGTCAGTAATACATGTTTACCAATGACCGTTATTTCGTCGATAATAATAATGATAACCATTATCGATGGATAATGACTGCTTGCTTACTCTTCCTCTTGTAGTCTTTTTTAGTATTAGAATTAGAGTAAAGTTTGCTTCTCTAAAGTTGTTGTTTCACTTTGATGCTCAATTGTACCAAATCATTCAAATCTTGATGGTAGCAACTCCACTTTATCTTTAATTTCAAGGTTAAGACCACTAAGTAGGTAGAGATGGTGACCTCACTCTCCTCTCTAATTCCCACCCTCATCATATAGAGCTCCATCTTTTTCTCCACTACACGTAACTCCCTTTGTTGGAGCATTTGGAGTTTGTCCATAAGCTCTCTATTGTAGTAAGAGGGTATGTGCCTCCTTCTTATGGCATTCTTAAGCTCATTCCAATATTGAATTGGAGAAAAATTGGAGAGCCTTCTTTCTCTCACTAGGGAAGTTCACAAATGTATTCCCATGAAAACTTAGAGTGGATAGGGAGACTTTTCTTTCCATACTAGCTTGATGACACTCAAAGAGTTGTTCAACTTTCATTTCCCAATCTAAGTATTCCTCAACATCTTCTTTCCCATGGAAATGGGGAAGGTCTACTCTAACGTCTCTTGAAGGGTGCCACTAGTGCAAAAAAGGCCTTTAGCGTTATCCTTTAGACGTCTGACTCTCGAATATCCAACGTAAAAAATGATCGATGGCATTTTTCGTAAATAAAACAACTATTTAGACGTTGGCTATGAGGGGGCCCGACTTCTAAAGCCATTTAGACGTCTATTGTGGGGGAACTGACGTCTATAGACGTCTGTTATGGCGGCAACCGACTTCTAAATCCTCAGCCTAGAAATCTAAAAAGTCATCTTTTGACTCCTTTTAGACGTCTGATCCCGTCACTCCGACTTCTAAAGCCGTTTAGACGTCTGTTGTGGGGGGAACCAACGTCTATAGACGTCTGTTATGGCGGGAACCGACTTCTAAATCCTCAGCCCAGAAATATAAAAAGTCACTTTTTGACTCCTTTTAGACGTCTCATCCCGCCACTCCGACTTCTAAAGCCATTTAGACGTCTGTTGTGGGGGGCACCGACATCTATAGCGTTTGTTAAAGGAGGAACCGACTTCTAAATGTCTGCATTAAAACACTGCGAACGCGAGACAGCAGTTACGCGCACTCATTGTTCATCATCTTCCTCGCGTTTTCTCTCCACGGGCTACATTTTTCAAGTTCGTTTTCCCACTTTTGCACCGCTTAAAATTAATTTTACTTCGATTACATTACTCTTTGATGAATTATTTTTCATTTGAACCGATTAAAATGCGTTTTCGTTGAGTTTTTGTGCAATTTTGCTCTTGTCTTTGGGCAGCGTTCTTGGGCGGCGATTTCTTGCGTTTTGCACTCCTCCAATTCCCTCCACTACATTTTTAAAACCATCCAATACAAAAAAAAAATACAATCCATTCTCTTCAACTAAAATATACAGTTGTAAACTTGAATCACCATGAGCCAGGAGCAACTCGAGAGGCCTCAAGCGGAGAAAGATCCAATCAAATACGGCAACGTTTTAGACGTCTGACCTATAAAGTCTGACGTCTATATAGACGTCTGACCTATATAATCCGACGTCTGACCTATAGAGTCCGATGTCCCATTAACGTCACACATAAAGACGTCGGATCGGGATCTGACGTTAAAAGCCCAAAATAACACACGGCTAAAGGCTTATCTACACTAGTGTGCTCTCTTTGAATTATAAGTGAGGGAGGTTCATAGTATTGATGGAAAGCCAACTATCTACCTCATAGTGTGTGGGTTGAGTTAGAGTTCTAGAACTCCTTCTTATATGACTCCTACTCCGACTCCTACACTTAGGTTTTCTCTTGTTTTTCATTGAGAATTCTAAGTTTCTGATCCAATTTAGCGAAATATTCTTCTCTTTCCATCTTTTCTTTTTCTTTCAAAATAACTTCTTGCTTTTGCTAAATTTTTAGTGATTTTAGTTCTTTGGCCAAGTTTTTCAAAGTAGGCTTGACCTCTTAACTAGAGTCACTACCAATTTCAAAGGATGCGGTCTTAGACATTCTCAAAGTTTTCAAAAATATGCAATGCAACAAACAAATTACTTAGAATTTCAAGAGAAGTTCCCTCGGAGACTTAAGGAAGTAAAAAATGCCCTAGTTCACTTCTAAGAAAGGAAGGTGAATGACAAAGGATTTCTTAATAACAAAGCATTTCCTAGCCAAAGTTTATCTTAGGTACTCTTACACCAAACTTCTCAAAAGGAACAAATATTGAAATTAAAGTAGACACACACTAAATTACCATAATTAATTAATGCAATAAATCTACACTATGCGGCCTAATGATAAATTAGAAGGAACTTTGGTTCCCTCTTACCCACCAACTACAAATTTTCCTTAAATAATAAATGTCCAATGTTCTTGTTAGGGCAAACCTTTAACAAGTCAAAAATACAAGTCCAAAGGAAAGCAACTACAATTTTACAACTTAAAGAAAATACACATAAATCTCTCTCATCAAGTGTATACTCTCTTGTCTTGTGTTTTAGACCAAGACTTCAAGCTTCCCTTCAAGGCCTCCTTCACCTTTGTATGTTCCTCATTGTTTTGGGTTGTCCTCCCAATGATCCTCACATTTTTTAACCATCCAACCTACACCACAAGTTAACACCACTAAATCCAAAAGGAGTCCAAGGAAAAAGTAAGAAAAGGTCTAAAATGAACAAAGGCTCTTCAAAAGGAGATTTACTTTGACAAAACCATGATTGTCTAGAAGACAATCAACTAATTAAATGGTAAGAAAGAAAGGTTAGCACAGCAAAAGGATTTACTTAAAGAAAGGCTCTAGAATAGATGACAAAAACCAAAAACTACTAGAAAATCAAAAGGTGCTTTTGTCTTTTTGCAAGCTAGATCAAATGGTGCTACTAGTGCAGTCAGGGGAAACAACGACTATTATTTTCGTCAATAGGCAGCGGTTCCTGAACCAAGGCATATGCAGGCGAGGCAAAAGGTATCGGTTCTGAACCGAGACATAAAAGGGTAGGATTTTGCCCTGGTTCAAAGTTAATCGAAGTAGTAGATTTTTTATTTTTTTTATTTTTTATTTTCGCAGGACTTTATGCCTCGGTTCCCTCTAAAATGTCCCGGTTTGTTCTGGTTGACGAGCATTGTTGTCGATGAGTGCTACTACAGTAGAAAGACCGACCGGTCTTAGAAACTAACCGTTCGTCCTTGATATAGTACTATACATAATGTTCCCCAAGTCCGAGTTAACCGTTTTGCTTTAGCCAAGGTTAAGTATAGGACTTATATGTGCTTGGGGAAGGTCATCCTCGTTCTATTGGGGAGGTTGTTCTGATTATAATTTGAGTCGTTGCTCGGCTTTGACTGAGTGGTGGACTTTACGAGTTACCTGTTGAACTTTTTACTAGGCCGATCGGCTTATGATGAGAGTTCTTTTTAGAACTTTTTCCCACATTGACTAGCGACTTTGATACCATTTTGTTTATCTGTGAGGCCAAATGGCCGTGTACTTGTGAATGCGTGTGAGTGAGCGTTCATCGGGGGAATGCCTTTACCGTTCGGATGGTAGTCCATGAGGGACTGTCTTTGATTTATAGTCCATGGGGGACTGTCTTTGATTTATACTCTATGGGAGACTGTCTTTGATTTATAGACCATGGGGGACTATCTTTGATATATAGTCCATGGGGGACTGTCTTCATCGCTCGGTTTATAGTCCATGGGGGACTGTCTTTGATTTATAGTCCATGGGGGACTGTCTTTGATTTATAGTCCATGGGGGGTTGTCTTTGCCGTTCGGTTTTGATCGTAGGAGTTCGGTTTGGAATGTTCCCTGGTTTTATGAATGGTACGAACGGTTAACTCCGGATTGACCAAATGAGATGTGTGCCTGATCTTGTCTTTTGCCTTGTAAGCCCGAATTGCTAAACACTTGGGAGGCCGAATGGCCGAATACATGTAAGGCCGAACAGTCATATGCATGAGATAAAACGTGATAGTAGTGTCATAAACTTTTATTCCAACAAAAGTCTATGCCTTAAGAAATTAAAATAAGCATGATTGTAATGTTCAAGTAAATTTTGAAATTTGTCGCACTCCACATGTTAGGAAGGAATTTTTATCATATCTTTTAGTCGATACGGCCCCAAACTGAGCGGTAAGGGCTTTGACTGCGGCTATGACTTCGCCTGTGTCTTCGTTTGGCCCTTTGATATGACCATTCGGTTTCTCTGTGCTGAGACTTTTTTTTGGTAGAACTTTTTGTTCGGGTTCTTCCTTCTACAAATCTCTGCAGATGCCCTCCTCGGATGAGCCTTTCTATCTCATCTTTTAATGCATCACATTCCTCTATAGTATGTCCTCGGTTTAGATTAAACTGATAGCTTTTCCTTCCATCAGCGACTTTTCGAGAATACTTTTTTCGAATTGTAAGAAGTTCAGTATTTAGAGCTTCCTCAAGAACGTTTACCCTGGGTGCGTTAAAGGGAGTGTAATGATTATACCTAGTTGTTCGGAAGAAATCCTTGTGAAATGCACCTGATTGTCGGGATCTGTCGAGCCATCATACTTCTCTAATGTAGGAGGATTCTTTTCCAACAATGGACTTTGCATTATGGTTGCCGTAAAAGGGAGTAAATTGGTAGGCCGAACGATTTGGAGGGGCGGTGGTCCTCTCCTTCCTCGACCGTTTGTGTTGGTGTGCTAGGATGGCTGCCGATTACGACTTCTCTCGTTTTCATTCTCTTGGTTTGAGGCAGACCGTTCAGTATGGACTCGTTCTATCCTAAGCGTCGCAATCTCCTCTGCGTGCTTTGGCTGCAAATCCTATTGTGCTTCTGCCTGTGCGTGTATGGTTCTTGCCTAGGCTTGTATTTGTGCTTGCATTTGTGTTATCAAATCTCTGGTATTCTGTTGTTCGTCCATGCTCCTCGTGGTCACCACTTGGGCTTCTTCTGCTTGCTCTTGGCCCCACGGTGGGCGCCAAAATGTTTCGGTAGATATTTTGTGGGACCGAGACACTAACCATTCTGACGTATTCTCCTTGCCTCCGAATGCCTAAATTGTCGAAGTAGCTCGCTTTCCTTCAATCTGAGCCGCTCGGTCCTCTACGACCGCTCGACCTTCAGTGGGGACCGCACGGTGAGTTTTCTGGACAGAGGGGGGAGGTACCTGCAAAGGCACTCCGACGCTTAAGTTAGGCGTCTGTTGAAGGAGCTGTTGCTCACAAAAAATATTATGGTAATTGAGTATTATAAACTCAGTAGAGCGTGAGTAGAATGTGAATGGAACGTTTTGGAGTGTGAATTGAGCATATCTGGATGATGGCCCTAACCTTGTATTTATAAGTTGTCTCATGGATCTAATATGATACAGGCCCAATAAAATATAAACAAACTTACCTTAAAATCTGGTTGGTTCCTCATAAACCGCCTATCGAAATCTTTAACCAGATCTTTAATAAGAAATCTTTGACTATTTTATCATCCGCTAGACACTTGGCCCAATAATAAAATAAGCACTGGCCCAATTGCGGCCCAACTTTAATAAAACCGATTGCCCTTGTTGGCTATACACTAGTACAAAATATGCGTTTAAACTCGCACAATAGACCTCTTTTTACATTAAACCGTTGTCTATTCAGACACGGTGGCAGTTTCGTAATTAAAGAGACCTTATAGGCCTCGGTTCAGACTAGACCGATGCCAAAAAGAGATATCACTTCGGTTGTGAAGGCAACCGGTGCCTAATTATCAGTGTTTGACGCAGTTTCTGACGCGGTTAAGAGAAACCCGAGGTCAAAAAGTTATACAGCATCGGTTAGTAGGAAGGACCGAGGCATAAGCCTCTCTTGCCGCGGACCCGAGGCAAATAAGCCTCTCCTACCGCACGCACAATAAGGACCCAAAATTTTCCAAGTTGAAGGAAAACCTAGCTCCCTCCTCGCTCTCGCCTCCGCTCGCTCTCCCTCCCTCCCCTCGCTCTCGCCTCCGCTGGCTCTCGCCTCCCGCCCCTGGCTCTCGCCTCCCGCCCCTGGCTCTCGCCTCCCGCCCCTGGCCCTCGCCTCCCGCCCCTGGCTCTCGCCTCCCGCCCCTCGCTCTCGCCTCCCGCCCCTCGCTCTCGCCTCCCTCCCCTCGCTCTCGCCTCCCTCCCCTCGCTCTCGTTGTCGCCTCCCCTCGCTCTCGTTGTCGCCTCCCGCCCCTTGCTCTCGCGTCCCTCCCCTCGCTCTCGCTCTCGCGTCCCTCCCCTCGCTCTCGCCTCCAAAATCTCCTGCGAGTGCGTCGCCTCTGGACGAGCAACCGGTGGTCTCGCGTCAATGGTGGCGGCGATGCTAGGTGGTGATGAACGGAGTGTTTTCTGTGCTGGTGTGTCAATGGAGTTTTTTGGTGAAAAAGGTGAGTGCGATTGGGGTTTGATGTTGATGGTGGTGGTCGCTGGTGGAGAGGGCACTGGATGATGCGATTAGGGTTTGATGACGGCGGAGGAGGAGGAGAAGCGGTGGAGGAGGAGAAGCGGCTATATTCGGTGGTCAGTGGTGTCTCTGTGGCGGAGAATGTCTCGGTTTGAGAAGGTGAGATTTGGATCTGTTCGCTGCGTATGGGTTTTTTTGAGAGCTTAGAGCTCGTTGCATCTCTGCTTCAGTAGACTCTTGGACTGGGGGCAGTAGATTGAGGGCACTGGATGACCATGAGGTAGATTGAGAGCTTAGAGCTCGTTGCATCTCTGCTTCAGTAGACTCTTGGACTGGGGGCAGTAGATTGAGGGCATTGGATGACCGTGAGGTAGATTGAGAGCTTAGAGCTCGTTGCATATCTGCTTCAGTGCTTTCTGCAACTTCTGGAACATTTTCTGAAACATTTTCTGGAAAATCGAAAACCACTATACGCCTCGGTTCAGGTCCAAGCGGGACAGTAGAATCCAAGATATTGACTCGGTTCAGCAGAAACCGAGGTAAAATGCTATTGGTTTTTGACTCGATTCCCAATCGAGGCAAAAAGAGGTAGATTTTTTACCTCGTCTGTATAGTGCCTCGGTTACGGAACCGGTGCCTATAACCGAAAATAACCAAGGCCATATCCCTTGAATGCACTAGTGATAGTGGTGACCGAACGGTGCTGAGTTTGTGACAGTTCGGTATCTACTAGGTATAATACATAATTGACGAGCAATGTCACTGTTTGACCTGGCTGACAAGCGTTGTCCCAGTTTGTTCTGGTTGACGAGCGCTGTCTCGGTTTGTTCTGGTTGACGAGCGCTATTGTCAATGAGCACTGTTGTCGATGAGTGCTGCTACAGTAGAAAGACTGATCGGTCTTAGATACTAACCGTTCGACCTAGATATCATACTATATAAAATACTACCCACCGAACAGCGTTGTTGCCAACTCATACCACGTCACGGCATTAACATCTAATGCCAATACTGCATTTTAAGTTATCTATTATTATTTTTCAGTTTTTTCATTTTAATGTCCATTACATTTTATATTTTTTTCTCGTCATAATTAATTTTTATATTTCTACATTAAATAAGTTAAGAACATGATTGAAAACATATATTATTATCTTATATTTTAAAATTAACATAAAAAATATTTTGTTATTGAAAATGGATAATTAAAAAAATGGAAACCCAATTACTACTAAGTCTAACGTTGTTAGCAAGAAATTAACCAGCTGGCTCACAAACATTAGAAAAAAAAGTCATGGGCTATAATATTACTTATTTATGATTTTATGCTTTGGTTTCGTTCAAAACTAAAATTTAATATGAAAATTTAGGCTTCAATTATTGAATCAAAATATAATATTTAAAATATTTAATATCATAACTTTTTTTATTAGTGTTGATTGCAACATATCAAATATAAATTCAATGATATGATAAACAATTTTTGTGTTGCTATAAATAATCTAGAATTAATATTTAAAATATTAAATATATTTTTAATCTCTCGATAATGATACAAAAATTATAATTGTTTTTATTCGAAACTTTAATTCTATTTGGTCTTCTTCGTTTCTAAAGCAATGAATTTAATCCCTTATTTTTAATTATGTTATATTTTGTCCATTGTGCCAAACGGCATTTTCCACATGCATCTGCACCCTTTACACCTATGGTGACACGTTTCTGTGAAATGTTTAATTTTATTTTTGAATTAAAATTATATAATTTATAATTTAATGCAGTACTGCTTTTCACTAAATTATTTTTTTCGTTGAGGGCTTTACTTCCACCGTCTCCACACCCTGCCTCCACCAAGGCCCTGCTGCACTAACCCGCATCCACTCACCAGCGGTGTCGCGGACTACCACAGGAGGAATTGCCGGGCATCGATTGCCGTCATCGATCGGAGCCATTGTCAGTGTCAAGTGTGGTCTTTCTCCTTTTTCTTCATCGCGTAGCATTTATGTATGGTATATAATCAGAGACCGAACGGTTAACATTCAAGACCGTTCCGTCTATCTATTGTACCAATAGCTCGTCAACTAAGTAAAATAAGGTTAAAAGATGTTGAGCTACAATAGACCAACATTTAAAGTTATTGAGCTAATAATCCAGCAGAGGATAAAATAATCAAAGATATCTGATTAAAGATATTCATAAATCTATTTATGAGCAACCAACCGGATTTTAAGGTAAGTTTGTTTATATTTTATTAAGCTTGTGATAACCTATAAATACAGGGCCAAAGCTAAAAGCCAAGTACGTTCAACTCACACTCCACTACACCCTACTTACGTCCGATCAGGACTTAAATATTCAACTATGATAAACAATTCATAAAACAGCTCCTAACTTGAGCGTCAGAGTGCCTTTTGCAAGTACCTCCCCCCATCCAGAGTCCAATCGTACAAGATCCAGAGTACAATCGAACAACATCCAGAGTCCAAACGAACGACATCCAAAGTCCAAGCGAGCAGAGCACTCGATCCAGGCGTTCAGAAGCAAGGAAAACACGTCAAAAAAGGTTAGTCTCTCAGTCCTACAAATCCCTACCGAAACATTTTGGCACCCACCGTGGGGCCGAGAGCAAGCTGAAGAAACCCAATGATGACCAAGAAAAACACGGAGATGCAACGGAAGCATGAACGTCCAACATTCCCATCACACTAACCCAAACGGTTGGGAAAGGAGGGAACCAATACTCCAGCAAGCCGTTCAACCAGACAGTTTCCATTCGGCCATTCATCCATACAGGCATTAAGCCATTCGACCTCACATGTATTTGGTTGTTCGGCCTCACAGGAATTAGGTCATTCGGCCTCACAAGTATTTGGCCATTCGGCCTCACAGGTTTTTGGTCGTTCGGCCTCATAAGAATTAGGCCATTTGGCCTCACAGGTATTCAGCCCTTCGGCCTCAACTGCTCGCCCTTCCATGACTTCGAGTGTTCAAGCATTAGGTCATTCGGCCTTGCAGGTATTTGGTCGTTCAGTCGCACAGGAATTCGCCGTTCAACCTCACAGGAATTCGCCGTTCGACCTCACAAGAATTCGGTCGTTCGGCCTCACAGGAATTTAGCCATTCAGCCTCAACTATTAGGCCATTTGGCCTCAGAAGTATTCGGCCGTTCGACCTCACAAGTATTTGGTCGTTCGATCTCACAGGAATTCGGTTATTCGGCCTCACAGATATTCGACCCTTCGACCTCAACTATTAGGTCATTTGGCCTCACAGGTATTCGGCCGTTCGGTCTCATAGAAATTCGACCACTCGGCCTCACAGGTATTCGACCCTTCGGCCTCATAGGTATTCGGCCCTTCGGCCTCAACTATTAGGCCATTTGGCCTCACAGGTATTCGGTCGTTCGGCCTCACAGGAATTCGGCCATTTGACCTCACAGGTATTTGACCCTTTGACCTCTGTGACACCCGGGCACGGAGACGAGGGCGAGGAGTGACGCCGGTGCAAGAAGCATGGTGCAGGGGGCACAGACAAGGAGCGGCTCCTGGCAGCTTCGGGTGGAAGGGGTACATGGATGAATCGAACATACACCGGAATGAGAGGGATTTGGAGACTGTATAGGTATGGGACTATACGGTTGAAGGATAGCTTAAAGGAATTGATTTGACTACTCATATCACCAAAATGCATTTACTTTTCGGTAGCCTGACTCATAAGAACTCCATGGTTAAGCGTGCTTAGCCTGGAGTAATTCTGGGATGGGTGACCTTCTGGGAAGTTTTCCCGGAAAGTGTGCGAGTGAGGACAAAGCACACTGGAAAGCCTGGTGGTGGTCTGTGGGGGCAGTCAACGGTCCCTGTGAGTTGCCGGGACGTTACAGATGGTATCAGAGCCTAGCCTCTCCCAGTACGGTGTGGTTCGAGGACGAACCAAGCGGAAGCTGGTGTGCTTAGCCTGGAGTAATTCTGGGATGGGTGACCTTCTGGGAAGTTTTCCCGGAAAGTGTGCGAGTGAGGACAAAGCACACTGGAAAGCCTGGTGGTGGTCTGTGGGGGCAGTCAACGGTCCCTGTGAGTTGCCGGGACGTTACAACCTCAACTATTAGGCCATTTTGCCTCACAGGTATTTGGCCCTTTGGCCTCAACTGCTTGGCCTTCCATGGCTTCGAGCGTTTAAGCATTAGGCCATTCGGCCTCACATGTATGTGGTTGTTCGGTCTCACAACAAATTCGGCCATTCGACCTCACAGGTATTCGGACCTTAGGCCTCAACCATTAGGCTATTCGGCCTCACAGGTATTCGGCCATTCGGCCTTACAAGTACTCGGCCATTCAGTCTCACAGGTGCTTGGCCCTTTTAGCCTCGACTGCTCGTCATTTGGCCATTCGACCGCTTGGCCTTTTATGGCCTCAGGTACTTATCCAAATTTGGCATCAAGTGTGAAACCTTCCACCCTTTGGCCATTTGGCCTCACAAGATATTCGCCCTTTCAGCCTCCACTGCTCGACCACCCATGGCCTCAAGTCACAAAGCACTAAAGCAAGTACATCCAGGCCATGACACATCCTAATACGGAATCTTCAGTTTGGTCTAAAATATTCAACCGAAGACTGAGCAGTCTTACTCGATTGGTCATTCGGCCTTATAGCATAACCTATTTCAATATTAGTTGTATAACCTTGTAAATGCATTGGTTTGTTTGACTACTCTGTTTCTCACCATGTAAAATTCGAATTGTTATATTTCTTTAGTGTAGATAATCACATATTGCATACAAATTACAAGAATGGAAGCCAGAGAACCGTTCATGCTGAAGCACTCAACCAAGGAAACACTCCCAGACCTGGGACATGTTCGCCCAAGAACACCCAGCGTATTGCGTATAGGGACACACTTCCTTTGGGACATGTTCGCCCAAGAACACCCAACCGCATTAAATATAGGGATACACTCCCTCTGAGACATGTTCGCCTAAGAACATCCAGTTCATTAAATATAGGGACACACTCCCTCTGGGACATGTTCGCCCAAGAACACCTAGCGCACGCCAGCATAAAGGCAATCTACCTATTATGGAACCAGGCAGGTGTTCGGCCACTCGGCTTCAACCATTCGGCCTTCCATGTCCTCAAGCGTTCCAACATTCGGCCATTCGGCCTCATAGGTGTTCGGCCACCTGGCCTCAACCGTTCAGCCTTCCATGGCCTCAAGCGTTCCAGCATTCGGCCATTCGGCCTAGCAGGTGTTAGGCCACTCGGCCTCAACCGTTCGACCTTATAAAAGGGGAAAAAGTTCTAAAAAAGACTCCATCATTTACCACTCAACCTATGGCAAAGTACAAAAAGAAAACTCATAAAGCCCGCCATTTGGTCCACAGATGAGCAATGCCTAGAAGCATGCTCCCCAATACAACAAATACAGCCTCCCTCAAACTCATAAGTCCTATAGTTAATCATGGCTAAAGCCGAACCATTAACTCGGACTTGGGAGGCATATGTATGGTATATAATCAGGGACCGAACGGTTAGCATCCAAGACTGTTCGATTTATCTACTGTAGCAATCGCTCGTCAGCCAGGTCAAACCAGGTTAAAAGGTGTTGAGCCACAATTGGGCCAACATTTAAAGTTATTGGGCTAATAATCCAACAGAGGATAAAATAATCAAAGATATCTGATTAAAGATATTCATAAAGCTATTTATGAGCATTCGACCGGATTTTAAGGTAAATCTATTTAAGATAAGTCTGTTTATATTTTATTAGGCTTGTGATAACCTATAAATACAGGACCAAGGCTAAAAGCCAGGTACGTTCAACTCACACTCCACTACACCCTACTTACATCTGATTAGGACTTAAATATTCAAGTGTGATAAATAGTTCATAAAACCGCTCCTAACTTGAGCGTTGGAGTGACTTTTGCAGGTACCTCCCCCCATCGAGATCCAGAGTACAACTGATCGACATCCAGAGTCCAACCAAACGGCATCTAGAGTCCAACCAAGCGGAGCACTCGATCCAGGAGTTCGGAAACAAGGAAGACACGTCATAAAATATTAGTCTCTCGGTCTTACAAATCCCTACCGGAACACTTTCCTTTGTTCCAAATTCAAGATTGGCAAAACCCTGTTTTCCTTTTCTTCTTCCTCCCTGTTCGAGGGTTTTGGTCTTCAAAACGCGAGAGTGCCACGGGCGCCGGTCATCTTTGTTCCATTGCACCTCCTCCTTCCACTTTCTCTCTTAATTTTCTTTCAAAAAATGGATGTTGGTTGATAGACGCTGAAGAAAGGTATTTATTTTATTTAGGAAGTGTTATAATACATGACAAACTTCATCTTTCCATCCTTATTTTCTTATCTATACTTTTCATTCGCTCTTTCCATTCTTATTTCATGTAATACTTTTCTTAAATAAGTTACAGAGACTAAGTCAGTTTTATGTTTATTGGCTTTGATGATAGAAATTAATTGTTTGCTTTGACAGTAGATTTAGAATTTGGAAAATGTGGGTCTGGTAAATGAAAATCTAGTCATTGAAATTTGTAACACGTATGAGGTCACCAAATGTAGTAAATACTAATCTATTCTATTAATAATATTTGTAAAACACACTTGAGCGTCGGGCAAACATGTTGTATCTTATTTTAATTTTTTTTAAAATAATAAAAAACAAGGGCTGACTGACCCATCACTCTGTCCGATTTTAATTTAAAATAAAATAAAGTTGAAGGTGCAGGCCTTGCTAGGTTGCTTTTAATTAAAAAAAAAATAGAAAGCGTTGAGTTGTGCTTATGTGTTAACTTACGTAACTTCTTAGCATATATTAAATTTAAGTTAAAAGAAAAATTCTTATTCATAAAAATAAACATACTTTTTATTTTAATAATTTTTATTTTTAATTTAAAATAAAAAATTAAAAAAATTAAAAATTATTTAAATATCTTAATCTTAAAACTTAAAATTCATAATATAGTTATTGTTAAATAAAATTTGATTGATTTCATAAATTAACCAATTCCATATATATATAATGGTAGACACATGTTATTCTATATGTAAGCAATGCATTGGAACGTTGTTGGTCAATTGAGACAAAATTTAATGTCATTGAAAATGAATGACTAAATTCAATTTTTTAGAAAATAAATAAACCAAAGAGAGCTAAAGTTTTAAACAGGACAAATTGTAACTCTTGGTTATAATCGAAGGATAAAAAAGATATTTAATTCTATTTAAAAATAGCTACATTATATTATTTTTATTTTAAGAAAACAGAATATTAAAGTTATGAGGAAAACCTAAATATATTTAGATAGCCGGATAATGTTACTTAAAAGTATGCGAAAGTTATAATCAGATAATATTTAAATGATTAAAAAATTGTGTTAATTTTCTTTTGTCTGTTTTTCTTTTTTGGAACCTTATATATTATCTTATTTAGCATTAATGGGTTCTTTTAGTTTAGAATATACATTATAAAAAATCCACATGTAATTGACAAAGTCTTTCCAAACCTTTTAAACTTTTACGCTGTAACTTTAATTAAATCTAAACTACAAAATCGAGATACAAAAGTCTTTGAAATCTTCCTTTATGCGTGACTGTTGTATTTGATTTGATTATTTTGCAATTGTTTACCTGTAAAATGTAAACAATGTGCGTCGGAATCAATTTCTGTGTACCAATCAAATTTTATATCTGTATAAGAAAAATCAAATTTAATGGAATCATTTTGCCTATAAAATCTCCTATTCCTATCTTGTGTTGTACAAGGGTATCTCTACGTTCTTATCTGTTCTATAGAGTTTAGTGTTCTCTCTGTGATCAGTTTCCATGGCTATGGCACATCTAATATCTTCTCCTAACGTCTCTTCACTCTCAACTGGTACTTATACTCACTATCTGTTCTATTTTGGTTCATTTTTCACTGCAAAGTTATTTTCTGAATAATACGTGGAAGCATGCATTGTAATTGCAGGTACAAATCTTTGGAGCACAAAACTCTCCTTCAACAGTATTTACTGTGAAAGTATGTCTCATCACTTATATTTTAATCTTTCACATCTTCTTGTTCACCTATTAGTTGGAAACTTAGACTTTACAATAGGTTCCAATTGGATGTAATAGTGGACTTATTTATATTTGATGGTAACTAGATTTCTCACGTAATCTCTATTTACAATAATATTTACAAACACCTATTACTTTTAAACTATATTTCCGGAACAAAAATAATTAAAATTGATTATTTTATAACTATGCTGGTAAATTTAATGTAATTCACAATATTTTATTTTATTTGAACTTAAGAATAGAAATTTTTAAAAATAAAGTATTATATATCGGTATTATTTACTTTTAAATTTATTTATTGAAATATATTTCACAAATAATAATAACAATAATAGTAATGATAAACAATTGAATGTAATAATGTTATAAATTTGCAGCTATATATATTTAAAATGATGCAGGTTTTTTTTTTTAATTTATAATTAACGATAAAAGTTAAGTACGGGATTTTTTTTGGAGACATAAACTTTAAAAATGAAGAAACGTATAATTATTTAAAATTTTATTTGATATTATAAATTAAAATAAAATAAAGAAAAAAGAAAGTATGAGAATATTTGTTTTAAATTAATACATTATTTTAATTATTACTAAAATTTATAAATATACTATTCAAAAATAATTTTTCTGTTACTTCGACTCTTGAAAACTTATCTCTGAACTTATTATAAGATTGAATTAGGTCATTGTTATAAATTATTTTATCCAGGTTACTTGAACATCAGAACCAATTGTGGATGGCACGTGGGCCTATTTTTTGTTTCCTAATTGTTTTAAAAATTAATAAAAGTCATAAAATGTGCAATAAGGATGGAAAAGAACGGAGTGTCTTATTCCGAACTAAATTGATCAAAGTTATAAAGATCATTAATACATTTTTCTATTTGGAAGTGTCTATTGAATTTGACTTTCTTTTAAAAGCAAATTTTTTTTTATTAATTAATATTTTTTTAAAGTTTTCTCCAAAATAAAAAAGGTGTAGTTTTTTTTTCCACGATTTCTCTTATTTGAATTTTCATATTTATTATTCTCTCAATTCCTCATCATCTTGTCATGATTTAGTTTCAATAATTTTAAATATAGCTTTCTGTTATGCATGCTACAACTTTGAACACTTGGTACATTAGGTTCTGGTGGATCAAAAGCTTCCCAGCTCAAAATAAAACCTCAAACACAATACAATCCTTTGATGTTTCAACAATCACCTTTTAATCATCATTACAAAAGCATTGAAAGAGGAACCACAAATAAAGAAAGCAATAAATGTTATGTTGTGAAAGCCGTCACTGTACCATCTTCTGAGTCAGAATCTGAAGCTTCCAACTTCAAAAACATTGTGGACTCTGTCAAAAATTTCATGGCCGTTTTGTACCAATTTATTTACCCTTACGTAATGTATGGTCGAGTAAGTAAATACTATTCCATCCCTCTCATAGTTAATATTCCAAGTTATGTCGTTCCTTTCTATTAAATTCTGATTTGGATAATTAATACCCTTCTTGTTTTAAATTAACTTAATCTGTATTCTACAGACATCAGCTACAATTTCTGCGTCTCTCGTTGCAGTAGAAAAACTATCAGATATATCTCCGTTGTTTTTTATTGGTTTGTTACAGGTGACGCTCCAATTATATATTTTTTTTGAAAGACAATTGAAAATTACCCTTTAACTTTAATAAAAGACATTCATTTGAGTTGTTTTCTCTAACATGTTTCAGGCTTTGTTACCTTCCTTGTTTCTGGATCTTTACGTTAATGGAGTGAATCAAGTGTTTGACTTTGAAATAGACAAGGTATGAAACTTGTTTCTACTATGAATAATATAAACGTAGTTCTTTAATAAGATTGATCTAAAGTTAAATGTTCAGAAACACATAAAAAGACCAAGTTTACACAAGGTCACAGGTATATCAATGTGAACAATTTATATAATTTTTACTTTCAAACTCCTTTTCATAATTGAGGTTTACTGAAGTACTCCTACCTTTTTTCTTAATGGGAGCATTACCAACCTACAGCTCCCAAAATTTGACCAAAAACCTGACCATTTTTCTTATTTTAATTAGTACAGTTCATGGACATATTAAATAATTTAATATATATTTTATATATAACTGAATTAATTAAAATAAAGTAAAATGTAGTTGGATTTTTGGTACAGTTTATTAATACTTCATCCTTGAAAAAGGTGAGAATATAACAAGTCCCTTTATATTTTCTTGTAAAAATAATCCCTTTAATTCTGAATCTGAAGTATTCCTATAATTACTATCACTAGTGCAGCGAGGGGCTTTTACCGCGGTTGATTTTCACTATACGTCGCGGTTCTTGAACCGCGGCATATTCAGCCGCGGTAGTAAGTCAGACACTTTATGCCGCGGTTCGAACCGCGGTATATAGGCTGCGGAATATGCCGCGGTTGTTTAGGGAACCGCTGCCTAAATTCATTTTTTTTAAAAAAAAAATTAAAAAAAAAATTAAAAAATGCACTATATGCCGCGGTTGTGGTTAGAACCGCGGCATATTCCCCTGCAGTTTTTTAAAATTGCAGGTCTGTTTTTGTGATATCCACTACCACAAAAACAGACCTGCATATAAAAACATTTACAGAAATTCAATTTCAACATAACAAACACATGTTCAAATGTATTTCAACATCAAATAAAGTAGAGAGTCTAAGAAAATTCTATCTAATCAAATGCATTGTTTAAATCTAAATCTAAGAGCTATTGTATAATCTAACTATATATTTTAAGGTTTATAAATAATACAAGAACTACAACACACATTACCAAAACTATAGCAAAAACCATATCATACATTACCAAAACTATAACAATTTCATGCACTATCAAAATTAAAGCAAAAATTATACCAAAACTATAGAAACTTCATACATTACCAAAACTATAGCATTATGCAAAAATTAATGAAGAAATCACGTTAAAAATGCAAATGGACATAAATACCTGGAAGAGGAACGGCGGCGGAGAGGGTGAAAAACGCAACACAACGGCGGCGGAGAGGGTGAAAAACGCCAGGAAATCACGATTTTGAACGGCTAAAACTCGTTTTTATCGTCAAAAACGAATAATGACCGAACAATTTTGAGTTTAAACGGTTAAAAACGCAAAATCTGAGATGAAGGGTGGTTCGGAGGAAGAAGAAACGCGAAAACAGAGAGAACGCGCGAGGAAGACGATGCACTGTTCCAAGTTTTGTTTTTTAACTCTGAACGGGAGAATCTACCGCGGTTCACTACTTAACCGCGGTATAAAAGGCATTTTATACTAATTTAAAAAATTATTTTCAAACTATATGCCGCGGTTCAGCGGGCAACCGCGGCATAAACCTCGAAATATTTCAAATAAACATTAAATTAATTTCATATAGGAGAATATGCCGCGGTTCCCCAGAGAACCGCGGCATATACCCCTGAAACGTGTTCAACACAACTGTCTCTCCAACTGCCTTTCACAGAATTTGAAAAGTTACAGGGGGTATATGCCGCGGTTCTCTGGGGAACCGCGGCATATACCCCCTGTAACTTCTGAAATTCTCTGACTGGCAGAGAAGTTGAGACGTGACAGGGGTATATGCCGCGGTTCCCCAGAGAACCGCGGCATATACCCCCTGTAACTTTTCGAATTCTCTGGCCCAGTCAGCACCTGCAATAAATTGGCAGGGTATATGCTGCGGTTCTCTGCACAACCGCGGCATATACTCTGTTATTTAATTTTTTATTCATACGTGGCGTCAAAGGCAATGGTTGACTGGGGTATATGCCGCGGTTCCCAGTAGAACCGCGGCATATAGGTTCGTTTTATTTACAAAACTGCCACCGCGCACCATTATGCTGCGGTTTTCGTTGAACCGTGGCATAATGTGCGCTGTAAAAACCCGATTTTTTACTAGTGTATATCCTTTGATAGGAACGGGAATGCGTGTAACCTTTTATAGTTTACAAACCTGTTGAATGTTTCTTAGAACTAATATATGTTACATGTGTTATTGCAGATAAACAAACCATATCTTCCATTGGCCTCTGGGAAATTATCCTTCAGAAATTGTGTCTTTATTGTTGCCTCATCTGCAATTATGGTGCCGTATAGATTCATCCCTTTCCATAATAGAAGATTTTAAGATGAGATTCATAGAGAAAGGAGAGTTATTGTTTTATTCTGTTTTACAGGGCTTAGGGATTAACTTGATGATAGGTTCTACTGCATTGATTTGGAACTTTGTGTTGTGCGCAACATTATGGACTTGCTATTCTGCCAATGTAAGTTCTTTCCAATTGAATTTAAACTGTGTATTATGTTTTAGGGTATAAAGTATTGGTGCACTGAGTAATCTTATATATATCTGTAGTTGCCTTTCTTACGATGGAAGCAAAATCCGGTGCTGGCATCATTAGTCATGCTTGCTTGTTGGACATTTATACTTCCAGTTACATACTTCCTTCATATGCAGGTTCTGCCCTATCAGTAATCTTGCCTTTTATAGATCTTACTTTTTTGAATATGCATTTCATCCTAAGATTTTTGGGTTAGTTTCATTTGATACACAATCAACCATTTGAATCCATCAATAAGAAATGGATTTACTAAATTGCTAGTTGATGTAACAAATGTTCAGACGTTTGTGTTGAAGAGGCCACTTGTGCTTACAAGATCATTGATTGTTACTCTGCTGTTCTTGACTTTCTACGCTACTGGTTTATCATTAGCCAAGGTAAATGTCTTTATTTTCTAAGCACATGTACTAATTTTCCAACATCAAGCTTTTGGTTCGACAATGTAAAACCTTGTATTGGATTTGTGTAGGATATACCTGACGTAGAAGGAGATATAAAACATGGCGTTGATTCTTTCTCAGCACGTTTAGGCCAAAAAAAAGTATATATGTTTCTTAAGTTCAATATTATTATTTTTGGTTATACTTTCTTTGTATAACATTTGACTGATTCTAAATCTTTGATAGGTATTTTGGATTTCTGTTTTCCTATATGAAATAGCATTTGCAGTAGCCTTTTTGGCAGGAGCATCATCCTCATCTCCCTTCTCGATTAAATTTGTCACGGTAATATGTTTATTATATCTACATAGGTTGGAATTTTAGGTATGCAGAATTTATTTTGTTTTTTCCCCTCAACATGGGGTTTGATTTTGATAAACAATATGCTGTTTTGTTTGAATATGTTTTTTTAAATAGGATTAATTATGTTGTTTTGTCACCAAGTTATTATGATAGGTACAGCTCAGTTTTTCTTTTTGTCTTTTGTGACAAACTTTCTCACTAATACTAATAAAATTTAGTTATAAGTATTCTATTTTCTTTTCACATCATTTTTACAATCTGTAAACTTCTAATTACGATAGGAAGAGCTACATCCAACAAGTGAGATATCTGTATTTAGATAAAAAAAGATTTCTCTAGAAAAGTTGTTTTTGCTACGTAGATTAATTATTCCAACCTTTTAATCTCAATGCGTAGCATATATATATATATATATATATATATATATATATATAAGTAAATGAAAATAAGGTTATTTAAACTTTTGAACAATATTTAAAACTGAATCTGTGTTATGTTTTAGTGTCTTGGAAATGTTGTTCTTGGTTCAATTCTGTGGTACCAGACCAAATACGTAGACGTGACAAATCCAGCTTCCACTAGATCCTTCTATTCATTGAACTGGAAGGTGATTTCTCTCTTATAAACACTCTGTTACCATTTCAATAGTTCAATATCAAGTTTATAATTTAAAGGAAACAGTTATCTAATAACGTACGAACTGGTGTGTTTGTTTTTGCAGTTGATGATGGGTGCACACGTTCTTCTTCCTTTAATTAGATAAAGTGTCACTGAATATTAAAACAACTTTGCAACACATGCAACAGAATAAGATAGAGACCCTTCGCATCCAAATTAATCGAAGCAATATTTGTGTTTCCTATATACAACGAGTTTTGAATCATTTAGGTTATATTTGAGGAGATGAGTTCTTTAAGCATGAGTGGTGCCACTCAGTTTCTTTGTGATGCAAAGTGTTATTTTAAAAACACAATCAACATAAAATCACCTATAATATCGGTAACTTTGAATCAAACAATATAATCTCTTGTTGATTCAAATTTATTAAACATTATAAAACATAATAAGAGGAATATCAACACGTAATTTTGTCCCATAATAATAATGTAAAATACGAAAAATAATAGAAAAAATAGAATAGAATTAACTTAAAAAAATTGAAAAAGTAATAACAAAATGCACAACTAAAAAAAGAAAAATTTAAGTAATTTGGTTAGTACTTTAAAAAATGTACTCTATATGTCAAAATACCTCTCGATCACATCAGTATTGGTCTTGTCCTAAAACAATGTAAGACAGCTCACAACTGAATAAGTTATAATTGTCTTCACCTAAATATGTCTAATCCACAATGTATGTGACTTCCACTAGACGACCTAGTCAATTACATGTCGGTCTAACCAATGTCATATCGACTACTCTGTTACTTTTCAAAATATGATCATACACTTGTTCTTGAACAAGGTAAACAGACCATTGGATCCAAGTCCAGATCCATCCAGATAATTAAAGACCTACAAACGTAATAAATTATATTATAAATAACACAATTGTTAAGACAAGATCAACTAAGCAAACCTCGTTTTGAAATTTAAAAGAACGTTTAAATGAAATAACGTCTAATTGTTCTAATCGTCTAGGATAAAAAGTGATAAACACTAAAACTTAAAAATCCTAAACACTATAAAGAACTACAACAAAATGTCTAATAACAACAATGTCTAACAAAGGTTAAACCATCTAGGATAAAACGAAAGAACATTAAATGTTACATAATAAATATGTCCTAGACGAAGTAAGTTAGTCAAACAGACAACGCCTAAATGATAGTACATGTATTATGTCTAAACGTGTATGATCATCTAACGCTTTAAAGCATTTATTTTCTAGTATTTCTTTGTCTGTAGCGTTAAGAGATAGGAATATATTCAAGGAATGCTTCATTCATGCTTTCGATTTGTCCTTTACGTACACACAACACAATTGCTTTGCAAAGAGGCAACATAGCTTCTAACTCAGTATCATATACGCTACACACTTATAAGAAAGTCAAACTTCCGAATAACTAATCTTTTTCAAAGAAATTTATATAAGGAGGACTACATGAAGAGAAGACAATAAGAAAAAATATGCTTAATAACATTGATGGTCCCAATTTTTGTCAGCTTTGTTCGAAATGGTCCTAATTTTTTTAAATTGTTGAATGTAGTCCTAAAGATTGTAATTTGTGTTCAATTTAGTCCTTTTTGCAAACGTCGTTTAAAATGTTAATTACCAACTGTCCAGCTGTGCAATCAGGGAATTACATGTCATTTAATGACTGACGTGGACACTTTAAGGCATAGGATGTGGATTTTTGTTTTTTGAAAGTGATTTTCTGATATTAGGATTTTTATTGAATTGATGGCAACCCCTACCTCGGATCCGAACAGGATGATCGCAGGTCTTCTGGCTTGCCAAGAGTGTCGCCGGAGATGTTGCTGATGCTGGATGTGTCATCGCCCTTCGATGACTGCCACTCCTTGTTGTCGGCATTCACTCCTCGTCTCCCTCTGTTTCTCTGTATTTTTATTTCATCACAGGCCATAGAAAGGCGTTGATGTATCTCTCCGAGCTTCGTCGAAGCTCAACTGCTACACTTGCCACCAAAATTGGTTTGAACTTTTGGTTAGGGTTTTAATTGTTCGCGCTTGGAGACTGACATAACTCGGGCAAATGACCGCGGATGACACATTAGTGATTGAAGAAGGCATTGATTGCAGTATAGAACGCCTAGAATAAAAATCGATTGAAAGTTCTGGCGCCCTTGAACTTTAGATTGCTTGAATGATATTACAGTTTTTTTCTGGCGAAGCTTGAAGAATGGGATTGGGAATGAAGAAGGAAATGGAAAGTTGGATCTACAGGATTGGGAGAGAATACAGATAACCAATGAGAAGAGAGTCGCAAAAAGAGGATAAGTGAGGACTTACGTACAAGATTCAATACTTCTCTTAGATTAAATTACACCCCAGTACAATGTTTTTTCTAATCTTTTAAAATATAACTTTTATATGTTAAAACGTGTTATTTATCAATATCAAAATAAATTATTTTTAAATATATCAAAATGTCAGAAGCTATTTCTATAATGAAGATCAATGAAAGGTATTTTATCGAAACTATAACTAATATATTTTAATTTGAAAACATAAAATAATACAAAATTAAAGTAAAAACCTTACTCGTATTTTGCAGAATTAAAATCATATTTAAGCTATATTTTCCAATCCATAATATCTACACGTATTAAAGAGGTAAACGTATGCTGTAAGGAAAAAAAAAGAAAAAGAAAACATTTTATTATGCTGTAAGATAATAAAATGGCTTTGCAATCCTAAAGACTAAAAAATATACAGACAAGGGGGTTATTTCTACAAAAGAACTGTTAACGAAAATTTTGAAATGAACTATTCCATCCATCGAGATTGCTGGAGATTGATTAAACATAACAATTCATCCAAAATTCAATGTGAACTGCAGAATTTGACGAATCTAGCTCTTGTGAAGTATGTATTAGAGAGGTTTGGGTAGTGATCAGAAACAATCCTCAGCTTCTATGCAACAACATTCTACTTATCACCACCGCCAAACATTCCCATCATATATTTAGCAAATCTCATATGCTTCATCAAGCTTTGTAACCCACCATGCCTCCGATTTGTTTTAGCATTTGAGGAGGGAGGACTTTCTCATTTGTTGTCCTTCATCTGAAAAATAAAAATACACAGTTTAACATTTTGTTCGACTTTACCCACCAACCACCAAAGAACCCCAAGAGTCACACCTAACACAACACAGAGAAGGTGTCTCCGGCCATGGCGTCGTGATGGATGACAGTCTCAAACTTGAAGGAGAACGAAAGGGTTTTGCTGCTTGTGAAAGAAATAAGAGAGAGTCAGTGTTGAGGATATTGACGCAGCCACCGACAAGGACTTTAAGATGTCCACATGGGTAGTTAAATGCCATCTCATTTGGGTTTTGCACAATTGGACAGCTGATCGTTAACGATTTAAACAATGTTTGCAAAAAGGACTAAATTGAACACAAATTACAATCTTTAGGACTACATTGAATAGTTTAAAAAAATTAGGACCATTTCGAACAAAACTGACAAAAATTGGAACCATCAGTGCTATTAAGCCGAAAAAATATTATTGAATTCGCTCATGCTGTCTCTTTCGCAAGCTTTTGTCTTTAAGACTTGTTCTTTGAAAAAGTTATTTACAAGTTTTCATAATCATATTGTATTGATTTCAAATCTTCTCTAAGTTTTCAGATTCATATTGTATTGATTTCAAATCTTCTCTAAGTTTTCAGAATCATATTGTATTGATTTCAAATCTTCTCTAAGATAGTTACAAATTATGTTCTTGTAATCTTTATAAAACAATTTGTTCTTTTCTTATACAAAAGCGAAGTAAAACTCTTGTAAGGTTAACTAGTGGAGTTAGACTAGTTGATACCAGGAGTGATTATACTCATTTGAACCACTGGGTTTATTCTAAAACATGAGTAGCTGAACTTCTTATAATCTTTTTAAAAGATTATTGGAACCCTTTTGAAGTTTCTAAAGGAGAAATGGATGTAACTCAATTTCGAGAAAACCAATATAAAAAATAGTGTGCCTTATTGTTTTTGTTTTTCATAGGTTTTTCCTAAAAACTGTTTTATAAACTCAAGTGATTAACTACTGTTGCAGAGCATCTAACCATTGCAAAGGAAATTAAACATTGTTTTCCAAAACAATTTAAAACAATATTCAACCTCTCCCCCTCCTCCCACCAAGTTTGTCACGAATCACCATCATCATTTCACCTTTCTCGCACTTCTAAACATCAAGCAAGAGAAAGGTGAATCCCTAAAAACCTTCATTAAATTAAAGGTTCAACAATGTAGCACTAAAGGTAAAAAACCTAAATCCCAAGGTGATTCTCCTCTACATTGTCACGAGATTGAGATCGGGTTGTTTTGCAGATGATCTACGCATGACGCATCCCACAAGCATGGACAAATTGAGGTAGAGAGCCGTAAAGTTCAAGCGCTTAGAGAAGAGATTAATATTAGACGCATTTAGTTGTGGATGATGTAAGTTTATGACCACTTATTTATATAAAATTTATTTATGAAGTTACTTATATCAAATCATTTCTTGATTTTAGGTATATGTTTGGTGTAGCTAACAACATGGGGTTGAATGATGTATATGTGTTCATTGATCCCCACATGACTCATGAAGGAAATAAATTTGATGACATCCAAGCATACATCACCAATTGCAATGGGGAAGGAGCTATATTTTATCCTTAATATACTTGGGTAAGTCAACTTTGTTAACTTTAAAGTTTCATTTATGATTTTAGTGTATAACAATTTAAGTTATTACCAATTTCAGGTGCTATTGGCAGTTACTTGTGATGTCCATACCAGAGAACACTGTTGTATGGTTTTGTGCATTGCACAAGTCTCCTCCCAACCCTCTTAGACAACTAGTAGATTGATAAGAACCTCAATGTTTTGACTTTCTTTGTTATATAAATGTATGATAAAGCCATTTTTTTAATAGTTCCCTTGCATCACATATGATGATGTCCGAGGGATCAACTGCTAAAGCTAAAAAGCTTGCATGGTTGACCCTTAAGGTTTGGTATTTTAGTCCATACTTTGTTACTTTTTGTACCATTCCAATGATGTTACTTAACATTTTATAATTATGATGATATATTGTAGTGTAATAGACAAAGTGGATCATAAGAGTGTGGTTACTACATCATGTCTTGGATGATGACCACTATTCGTGCACATGTTACCAGTGGATGAGAAACGATAATATTTTGGTTTAATTTTATTTTCTCTATAGTTTATAGCTTATATACACTAATTGAAATCATTGTGTTTTATCCAAAGATTTAATTTTACTACCTCAATTCTAGAGAAGTCCCTTAGACACATAAGGAAAGCACTTGCTAAATATGTAATTCAACTCTATAATAGTGATGAGTGCATATTTATGCCCACATTTTAGATTTAATTTCAAAATTTTAATGGAATAATTTTGCTTATTTATTTGAATAAGATTTTGCATAATTGGCTTTATCGGATTTGGGAATTAGAGAGGCTTAAAATGTGATTTTAGTTGCATAAATCATTTTGGAGAGTCTAATGTTTGTTGATGGAACTGGAATTAAAGTTTGAATTGCAATTTTGAAAAGAAAGAAAAGGCTAAAGCGCAATTAGAGGAAATTTCTGAACTTCTATGCAATTTTGAATAAAATGAAAAGGGCTTAATTGTAATTTTGGGCAAGTTCAAATCTGTTAGATATTTTAAAAGATAATTTGGAGAAAATATATCTTAAGATATTTTATTTGATATTTTTAAATAATTACCTTATTTAACTATATCAATAAATATCAAAAGATAATATTTGCCAAATTGTTTTGAATCTAGAAAAGATATTATCAAATATTCTCAAAAACCAATTAAATTTGTTGAATATTTGGAAGATATTAGATATAAGATAAAATATCTTATCAACAAAAGATTCAGAGTCCAAGCCCAATCAAGTCTATATAAAGAGACCCAAGGGAGGTAGAAATCAGAACTCATTCATCCACCACTGCTCTCACTTTTATTTTGCCATGCATTCTACTCCATCCATGGAGGGCTAAACTTTTAGGGCTATTCCACTCTAATTTCATTATGGATTCTGAGGTTTAGTTAAATTAATGAATTTTTTTCTTTTGATTATTGATTTGAGTTATTCTTTTTCTATGTCTTTCATCTCTCAATCATATTAAAAGCAATGATTTTTACATCATAACGTGTTTGAACCTACATGCATATTAATCATATAAGTTCAAGGGTTTCTAGGTTTGGTTGAGAATCTACTTTGATTAAAGTTAGGAACTTTCGTATGATTAAATGGGTTCTGGCTACTAATTGAGAATGTACTTTGATTGGTAGTAATAATTTCAATTATAATTAATTAAGAATTTACTTTGATTAATTAGCTTTTAATTTGGTTATGAGATTTAAGAATAGACATGATTAAACACAATAGAATTTGATTGGGAATGTACTTTGGTTGAATCCATTGTGAATAATCTAGAAAGGTCTTGCATTTGATTGAGAATCTACTTTGATTAATTGCATGATCACCCTCAAATTAATTAAGAAAGTACTTTAATTAATTTGAAACTTGAACAATAATCAATTGAACAATGATATGTGGATAACCGATGATGAATCTATCTTGGGAAAGCAGTGGAATTAACCAATTTTATCATAATTGTTTCTAAGTTTCCTCTTTGTTCTTCAAGTATTCTTTAAACATCAATTCTATTAGCATGATTTTTCACTTTTATTCTTGAGCATTGCATAACATTCATAAGATTGAAATATTGAAAAGCAATTCCATATTCGTTGGGAGACGACTGAGGGTTATTTGAACCCTATTCACTACAAAAATACATGGAATTACCGACGGAATTATTTCTGTCGGTAAATGATGCGTTACCGAAGGATTTTATCGACGGATGTAAAAAATGTAATTACCATTTGTCCTTCGGTAATTATCAACGGACAAAATCTGTCGGTAAAGTCTTCAGTAATTACTGACGGACAAAATCCGTCGGTAATTCCGTTGATAATACATATTTTAGTTTCCGTCGGTCAAAAGCCGTCGGTAAAGCCTTTGGTAATTACCGACGAACAAGTTCCGTCGGTAAATCCATCGGTAAAATTCCCGCCCATTTTTTCTCTCTCTGCGCGAAGAAGATTATATTTTTCTATCTCACAAAACACTTTCATCATTTTTTTCTTTCCTCTCATCTCAAGACCATTTCTCACCTTCTCTACAACCATTTTTCTCTCTCGTGCAACCATCTTCCCACACTACCACTGCTATCGTTGGAGAGCGTCACCGCTATCATGGGAGAATGCCACCGCTGCCGTGGGAGAACCACGCGGAGCGCCATCGCTACCGTTGAAGACCGCCACCGCTGCCGTTGGAGAGTGCCACTACTGTCGTTGGGGAACGCCACCGTTGCCATGGGAGAACGCCACCACTACCGTGGGAGAACCACTGTCGTCGGAGAACCATGCGGAGTAGAGCTGCCGTTGGGATGCTCAAAAACTAATTGGAGATTTTTCCCAAGTTTAGGGTTTCTAAAACAATTGGACAACCTAAGTAGAGCCTTTGATTTTGGTTTTGGAATGAATTGGATTGTTGTTTTGATTTAGGAATGAAGAAAGTTTGATAAAAAAAATTAAAATCTGAGGAAACCGAAGAAGGGGAAAGAGGAAGAAGATGAAGCAGATCGAGATATTTACCGACGAACTTACCGACGACTTTTTTCTTCGGTAATTACCGACGAATTTTTGTGGTAATTACCGACGGATTTAGCCTTCAGTAATTACCCACGGCCATAATAATCCGTCGATAAATATTACCGACAATGCTATTATCGACGGATCAAACTCTGACGGTAAGTCGTTGGAAAAATGACATTATCGATGGATTTTGGGTGTTTTCGACGGATTTTGGTCGTCCGTAATAATTGGTTATTTTATAGTGATTTACTTACTTGAATACTACTTGTCGATATTGAAGTTACCTTGAAAAGTAGTATTAATTTGATAGCTTCAACGACAATGTAAATAGTATGTAGATATTATGATATAGTAAGTTCTACCTTAGCATATTTATGATTAGGTTAACTTTGTACATTAGATTGATTTATGCTTTTAAGTTCATTTATGATTACACTGAATTGACTTATGCTTCTAAGAAGTTGATTTATGATTACTTTGAATTAATTTATGTTTTAATATGATTTTTTATGAAAATATATGCTTCTGGATTGTTTTGGGTTGTTAAATATATGCAAGTCTGTTTCTGCAATTGACATTGTTACAGAAACAAACTTGTTCTTAAAAAAAATAGGGGAATAAAGCACTATATGGCATCGGTTCACGTCACAACCGAGGCAAAAAGGCTGGTAAAAAACAAAAAACAAAATAAAAAACACTCTACTGCCTCGATTAACTAAGGCAGTAGCATCCCACATACTGCCTTGGTTCAGTAGTGTTGAGATTGTTGATAGGGGGAGCACTGGTTTAGCTGAACCCACAATCTTAGTAATATCTAAGTTTTTTATGATGACAACGCATAATTAATAACACATGTGTATTATGTGTTACATGTTCTGTGCTTACATGTTATATGCGTATATGAGAATATGATTATGTTGTTGTTGTGTTGTTCATTACATTTCACTACATTTCACTATGTTGTATATGTGATCTTTTACATGAATGCATGACACATGTTTATGGATGAGAAAAACCACAAGCACTAATGTTGAATTTTAATTGTGTGACAAAACAACAATTTTAAGTCGATTTCATTATGGGCTGAGTCGATTAAAACTCGTGTCTTTGCACTAACCTTTTTCAAAGTGTGTTATGAGATTTTTCATAGAGAAATTTTTTCAAAACTATGATTTGCACTATTACATAGTCGATTATATGCGTGTTGCATTCCAATAAGTATGTTACTGTTGTGAAATTCTGCTAATGCTTGATATAACTGTCTAACGGTCATATTTTTAAATATGTTGAACAAGCATTAAATGTCATTCTACTGCATTAATTGCGAGTTCAATTAATTGCTTTGACTGCTATAACAAAATTGTTATATTTGACTACATTAGTAGCTTAGTCGACTAAAATGCGTCAGAGATGCGTTATACTATAAATTGACGCGAATTTGATTTCTATAAGAACTTTTGTGAATCTAACAATTTTTGTGATAATGCTATCTTGCAGAAAGAGGAAAAGAGCTCTAAGAATCAAGAAGTGACCGTGGTGATCATCTCCTTTTGATTTCTTGTAGAGCAAGTTTGCTGTGTATTCAAAGGGGTGATCAATTATGCACATTTGGGTGTAATTGCGCGAGATCAGAGTCTACAATCTTGTGAAGATTGGATTGAGGTTTCCTGTTGTGACTACAAGAAGAAGAACGAGCGGCGTTCTTGACTCTGAGAGGTGTCTCAAAGGGTTTAAACAATAGGAGAGGGGATTCTTGCTGCTGGTCTAGTTATTGTACTACCTATATTTGATTAGAGGGTTAGAGAGGTGTTTTATATTTTTGACGTGAGGTCTCTATAAAAGCCTTGTTGTAAAACCCTTGATCATTATAGTGCATTTGCTTCACGTGGTATGAAGGACACTTGATGTAGGTAGGTTGGTCGAACCAGTATAAAAAGCAGTGTTTGAATTTTTTGATCCCTTCTCTTTTACTTTTAAACAAATTTACTCTATACTTATTCGATTAAGTTTCCCCTGCATTAGAAAGTCTTTTACCTTGCGTTTCAAGAAAGTTTTAAAGGCATCACCTTTTGCGAAAAGGATTTTAAAAGACCTTGTTTTTACGTTCACCAATTCACCACCCCCTCTTGGTGTGAGAAATTGAGCCATTATATTTTAACAATTGGCACTAGAGCTGGTTTTCATAAAATATTTGAAAAACTAGTCGATTACGATTTTCGTTAAATCGACTGATCTTGGAAAATGGCTTTCAATTCTTAGACCTTTGGTGAATGTGCTTCGACAAATAGACCACCAATATTTGCTGGAATATGGCTTTCAATTCTCAGACCTTTCTTGAATCGGTGGATAAAGGGGTTTGGGATGCAACTCTAAACGTCCATATGAGCCCACTCATGTCTTAATTGGAAAAGTTGTTTTGAAAATTTTTTCTGAGTGGACTCAAGATGAGAACAGCAGAGCTCAATATGATGTTAAGGCTAGAAATGTGATTGCATCAGCACTAACAATGGATGAATTTTTCAGGATATCACAATGCAAGATGACCAAAGAGATGTGGGAAGTCCTTGAAGTCACAGATGAAGGAATGGATGAAGTAAAGAGAGCTAGAAAGAATTCTCTCATACAGGAATATGAGTTGTTCATAATGAAAGCAGAATAGACTATCTATGAAGTACAGAAGCGATTCACACACATAGTCAATCACCTCATGGCTCTTGGAAAAGTGTTTGACAAGGAGGAAATCAACGTCAAAATATTGAAAAGACTCAACAGAAGCTGGCAGCCGAAAGTCACTGCAATATCTGAATCAAGAGATTAGACCAGCATGAACATATGGAAAACTCAAAGAACATGAATTGGAGCTTGGAAGGCTAAAGAAGGAAGAACACTACAAGAAAAAAGTGTATTACATACAACAAAAATCCGTATATAAGACCCAAAATCTGTATATATTCTGTGTTTATATACGGATTACATACGGACAAAAATCCGTATATAATACCATCGTAGCTAAGTTTACATACGGATTTATCCGTATATAACTTATATACGGAAATTATATACAGATTTATCCGTATATAACTTATATACGGAAATATCCGTATATAACTTATATACGGAAATTATATACGGATTTTTCCGTATATGACTTATATACGGATAAATCCGTATATGATTTCCGTATATAAGTTATATACGGATATTTCCGTATATACCTTATATACGGATAAATCCGTATATAACTTATATACGGAAATTATATACGGATTTTTCCGTATATAATGGTTTACCAAGAGCTAAATAAATTCTCTGTATATAGCAGTTCTCCATGCACAATATACAAGCAGACCTGGACATTATACATTGCACATTGACATATAAATTTAATAAGGTTTTCATATACACTTAATCCACAAAGAAAACATTGTATATGAATACATAAATATTGTATAATGTAATTATAACTGCAACATTTGGTAAGTTCATAAACAGATTGTAGTTGTGGTTCTAAATAAGTTCAACAGTAATGGAAATAAGTTCTATAAAATTCCTAATAATGCATGTAATAATCATTTCCATCTTCTGGTTGTTCATGTGGTGGTTGCTGGTGTGGTGGTTGCTGTTCTGGAGGTTGCTGTTCTGGTTGGACTATATTGGGTACGTCATTTTGAACTTGAGGATTTTGAAGGTTTAAAAATTGTTGTGCAGCCGCGGCTGCTGAAGGCGGAAGGAATGGCAGGAGGACGCCAATAAAGCCTTCAAACTTTTGAAGCTGCTGACCATATTATTCTAACTGCGATTTCAGGTTAACAATTTCTTCTGAATTTTGAGGTTGAGCAGTAGAAGATGCCTGTGTCTGTTGGATGTAACTATCAACACAGTCATCTTGGGAAGTGACATTTCCAATGCCGTATACGCGTCCCTTGTATTTTCCACTAGCAGCCTCTAACCAACATCGGTTTCTCAATCTTTCCTCCTCCGCAGGGTCTAGAGGAGAAGATGTTGAGACACCAACAGATGTAGTCTCAGATCTAATTTGAGAAAATTTTGCAACAAATTGTTCCTGTTAAATGAATAAATATTATCATTACACATGAGGTTTAAAAAACGAAAATTTATAATGTGATAGAGTTAGTACAAACTTACATGGGTCCGCCTAGACCTTTCGTCCACAAATTCTCCCGTTGATTGACGAATATGTGTTTGCTGAAATATTTCATCAACATGCACAGATCGACCAAGCTCTTGTGACTGCAAACAAAAGGAGTTGTTAATAAATATTTGTAAAGTTTATGATTACAAATATAAGAAAAAAAATGTACAAGTTATATACCAAACGAATAGCATGCTCATGCACGCTTATAGATCCTCCAGTGTGCAAACATCCACCCTTTTCAGATGTCCGATTCTTCTTTGCCGTTTCACACTTTTGTCTATAAAGTGGCATGTTCCACTTTTCCAAAAGAGCATTCCAAGTATCGTCCCCCAGCCAATCAGGTCTTTTTCCTAGAGTTCTAGCTTTTTTATACATCTCTGAGAGTCTATGAGATGCCTTGGTGTGATAATTTTTTTTTACCTTTTCCTCATCTTCAGGCTTCCATGAAACCTTTCTCTGTTGTTATATTAGAAATAATAGGTTTGAATAAGTAAACAAGTTCAAAGTATAAATTAAATGCAGGACACCAACTATTGACTTGTAACAACAGGATTAGGAATGAAAAGTGTTTACCTTAAAACGTTCGAAGAAGACATCTCTGGTTGACTTAGGGATTGCACCCCATGTTAGCCATGGCTCATCAAACTGTTCCTTGATGGTTGCTGTGATTGCCTTGGATGCAGTTTTTGTAGGATAAAACCTAAAACAAAATTAAACTCAAACATTACAATAATACAACAATGAATTGTGTATATATTAATTGAGTTATTTTTTTTCTTACCCTCCTCCAACGGGTGTAATCATTGGACGACTATTGGAACATTCTTCCATGTTATTGGCGGCTGAACTAGAATGTGGATCTGCATCCTCTATACCAGGTGATGCTGCAATATTTCTGGGAGTTGATGGGTTAGAACCAACATTGGGAGAGAGTGAAGCCTGAAGATAAGGAGGCACTTGGTATGGAGTGGGTGTCAAGCCAGGCACTTGTATTGGAGGTGGAAGAGATGTACCAATAGAGGTAGGTGAAGATGTAGGAACTTGATGTGGAGTGGGAGTGAAGGCAGGAACAACTAATGGAGGTGGAACAGATCTACCAGTAGAGGTAGAGGTAGGTGTAGTTGGTTGACTGGTTGAACCAATTTCATTATTGAAACGTGTCATCAACTTCACTACGTAAGATTTCTTCCCCTTGCCCTTATCAGAATTTCCTGAAGGTGGAATAGGAGGGCCAGAAGGACCTGATGCCATATTCTTGAACATAATATATATTTTTATACAATAGAAGAAAAGAAAATTTAGAAATAGTACAATCAAAGATAAATGCAATAAAAATCTATTCTGTAACCAACTTGTGAGATAATATAATATTGTGATTGTGATAAAGGTATTTGGCAAGAATTTTTCAGCAACATAATATAATATTGTGATTGTGATGTGTGGAACTTGGTAGAACATATGGAATCACGTGAATAGTTTTTCACAGTAGTTTTCGCAGGTAAAGTATTTGCCAAGAAATTTTCAGCAAGATTTGGAATTAGTTATGTGAGATTTATTTATGAACGATTAATATTCTCAGCCACCAAAAAGAGACATATTCGAATAACCAGCCAAATTGAAATTCAACTTAGAATCTCTAAGTTCAGATTGACAAGTAACTAATAGACATCTTTGGCAATTGACAGGAAACTAATACTTTGGATTAACTCAAATGCTAAACACTGAAACTCAAGTCTTGGGCTTTTATTACATTTGAGGTTACCCAATTGATTATTTTTGCTGCCATGATAGTTAAATTTATTTCTCAAAGAAAATGGAGAAGTATATAACTTAATCCAAGTGGTAAGATAACAAGATTGTTTTTCTTAAATGAACTTTTGGGGGTGACTAAGTGTTGTAAAGAGAGTAAGTGGTAGTATAGCTTGTGAGTCCACTGGCTTTAATTTGGATTAGTTGGAAACTGAGTTGACTTCTCCACGTGAAGGATCTAAGACAAATAAAAAAGAATTCTAACTACTAACATGATATTATAAAGTTGTTATTAATAGAAAAATGATCAAGAATGGTAATTAGAAAATGGAACTGTTAAATTGGTCATTTTGGGCTCTCAACAGTTCTGAGTGTTCCATCTTTTCATCTTCTTCTATGAGAGAAAAACGCAAGAGTGCAGAGAACATGGGTGGAGAATGAAAGAAGAAATGGTGCAGGGGTGAGAGGCTTGGCAGAAGAAAATTTAGAGAGCTAACTAGTCAAAACTAGTGTTTTTGGGGGATTGTTGGGGTATTTTTCTGCACAAATTGGACATAACAAAGTCTGATTTTGATTTCGGCTAATTCTGAGCTATTTGATAGCTTGAACAAGTTTAAAATGGTGTTTAAAAGTTGCTAGCAGATTTCAATTAGTAATATCTTGGCCTAAGTGCAGACTTGTGTCTTAAACCATCATATTTTGAGTTATATTAGGAAGTGGCAAGGTCAATTTGAGTAGCAATCTGTTTTTAACTCATTTCAGAGTTTTAACACGTTTCAAATCACTAATTAAAGTTGCTGAAGTGATTCATTTCGAGTTTAAGCCACTTCTGTGCAAATTTGAGTTTCAAACCACCAAAACCAAGCCAATTTTCTGGTGCAGTGTTGAAAACTGAATCTGTTTTGATGAATGTACTTTGAAATCCAATTTGGCTTGCAGCAATCTGTTCTAGCACCTTTCTTAGGATCCATTTGAGTGCCTACTTCTGTTGTAAACCTATTTTTATTGCTTTTGAGCTTTTGGCCTCTTAAATTGTCAAGTTCAAGTCAAATTTTGGTGTTGAAACTGGTGCAGATTTTTAATCTGTTTGGTCAGTGTTTTGGATGATTGCAATGGTGTTGTGAAGTCCAATTGGAGCATTCAAGTTGCAGAACCCTTTCCCTACCAAGGTAGCATCTTAGGAAGTGGAGAGGAACCTGAATTTGTGAATTCAAGTGTGCTGTCCACCAAACATTAATTGTATTTTTTTTTCAGCAGCATAAAACACTTTTCGCAGTGAGAATTTGAGTGAAAATTGGCAACTCTATAGACAAATTTGGAGAGACCAGCTCCATACGAAAGTTAATGAGAGATTGAGTGTTTGGAACCTAAATGGAGGCTTGCACTAGTGTCATGGTTTCTATTTGGAACCAGAAGCTGCACACGGCCTAGGGCCATTGGAAAATTATTTTGGCAAGGATCTACATGGAACAAAAGTGGGAGCCGCCACCTAGGATTGAAGAATTTTTCTTTGGCCTCGGAGAATGAAGTAAAGCCGTGAAGCACATAATCAATTTCAAGTAAATCAATTGAAATGAAATGGAGGGGACCACGTTCCAACACTTCACGGCCATGGAAAATCTATTTTGGCAAAGTTGAATTAAAAGGGGGCCACCACTCACGGTTTTTATTCCATTCAAGGCTTTATTTTGGCATTTAGTTGATGCTTGGGAGAATATCACGGTCAGAGTTCAAAGAAATGCAAGTGCTGAATTTGATTAAACTAGTATTATCAAGGTGGTGCCACGACCCTCTGAAAAGAATCTGCAGAATTTTCTTCCACTCCACACAAAGCACACGGACATTCTCAAAATGATGAGACACCAGCACTCATTCAATTTGAAGAAGAGGTACATTTTATTGGGGCTGGACGTTTTGGAAGAAACACTTCTCGGTCCAGCAGTGAAGGAAGGAGCACGTCCAACTCACATCCAAGGGAAGTAGCTCACGGTTTTTACAACACAGCAGCAAGGCACGGAGGCTGCACATCCAGCAGCCACAATCACTCCCCATGGCAGTAGAAGCTCACGGTTCTTGGTCCAGCACGTTGGCAGCAATCCAGAAGACAGCAGTAGCATCCATCAATGGAGGAGAGCCGTGAGGAGAAAGGAGCTTGTGGGTCACAAATAGCACAATCAATGGTGGAGTTCTTTCATTTGGTGTGCATGTCTACAAGGTGTAGAAGATGACAAAAGTAGTTGGCAAAATGGAGGGACCCTTACCTTTCTTTTCTCACGTCAAATTTGCTGGAAGAAATTTTCTCTACTAGTTAGAGACAAAAAAAAAAACTTACGCTGGAAAGAGGGAAGGACATAATGGCTGGTCGGATTTTTGGCTATAAGAGAGTGGCAGTAGTATAGAGAGGAGACGGGCCTGGGAGAGGAGTCTCTCTTCCAGGAGAAGTCACAGAGAGTTTTTCCAGAGTTCCAACTAGAAAGGAGTCTTAGAGGAGGAGAGTTTCAATAGAGTTCCAGAGGGTAGACGGTCCTGGGAGGAGGCTCTGGCCTCTTTCTCTTCCTTTTCCAGTAGCAAGTTTTCGGTTTTCCAATTTCCAAACACAGTGCGACCCTCTCGTCACTGGTTATACAACTAATTAAGCTTAGTTATATATATGTTTAGGGTTAGTTAGTACAATCTAATGAATGTGTATACCCATTCCCTGTTCAACCCTTCTATAATCCCTTATACCCCTATACCACCATTATTCTTCCCAAATAATTTACCCTTAAACTCACTATGACCCCTGGAATCATCTCCACCCTAAAACCAACTATATTTCCTACTTACAATATTCATTGCATGCCGTAAACTTTTAATATATAATATGTATCAATGTACAAGTTCTAGTATAACTTAGAGTGATTAATTAAGGTTTCAATATAGATCATTGTTCAACTTTTTATATAACTTAGAGTTATTAAACTTTTTATATAAAGGGTTACTCATATTTTAACACAACTTAGAATGACTAAGATTTTAATATTTTAATATAGAAGGTTGTACAACTTTTAGTACTAATTTAGAGCAGTTTATTAATGCGTGACTTTTAACATAACATAGAGATTTATAACTTTAAGTGCAAGTGATTAATATCTTACATAGATCGATGTACAACCAAACATAGTTAAAGAAAAGTGCCTCTCTACACCAGTACAACCTTATGTGCATTCCATGGAGGATAAAGACAAAAACATACAATAAAGTTTTAAATGTAAATATGAAAAATGCTGATAGAAAGCATTTATAACAGATGCAGAGGATACAAAATGGAATAAAAATATGAGAGAGAGATAGAAAGTACCGCAAGCCCTTAATTGCACCCTAACTTGCAGACGGCAGTATTGGATATGATCTTTTCACGACACCTACAATGTAAAATGCAAGCACCATTTCTGTAAACATCTTTAAAATACTTGACAGCTAGAAAAGAAAAACAAGAAACAGAATCCACACATTCAGAAGACACTAATACAAATTAACCAAAAGAGGCTAGAATAAAATATTTCATACCAACAAGTTTCTTCTCAATCTCTTCATTGTGTATTTGCTGAGGTAAAAAAGGGTATAAGGAAGGCAGGCCTGAAGGAATTAGTAAATCTAACTATTCCAAATGACGTACTTCCCACGTCAATTGTTTTTTTCCAAGGGTCGTCCAGTAACATTAGCACAACAAGAAAAGAGGGAAGAGGATGCCCTATTTAGGAGATTAGAAGAAAGGACTTCAGGGGAGAAAAAGCTAAGGATCATGTCCAAACCCTTTTGGCAGGATCTTCGGACCATATCAAATCACTACCCTTCATAGCAATTGAGTGGTCTTTCTAGTATGCAGCAATTGTTTCTAGATATATGATAGGTTCACTGGAGAAGTCTATACTAGGATAAATAAATAAAGGAGGTAGTTAAAACCTCCTGCAACTGTAACAGACTAGTATATATATATTGTGTTTTAGGCTGTTACCTTATGCTTATGATATGTCCTTTAGTTCTTTTTTTATTGTCAATACAATTATTCTTTTCCCCTCAATTATAAATCTTACATCCACATATTACTGTTCAGCAGCAATTGGTCGCCCACTACCATGCTGGAATTACTTTGAAGAAAACTCATTCATGGAGGGAAATTAAAAACCCAACTACATTGCATACAAAACCGAGCAAGAGAGGAAATTAAAAACACCTTTTTGTGGTTCCTTCGGCCTTCGCAGCACTAAGTTCAATGTCTCAGCTTAAACCGCAACACAACAGCCTCAATCGATGCCTCGTCAAAATCCAACTACGTCTTCCAGACGAACCAAAAATGGGGCAATGAAAATAAAATCAACACACATTAGGTTTCAATTTTAAAGATTTCTACCCATTACAGATTACCATTAACATGAACGAAAACAAGAATCACTTACCAGATTTAGGGCTCCAGAGAAGAATGATTTACAGCTGCTGAGAGGAGGGCTCCAGACGATCCAGAGGGGAGGTGACTGAAGGTTTGAGACGAAGGTTCGACACGAGAGCTGATTGAAGGTTGGAAAGGAGAGCTGAATCAATGGTTGATGAAGGATTGATGAAGATGACTCCACAGAGAAGAGGGTTGGAGAGTAAGAGAGTTCGAGAGAGAACAAAGTTCTAGAGTTCGAGAGAGAGAACAAAGTTCTAGAGTTCGAGAGAGAGAACAAAGTTCTAGAGTTCGAGAGAGAGAGAACATAGTTAGGGTTCGAGACAGGGAAAAACGCTTCTTCAGCCAGCATCCAATTAATCAGAAAAATAAAATTTTAAAAAAAATAATTTCCCATATCCGTATATAATATCCGCAGTTAACAATTTCGTTTTAACTGCATACGGATACTACGGGTTATATACGGATATATCCTTCGATAATTTTCCCGCCACCACGCGCAAATTTTATATACGGAATTTATATACGGAAAATTCCGTATATAAATATCCGTATATAATATCCGTATATAAAGCTTTTTCTGGTATCCGTATATAACTTCCGTACATAATTCCTCATTTATATACGGATGTAAATCCGTATATAATTTTCCGTATGTAATTTCATTATTTCTTGTAGTGGAAGAAATTGAAGAAAAGAAATCAATTTCTCTAGAGGCCACAAGCAAGAAAGTTGCAAAGAATCTTGAACCTAAAGCTGACTCAGAAACAGAACTACATGACAAAGAGATAATGAACATGGTGGTAAGGAAGTTTAATTGATTTATGAAAAATAAAAGTTCCACCACTGACTATGCACGTCCTGTAAAAGGAAAGAAAAGTTCAAGAACCAATGTTGTCCAATGCTACGAGTGTGGAAGAGAAGGACACATCAAACCAGATTGTCCAGACTTGAAGATCAAACAAAAGGGAAGTAGAAAATTTCCACAGGACAAAGGAAGGAAGCAAAAGAATGCATACATTGCCTGGGAAAATAGTGATACTGATTCTTCAAGCGATGAGGACTGCAACATTGAAGAAGAGTCAAATATTTGCTTCATGGTTGGATCTACACAGACTGATTGTGACAATGACGAGGAATTTGAAGCCGATAGAAGTAAAGTATGAAATGTCCTGTTCATATTGAAAAAATTGATTACTTGACTAGCACTCTAGCAAAATTCACACAGGAAAAGAAAACTTAGATGTCGTTCTAAGAGCTTCTGGTACAACTGTCTACAGAGAAGGAATTGGTTACAAGGCTCAAAGTAATAGGTCTAATTCAAAGAAATTTGTTGATCTTAGTAAACCTGTTACTCATGCATGCTTTTATTGTAACAATATCGGTCATAATGTTAGAAGTTGTTACTATAGAAAAGTTGGTGTTCCAAAAGGAAAGTACAGGTGCATCCCTAAGGAACAACTCTCTGAAACTAACAAGACGAGACCCAAATTCAAATGGGTACCAGCGTAAAAAAATGTTTAACTGTTTTGCATGGTAGTAGTTGCTGCTGAAGTAGTATTCAACTCAGGGATGAACTACCATGATGAAATCAAAAATTCTTGAGATTCTGAAGGTGGTAACTGTTGTATTTTCATTGCTTATATGATTGATTGATGAATGCATGTTTGTTGAATGATTGATTGAGTGATTGTATTCTGTGAAAAACAACTCGCTCGAATTTTAACCGATTATATTAAGTATAAAGTTGAATATGTTTGAAGTATGTATGTCTTTGTTTCTTAATCACTGTTGATACATGTAATCGACTTTGGACTTAATTAAACTAATTAAAAATCTTTGTTATGGACTTTCTTATTCGAAAAATTTAATTGGGAAAAATTAAATGGATAAGGTTCGTGCCCTCATGAATGTCTCATTTATTTCACTGTATTAGCATTTAGGGTGTTCTGTGCTCATAATCCTGTAACCCTAGACTGAAGAAGAGTGTCCAAGAAGTCTATATCACATGGCGTCTTCAAATCGTCCATCAAGGGGAAGCAGAGGCAAAGAAGTAGCAACTACAAGAGGTCTTGATCCCTTAGGTTAGATCAATGATGATGAGACTAGAGAAAGATTTCTAGATGGAAGAGTCAAAATTATTGTTCCACCGAAGTATCTGAATCTTAGTATGTTTGAAAGAGAGGGCTTTCAGTTTCCAGGATGGCTTGAAACTCAGGAACTCTCTACATTTGTTCAAATGAAGGATGACTGGTACCCTGACCTGGTAAGGGTGTTTTACAACAACTTAAGGATAACAAATGATGTCATTCAGTCAAGAGTGAAAGGTGTTAATATTTACATTTACAATGATGTATGTAACAAATTGTGGGACTAAAAGCAGAAGGCATCTTCTCTCATCTACCAAATTCTGAGACAAAAATTGGCTGAGATTTCCGGGAAGATATACTATTGAAAGACTCTATGTGCATGAAGGATTGAACATGGAAGAAAGGATTATAGCTTACCTTCTTGCATGGGTAATTCTACCTGGAAGATTGTTACAAGATAGAATGACTACCGAAGATGTTTATTTGTTATATGCAATAAAAAGTGATGTTCCCCACCAACTGGGTGGAGGTATTAAAAGATCATATGACAAATGTTGCACTCAGGCAATCTCATTATCTGCCCTGTGCTGTTTTTATAAGTCGAATACTTGTGCTTCAAGGAGTGGATATTAGTGGCGAGCAAAAGTGTTCTTGCAATTGCACAAACATGATAAACATAAATACTACTGCATCTCTTGGATTGGTAAAGACAATAAAAGGTTGATGCCTCAAAGGTGAAGAAGACTCGGTCAATAGTTCAGGAAGTACACCAGCTGTAAATGAAGAACGCACAAACTTCTTCCCTAAAACTTATTTTGAGAGATGATCAGTTCCAAATTCTGATTGAAAAAGTTAATCAGCTTGAAAGAAAATTTGACGATGCTCAACAACAAAGGGAAAGCAGAGTCATTTGATGAGGATTCTATGGAGACATCTGAATCAGAATAGAGTACTAGGAGCACTTGTTTTAGTTTTTCTTAATTGTAGCAGTTTATTTTCTGTGTTGTGTAAAACCCGGATAAAATAAAAATAGCTTCATTTTCATTTTTACATTTTATTAATATTAAATACTTAATTATAGTATAGAATTGGGTGATAAAAGTATTTATGAAAAATTAATTAGTATTTGTTTTATTTTAATTTTTTGAAATAAGTTGAAGAAATGGCTTGGGCCTTAGTTTTTAAATAAATAAATAGATAAATAAATAAATAATAATAAGAAACAGAAAGTAATATTGGATAGAGATATTTAAATGAAATTAGGATAAAACCTAGGGGAAGATAATTCACTGAAAGTGTGTGAGTGAGAGAAAAACCCTAGATCATTCTTTCCTTGCAAATCGTGGAGGGCCGTGCACTTTGGTGGAAGAGTAGAGCTCGAGAGAGAAGAAAGAATTGTGAAGACTTTGGCTTAGTGGCTGGTTCACTGTTACGAGGTAAGGGGAGCAAACCGTGTTTATTTCTTATGGATGTTGAGTCTTAAATCTAATATCCCATGGTGGGAATATGTTTTGAATAAGCTGTGAAAATATGCACGTCACATTTGTATAGTATAAATGGATGCTTGCGGTTTTCTTCGTAGTTGCGCTTGCTATTTTTTTCCCGTAAGGATAAAGAAGAGCTAGATATATATGTGTGTATGTGTATTTCGTGTATAGTTGTGGGATAGTTGTAAGAGAATGGGAGTGAAGGGAAGGGTTAGAATAGAGTAGGAAAGAAAAACAGGGATGAAGATGAGATATACGGAAAGGGTTGGGAATCCTGTTTGTACGTTTTTTTTTTAACAAGGTGGACTTGGAAAATGGAAATTTGGAAGGTTTGCATGGCATGAAAAATGTAGGAGTGTGCGTGAAAGAAGAGATGAGGAGAGGCTGGTCTGTGGGAACTGCTACACGCTGGAAGAGAGAAGGAGAAAGAGAATTTTGGTGGCGTAGCAACTATGTTTACAGTAAAGTAGGATTGGTAAATAGTATATTATATAATATATTATACTATATTATATTATATCTTATGTTTGTTCAGACCTGTGATTCTTGTATGCTATATAATATTATATTATATAAAGTTTAGTTTTGTGATTCTTGTATGTTATATCATATTATATTATAATGATATTAGTTTATGGAGTTACAGTATGTTTTAAAATAGGTGATGTATAATATGTTTTAAAGATTTAGATATGTGCAATATATGTTTTTATAGGTAAAACTTTTGGAATATAATTAAATATTATATTATAGGAAGTTAGGAGAAAGTATGATAATATAATTAGAAGTTTTTTTTTGGAGAATCTAACTAGAAACTGAATGAACTATAAAAGTATAAAATAAATAAAGTGAATAGTTTTAACGTTGGAAAACTTATTTATTGTTAACTAAATGGTGGTTTAGATTTTATGATGATACGGTGTATGTAACTAAATTAATTTTATTTGTGGAAATGTATTATTTTACAAGAATTTCTAAAGTTTTGTAATGTGATTGAGATAATATGGCAATATGTGTCTGTTTGAAATGGTTTTCGGATTGATGTTATGTTGTTGGGTGTGATTGTAAACTGTTGTTATATAATTTGAATGTTGAATGACTTTGGAAGAGTGGTGAAAGTAACCCTGGTACTTGCTCGGTGAAACTCTTTGAGGGTAGAGTGGTGGGGGTTGTATACTTGTCCGGTGAAGCTATAAGAGAGTGGTGAAAAGTGTATACTCGCCCAGTGAAGCTCTAAGAGAGTGGTGGGAAGTGGTATACTTGCCCGGTGAAGCTTTAAGAGAGTGGTGGGAAGTGGTATACTTGCCTGGTGAAGCTCTAAGAGAGTGGTGGGAAGTGGTATACTTGCCCGGTGAAGCTCTAAGAGAGTGGTGGGAAGTGGGAAGTGGGTTATTTGTCGTGATCGAGGGAGTATGGGTGTGAATTGATTACTCCGACGAAATCATTTGTGGTTATATGCTGGTACTTGGAATTTTGATAGTGCGAGGGTTAATGATTTGATGTGATGTCATGTGTGTAGGAGTACAATGATATGTATTATTCGGAAATCTTATTCCAAGTTGATGTTGAATACTTATGTATGTTATATGATTTGTTTCTATTAGCTCACCCTTACATATTTGTGGTTGTGGTTTTCCACCTGCAATGATCGTACTTGTACGGGAGTAGATGTTGTTACAGATGTAGCTAAAGCGAAGTTGAGCAGCGAGAAACATGGGAGAAACATGTATTGTTGTGTTTTCTTTTTAATAGATGGCTTTATATGCCATTTTTGTCTTGGCTTTATCTGATTGTACTCTATGGTTGATTTTAATGAATTAAACATATTAAAATCGATTATGCTATGCTTGTATGCGAATGAACTGTTGATTACTGTTACATTCATACATTTGCATACTTATATTATGCTTGTGTTAATTATTGTATCATATTGATTCTAAAATGCTTTATCTAGAAAGATCTTGAAAGGTTTTGCAGGAACATTGCATGGATAAAACTGGCAAATCAAATCACAGGGAAGCAATGAAGTCGATTATGACTGAGGGCAAATCGACTGTATATCAACAGGGGTTAAAGATTCCAATATTTGATACTTAAGTTTAAAGTCATCTTCCATGAATATCTTGTGCATGCAATAAGTAGGGCTTATGCCTTTAAGATCAGAAATTGACCATCCAATGACTCCTTTGTTAGTACAACCAACTTTTCTTTCTCCTTGGAGGATAGAGAATTACTAATAATGACAGGTTTGTTTCCACCTTCCTCTTAAAAGACATACTTTAAGTGTGGTGGTAACATCTTCAACTCAAGTTTAGTTTCTTTGACTTTTTCTTGGGCATTGAAAGCTTCAATTTTCGCCTCATGAAAGGGAATTTCTTTTAGCACATCCAAATCAGTCAAACATTCATCAATTAATTTCTCTTCCTCATCATTCAAGGCTTCACAAGCATCAATGAAAGTCTTTTCTAAAGGGGAAGCAACACGTACCAACTTCTCTTGAATCATACATACTTTATCAAGTGTATCTAAATGAAAACATGCCTTATCATCATTTGGGCGAGACATAGCCTCAAACAGATCAAAGTTCACCTCTTCATCTTGTACTCTTACCTTTAGTTTGTCATTCTCCACATCAATTAAAACTCTGGAAGTCTTCATAAATGGTCTCCCCATAATGAGAGACACATCCACATCTTCCTCCATCTCCATGATGACAAAATGCATAGGAAACAAAAATTTATCCACTTTAACAAGCACATCTTCAACCACCTCATGAGGATATTTAATGGACCTATCTGCTAATTGGAGAGTCATACGAGTAGGCTTAAGTTCCAAGCCTCCAATCTTTTTAAACATAGAGAGAGGCATCAAATTAATGATAGCTCCCAAATGAATCAATGTTCTTCCAACGGCCAACTTTTCTATGGTGCATGGAATGGTGAAACTACCCAGATCTTTAAGCTTAGAAGGTAAAAGCTTCTGTATGATAGCACTGCAATTTCCCTACACTTCAATAGTTTCTTCTTCAATGTATTTCCTCTTTTTCGTAAGAAGTTCCTTCAAAAAATTTGCATATGAAGCCATTTGTTTAAGTGCTTCAGATAATGGTATGTTAATCTCCAATTTCTTGAAAATTTCCATGAAACGCTCATATTACCTTTCTCTCTCTCTTCTTCTTTTACCTCAACCTCTCCATTCTCTTTTTCTTTCTTTTTCTCTTCCTCTCATTTTCTCTCTCCACTTATCTCTTCTTTTTCACTTAACTCATCTTTCTATTTTCTCTCAATTTTTCTCTCCTCTAACATCTTACCAGTTCTAATCATAATGACATTACACTCCTCCTTACAGTTAACATCATTATTATCCCCAAAATTCTTCTCAGGTTTCTCCTCCAACTTCTTAGCCAGTTGGCCAACCTGTATCGCCAAATTTCTAATGACAGTGTTGAGATTGTTGATAAGGGGAGCACTGGTTTAGCCAAACCTTACAATCTCAAAGAACTTTTGGTTTTTGATGATGACAACATAATTAATAACAACATGTGTTGTTATGTGTTTTTAAATGTGTTACCTGTTCATAGCTTTCATGTTTATGATTATTTGAGAACACGTTTGTGTTGATTCTGTCATTGCTGCAATTCACTGTGTTTTACATGAGATCTTATCTATGAATGCATGACATATGTTTTAGAAAACAAAAACCACATGCACTTTTGTTGAACTTATAATATGTGGCAAAATAGTAGTTTTAAGTCGACTTCATTATGAAGTAAGTCGATTAAAACTCGTGGCTTTGGACAAACTTTTTCAAAGTGTGCTGTGAGTATTTTTGGAAAGAAAGTTTTTCAAAACTACATTGAAGTGTTACAAAGTCGACTGTATGCGCAAGTTACTCGACTTAGTTAGTTATGTGTTGAAATTTTGTTAATGCTTGTGATGTCTAACGACTATATTTTATATCTTTGACTAAGCACTGATTGCATGGCACATTGTCCATTGATATGATCTCCACCACATAGCTCACAAAGTTGATGTTGAGCTTGAGAAACATTATGCAATTTTTGATGCAGTTGAGAGATTTTCTTCATCAGAGTCTCTAATTGTTGAGACATTATTTTGTTCTGAGCCAACAGAGCATCTTGAGATTGTAATTGTAGAACTCCTTTCGGTTGAAATTGAGCCCTTTCATTATGCATCTCATTATCATTGGCGGCCATATTTTCAATCAACTCAGAAGCTTCCTCTAGAGTCTTACACTTGATATTACCTCCAGCTGAGGCATCCTACATCAATTTAGTCTGTGAACTAAGTCCTCCAAGGAAAAGAATGATCACCGTGGGTTCATCAAAGCCATGTGTAGGCGTCTTCTACAATAAACCTTTGAATCTATCCCACGCTTCAGGAACTTAGCCACCACATCATCCCACTCGGTGAAGCTATTCTCTAGGAATGAATTAAGCCACATCTTAGCATTGCCTCCTAAAGATAAAGGGAACAAGGTAAGTTTAATAGCCTCATCTGGCACACCATTAATCTTCACTGTATTACATATTTAAGTGAAAGTGGTTAGATGTTCATATGGATTTTCATGAGCTAATGCATTGAATTGGTTGCTCTTCACCAATTGAATGAGATCAGGCTTCATCTCCATGCTTGTGGCATTAACCCTTGGCCTTGCAATGCTATTAAAATCAAGAGGACTTGTGAGTGTTGCATAATCTTCGAGGGTACGTCTACCATTTTGATTGTCCGCCATATCTCTTGTCTCTTGATCAGATAATGAAAAAGGTTGTTGAAGAGTCTCAGGAGAAGGAAATAATTCTCTGGAAATCATTTTCTTCCTTCTTCTACTATTTTCTAGAGCTTTAAGAAGAGGTTCAGATAATTTTGTGCTCCTAGTACGAAATTTGTCCTACATACACTAAAGAATACCACACTAGAGCACCAAATTGGCCCAAACAAATAAAATTAAAAAATAAAATAAAAATTAAAGAAAAAGTCTAAACAAATTAAGAATCACACCAAAGTATAGTATGGCCACGAGTTCCCGGCAACGGCGTCAAAAACTTGTTAACTCATTGGAAAGTGTACCAAATTGTATCAAGTAATATAAATTCGTAAGACCAAGTATTGTTTCCCAAGAGACTCGTGTTTACTTAACAAGTGTGTAATACCTTAATTAATTAAGACTTAAAAGCTATTTTGTTGGTATTTAAATGCAAATGCAACAAAAGTAAATATGAATGCAAATTGATCAATTGAGGCTTGACACAAGAATGAATGGATGATGTTGATAATTTGAGATGATGATGTTGTTGGGGTTAGATTTCACCTACTTTTTCTTTCATGCATATCAGAATTCATATTCTTCATTGGAATGTTAATGTCACTTTCTAAATTATTTAGAACCCGATGTCTCGGTGTAAAAATCCTAGTCTTGATTATTAGACAACAATCCCTTGAAAACCCTAAAAGTCAATTCCACATTAAGAAAAGAAGCTTAACACAACCAAACGTCCTATCCCTATCCCTAGGTAATATTCCCTTTGGGTGAAATCCTCCAGATCATGATTCATAAGATATTTCCCAATACTCAAATAAATCAAAAAATCAAGTCATGAGTGGCCAAAACATAACAAGCATTAAGAATAGGAGAAAATCACTAACATTCAATGAAAGAAGTATAAAATGTTTAAACCATATTCAAATACATGAAAGTTTAGAGGTTACATCATCCCCAACAACAAATGAGTTTAGTTCTCCATTGTCATGGAGAAACTTGGCTTACAATGGAAGAATGAATGAATGAAAACCTTAGAAAGTGAGAGGGAAAGCTCCCGCATGCCCAAACTCCCTCCAAAGGGTCGAAATCAGCTTTTTTGTGCTTCAGCCGTGTAAAGATGTGAACCCTAGAGTGTAGAAACCCTTAAATAGAACCAAATTTGATCATGTGCCAACGTTGTTAGCACTCAACGCTCCAACTAAGGGCGCCCAAGGGTGACTGCGAAGATACTGGCCCTCAGCGTCCTAACTGAGGATAGTCAGGCGTCTAGAAGTGTAGTTGTCTGGCGCTCAACGCCCCTGGAGGGGGCACCCAAGCGTGCTTACGAGGATAGTAGCTCTCAGCGCCCCAAATAGGGGCAACCAGGCGCACTTGCGAGACTTCTGACGTTGAGGGCCCCTGAAAAGGGGCCACCAAGTGCCCTACGGTCCTTCTTCAACCTTCTTTCAGTCTTCTTTCCCAGTGTTTATGTTGTCTCTCCTGGGTTCCAACTCCTTTACACTTTTTCTCCTCTTTCAATCATACCAATAACCTACAAAATTGAGGGAATTAGTGATCAAATTCATAAAGTATAACCTCTCTTCACTTATTCACCAAATTCAATTAAAACAATAGTTTAAGCAAGCTTCAAAGTAAAAAAAAAGGTTATTTTAGTATCAAAATAACATCACAAATAACGGTAAATTCAACAGTTATCAAGTGTCGATTCAGTCGACCTCCGAATGATGCCGACTCGATCAACTTTCGGTTGGAGCCAACTCGAGCGGATTTCAGTTGAGTTTGACCCGGCCGAATTTTAGTTGGGGTCGGCTCGATCGAAATTTTCTTGGCATGATCTCAACCTTTATATTGTTACCATTAGTGCAGTAAAGGGAAACGATAATGGTTATTTTCGCCTACAGGCAGTAGTTTCACAACCAAGGTATATACAGGTGAGGGAAAAAGGGGTAGGCCTTTTGCCTCATTTCATAATTGAGGCAAAAAGGGTAGGATTTTGCCTTGGTTCTTATGTAACCGAATCCGTAAAGTTTTTCCTTTTTTTATTCACTAATTTAATAAAAGGAAATGAAAACGGTTATTTTCGCTTATACGCACCGGTTCCGCAACCGAGGCACATAAAAGTGAGGCAAAAATGTGTGTGCTTTTGCCTCGATTCAAATCCAACCGAGGCAATAGAGGGGTTTTTTCTTTTTTTATGTGTTTTCCTTTGTTTTCACAGAACCAAAATCGAAACCCAAAAATCGCAAACCCAAAACCCCAAATCATCACAGTGTCATTTTTTACGCTGCCGTCGCCAGATACTCAACTCTTCTCCCTCATCGTCGTCACCAGAGGTCACTCACGACACGTCGGTGTCGTCTTCTCTCGCCACCGCGATGTCTTTCGCACATAGGATCTGTCAAAACTGAACCCGCATTTGCTTCAGAGGAGAACGCCCACTAAGACGCCAGGAAAAGAAAACCCTCATTGCGACGCTTGAACCAGGACGAAAGAAAAAGAGGAAAAGGGGAAGAGTGGCGTTACCTCCACTTACATCGCAAGCTAGAAAAGAAAGGGGAAAGGAGAAGGTCTACCTGTGCAATGAAAGACCCTGGAAGTCCACCGCGAGCCACCATCGAAGGCAAGAACACGCCTGAGTCGCGTTTCCGCAGTGTCGCTATTCTCGCTGTCGTGAGGCCATTTTCGCCCCAGAAACTGGGTGGTCGGTGAGAAGAAAAAGAGGAGAAGTCGGTTGCTTTGGAACAAAGAAGAGTGTTGAGATTTTTGATAGGGGAGCACTGGTTTAGTTGAACCTACAATCTCAAAGCTTCTGGTTTTTTATGATGACAACATAATTAATAACACATGCATTGTTTATGTGTTACATGTTCTATTGCTTACATGTTATATGTTTTAAACAATGTGTAAATCTATTTAAAGCATAGAGAACATGATTGTGTTGATACATTGCATTTCACTGTGCTATATAATTGATTTTATTAGTGAATGCATGTCTGATGTTTTATAGAAGGAAAACCACAAGCACTTATGTTGAACTTTTAATTGTGTGGCAAAACAGCAGTTTTAAGTCGACTTCATTATGGGGTGAGTCGATTAAAACTTGTGGCTGTGAGGATTTTTAAAGTGTGTCGTGAGGATTTTCAAAGTGAGTCGACCATTTTCAAAGTGTGTTGTGAGGATTTTCAAAGTGAAAGTTTTTCAAAACTTTGTTTAACTATTTTACATAGTCGAGTACATGCAACCTGCATTCGACTAAGTCTGTTACAGTTTTGAAATTCTGTTAATGCTTGAATTAAATGTTACAATGACTACATTTTTAAATATGTTGACCAAGCATTAAATGTGATTCAACTACATTAATTATTCAACTACATTAATTATACATTCAATTAACTGCATTGATTAGATCTAACTGCTTTAACTGAATATTATATTCGACTGCATTAGTAGCTAAGCCGATTAAAATGCGTCTGAATCATGAAAATCTATAAATTGACGCGAACTTGATTTCTATAAGAACTTTTGTGAATCTAATAGTTTGTGATATCTTTTGCAGAAAGTGTATTCTTAAAGAAAGAGAGAAAGAGCTCCAAGAAATAAGAAGTGATCGTGGTGATCATCTACTTGTGAATTCTTGAAGAGCAAGTTAACTCCACTCACAAAGGCTTATCATATATGCACATTGGGTGTTTTTACAAGAAGAAGAGCGTGTTGCGTTCTTGACTTTGAGGGTAGCTCAAAGGGTTTAAACTGCAAGAGAGGGGATTCTTGCTGCTAGTCTGTTTGTATATGCCTATATTTTGATTAGAGGGTTAGAGAGGTCTTTTATATTTTTGACGTGAGGTCGCTATAAAAACCTTGTTGTAAAAACCTTGATCATTATAGTGCATTGGCTTCCTGTGGTTGGAAGGACACTGGATGTAGGGTTGGCCGAACCAGTATAAAAACTCAGCGTTTAATCTTTCTATCCCTGCACTCTTTTATTCAGCTGACTTCATACTGACTAAATCGATTTAATTTCCGCTACATAAACAAATATTTTTCCTTGTGTTTCAAGAAAGCTTTTAAAGGGATCCACTTTCCGGAAAAGATTTAAAGAAATCATTGATTTTACCTTTCACCAATTCACCCACGTCTTGGTGTGAGAAATTAAGTCATTCTATTTTCAACAATTGGTATTAGAGCTGATTTTCATAAGATATTAGAAAAACAAGTTGATTATCTTTTTCTTTAAATCGACTAATCCTGAAAAATGGCTTTTAATTTTCAAACCTTTCGTAATGGTGCATCCAAAACTAGACTGATAACGGTTGAATATATCGTTATTTGTGATGTAATTTTGATACTAAATGCACCCTTTTCTGCTTGGAAACTTGCTTGGAATCATGTTTTTTTGTTAAGTTGTGTGAATATGAGAATTGAGGTTGAATTTGATGGTTTTATGACTAATTCTCCTTGTTTTGGTTGAAAATGAGATAATATGGAAAGCAGGGATGAAGTGCTAAGGAAATGGAGCTCAGAAAAGCCTAGAAAAGCACTATAAGGGAGGGATGCTCGAAACTTGGGTGCCCTTTTTGGAGGCTTGAGCGCAAAAGAGTGTCGCTCACCACCCGGGTGCCCTTTTTGGAACGCTTGAGCGCCGGAGGCACGAAGCTTGGGTGCCATCTGGAAGGCATAAGCATGGAAGACCACCGCTCACCGCTCGGGCGCCCTAAGTGGTGCGCTTGAGCGCCAACGACAAGGGCCTGGGCTTTGTTTCTGTTTTGTCTTTGCTATATTTAAAGGACCCAGGCGTCCTATGTTTTGTATCTTTGGCTGGAGCATGATGTATGACTCATTCATTGCATGATGTTTGAATTGCATGAGTGCCGGGAGGTTCCTTACAATTCAGGTTTTTGTTAAATTCTCCCAAGAGTAATATTGCTCAGGGATGAGGGTATGAGTCTTGGTCGTCTTAAAGCTCTTGATCTTCACATTTAATTACTATGAATGCTAGGAATTGCATGAACTTGTGATTAAGGACATGCTTCTTCGCCGAGGGATCGGGTTTAAGTGATTTAGTGAGTGACGTTAACATTAATGCATAAAGAAGAATTCTTACATACATGAGAGGGAACTTGGTGAAATCTAACCCCAACAACATATTCATCTCATATCATATTGATCTCATATTGATCAAACTGGATTCATATTTAATTTTTTGCCTTTGCATTTGAAACCAATGATCTCGTTTTCTTTAAGTCTTAATTAATCGAGTTATCACACGACTGTCTAGTGCCGAGAGTCCTTTGGGATACGATACTTGGTCTTACCATTTTATATTACTTGTGCAATTCGGTACACTTGCCGATTCATCCAACATAGACCACCACTATTTTCTAAAGAAAACTATGATTTCTGGAAAATTACGATGCAAATCTTTGTTGAATCCGTGGATAAAGGAGTTTGGGATGCAACTCTAAACGGTCCATTTGAGCCAACTCATGTTGTTAATGGAAAACCTAATTTGAAAAACTTTTCTCAGTGGACTCAAGATGAAAACCGAAGCACTCAATATGATGTTAAGGCTAGAAATGTTATTGCTTCTGCACTAACAATGGATGAATTTTTCAAGATATCACAATGCAAGACTGCCAAGGAAATGTAGGAGGTTCTTGAGGTGACACATGGAGGAACAGATGAATTAAAAAGGGCCAGAAAGAATTCTCTTATACAAGAATATAAGTTATTAAGAATGAAGGCTGGTGAGACGATCTATGAGATACATAAACGATTCACACACATAGTCAATCACCTCATGGCTCTCGGGAATGTGTTTGATAAAGAAGAAATCAACATAAAAATCTTGAAAAGCCTCAATAGAAGCTGGCAACCGAAAGTCACTACTATATCTGAATCAAGAGATCTTACAAGCATGAATATGGCAACCTTGTTCGGCAAGTTGAGAGAACATGAATTGGAGCTTGGAAGGCCAAAGGAGGAAGAAGAAATTGAAGAGAAGAAATCAGTTGCTCTAAAAGCCACAAGCAAGAAAGCTACAAAGATTCATGAACCTGAAACTGATTCAGATGCAGATATACCAGAAAAAGAAATGATGAATATGATGGTAAGAAAATTTGGCAGATTCATGAAAAATAAAAATTCTGCAACTAACAATGCAAGTTTCTCAAGAGGAGGAAAGAAGAATTCAAGAAGCAACACTGTTCAATGTTATGAATGTGGAAAGGATGGTCATATCAAGCCTAATTGTCCAGACTTGAAGAACAAGCAGAAAGAATTCTATAAGTATCCTCAAGAAAAGAACAGGAAACAGAGGAAAGCTTATATAGCTTGGGAAAATAGTGATGAAGATTGTGATCGTGAAGAAGAATCAAATATATGCTTCATGGCAGGCTCTCCACAATCAGACTATGATAGTGATGAAGAATTTGAAAATGAACCAATAGAAGTCAAGTATCACATGCTACTGGATGCATTTCAAGAGGTTCATGCAGAGGCCATGAGACTTCAGTACAAGGTAATCGATTATCATTTGAGAGAAGAGATTATGAATACAAAATTGATAATCGTGTGCAGGATAATGAAAAGCTAGAAAAAGATCTTGAAGAAGCTCTAAAATCTATAAAGACTGAAGTTCAAGTTGTTGAGAAAAAGTGTGATAGTTGTTCTCTACATGTTGAGAAAATTGAGTACTTAACCAGCACATTGGAAAAATTCACTCAAGGCAAAGAAAATTGGGATGCTGTGTTGAGATCATCTGGAAGAGCTATCTACAGACAAGATATTGGTTATAAGGATAAAAGTAATAGGATAAACTCAAAGAAATTTATTGATCTGAGTAAACCTACTACTACTAATGCATGCTTTTACTACAATACACTTGGTCACACAGTAAGAAACTGTTATTTTAGAAATGTTGGTGTTCCAAAAGGAAGATACAAATGGGTTCGCAAGGAACAACTTCCTGCTACTAACAAGACAGGACCCAAATTCAAATGGGTACCAACGTCAAAACATTTTAACTGTTCTGCAAGAAAGGAGCAGTAGCTGTTGTAGCAGTACAGAACTCAAGGATGAGCTAACTTGATGATATCAAATTTCTTGTGTTTAGCCTCAATTGATCAAATTGCATTGATGTTTATTTTATTGAATTTGCATCCAAAAACCCTAAAATTTGTTCTTTAGAGTCTTAATTAGTTGCGTAATCACATAACTGTTTAGTGTCGTGAGTCTCTTGGGAAACAATACTTGGTCTTACCATTTATTATTACTTGATACGATTTGATACACTTACCGAGGTCTTAACAAGTTTTTGACTCCGTTTTCGGGGATTAAAAATTTGTTTATCAATAATACATATTAACATAATTTAGGCAATCAAATAGCTATAAAAGTATCTAGTGACAAACCAAATTTAGTGAAGAACCAGCTACACAATCACAATCAATAGACCAATCCCTGGTAGGATGCAGGTTTGATAACAAATTTCTACAAGGAAATAAAATTGAAAGATGTTCAGCCATGGTCTAAATGCCAAACAGAAACAGAAATAAAAAAATTGGTGGTTTAAAATTCAAGATCACACAACAACAACTATAGATCAAAACTGACCACTTCAGGAACTTTGTTTGATGAATTCAATCATGTTAAAACTCAAATTTAACTCAACCAAATTGCTACAGGTCATTCTAAATTCATATTAATGGTTCTAACAACTTTAATACATCAATTTGGACTTGTTTAAACTTCTAAACATGACAGAATCACAGCAAGAACGAAAAATGACTTGTAATGACTCAACTATTCAAAATGTTGATCAACCACACCACCAAATTTGAGGTTTATGGAATTCATTGCTTTTGATTAGTTTCCTAGGTCCATTTCACTACTCTAGACATGTTAGGATGTTCACATTAGTTAACATAAGTGTACATTGGGTCTAGTTGCAAATTCTCACCTTTTAAGCACACTCTTTAGGTTCTAAATACTCAAACTTTGAGTTTGAGGTAATTCTTTGCTTTTGACACATTTCCTAGCTTCATTCCACTAGTTTATACATGTTAGGATGTTCACATTACTTAAAATAAGTGTACATTAGGTCTGGTTGCAAATTCTCACCTTTTAAGTACACTTTTTTAGGTTCCAACTACTCAAATTTTGAGTTGTACCTAATTCTTTGCTTTTGAATACTTTCCTAGGTTCATTTCACTACTTTAAACATGTTAGGATGTTCACACTAGTTAAAATAAGTGTACATTGGGTCTAGTTGCAAATTCTCACCTTTTAAGCACTTTTTAGGTTCTAAATACTCAAACTTTGAGTTTGAGGTAATTCTTTGCTTTTGACAACTTTCCTAACTTCATTCCACTAGTTTAGACATGTTAGGATTTTCACATTACTTAAAATTAGTGTACATTAGGTCTGGGTGCAAATTCTAACCTTTTAAGTACACTTTTTTAGGTTCCAACTACTCAAATTTTGAGTTGTACCTAATTCTTTGCTTTTGAATAGTTTCGTAGGTTGATTTCACTACTTTAGACATGTTAGGATGTTCACATTAGTTAAAATTAGTCTACATTGGGTCTAGTTGCAATTTTTCACCCTTTAAGCACACTTTTTAGGCTTTAAATACTCAAACTTTGAGTTTAAGGTACTTGTTTTCTTTTAACAACTGTCCTAGCTTCATTCCACTAGTTTAGACATGTTAGGATGTTCAATTAGTTAAAATTAGTCTGCATTAGGTCTATTTACAATTTTTCACCTTTTACGCACACCTTTTAGGTTCTAAATACTCAAAGTTTGAGTTTGAGGCACTTGTTTGCTTTTGACAACTTTTCTAGCTTCATTCCACTAGTTTAGACATGTTAGGATGTTCACCCTTTAAGCACATTAAAAGAATGGCTACTGCACCAACATTTCAAACACACAAAACCAGATTTTGTGGCACAAATTGGAAGCCAAACAAGTTGGAATCAAGTGATTTTAAGCATTGAATCAAAGGAGGGACACAAAAGGAACCTAGGAAAGGTACCAGAACAAATTAAAGAAGCAAGAATACTCAAAAACGAAGATCAAAATCAAGTGCAGTGAAACTGTTTGATAATTTTGCAAACTGTTTGAAGAAAGTCCCCAATGCATTTCATATTTTCTGATTTTAAAGTTTTGGGACCAAAACTAGATTGCTTCATTTTCTTTTGCTTTTTATGATTGTATTACAGTGCAAAGATCATGTAATTATATTTGGAAACACTAAACCAGCTTTTCCCAATCCAAAAATGAAGATTAAAGATTTGAAATTGTTAAACAACACTTAAAATGCTCACCACACCAGAAAATGACATTGAAAATGGTGGTTTCAAACCAAAAAATGCTTGGAAGTGATTCAACAGCTCAAGTGATGCTTCAAGCATGTTTATATCATCAATTTGAAGGTGTGAAAACACTTAAACAACCAAGAAACAGATTGTAATGAAAAATCACTAGTTCACTTCCATTTTAAATCAAATTTTGATGGTTTAAAAGGTGATTCTGCATATAGGCTGAAAAATGACCAAATGAACAGTGCAAACAACTTTGAAATGGCAATTTAAACTTGCTCAAATGTTGAAAATGCAAAAAGACAGCAAGATTCAACAAATCACTCTTGTTATAGTCAAATATTCAGCAAAATGCACCACAAAAAGCACCAGAAATCAGATTTGAAAGAATAAAAAAGAGGATAGCAACAACAACGACTTTAGGAAGGCCTAATGCACTAGAGCTAACTAAAGATAATCAGCTAGAAGATTATAAGCGCCTAAGACACAGTCAAAGAAAGCAAGCACGGCGAAAAAGCTTGATGGAAAAACAATGACAGTGGTTGAAATCAGATTTCAAGCAACTCAAATAGTCAATTTTCAATTTTGTAATTATTAGGAGTTGCTATCACTTCAAAAATATGTAAAATCATCAAACAAACTTGTCTTAAGCTGTAGAACCAAGAAATGTGCACTGAAACAGAAGCTTGATATTGCACCAGCATTAAATAAGCATTCAGATTTCAAATTTCAGATTTCAGCTTTGCACTGTGCTATTTGAGTTGTGTGTGAGTCTAATTCGAGTTTAACTCCACCTAGCTATTGTTTTCTAACTTGGTCTTGTGTAGTTACACATTCTACAGTAACTATTAACATTTCCTAGTCCATTGAATCTTTTAAACTCAATTTTGGTGGTGTGATGGAGTGATTTTTCTGCATTTTTGGCCATAACAAACTCAGATTTCGAATGCTAGCATTTCTATGCTATGTGAAAGTTTGAGCAAGTCTAAAATGATGTTTAAAAGTTGCTAGTAGAGTTCAATTAGTGATATAATGGTCTGAGTGCATAATAGTATACTAAACAATCAATTTTGAGTCAAAATTGGGAAATGGCAAGGTGTTTTTGAGTAACAGTTTGGATTTAAGCCAATTCAAAGTTTGAACAAGTTTTAAATCACTAAATCAAGTTGTTGGAGTGATTAGTTTTGAGCTACAGCCACTGTTGTGACATTTCGTGTCTTAAAGCACCAAATTGTGAGTCATTTTATTGGAAAAAATGAACCAGATAGAACTTGTGTAGATAGTGTAGCATCTTCAGGCGTGGAAACTTGTATAGCTCTTGATCTAAGTGCCTATACGGCAAGGGAAAATAGCTTCCTGAAACACCATTGTGTAGTGAGAAAAAGACTGAAAATTTGGCAACTCCACTAGCCAAATTTTGAGACACAAGCCAAATAGCTAAGGGATTGTAAGATTGAGTGTCTATCCTCTAAATAAAACTTGCTAGAGCACCCTAAGACAGTTCAGAAGTGAGATTTGAATAGTCTTGGTCGAGAGGAACAATCAATCACTTCATGACATATTTAAATTGTAGTTTTAAAATAATTAGTCTTAGACAACTTTTAAAACCAGTTTGGTCACTTAACACAAGCAATCCAATGAAACATACTTCAATATACAATATGGGTCGTAACATGACTCTCCAAAACTGATCCATCAAGCTTCCAAGTGTATAGGCAAATAACATGATGTATACCACATCATATCACACGTTACTTTCAAAATCAACAAGGACTTAGACATTCATAGTATCTGTCGCAACCGGAATCGCGACGGGACGACGATCCAAAAAGAAACGCGGGTTTTGAAAAGAGATTTTGGAGTCGCCACCATAGTTTATTCTGGAAAACTACGGAAAAACCATAAAACGATAAAGCACGGTCCACGAAAACCAAAGATTGGGTTCGGGAGTCGGTTACGCGTGAGGAAGGTGTTAGCACCCCACAACGCCTGCCCTAAGGCAGTACCTTTAACTAAATGCATGAATATGATGTGATTTTCAAAATGTTTAACTATCCCCTAAAATAAAATTCTAAAATAAACAAAACATATTTTTTAGTTTTTTGGGCCCGACAAGGATTGACCTTGCTCCTACGTATTCTCATTCAAAATGAGAAATCAGGGTTACGTAGTTCTTTTAGAAAACTGCTTGAAAATTTGTTTGAAAATTGTTTAGAAAATTTTGTTTGGAAAATGATTATGGATAAATTTGGATTTTTGGGAAAGTGAACCTGACAAGGGCTAGCCTTGCTCCTACGTATCTCCACTTTTGATGGAGAATCAAGGATCACGTAGTTCTGGGTAGAAATATTGTTTGTTTGCTTGAAAGTGTTGTTTTTAGTTTTTGAAGATTTTTATATATTTTTTTTTATATTTTTATAAGAGACAGAGAGAGGTTTTTAGCACGAGGACGATGCGGGCGATCACACACGTGCTTAACCTTTAAAACATATTTTTGGTATTTTTTATTTAAGAAAGAGAAAAGGTTTCTAGCACAAGGACAATGCGAGCGATCACACATGTGCTTGACCTTTAAAATATATTTTTGTATTTTTATAAAAGAAAGAAAAAGGTTTCTAACACAAGGACGATGCGAGCGATCACACATGTGCTTGACCTTTAAAATATATTTTTGTATTTTTTATAAAAGAAAGAAAAGGTTTTTTAGCACAAGGACGATGCGAGCGATCACACATGTGCCTAAACCTTTTAAATATTTTTGTTATTATTTGAGAAGAAGAAAAGGTTTTAGCACAAGGACGATGCGTGCGATCACACGAATGCTAATTTAAATTTTTTAAATGAAGATATTAAGTACTAGGCTGATGCGGACGATCGCACGAGTACTTATACCATTATTTAAATTTTAGAAATGAAGATATTAAGTACTAGGCTGATGCGGACGATCGCACGAGTAATTATACCATTACTTAACTTCTTATTTTTTTCATCATTTTTTTACTTTATAATTTTTGTAATTTTTATAATATTAAAATAATATTTTCATAACATTGTGAAAACAATAACTATTTTTTATATTTTTATAATTTATCTTTTTTAGTATTCAAAGTGTAGAAAATAAACAAACACAATGTATAAAACAGTAAAGATAGCGAGTGGGGTTATCATGAAAGGGTTATGTACATTAAAAACATAATAATCAAACACATACTAAAAATAAATAAACAAAACCTGACACGAGATAAAAACAAAAAACTGCCAAAAAAGAGTGGGGGTGCGGAGATAAAACAAACCAGGAGTGTGACCCAATTAGGTTCAGTCCAGGCCCAAGTGACGATATGGGTGCAGCAGTGGGGTTTGGAAGTATTAGAAACGAAATGGGCCCAATGCCCAAACTCCTCTTTGCTTGCAGAAGCGTAGTGGGGGTGTGAATGGGAATTTCACGTCACCGAGAAGAGGAGGCAGCCCACCAGCCAGGCCCAAAGCCTATTAACCCCAATCAGAAACCCATTAGGGGTTCCCCCAACCTCGTCTCATTTTTCCATTCGTACCTTGCACGCTTAGGGTTCTCTACGAGAAAGGTAACCCAGGGATGTTTGTCCCCTCTTCACGCACACTGCCGCCTCCGCCCAGCCGGCCGCCGCTCACGACCACGACCCAGCCTCCGCGCCACCTCTGGACTCTTCTCCCAGCCCAGAACTCCGATGAAGGGGCATCTTCCCTGCGTGCCACCAAACCGGCCACCGCGCCAAAACGGCTACCGCGCCACCACCTTCCCTATGTCTCGTCTCCCTTTGAAATCGGCAACCCCAGGGAGGGGTTCATCCTGTCCACCGGCTCACGCACACAGGCCGCCGCGCCACCGCCTTCCACCAGCTCTTCCTCTCTTCCTTTCTCGCGTAAGAGAGAGGCGCTCCGACTTCAACCTGCAACGTCGTCGCCACTCCTCCACCCGACCGGCAGCCGCGAGTCGCGCCAAGCTTTCCCCTCTCCTTCTCTTTTCTTCGCACCATACTGCAGCCAACCTAGCTCCGACAGTTACCCCCCTTCATTTGAACTTAGAACTTGCTCTCGACAATTGCTCCCTTATCCTCTAATATCTGTTATCTGCTTTGGGTGTTGAGATTGGGTTGGCTGGACGTTACTGCTAGGCGCTGGACCGTGAAGGTCCTTGGAGTTGCTGAACGTGTGGAGCTGCTACCACCCTTCTCTTTGCTGCACCTAGACCGTGAGCTCCTTCCAGCCGTGGTGGTGGCTTCATCCTTCACAATGGACGTTTAAACTTTGCTGCAGTATCCACTCACCATGCTCTTCATTCCAGCCAAAAAAGAGATTCATTACGGTGTGCATTGGCTTGCTTCCAGCCGTGATAATTTGATAGAAAGATGTGGCAGCAACTCCTATTGATTTGCTTCCAAAGAGTGCTGCTCCTCATGCCTTGATGTTTTCCGTGAATGAGACACCAGCTCCTTGATCCAGCCAGCTTTGACACCACTCCACCGTGTGTTATTTCTCCAAGAAGAAGCTTCAAGCAAACCGTGAGCTGCTGGATGCTTCAAAGAGTTTTCAATGTGGTGGCCCCTTCTTTTTGACTCAATGTGCTGATGTTTTTCCAAGACTTGGCTGTGACATGTGTTGTCTTCTTTCACAAACTCTTGGAGCTCTGTTCGCCATTGTTAAACTCCTGAAGCTCCCCCTTTGTGGCTGGCTTTCCCTTTTTGTCTCTGTTGTAGATGAATCGGAGTTGCCGCAACAGGGGAGATGGATGATGTAGACGAAGAAGAAAGGGACCAGTGCCCCTGAATGGCCGTGTGTGTATGATGATGGTCACGGGAGATCATCTTGTTGAGTTCGAAAAATGTGAGATGATCCCTCCCCCAAGAGGACCCCTGTGTCTGTTGTAGTGCTCGCCAGACTTTACAGATGGAATCTGTACAGGCACCACATGGGCACCCGTGGCAGACAAAAGTGAAGGTGTCAGCCAAAAATATTCTCTTTTTCAGAAACCCATGCTGTCAATCGCTTTCACTTCAGACAAAATCTGCAGTTGAAGGTGGGAATCTTTGCTGTACAGCTCAGACGAATTAAAAACGCAGCCACCACCACTTTTGGACGCTCGGTCAATACCGGAAACGAACGACCGTGAACGACCGTTCACATAAAATGAACGAACGTTCAGACCGAACGTTCACAAGGTAAGAGTTCTGATCTAGGTCGAACGCTTAAGAGTTACCAATTTAAGGACGAACGCCCACAATCATCAATCCAACAAGACCGAACGCTCGAGATTGCTTTATGAGAATATACATCATCAAGACCAAAAGCTACCTATCGACACTCACTCCCCAACAGGACGAACGTTAATACAGAACGAACGGTTGAATTCACAATCGATGACGAACGCTCACGTAGGATAGAGGACGAACGTTTGAAAGCGTAGAAACGAACGCGCACGGTGCAGTACAATCGCTTATGGTCAGGAATGGACGAACGGTATAGGACGAGCGATCTAAAGTTAGAACGCTAAATGGTAAAGATTGCCGAACGTCAATGAGAATGGCTGAAGGCTGATCATGGATGACCGAGCGTTCAAATGAGAATAACTTCACCAAGGCCGAACGTTCAAATGAAGACCGAACGGTTGACTGAAGACCGAACGTCCTAGAGGAATGAATGGACGAACGGTCGAACGATGAACGCTTGAAGACTGAACGGTTGAAGCTGAGATTGCCGAACGTCCTAAAGGTAAGGACGGACGAACGGTCGAATAAAGCAAAGGACGAACGGTGGAGGACGAACGCTCTTTTTCTTTTTAATGTTTTATTTTTATTTTTATTTTACACTCTATTAGTCAATCCGGACGAAATTGGGTGTTGACAGCTGCCCCTCTTTACTTAGATATTATTCGATAATATGAAAATTTGAGATTTTTGTATTATCGGAGTAAAAGCTAAGTAAAGAAAGAAATATTAATTTCGTCCGTATTTCAAAATGAATAAGGAACAACCCTACGATTTAGAGAATGAATGAGGTGTACAAAGAGGGTGTCGCAACCCTATGGATGAAGCGAATGAGGTGTCCAAACCTCGTGGAGGGTGGCGTAACCCTATGGATGAATGAATGAGGTGTGCAAACCTCGTGGAGGGTGTCGTAACCCTATGGGTGAAGTGAATGAGATGTGCAAACCTCGTGGAGGGTGTACCAACCCTATGGAAGTGAATGAGGTGTAATAACCTCATGGAGGGTGTACCAACCCTGTGGATGAAGTTGATGAGGTGTAGCAACCTCGTGGAGGGTGTACCAACCCTATGGAAGTGAATGAGGTGTAATAACCTCGTGGAGGGTGTACCAACCCTGTGGATGAAGTTGATGAGGTGTAGAGACCTCGTGGAGGGTGTACCAACCCTATGGAAGTGAATGAGGTGTAGAAACCTCGTGGAGGGTGTACCAACCCTGTGGATGAAGTTGATGAGGTGTAGAAACCTCGTGGAGGGTGTACCAACCCTATGGAAGCGAAGTGAATGAGGTGTAATAACCTCGCGGAGGGTGTACCAACCCTATGGATGAATGAATGAGGTGTAGCAACCTCGTGGAGGGTGTACCAACCCTATGGAAGCGAAGTGAATGAGGTGTAATAACCTCGCGGAGGGTGTACCAACCCTATGGATGAATGAATGAGGTGTAGCAACCTCGTAGAGGGTGTACCAACCCTATGGAAGCGAAGTGAATGAGGTGTAATAACCTCGCGGAGGGTGTACCAACCCTATGGATGAATGAATGAGGTGTAGCAACCTCGTGGAGGGTGTACCAACCCTATGGAAGTGAATGAGGTGTAATAACCTCGTGGAGGGTGTACCAACCTTGTGAATGAATGATGTGAGGTGTACTAACCTCGTGGAGGGTGTACAAACCCTGTGAATGAATGATGTGAGGTGTACTAACCTCGTGGAGGGTGTACAAACCCTGTGGATGAATAATGCGAGGTGTACTAACCTCGTGGAGGGTGTACAAACCCTGTGAATGAATGATGTGAGGTGTACTAACCTCGTGGAGGGTGTACAAACCCTGTGAATGAATGATGTGAGGTGTACTAACCTCGCGGAGGGTGTACAAACCCTGTGGAATGAATGATGTGAGGTGTACTAACCTCGCGGAGGGTGTACAAACCCTATGGATGAATGATGTGAGGTGTACTAACCTCGCGGAGGGTGTACAAACCCTGTGGATGATGCGTGATATGAGGTGTACTAACCTCGTGGAGGGTGTACAAACCCTGTGGAATAAATGTGGTGTACAAACCTCTTGGAGGGTGTACCAACCCTATAGAAAGCGAATGAGGTGTACAAACCTCATGGAGGGTGTACCAACCCTATAGAAAGCGAATGAGGTGTACAAACCTCGTGGAGGGTGTACCAACCCTGTGGATGAATGATGCGAGGTGTACTAACATCGTGGAGGGTGTACAAACCCTGTGAATAATGCGAGGTGTACTAACCTCGTGGAGGGTGTACAAACCCTATGGATGAAGTTTGTGAGGTATACAAACCTCGTGGAGGGTGTACCAACCCTATAGAAAGCGAATGATTTGAGCTTGATTGCTGGGTTCGACCATTGCCTTGTAGAGGGCCGAGATACCAATAGCAGAAAGTAAAATTGGGCTCGACCATTGCCTTGCAGAGGGTCGAGATACCAATGGCAGAAAGTAAAATTGTTTGATTGTTTTGAATTTGAAATTTGGATTTTGTTGAAATTTTGAGATGTTGAAATTTATTGATTTTTTTTTTCTTGAGATAGAAATGAGTGTCCATTTTTATTTTTTGAAATGAGAAGCATGGTTGATGTAAATTTGGAAATTGCAGGAGAAAGCTTTGATGCATGTTGATTTTTTTTTGTCTTTTTGAAGGAAGAAGATTTGATAAATATTTACGAAAACAAATTCAAAGTTTTTGAAAATATGTACATGATGTGGACTCTGATGATTTTTTTTGAAAGTTTTGAAATCAATAAACAAAGTGTTGCATTTTTGTACAAGGATTTGAAATCTCGATACGTAAGAGAGATATGGTGGATGTAAATTTTGAAATTTGAGGAGAAGACTTGGTTGTATGTTGATGATTTTTTTTTGTCTTTTTGAAGGAAGAAGATTTGATAAACATTCATGAAAATAAATTCAAAGTTTATGAAAATATGTACATGATGTTGACTTGTGATTTTTTTTTGTTTTTGTTTTACTGGAAGATTATGAAACTGACACTTTTTTTTTATTGAGTCAATTTGTTTCCTTTGAAATCATCAAATTTATGAGGATTTAGACCTTCATTTTATTTTTACGATGGATGTTAAATTCTAAAAGTCAAATGTTCGAACTTGTGTGCTCAACATTTTCTTTTGAAACATCAGTGCATGCATGCCTGATATCAAGGGTTGGGACAAATGTGTGGAGGATGATTGGAAGGATTTGGAGAGTACCGGGTTGGCTACTTGGGCCTCTCACTCCTTAAAACGGCTACAAATGCCAATGTGAGGTAGTAGATACTCAGAAGCTGCTCCAGTTTGGGGCATGGTAAAAAGGTAGGTATGGACAAATGTATCTGTGAATTGTGAGAGAATAAGTCACGAATCAGGGAGTGAGAATATCAAGTGTGATTTACAAATTGCCCCAATTTTGGTGGTGATGGATTTTTGAAGTTCGGGGCGAACCAAAATCATGCGAGGCCCGACAAGGGATGCCCCAGTCTTTGTATGAGCTTTGAATATTCAGATGAAAGATTAACAAAGTTACCCAATATTTTGAGTGGGCCAAAAACACATGAAACTCACAAAATTGCCCTTAGTTTTTGAGAACGGGGAAGAGTTCGAATGGGATATGAATTTGTGATGTATATGAAAATGATTGGCTTGAAAGGATTGCCCCAATTGGCTTGATTTTCCTTTGTATAATTTTGATCAATAGGGAGTTCCCTTCTTCCAAGGACATTTATTTTTCACCATTTTTTTTTTAACAACTCATTGTTAGTCATTTTGTCTTGTCTCAAAATTAAGCTTTATGAAAATTTAAGCAACCATCTTTCAATCAGTGTGGACTTTTATTTAGCTTGTAATGTGGCTTGGGCTAAAGGGTATTGAAAGAAAGGATATAAAGGCCCAAATAAATGTTTATGGATTTTTTTTTTTTTGAAACAAGAGTTACCATCTACACCTTGTATCAGTTATTCGTCAAATCCGTTTTGCCTATCTTGCCATTTCTGAAATTTCATTCTTTGTTTGTCATCACTTTGTGATTCTTTCTATTTTTTTTTTGCTTTGCTTTTGATGAATTCTCTTCATTTGATCACTAAGTGTGTTTTTTTTTTTTTTTTTGCAATTTGAGTTGACTTCTACTATGATGGTAACCCTTGTTTGGGTAAATTTTTGAAAAGAAATTTCTTATTGGCTCAAATTTGGGTATCAATGGATATATCTCCTTTTTTTGGGTGAAGAAAAATGGCCACACATCATTTCAAATTTTGGTTGTTTTATTTTCACAAGATTAATTAGGAGACAAAACTAAATGATCTCAACAAGAGTCATTTTTTTCTTCTTTTTTTTCTCTTTTTTGTTTTGTTTTTGTTTTGTCCTAACGGATTCAAGGATCTCCCAAATGAAAGCCAATGAAGGTAATCTTAACAAGGAAAATCTGCCCCAGTGTAAGAGTTTGCGTTTATTTGGGCTCAAGAACATGATTGGGGTCAATCTTTGGTTTAGTGAAGGTTGAAGGATGATGTTTCCAAGCAATGCACACACAAATGCTTCTTAAGAATACGTGATTTGATCATTTTACTATAGGAGATTATGACATCCATTAAATTTGTTTTTTTTTTTTTATGAAATGTCATAAAATTGATGATTTGCATCGAAAAAAACTGACTCAACTTTTGATACGATATGCATATTTTTTGGGTTTTATGAATGCAGAAATGTAATATGAAATGAAAATGATGCACGTAACTGAAGAAAATCTATTTTTTATTTTTATGATTGAAGACATGTACAACTGGAAAATTTTTTTTTAGAGAAAATTGGGTTTAAGGGCCAGTCGAGCCTGACTTTGTGGGCCGGCGCTGAATCTGGGCTTTGTGGGCCAGCGTGGAAACTGGGCTTTATGGGCCAGCGTGGAAACTGGGCTTTGTGGGCCAGTGTGGAAACTGGGCTTTTATGGGCCAATGTACGAACTGGGCTTTTTGGGCCTGTTAGGAAACTGGGCTTTTATGGGCCAGTGTACGAACTGGGCTTTTTGGGCCAGTGTGAGCTGGGCTTGTGGCCAGTACGAGCTGGGCTTAAGGGCCAGTGCGAAGACTGGGCTTGGGGGCCAGTGTGAGCTGGGCTCGGGGCCAATGTGGACACTGGGATTTGAGGGCCAGCATGGAAACTGGGCTTTGCAAGCCAGTATGGAAAATGAGTTTTGCGAGCCAGTATGGAAACTAGGTTTGGTGAACAATGCAAAAATTGATATGAGAAAGCTTGATTTAGAAAAAACGTTTGAGAAATAAATGTTTTTTTTTTCAAACTCCATCATTTTTAAATGTGAAAAATATTAAACCTATTAGAAGAAAAACTTTTTTTTTTGTGTTTTTATTGAAAATTATGTATGTAACTGGACAAAAATGGGCTCAAAAATTGTTTGAACATTTTTTCATTTTGATTTTTGATTTTTTTCGTAAAAATATGATCTCAAGGTTTTTTAATTAAACTTTTAATGTTTTAAATTTAAGAAAAATATATACATATGAGAAAAAAAAATTTTGGAAAGGAAAATATTGCATGTTTAAACAAAAATGTTTTATCGAATTTTGTGTTGCTTCTTTTTTTTTTTTGAAGGATAACAATCCGCATTTTATGAAAAATGACGTCCAGAAATTCAAAACAATGATCTATTTGCCCCCAAACTATGTACAATTTATTTTTTTTCAAAATTTTTCATGCCCCAAAAATATTTTTAAGAAATTCTAATTTTTTTATTTTTTTAGAATGATTATGAGAATTTAATTAATTATGAATAAATTTCATTTATTTGTTTTCAAGTTTTCTCCTTTTTTAATTAATTTAATTTTTTTTTTAAAAGAAACATGACACATTTATTGTAAAATAGGAAATGACAGACAAACTGAAGCAAAATAGTCTCCCTTTCGTGCCTTATCAGAGGTTGAATGACTAAAGTTCTAAGGCCACATATATGCACTCACAAGGATAGTTCCCTAATGCTTAAATCAAGGCCACCAAAGCTGTGGCTCTTTCACTGTTTCTCCACAACAGTCAGAGTAATCAACTAGATGTGGAGACACACATGAAGAGAACAAACTCTGGTTGGGGTTCTCACGATAGCCAAACAGGAAGTACATCCCAAAGTGACACCGCTTCACAACCCCTCTAATTCTAAGTTGCGCTCAGACCCGGGTATAGGGCCCCACTCATGATATGCATAAAGTGTGTGTGTGTGTGAAGGGAGAACATAGTGCTTACCAAACTCTCACCTGCAATACAACCAGAAAAAATCCAGGCAGATATAAACATGTTTTTCTACCCTAGGGTTCGATATAATCAAAATAAACACACGTGCAATTATGCCAAATATCAGACAAAGATAAAGAAAAAGGGGAAGAAAAACACAAAGAAAACCACATTGAATTCACACATCTAATTAAATGGCCTGACTCTCTAGCAGTCCCTAGTGGAGTCGCCATCTGTCGCAACCGGAATCGCGACGGGACGACGATCCAAAAAGAAACGCGGGTTTTGAAAAGAGATTTTGGAGTCGCCACCATAGTTTATTCTGGAAAACTACGGAAAAACCATAAAACGATAAAGCACGGTCCACGAAAACCAAAGATTGGGTTCGGGAGTCGGTTACGCGTGAGGAAGGTGTTAGCACCCCACAACGCCTGCCCTAAGGCAGTACCTTTAACTAAATGCATGAATATGATGTGATTTTCAAAATGTTTAACTATCCCCTAAAATAAAATTCTAAAATAAACAAAATATATTTTTTAGTTTTTTGGGCTCGACAAGGATTGACCTTGCTCCTACGTATTCTCATTCAAAATGAGAAATCAGGGTTACGTAGTTCTTTTAGAAAATTGCTTGAAAATTTGTTTGAAAATTGTTTAGAAAATTTTGTTTGGAAAATGATTATGGATAAATTTGGATTTTTGGGAAAGTGAACCTGACAAGGGCTAGCCTTGCTCCTACGTATCTCCACTTTTGATGGAGAATCAAGGATCACGTAGTTCTGGGTAGAAATATTGTTTGTTTGCTTGAAAGTGTTGTTTTTAGTTTTTGAAGATTTTTATATATTTTTTTTTATATTTTTATAAAAGACAGAGAGAGGTTTTTAGCACGAGGACGATGCGGGCGATCACACACGTGCTTAACCTTTAAAACATATTTTTGGTATTTTTTATTTAAGAAAGAGAAAAGGTTTCTAGCACAAGGACGATGCGAGCGATCACACATGTGCTTGACCTTTAAAATATATTTTTGTATTTTTATAAAAGAAAGAAAAAGGTTTCTAACACAAGGACGATGCGAGCGATCACACATGTGCTTGACCTTTAAAATATATTTTTGTATTTTTTATAAAAGAAAGAAAAGGTTTTTTAGCACAAGGACGATGCGAGTGATCACACATGTGCCTAAACCTTTTAAATATTTTTGTTATTATTTGAGAAGAAGAAAAGGTTTTAGCACAAGGACGATGCGTGCGATCACACGAATGCTAATTTAAATTTTTTAAATGAAGATATTAAGTACTAGGCTGATGCGGACGATCGCACGAGTACTTATACCATTATTTAAATTTTAGAAATGAAGATATTAAGTACTAGGCTGATGCGGACGATCGCACGAGTACTTATACCATTACTTAACTTCTTATTTTTTTCATCATTTTTTTACTTTATAATTTTTGTAATTTTTATAATATTAAAATAATATTTTCATAACATTGTGAAAACAATAACTATTTTTTATATTTTTATAATTTATCTTTTTTAGTATTCAAAGTGTAGCAAATAAACAAACACAATGTATAAAACACTAAAGATAGCGAGTGGGGTTATCATGAAAGGGTTATGTACATTAAAAACATAATAATCAAACACATACTAAAAATAAATAAACAAAACCTGACACGAGATAAAAACAAAAAACTGCCAAAATAGAGTGGGGGTGCGGAGATAAAACAAACCAGGGGTGTGACCCAATTAGGTTCAGTCCAGGCCCAAGTGACGATATGGGTGCAGCAGTGGGGTTTGGAAGTATTAGAAACGAAATGGGCCCAATGCCCAAACTCCTCTTTGCTTGCAGAAGCGCAGTGGGGGTGTGAATGGGAATTTCACGTCACCGAGAAGAGGAGGCAGCCCACCAGCCAGGCCCGAAGCCTATTAACCCCAATCAGAAACCCATTAGGGGTTCCCCCAACCTCGTCTCATTTTTCCATTCGGACCTTGCACGCTTAGGGTTCTCTACGAGAAAGGTAACCCAGGGATGTTTGTCCCCTCTTCACGCACGCTGCCGCCTCCGCCCAGCCGGCCGCCGCTCACGACCACGACCCAGCCTCCGCGCCACCTCTGGACTCTTCTCCCAGCCCAGAACTCCGATGAAGGGGCATCTTCCCTGCGTGCCACCAAACCGGCCACCGCGCCAAAACGGCTACCGCGCCACCACCTTCCCTATCTCTCGTCTCCCTTTGAAATCGGCAACCCCAGGGAGGGGTTCGTCCTGTCCACCGGCTCACGCACACAGGCCGCCGCGCCACCGCCTTCCACCAGCTCTTCCCCTCTTCCTTTCTCGCGTGAGAGAGAGGCGCTCCGACTTCAACCTGCAACGTCGTCGCCACTCCTCCACCCGACCGGCAGCCGCGAGTCGCGCCAAGCTTTCCCCTCTCCTTCTCTTTTCTTCGCACGATACTGCCGCCAACCTAGCTCCGACAGTTACCCCCCTTCATTTGAACTTAGAACTTGCTCTCGACAATTGCTCCCTTATCCTCTAATATCTGTTATCTGCTTTGGGTGTTGAGATTGGGTTGGCTGGACGTTACTGCTAGGCGCTGGACCGTGAAGGTCCTTGGAGTTGCTGAACGTGTGGAGCTGCTACCACCCTTCTCTTTGCTGCACCTAGACCGTGAGCTCCTTCCAACCGTGGTGGTGGCTTCATCCTTCACAATGGACATTTAAACTTTGCTGCAGTATCCACTCACCATGCTCTTCATTCCAGCCAAAAAAGAGATTCATTACGGTGTGCATTGGCTTGCTTCCAGCCGTGATAATTTGATAGAAAGATGTGGCAGCAACTCCTATTGATTTGCTTCCAAAGAGTGCTGCTCCTCATTCCTTGATGTTGTCCGTGAATGAGACACCAGCTCCTTGATCCAGCCAGCTTTGACACCACTCCACCGTGTGTTATTTCTCCAAGAAGAAGCTTCAAGCAAACCGTGAGCTGCTGGATGCTTCAAAGAGTTTTCAATGTGGTGGCCCCTTCTTTTTGACTCAATGTGCTGATGTTTTTCCAAGACTTGGCTGTGACATGTGTTGTCTTCTTTCACAAACTCTTGGAGCTCTGTTCACCATTGTTAAACTCCTGAAGCTCCCCCTTTGTGGCTGGCTTTCCCTTTTTGTCTCTGTTGTAGATGAATCGGAGTTGCCGCAACAGGGGAGATGGATGATGTAGACGAAGAAGAAAGGGACCAGTGCCCCTGAATGGTCGTGTGTGTATGATGATGGTCATGGGAGATCATCTTGTTGAGTTCGAAAAATGTGAGATGATCCCTCCCCCAAGAGGACCCCTGTGTCTGTTGTAGTGCTCGCCAGACTTTACAGATGGAATCTGTACAGGCACCACATGGGCACCCGTGGCAGACAAAAGTGAAGGTGTCAGCCAAAAATATTCTCTTTTTCAGAAACCCATGCTGTCAATCGCTTTCACTTCAGACAAAATCTGCAGTTGAAGGTGGGAATCTTTGCTGTACAGCTCAGACGAATTAAAAACGCAGCCACCACCACTTTTGGACGCTCGGTCAATACCGGAAACGAACGACCATGAACGACCGTTCACATAAAATGAACGAACGTTCAGACCGAACGTTCACAAGGTAAGAGTTCTGATCTAGGTCGAACGCTTAAGAGTTACCAATTTAAGGACGAACGCCCACAATCATCAATCCAACAAGACCGAACGCTCGAGATTGCTTTATGAGAATATACATCATCAAGACCAAAAGCTACCTATCGACACTCACTCCCCAACAGGACGAACGTTAATACAGAACGAACGGTTGAATTCACAGTCGATGACGAACGCTCACGTAGGATAGAGGACGAACGTTTGAAAGCGTAGAAACGAACGCGCACGGTGCAGTACAATCGCTTATGGTCAGGAATGGACGAACGGTATAGGACGAGCGATCTAAAGGTAGAACGCTAAATGGTAAAGATTGCCGAACGTCAATGAGAATGGCTGAAGGCTGATCATGGATGACCGAGCGTTCAAATGAGAATAACTTCACCAAGGCCGAACGTTCAAATGAAGACCGAACGGTTGACTGAAGACCGAACGTCCTAGAGGAATGAATGGACGAACGGTCGAATGATGAACGCTTGAAGACTGAACGGTTGAAGCTGAGATTGCCGAACGTCCTAAAGGTAAGGACGGACGAACGGTCGAATAAAGCAAAGGACGAACGGTGGAGGACGAACGCTCTTTTTCTTTTTAATGTTTTATTTTTATTTTTATTTTACACTCTATTAGTCAATCCGGACGAAATTGGGTGTTGACAGTATCCATTATATATCCCCATAAAGAAGCATAGTAAACTATTAATCATGCATTTTGGTTCAGACTTAATCCAATTCTTTTCCAAATTCAAACTAATACACTAAAACAGATTTTAAACGATTTAAGCACTGAATGGAAAGGTCAATTAACATTCCACTTCGAATTTCTACCAGGCACAATTTTTTATTTATGAATTACATATGATATAGTGTTCCTACCATCAAACAAAATTTAATGAACTATAATCCCATCCAATCATCAAAGTTCAAGTTCAGACATACATAGGTATAAAGTTAAAATGTTCCGTCAGAGCATAACAGAACTGAAGTGCTAACGTGTTCTTTTCCCATTTATACCAGAACTATCATAATTCCAATATATACATACAAAGTTAACTCACACATGCATCACAAAGAGGGCAGCCACCAAAACCTACATAATTTGAAGCAATCGATTGAAGCAATAACTTACCTCTATGGCAACGACAACCCTAGGTGTATTAGCACCTCCGATAGCCTGTCTCGCGAAGCCTTTCTCACGTACAGAAAGCCAGCTCGTCACGCAGCCCCTGGATTAGCCTCCCTCGCGAACTCGAAGCTCTACTCGAAACCGCGACACCACCCACTGACATGATGACACACCTTCTCACGTTGCCAAAGGACCGTCGTGAACAAACCCTAAGATAAGCACCGTCCACAATCGAAGGCGTCACGTCAATGCCTCTGTCCTTCAACCACACACGCTTTTGGACAATGGAGAGGAGCTCAAGAACGATCAATGGCGATCGCGGAACCGCAATGGATGATTGGGAAACAATGGTACCTGAGGAGCTCAAGGTGGTTTTGAACTCTGAACGAGACACGGAAATAAATTACGGTGGGGGGAGAGGGAACTCAGAAAAGGGGAACCTTCTTTCGCGAATAGGGATTTTGGGAGAATGGAAGCGGGAAATCCCAATTCCTGATTTCATTAAGTCCATGTCTATACCAACGGCCAAAAGCATTCGGTAAATTCGCTGCCGCTTACCGACGGTCATAAGTCGTCCGTAATAACCATCTTAATTGACCGTCGCTAAAGCCTTCGGTAAATCATCTATACCGACGGCCAAAAGGTCGTTGATATTAATCCTTCGATAATTTATGTTTTTTTTGTAGTGGACAACACTACAAAGGTCAAATGAGTTGGTGTTGGACGAAATTCGACCTAGTTTGTCCGTGCAAGGGTCGGTCAAGTCATCTCCATCAAAGGTCGGTTGTGTTGGCCCCGAGTGAAGCTTGATTGAGTCAATATTAGTAAAATATTGAGCCAAGTCAACCAAAATTAATATGGAGCCAAGTTGACCTAGATTAAAAGTTTAGACCAAATCTACCTATAAGAAGAAAGATCAAAACGAGTTGACTCAATCCATATATAATATATCGAATAAATTATATCAATTCTAACCTTGTTAACAAAGTGGATTAAATTTAATTTTAATCCAATTAGATTAAAAAATTCAAATTTTATTTATTTAATTAAAATGCATTTCGATTTCTATTTTAACTATATCAACTATATTTATATTAGGCTTAATATCCTATTTTGTCCCCAGTTTCGCTCGACAATGTCAAATTAGTCCATCCTTTAAAACGTGCGTCAATTACGTCCCTACTTAATAAAATTTATATCAATGAAATCCCTTCCGTTAAATCCGTACAAACGACGTTAATAGAAGAGAGAAAAAAATAATTAACGCCGTTTGTACGGATTTAACGGAAGGGATTTCATTGATATAAATTTTATTAAGTAAGGACGTAATTGACGCACGTTTTAAAAGATGGACTAATTTGACATTGTCGAACGAAACTGGAAACAAAATAGGGTATTAAGCCTTTATATTATAGATAGAATATAGATTCAATTCGATCTCAATTAAATCTAATTTAGATATTAAAAAAATCTAATCCATGATCATCTATGGCTTCTTCAACTACTGGTCAAACCTATTAATTTGAACAGACCAATAAAGATAAGATAAATTGAAAAATTGAAACTTCAATTTGCGGCTTCAATACTTTCTACAGTTGATACCCAATAACTTTGACTTGACAATTTCAGGAAAGAGATTACATTCCATTCAAACCAAAAGACTGTCCACCATTTCTCGCCCATAGGTTATTATTATCTTAAGTGATTCAAATTTGTTATAAATAAATATTTAAATTATGTTTTTTTATTTATGATAACTATTTTATATGATCATATAATGATATTTTTAATTATTGATATGCTTTATTAAAATATTGAAATTCAAATTAGAACTATATTAAAAATAATAAAATAAATCCTTAAAATTGTCCTCTTCCAGGGGAAACAGTAAATGTTACGATTGAAGAATAACTATTAAAAATACTTTCATTGATAATTATTTTAATTTAACTTTTTTAGAAATAGATGCATCCTTTTATTTTTTTTTAAAATTTAATTTAAGTTATTCTGGTATTCTATTAAAACTATCAAAATATTTAAAGAAAGACATTTTGGTTTTTTAACTTATGACTGTTAACTTATAAAAAGTCTTATTATATTGTTTTTTATTCCGATGTGTAATATTTGAATAGAATATATAAATATCACACTTACCTAAGAATTTTACGTAAACTATTGAACTTTCCTGTACTTTAATTTTATTTTTCAGGATAGTTGTTAACTTTTTTCTCTTTTTTATTATATAATTTACTCTCTAGTTATTAAAGCCGCTATGAATAATATTCTATAACTTTCTTCATGCAAAAACACAGTTATTGTTATTTTTTAATTAAAGTAATGCATAAATATATCTTTAAATGCTTTGGTAACAACCTTACACTAAAATCATTGTTATTCTATTTTAAAATATTTATATCAAATAAATAACAAAATAGATAATATAAAAAGAGAAAAAATTATACATTACTTTTCTAAATAAAACTAAAAAAGATAAGAAAACAAGATTTATATGTAATTAGTACTGCTGCATATATGACTTTTAACAACGACTAAAAATATTAAAAGAGTTTTGGATCTTTCCTTATTTAAGATGTTATAAATTTCATCATATACGACGACTGGTTAGATCGTTGAAAGAAATAAGTATTTAACGAGGGTTTATGTTCCAAACTGTAGTTTTTATTGCGATAGGGGTGAAGAACAGGTGTAGAGGTTAAATTACTTTTGGTTCATTGTTCCCCACATACGTGTTTTTCTATAAATTGCATGGAAGGTCTTAAAGAAAACCTCGTTGAATTACTGTAAAATTACTTGTTTACTTCTATGGTACTATTCTATGGTAGGAGGAGTGTCTACTAATGTGAAATTGACTTTAAATTAGGTAGAAATGAGAAAAGTCAATAATATATAAGGAGGAAAACCCAATCACATTTGCTTAAGACATTTGGTTACATGCGATTACATTATCTTTTATATGTGTTTGATCATGACTCATTATAATCAAATTTTATTGTTTTTTCTTCTTAGAAAAGCTCAGCAAGTGATATTAAAATCATAAGTTGATCTTGGTAATCAGTTCAAATAAATAAAATGTGGACTGAATGAAAAAAATGAAGTTTTTAGGTTCTGCCATTGAACTGAAATAAATAAGATAAACAACATATAATACTCTAACCTTAACATTTCATATTTCTCTTAGCATGAATAACCTTGAACCTTTAAGAAGAAAATAACTAAGTTAGAGTTATTTTCGAAATTTATCACCTGTATTATTGTTCCAATGTTTCTGTGGAACAGATCAAATATCAAATAAAGACAACATATTTGTATAATCATGAGTAACCTAGGGTTAATATTTATAAATCAAGTACAATTAAATAATTTTAATTACGCTTAATAAATAGCTATATTATGAATAGTGTTACTTAAAAACATGTGAAAGTTAGAATCAATTAATTATGAAATGATTCAAAAAAATATTTCAATTTTATTTGTCTGTTTTTCTTCTCGAACAGTATATAATATCTTATTTAGCATGAATGGAATCTTTTAGCTTTGAATGTACATTATAAAATTCCATGTAATTCACAAAGTCGTTCAAACCTTTTCATTGTTAATTTATTAAAATCTAAACAACTAAATCCTGTTGCAAAAGTCTTTGAAGTCATTTTATGCTTCACTGGTTGTGTTTGATTTGTTTAATTCGCAACTTGTTGCCTAGAAAATGCTTAGTGTCTACGGTCGTGATTAATTTCTATGTATCAATAATATTTTATATATCTCCTAAAGAAAAACCAAATTTCATGGAGTCATTTTGCCTATAAAATCTGACATTCCTGTATTCTCTTGTATAGGGGTATCTCTACGTTCTTATCTGTTCTATAGAGTTTTTGTGTTACTCTGTGCGGTGAGTTTCCATGGCTACGGCACATCTTATATCTTCTCCTAACGTCTCTTCACTCACAACTGGTACTTATACTCACTGTCTTCTATTTTGGTTCATTTTTCACTGCAAAGTTATTTTCTGAATAATATGTGGAAGCATGCATTCAACAGTATTTACTGTGAATAATAGGTGCAAATCTTTGGGGCAGGAAACTCTCCTTCAACAGTATTTACTATGAAAGTAAGTCTCATCACTTATACCCTATTCCTGTCAACTAACATTAATTATGGCTAATTATTTGATCAGCTTTCCGATGAGTATCTCACTCTTTCACATCTTCATGTTGGAAACTTAGACTTTAGAATGATTTCCAATTGGATGTAACAGTGGACTTATTTATATTTGATGATGACTAGATTTCTCGCATAATCCCTGTTTACTATATAATTTTACAGACAGATATTAATTTTACTAATTTTTATATTAGCCTTAAATATTACAGTACTGTTTATTCATTAATTAATTTATTACATGTTACTTAACTTTAAAATATATTTCCAGAAATAACAATAATTAAAATTGATTATTTTATAAATATGCTGGTATTTCAGGAAATATATTTTAAAGTTATTTTAAAATTATAAAATTTAAAAGTTACTTTATAAATTGATTTATTTAAACTTAAGAATGGTAAATTTTAAAAACAAACAATTATATATCGGTATTACTTTTAAATTTATTTATAAAATATATTTCACAAACAATAATAACGTATAAATATGTAACTATATTTAAAATGCTGCAAAAATAATTATAATTAAGGATAAAAGTTAAGTACTGGATCTTTTATGGAGACATAAACTTTAAAAGTCAAATTATTTGAAAACTTATATGATATTATCACTTAAATTGAAGTTAGTAATAAAGAATGAGAATATTTATTTTAGGTTAATACATTATTTTAACTATTATAAAAATTTACATGAAAATATACTATCCAAAACAACTTTTCTGTTTCTTGGCCAGTTTACAAACTATCATCCAAAGTATCTATTAATTTAGCATAGGATTCAATTAGGGCCTTGTTATAGTAATTTTCTATTTGTAAGAGACTATTGAATTAGATTTTCTCTCAACCAAATATTTTCATATTAAGTTTATTTAATATTTTCTCCAAAAAAAAAATTATAGTTGTTTTTCAACGAAATTTCAATTTTCAAATTATTTCATCATCACCTTGTCATGACTTTAAATATATATCTTCTTGTTGTGCATGTACAACTTTAACACTTTGTACATTAGGTTCTGGTGGATCAAAAGCTTCTAAGTACAATATAAAAGCTCAAATACAGTATAATCCTTTGAGGTCTCAACAATCACTGTTTAATAACCAATACAAAAACACTGAAAGAGGAGCAACATATGAAGAAAGCAATAAAAGTTATGTTGTGAAAGCCGTCGCTGTGCCATCTTCTGAGTCAGAATCTGAAGTTTCCAACTCCAAAAACATTGAAAGAGGAGCAATATATGAAGAAAGCCATAAAAGTTATGTTGCGAAAGCCGACACTGTACCATCTTCTGAGTCAGAATCTGACGCTTCCAACTCCAAAAACATTGTCGACTCTGTCAAAAATTTCATGGCTGTTGTATACCAATTTATTTACCCTTACGCAATGTATGGTCGAGTAAGTACAAACTTTTCCATCACTCTCATAATTCATGTTCAAAAGTCATGGTCAATAACTGAGTTTTTATTCCTTGGTATTAAATTCCCATTTAGATAATTAATACTTTTTTGTTTTAAATTAATTTCATCTGTATTTTATAGACGTCAACGACAATTTCTGCGTCTCTCGTTGCAGTAGAAAGACTATCAGATATATCTCCGTTGTTTTTTATTGGATTGTTACAGGTGACACTCCAAATATGTTGTTTTTTAAACAGACAATTCAAAAATAAGCTTTAACCTCAATAATAAATATTCTTTTGAGTTGTTTCAGGCTTTGGTACCTTCCTTGTTCATGGATCTTTATGTTAATGGAGTGAATCAAGTGTTTGACTTCGAAATAGATAAGGTATGAAACTTACTATGAATCATTGATAAATTATTTATTTATTTGTTTTATATACTTTATATATATTGCATTAAAAATTATAATAAAAGCATTCTTGTTGTATAAGATTGACCTAAACCTATAAGAACAAAGTTTACACAAATACAACAATATGAATAATTTATATAATTTTCACTTTCAAATTCCTTGTCATAATCGAGAACGACGTATTCTACGTTTTTCTTAATGGGAGTACAGCCAAACTACAGCTCCCAAATTTTGACCGAAAACATAACTATTTTTTTAATGTTAATTAATTCAGTTTATGGGACATATTAAAGTAATTTAAAATCTATTTTATATGTTACCGAATTAATTAAAATAAGAGAAAATATAGTTCCATTTTTGGAACAGTTTATTAATGTAATGTACTTCAACCTTGAAAATGGTGAGATTACTTAACAAGTTTTTATATAACTTCTCGTAAAAAAAATAAAAATAAACCCTTTATAATTTTGAAGCTAAAGTCTTCCTATGATTGCTATATCCATTGGTAGGATGGTGAAAGTGTACCTTTTTATAGTTTACGAACCTTTTGGATGTTTCTTAGAAATAATAGATGCTACATGTTTTAATGCAGATAAACAAGCCACATCTTCCATTCGCCTCTGGGAAATTATCCTTCAAGAATTGTGTCTTTATTGTTGCCGCATCTGCAATCTTGGTGCCATATAGATCCATCCCTTTCCATAATAAAAGATTTTAAAATGAGATTCATTGAGAAAAAAGAGTTATTCGTTTTATTCTCTTTTACAGGGTTTGGGGCTTAACTTGATGATAGGTTCTCCGCCACTGATTTGGAACTTTGTCTTGAACGTTGTATTAGTGAATTGCTATTCAATGAATGTGAGTTCTTTTAGGATTTAAACTTCTTTTTTTCCCTTACAATATGTTTGAAGGTGTAGCTATGAAAAGGTTGCCAAGGGAAACATATATATAAATATCTGACGGTTCTGAAACTTTCCAGCTTCCTTTCTTACGATGGAAGCAACATCCGGTGCTGGCAGCATTATTCGTAACCACTAGTCTGACATTGCTATTTCCAATTTCATACTTCCTTCATATGCAGGTTCTGTCCTATCACTAATATTTTCTTTTTATAGATCTTAGTTTTTAATTCGCATGTTCAAATAATAATAACAAATTTCATCCCAAGATTTGGGTTAGTTTCATTTGATACACAATCAACCATTTGAATCCACCAATCAGAAATGGATTTACTAGATTACTAATTGATGTAACGAATGTTACAGACGTTTGTGTTGAAGAAGCCACTTATGTTTACAAGATCATTGATTGTTACTCTGCTGTTCATGGGTTTGTACTCTACTGGTATAGCATTATCTAAGGTAAATGTCTTTATTTTCTAAGAATGTATTAATTTTCGAACATGAAGCTTTTAGTTCGATAATGTAAAACATTGTGTTGGATTTGTGTAGGATATACCTGACGTAGAAGGAGATATAAAACATGGCGTTGATTCTTTCGCAGCACGTTTAGGCCAGAAAAAAGTATGCTTCTTAAATTCAATATTTTCTTTTGATTATCTTCTCTTTGTATAACATTTGATAGATTCTAAATCTTTGATAGGTATTTTGGATTTGTGTTTCCCTTTTTGAAATGGCATTTGGAGTTGCCTTCTTGGCAGGAGCATCATCTTCATCTCCCTTTTGGATTAAATTTGCCGCGGTAATATGTTTCTTATATTTACATAAGCTGAAATTTTAGTTATGCAAAATCTGCATTATCGATAGTAAATAGAAAAAAAATGAAAAAGAAAATTTAGAAACAAATGCCGTATAGGCTGAAAATGTAAGAGTGAACTCATTTCTTTTTCCTTCTGAACCTCTCTATACATCAAAGTTTCTTAAAGTTCAATAAGGATCTCTTATGTTTAACATTACTTGCTTATGATATGGCATGTATATATTTATATTTAGATAAAGAAAGATTTCCTTAGAAAGTTGTCTTTACTGCGTAGATTATTCCAACTTTATAATCTGATGCAAAGCATATTTACATACATATCATTATAAATGAATATAAAGTCAAAGTTTTGAACAATATTTGAAACTGAATCTGTGGTATGTTTTAGTGTCTTGGAAATGTTGTTCTTGGTTCAATTCTCTGGTACCGGGCCAAAGACGTAGATGTGACAAATCCAGCTTCTAGTGGATCCTTCTATTCATTTATCTGGAAGGTAATTAATTCTTCTTTTAAACAGTGTTTACCATCTAGTTCAATATCCAGACTATAATTTGAAGGGAATAGTTATCTAAAATAACGTAAGTCCTTATTTGTTTGAATTTGCAGTTGATGATGGCGGGACACGTTTTTCTGCCTTTAATCAGATGAGGTGTCACTGAAGATTAAAATTACATTTGCGACAAATAACATAGAGACCCTTCACATATAAATTTCCTGAAGCAATGTGTGTTCTCTAGATATATGATGAGTTTTGAATCACTAAGATTTTTTTTTTAATTGTATGATGATTTTCAGTATCTATATCGAGCTTTATCTCTATAGATACATCTTTCACGAAAGAAATAAGAAAATACAAGTTATAATTAGATTTTCTTTTTCATCATAAACAAAAAAAATATATAAATAAATATACAATAATGATAACCATGAGTCTATGCAAATATGTTCAATCTTGAACCATTCATAATATTAGAAAGAGGTATTCAATTGGTGAAATATATTCTTTTCTTCTCGTACAAAATTGGAAAAATACAAATTATTCTTCCGAAATTAAGTTAATTAATAATTAATCTTATGTAATTAAGTTAATCAAATCTTGGTAATTAGGTTATTAAATATTATGTAATTATGTTATGCATAATTACATTTTTGCGTTTAACATTATGTGTTTCTTCTCTATACTATATATCACACTCTAAGGCTTTCTCTTGTATTGTAGTTTGCTTCCAATTGATGTCACACCTTTCTTTCGCCAACAACCTCCTTCCACACCCTAACACCCTTTCTTTTCCAACTCATGTGTTGCCCTTCCTCTTTGAGTAATCATGGGCTTTTTTTTCCAACTCATGCACTATACTTCCTCTTTGAGCAACCGTGAGTCACCCCTTCCTTCTCGATCGCGTGCCATCTCCTAGTCTTAGCAACTGCGCACCGACTACACAGTCAACGCCTCTTCTTTCTATTATACACTCGTGTCCTACCATTAATCCCATTTCTTCAACCACTTCCAATCTTAACTCCTCCTCAAGTAAACCTAAATTTCATCCAACACTCCTGATCACTATTATAAAAAATAACGTCCCTTTTATGTTGGACATGGAGAATGACCATTATCCTATGTGAGCTAAACTTTTTGATACTAATGCTTAGGCTACCAAAGTTCTTCACCATATCATCCCACAACCTAGGAAGGAATGTCCAACTCCAACCAATACTAATAACGAACAATGGATCACTCTTGATTCTACTGTACTTCAATGGGTCTACTCTACCATCTCTTTTTATCTCCTCACCAATATTGTGGAGAAAGGTTCCATAACTATGACTACCTAGAATCGTTTTGCTGTCATTTTTCAAGTAAACTAGAATTTCAGTGTTATTACACTTTTCAAGTAGTATTTTTCTTCCACTCGCAGGGATAACTTTTTGAATATTTCTGCATATTGTCAACGACTCAAACAAATCTTTAACCAATTGACGAATGTTGGTGCTTTTGTCAGCATGCATGAGGGTCTAATAATTCTCTTTTGAGAAATGAAATTGATCCTGATTAGAACGATTGTAACACCCCAATTCTCAAACGATTGTAACACCCCAATTCTCAAACGATTGTAACACCCCAATTCTCAGTGTCATGAGTTATTACAAAAATCGGGCATTTCAAAATATTCTTATAGCACAAAAACATATTATCTCCTCACGTATTATCCATTATATGATCATCGTTGATAATATCAATTACAAATACAAACACAAACAAGTATGAAGTAAGGTACGGTTAAAGGAAACCATAATAACATAATATACGATTATCAAATAACATCACATAATATCAAACATGCAACCCCATTCTTATCGTTATTTACATAATAATTACTATTTCATTGCCAATACAAAATAATAACGATCTCTCAATCCTTGATGTCATCACAAACATCATCTCCATCATGATCATTATCACATATGCCACCGTCATGAATATCCTCATCATGAACACCATCATGAGCATTCAGATCATCATGAACTCCATCATGAAAGACTCGGTCATACTCTTGTACCACTAGTACAAAATAGGCTTTTTAAGTCTGTTATTTTGAGCTTTTTAAGTTTGTTTTAGAATAGACTTAGATTCGACATATTTAAATTTTAAATTTGTTATTAAGCAATAAATTTAAATTTTAACTCTGTTGTGAATCAACATACTTAGATTTTCCATCCAAAATTATAAATTCTTAACCCTAAAAATCACTAACCGAAACATGTACTCAAAATTGGAGATAGGAAGAGTGATAAGAACGTTGCAGAACATGGAAACACGAGAGGCGACATCGGGAGTAGTAGTGCAAGAGGCGACGGCGGTAGCGACAAAGCAAGAGGCGACAACGGTAGCGCGAAAGGCAACGGTAGCAGTGGTAACGCAAGAGGCGATGACGACAGCGGTAGCGTGAGAGGCGATGATGGCAATGACAACACGAGAGGCGACGGTGTCAGTGGCAGCGTGAGAGGCTACGACAACAGCATTGTGCGAAGGGGTGAGGAGACATGACCTATGAGGCATCAGTTCCGACAAGCATGCCCTTGGAGGCAAAGGCGAGGAGATCTCGCACAAAGATGAAGGTGGAGGGCATGAGAAACTAACAACACTTCCCATCGGACTTGTGCGAAAAAAAAAGGTGTGGGATGTGAGCAAGTGTGGGAGGCGCAAGACGGCGAAAGAAAATGATGAAAGAAGTGTTTTGTTTTTTGAGTAAAAGAAGAAGGAGAACTAGTGTTAAGAAAAGTTGTGATTTAGATTAAAAATAGATTTAGTTATGTTAGAAAACTAATAGATACAAAATTAAAGTCTTATTATTTTCCAAAATATTAATTTAACTCTTTCAAAAAAGTCAACAAATACAAAATTTTAGTTTGTTTGAATTCCAACAAACTTAAAATCAAAATTTAAGTGTGTTATGATATTATCATATTTAAAATATGGACTTTTATTTAATAAAAGGTTTAAAGAATAATTCTGATGTATTATTTCAAAGAGTAGAATACCATATATATACATTCAAGAATCCTATAATTCTTCATCTATTAAAGGAATGACAGGTGCACAAATATGCACAAATTATAATAATATCTAAATTATAACTAACACAATATTTGATTGCCTAATATCCTTTAATAGAATATTTGGCATATCTTAACACCCTCACTCAAGTTGGTGCATGGATATCACACATTCCCAACTTGAATAGAGACTCATTAAACAATCTTCTTGACACTTCTTTTGGTGAGAACATTAGTCAAATGCAATTCTGATCTTACAAAAGGAAATGAAATTATTCCAGCTTCAAGCTTCTCTTTGATGAAATGTCTATCAATCTTCACATGCTTTGTTCTATCATGTTGCACAGGATTGTGAGCAATTGCTATAGCCGAAGTATTGTCACAATACAAACTCAAAGCTTCATTTTTGTTTAAAGCCCAAATTTGATAGCACATTTTTAATCCACAAAAGTTCACATACACCTAGTGCAATGCCTCTGAATTCTGCTTTAGCACTAGATCTTGCTACTACAGGTTGTTTTTTACTCCTTCAAGTTACAAGATTCCCTCCTACAAAAGTAAAGTATCCAGAGGTAGATCTTCTATCATCTTTTGAACATGCCCAATCTGCATTAGTGTACCCTTCTACCTTTAAGTTTTCATGATTTGAGAACAAAATTCCTTTTCCAGGAGTGGACTTCAAATATCTCAAAATCCTTTCAACAACATCCATATGAAGCTTCTGTGGTTCATGCATAAATTGACTAACAACATTCACTACATAGGTGATATCTGGATGTCTCTAGCACAAATAAATTAATTTTCCTACCAGACTTTGATATCTTCCTCTGTCATGGTGAACCTAGATGAATTACAATGAAAGTATGAAAGAATAAACCCAATAAAGGTGAAGAGGTAGCCTGAGCATCCAAGATCCTCCTTCAAAGGGGTGAAAGAGAGAGTGTTTGCCTCGTTTCTGCCAAAGATCTCTAACTAAAGGACGTGCAAGCCCTTATATACTAATCTAGAGTTACAAAAGATTACAAAAGCCCAAGCCCAAAAAGTGCCGCTCAGCGCCATTTACCGCTCAGCGGTGGTTACGCGTCTTCTTTCTTCCCCTCAGCGGCCATTTTGCCCCTCAGCGGTTCCAACGTCACCTCTTGAGTGCCGCTCAGCGGTAGTTTGCCGCTGAGCGGTGCCTTCGACTTCTCTTTTTGCACTCTTTCTTGTCTTTTCTAATGTCCTCTCTCTCATTCTTCACTTCTTTCACCAAATTCACCTCAAAACCTGCACAAAAACACTCAAATCAAGCATAAACCTGTCCAGCTCTCTTATTTCTGAAAATATAAACAAAATGCATGATTTCAAGCTAGTTTCTAAGTCTAAAGATTGCTTTTAGTATCACTTTTAAGCATGAAAATAACAGTTTTTCAACTGTTATCACAACCCCAAACTTAGAACTTTGCTTGTCCTCAAGCAAACAAAATGTAACTCCATCTCCAACCAATTCATATGATGGTTCACTCATTCAAAATCCTCTTTTCAAGATAAGTAATAACTTCACTCAAACTTAAGACCAAGAGTTCAATCAAGATGTGCACATGCTTTAGTGTTCACAAAGTCATTTAAATTCCAACAAATGCTATTTTTCATGAATGATCAATCAATTAAGCATGGATATTCATGTGCTTATGGAATATTTCCTCACTAGGTAAAGTGTTTCACTCAACACACAAGTGTATAAGAGGTAAAGTGTTTCACTCATTCACTCCACTATCACAATGCCGCATGAATCAACTTTGCCTTTCATTTAACCACAATCAAATACATTCACAAACATGCATCATCACAAGGACTTTCAATGGCTTATAATGTGGCTGGGCTAACAAGAAAATTGGTTTTTCTGGATCACAAAATCCTTGAGTTAAGAGAATCATAACAACACAATCTTCTTATTCATTCCCAACTTTCTTTTGCCTTTGCTTTTGCATTTGCATTGAGCTTTGCTTCTTTTTCTTTTCTTTTCTTTGCATATTCTTACTTTTTAGCTGTTAGCTCAATGCTTTTTCCTTTTTCATGTTTCCCCAATAACCCCAAACTTGAACATTTAACAATACCACACAAGATCTTCTACTTAACTCAAGGTAAAGATTTTCAATCAAGGGTGTTCAGTGTATATTTAAGGCTAAGGGTTCAAAGGATAGAACACAATGTGTTCTCTTTTAGAATGCTAACTTTATGAATTTGGCCAATAAAAAGGGTTTCAAAAACACGGCCTTTGATCATATGATGCAAAACAAGCAATTGATTCAATCATAGAAAACCTGGGCAAAGTCATTCATGCTTTCAAAGTAACAGCATTCAACAATAACAACTCTGGAGCTCAAAACCTCACATATAAGCTCATTCACCTTTGACATGCACATCCTGCTTAATTTCACAATCACAATCATGATATTATGCATTTGTTCACAAAGCTTGTGAATCACCTGTATAAGCATTTTAATGTGCACATCATCTCAACATCAATCAATCAATAAGCATCATCAAGCATTACTTATCACACAATCACAGTTAATAGCAAACCATCATAACAAACCAGGTGTTCAATAGAGTACATCAAACCCTAATCTAAAAACACAAACAAAAACAACTTACAAAGTACTGGGTTGCCTCCCAATAAGCGCTTGTTTAACGTCCCGAGCCTGACCCAAACTTTCAAGGATCCACCAACAACATCATGGTGGACAATTGTTGCACCTCTCCCCCTAGATAGGGCTTGAGACGTTGACCATTTACCACCCAACTTCTCTGCGGATCATCAGATGGATTAAAGATTTCAATTGCTCCATGCGGATGCACTTCTTTTATCACAAATGGTCCTGTCCATTTTGACTTCAGCTTCCCAGGAAATATCTTCAATCTTGAATTGAACAATAATACCTGTTGTCCTGGATTGAAAACTCTATTCACCAACTTCCTGTCATGATAAAATTTCATTTTGTCTTTGTAAGCCTTGGATGAATCATATGCATGTAAGCGCATTTCTTCAAGCTCCAAAATCTGCCGTCTGCGAGTGCATTGAGTGTCATAAGGATCAAAATTCAAGAATTTCAAAGCCCATAATGCTCTATGCTCCAGTTCAACTGGCAAATGGCATGCTTTCCCATAGACTAGTTGAAATGGTGATAATCCCATAGACGTCTTCATTGCTGTCCTATAAGCCCAAAGAGCATCATCCAATTTGAGAGACCAATCCTTTCTGGATGAAGTCACAGTCTTTTCCAGGATTCTTTTTATCTCCCTGTTAGACACCTCAGCTTGGCCATTGGTTTGTGGATGATAAGGTGCAGCTACCTTATGCTTTACTCCATAGTGTTTGAGTACTTTCTCTAGCTGATAATTGCAAAAATGAGATCCTCCATCACTGATCAACACTCTTGGAGTGCCAAAACGTGAGAATATCTGCCTCTTCAGGAATTTAATTACCGTGCTAGCATCATTTTTAGGACAAGCCAATGCTTCCACCCATTTACTCACATAATCCACTGCTACCAGAATATATTCATTGTTGAAATATGGAGGGAAGGGTCCAACAAAGTCAATACCCCAACAATCAAAGACCTCAACCTCTAAAATACCTTGTAAAGGCATCTCATGACGTTTAGTGATTGTCCCTGCTCTTTGACATTTGTCACAATTCCTAGCATGATTATGAGCATCCTTAAATAAAGTTGGCCAATAGAATCCTGATTGAAGGACTTTTGCTGCTGTTCTTTCTCCATTAAAATGTCCTCCATAAGGTGAATCATGACAATGCCAGAGAATTCCTTCTGCTTCTTCATTTGTAACACATCTCCTTAGAAGATTATCCGCTCCAATTTTGAACAAATACGGATCATCCCATACAAACTGCTTGGCATCATGTAGAAATTTCTTTCTCTGTTGCCAAGTTAAATCTTCTGGCATGACTCTTGCAGCTTTGAAATTGGCCATATCAGCAAACCAGGGCCTCTGCTGAATATACATGAGTGATTCATCTGAAAACGATTCCCAGATTGCAGACTCCTTGCTAGTGACCTCATTGTTGACTAACCGTGACAAATGATCAGCAATTAAGTTCTCACTTCCTTTCTTATCACGGATTTCTACATCAAATTCTTGTAATAGTAGTACCCATCTAATCAGACGTGGCTTAGAATCTGGTTTTGTCAACAAATATTTGATAGCTGCATGATCTGTATAGACAATCACCTTAGACCCAATAAGATAGGGTCTAAATTTCTCTAGAGCATATACAATGGCAAGAAACTCTTTCTCTGTAGTAGCATAATTCAATTGAGCATCATTCAGCACCTTGCTAGCATAATAGATTGGATGAAACTTTTGTTCCTTCCTTTGGCCGAGAACAACTCCCAATGCATAATCACTTGCATCACACATTAATTCAAAATTTTGATTCCAATCTGGTGCTACAATTACTGGAGCTGACACTAGCTTCTTCTTCAATATATCAAAAGCTTTCAGACAATCTTCGTTCATCACAAAAGGCGCATCCTTCATCAAAAGATTACTCAATGGTTTAGCAATTTTTGAGAAATCTTTGATGAATCTTCTATAGAACCCAGCATGACCAAGAAAACTCCTAATCCCCCTTACATCTGTTGGGGGAGGCAGTTTCTCAATGACTTCTACTTTGGCTTTATCCACCTCAATTCCTTTAGCAGAGATTTTATGCCCCAGTACAATCCCTTCAGTTACCATGAAATGACATTTCTCCCAATTCAGAACCAGATTTGTCTGAACACATCTTTTGAGGACAGTGTTCAAATTAGCTAAACATCTTTGGAAAGAATTTCCAAAAACTGAGAAGTCATCCATGAATACTTCAATGCATTTTTCTAAAAGATCAGAAAAGATTGCCTGCATACACCTCTGAAACGTAGCTGGAGCATTACATAATCCAAAAGGCATCTTTCTATATGCAAAGATACCAAAAGGACAAGTAAAAGCCGTCTTCTCCTGGTCTTTTGGATCTACCACAATTTGATTATATCCAGAATATCCATCCAGAAAACAATAGAAAGCCTGCCCTGATAACCTTTCTAGCATCTGATCCATGAAGGGAAGAGGAAAATGATCTTTCCTGGTAGCTTTATTCAGCTTCCTGTAATCAATGCACATGCGCCAGCCAGTAACTGTCCGAGTAGGAATAAGTTCATTCTTATCATTATAAATTACTGTCATCCCTCCTTTCTTTGGAACCACCTGTACTGGACTCACCCATTCACTGTCAGAGATTGGATAGATGATACCAGCTTCTAGCAGTTTCAACACTTCTTTTCTGACCACCTCCTTCATGACAGGATTTAACCTTCTCTGCGGTTGAGCACTTGGTTTATAGTCCTCTTCCATAAAAATCCTGTGCATACAATAAGTTGGGCTAATACCTTTGAGATCTGATATTGACCACCCAATTGCTTCTTTGTTGGCTTTCAGAATTTCTATCAACTGCTCTTCTTCTTGTAAAGATAAAGAGTTGTTGATGATGACTGGCTTTGTTCCACCCTCTTCTAGAAACACATATTTCAAATGTGATGGCAATCTTTTCAATTCTGGCGACTGTGCTTTGATTGTTTCTTTCTTATCAATTGTTTCAAATATTGGATCTTCCTCTGGACCCTTTTTCAATGTTTCCAAGTCCATCAGACATTCATCGATCAATTTCTCTTCTTCTTCATCCAAATCTTCACATACATCAATGAGCGTTTTTTCCAATGGTGAAATATTACGCACCATTCTTTCTTGAACCATACAAACTTCATCAAGTTCATCAAATTGAAAGCATGCTTTGTCATCATTTGGATACGTCATGGCCTTAGATACATCAAAAGTAACTTCCTCATCATCAACTCTCAGTTTAAGCTTACCATTCTCCACATCAATCAAAACTCTAGCAGTCTTCATAAAAGGTCTCCCCAGAATAAGAGGAACATCACTAGCTCCTTCCATCTCCATCACAATGAAATCTACTGGAAATACAAATTTGTCAACCTTCACTAGAACATCTTCAACCACTCCATATGGATATTTAAGAGACCTGTCTGCCAATTGAAGAGCCATTCTGGTTGGTTTAATTTCCAACCCCTGAATTGTTCTGCACATGGATAGCGGCATTAGATTAATGCTAGCTCCCAAATCAATCAATGCTCTTCCAACTTTCACATCTCCTATGGTACATGGAATGGTGAAGCTTCCTGGGTCTTTAAGTTTAGGAGGTAGTTTCTGTATGATTGCACTGCAATTGCCCTGTATATTGATAGTTTCCTTCTCAATGTACTTGTGTTTCTTTGTGAGAAGTTCCTTCAAAAATTTTGCATATGCTGGCATCTGTTGCAATGCTTCAGAGAATGGTATAGTGATCTCCAACTTCTTAAAGAGTTCCATGAATCTTTCCAACTGCTTTTCTTTCTCCTTCCTTGAATAACTCTTTGGATAAGGAAGTGGCTTTTCATACTCTTTTTCTTTCTGTCTCTCTTCTCTCTCATTTTTTCCTCTCCTCTCCTCTTCTTCTTTTCTCTTTTTCTCTCTCTCACATGTTTCTTTTTCACTCTCACTCTCATTTTCTTTCTCCTCTCTCTCTTTTTGTCTCTCCTCTAACACTCTACCACTTCTAGTCACAACAGTTTTGCACTCCTTTCCAAGATTATCCTGTTTAATTTCGTCAACTATTCTCTCAACATGAACCTCCATTTTTTTAAATGCAACATCCACATTATGACAATAGGACGCATTTGTCTTCAAGAATCTCTGGAAAGTCTCTTCAAGCTTTGTTGTTTTCTCAACTGGAGTAACTTGCATCTGCCATTTTTGTCGTTCTTGAACAATTGAGACCTGTTGTATTCCCTGTGGTATTCGAGAAAGTTTCATGGTTACTTCCTCAAGCTGTTGAAAGAGAGTTTTATTTTGTTCTAGCAGAGCATCATGTAATGGTAACAACTCCCTCTGATGAAAGTCTCCTTTTTCAATATTGAGTTCGTTGTCACTAGTAGCCATATTTTCAATAATTTCAGTTGCTTCCTCTGGAGTCTTCCATTTGATATTGCCTCCAGCTGAAGCATTCAGTATCATCTTGGTTTGTGAACCAAGCCCTCCAAGGAAAGTTAGGACTACTTCTTCTTCTCTGAAACCATGCATAGGAGTTTTACGTAACAATCCTTTGTATCTGTCCCATGCATGTCCAAGTGATTCTTCCATGCCCTGCTTGAATGAAGATATCTCTTGCTTGCCCTTAGTCACCTTAGATTGTGGGAAGTATTTGTTTAAAAACTTTGTAACCACTGCTTCCCACTCTGTGAAACTTTCTGCTGGAAAAGAGTTCAACCAAAGCTTAGCATTGCCTCCCAATGAGAAAGGAAACAAGCTAAGTTTGATAGCTTCGTCTGGCACCCCATTAATCTTGACCGTATTGCAGATCTCATTAAATGTTGTAAGGTGCTCATATGGGCTTTCATGTGATAACCCATTAAATTGATTACTCTTTACCAGTTGAATTAATGCTGGTTTGACCTCCATGTTGGCTACATTGACTCTAGGCCGAGCTATGCTATTGAAGTGCTGAGGTCCAGCAAGATTAGTGTAATCTGCAAGAGTTCTTCTAGCATTATTATTGTTCTCCATACTCCCTGTGCTATGAACAGAACCTTGTGGTGATGATTGTAGGAGAGTTTCAGGAGAAGGGAAAAGTTCTTTGGACGTTCTGATTCTTCTCCTCCTTCTACTCTCGTCTAGCCCTTCAAGTAGTGGTTCTGTTGTTTTCTTACTTCTAGTTCGAATTGCCTTCTGCATGCACAAGAAAACAAAACCCTAGAACCGATTTGTTAGCACAAAAAGATATAGAAGAAAATAAAGATTGAAAAGATATAAGAAGATAAAAGATTTAGAAGATAGAATCAAATAAAATAGAATAAAACCTAATCTAAAAAATAAAATCTAATCTAAAAGATAAAATAAAATAAAATCTAACCTAACCTAAAAAATAGAATAAGAATAAAATAAAATCTAACCTAAAAAGATAAAAAAAATAAAATCTAATAAAATAAAATAAAATCTAACCTAAAAAGATAAAATAAAATCAAATAAAAACCGAAAAATAAAAAACAGAAAACAGAAAAACAGAAAATAGAAAAATAAAATAAAAATTCGAAATTAAAATAAAATCTAATCTAAAAAGATAAAAATAAAATCTAACCTAAAAGATAAAAATCAAATCTAAAAAAAAAATAAAAAATAAAAACAGAAAAAATAAAAACAGAAATTCAAAATTAAAGTCAAAGGTAATCAATAATCACACAAATTAACCAGTTAAACCACGAGTCCCCGGCAGCGGCGCCAAAAACTTGATGGACAAATTTGTAAGCACCAAAATATGATGTCACAAACTTGTTTCACAATCGGCAAGTATGACCGAATCGTTCAAGTAATAAAACTTGGTAAGACCAAGTATCGTTCTTCCCAAAGGACTCACGGCCTAGTTTAGTTATGTGGTTTCTTGATTAACTAAGACTTACAAACGAAATATTTGAGTTTAAAATGCAAGACAGAAAATAAACATGTATGCATGAATTTTGATCAATGGCAAAGACAAAAGATAAACACTTTCAATGGAATATATGAATGAATATGTTGTTGGGGGTCAATTTCATCTCATCCACTCTCATATATTTTAGGAATTCAACATTCAAATCATCATTGTTAATGCCACTCTCTAATGTACCATTCTAGATGGCTTCTCCCTAATCAAATAGTTCATACAATTCCTAGCATTCCTAATGATTAGTTCATGAGTACAGGAGCTTAAAGGCAACCAATATAATATTGTCAGTATAATATTGGGAGAAATTCCCCGGATCTAGATTTCCCCGTACGTGTCCGTATCAACAAAACCAATAATCATGCATTAGAATGAGTTAAACAATGCAAGCATTGAGCAAAGAGGAAAAACCCTAACTAATGATGAAAGAAAGCATATGTCTCAATTCAAAGATGTACTCAACAAATCCATATATGAGAGCTTCAAGAGATTACTTTGATTCCCCAACAAACATACAAGGTTTAGTTCACCATATTCATGGTGAACCTAGATGAATTACAATGAAAGTATGAAAGAATAAACCCAATAAAGGTGAAGAGGTAGCCTGAGCATCCAAGATCCTCCTTCAAAGGGGTGAAAGAGAGAGTGTTTGCCTCGTTTCTGCCAAAGATCTCTAACTAAAGGACGTGCAAGCCCTTATATACTAATCTAGAGTTACAAAAGATTACAAAAGCCCAAGCCCAAAAAGTGCCGCTCAGCGGTGGTTACGCGTCTTCTTTCTTCCCCTCAGCGGCCATTTTGCCCCTCAGCGGTTCCAACGTCACCTCTTGAGTGCCGCTCAGCGGTAGTTTGCCGCTGAGCGGTGCCTTCGACTTCTCTTTTTGCACTCTTTCTTGTCTTTTCTAATGTCCTCTCTCTCATTCTTCACTTCTTTCACCAAATTCACCTCAAAACCTGCACAAAAACACTCAAATCAAGCATAAACCTGTCCAGCTCTCTTATTTCTGAAAATATAAACAAAATGCATGATTTCAAGCTAGTTTCTAAGTCTAAAGATTGCTTTTAGTATCACTTTTAAGCATGAAAATAACAGTTTTTCAACTGTTATCACTCATCTTGGTCATTTCCTGTAACAATCATGTCATCTACATATATAATCAAAGCTGTAATTTTCCTTTTCCTCTCTTAAAAAATAAAGTGTGATCAGAGTTACTTGCTCTATAGCCAAAAGCCTTCATAGACTTGGTAAACCTTCCAAACCATGCTCTTGGGGATTGTTTTAATCCATATAGAGCCTTCTTTAATTTGCAAACCTTCTTTCCATTTGAATCAGTCATGCCTGGTGGAGAATCCATATAAATTTCTTCTGAAATTTCTCCATGTAGGAAAGCATTTTTCACATCAAATTGTAGAAGAGGCCAATCTTGGTTTGCAGCTAGCGACAAAATTATTCTCATAGTATTAAGCTTGGCTACTGGTGCGAACGTCTCTTGGTAATCTACACCATAACACTGAGTGTAACCTTTAGCCACAAGTCGTGCTTTATACCTCTCCATAGTTCCATCAGTATGCTTAATTGTAAAGACCCATTTGCAGCCCACAGTTTTCTTCCCTCTTGGTAAGGACACAAGATCCCAAGTGTTGTTTTTTTCTAAAGCTATCATCTCCTCAACCATTGCTTCGGTCCATCTAGGATCTGCCAAAGCTTCCTATATATTACTAGAAATAGAAATTGAAGATAATTAAGATACAAATAATGCATATGACTGAGATAATCTGTGGGATGACACATATTTACTAATGGGATATTTAACTTTGGCTTGGAGGTCTGGTTCATATTTAACTAGAGGTTGACCACGGTTAGAACGAGGTGGAAGAATATATTGAACAGTAGTAGACTCGGTGTTTGGTGTGCTGGTGGTCTCACGCAGACAAGAATGAATTCCATGATCAATTTCATCTAAATTAGTATTATCAGAGATAGGATCAGAAGGTACCTTTAAAGAGTCAAGCTGAACCTGTGGAGAAGATTGAGCCAATTGATTATGATCAGAAGACAATGTATTACCCAGAAAAGAAGGGTCCATATTTAGGATTGGCTCACTTTTTGTAGAATGATCCTCACATGATAATTTATCTTCGCAATCAAACATACCAACATCATGATTATGCACTTCACTTTCATTGCCTCCCTGAAGTGGACAATCAACATAAAAAAATTCATGCTCATTAAATGTCATATCCATAGAAATATAAAATTTCTTTGATGGTGGATGGTAAGCACGATAACCTTTTTGAGTTGATCCATACCCAACAAAAACACATTTGATCGCTCGTTCTTCAAGCTTTGTACGTTGATGTGGGTGTAAGTGAACATATATAACACATCCAAAAATATGAGGTGGTAAATAAACTATTGGAGGAAGGATACAATGATCAGACAACACATCAAAAGACCTTCAAAAGTTAAGCACACTAGAAGGGGTTCGATTAATTAAATAAACGGCAGAGCTCACAGCCTCACCCCATAAATGAGATGGGACATTACCATCTACCAAAAGTGATCTTGTCACCTCTAATATATTTCTATTTTTCCTCTCAGCCACTCCATTTTGTTGTGGTGAATAAGGACATCTAGTTTGATGCAAGATGCCTTTAGAGTTCATGAACTCTATTAATTCAGTCTTAAAATATTCCCCTTCATTGTCTGATCGAATGACCTTAATAGATGTGTTAAATTGTGTAACAATAAGATGATAGAAGGAACGAACCACATCACACACATCACTTTTATATTTAAGCAAATATACCCAAGTTACCCGAGTACAATCATCAACAAAACTGATAAACCATTTGTTTCCATTATGTGTAGATTGTAGGGCAGGGCCCTAAACATCTGTGTGAATTAATGAAAAAGGAAAATCAGTTTTGTTATTGCTTAAAGAAAACATAACACAATGATTTTTTTTTCCAAAACATATGTTTTACAAAAAAAATCAGAAATATTGCATTTATGAAATAGTGATGGAAATATTTTTTTTAAATAACCAAAAGAGGGATGTCCTAATCGCCTATGCCACAACCAAATTTCTTTTTTGTTTTTATCTTGTATGTGATCATTCGTAAGACAAGCCAACCCTCTTTCATGGTTTGATTGTGAGACATTTTCAAGATAATACAGTCCTTCACTCTCTCTACCACTAGCAATCTTCTCCTTGGAATGCATGTTCTGAAAAAGACAATGGGTTGGGTAAAACAAGGCAACACAAGAATGTGATTTGGTTAACTTGTTGACAGAGATAAGATTACAGTTTATTGTAGGAACAAATAAAACGTCAGGAATCGATAAGGAATGTGAGAGGGATATAGTACATGTACCTTCAATAGGAGATGAGACCCCAATGGCATTAATAATAACAGTTTTAGAACAATTAAAGGAAAAATTAGTAAATATATGAGGATCACAAGTCATATGATCAGTAGCACCCAAATCAATTATCCAATCACTACCCTTAGTAACAACATAAAGATTAAGGGTAGAGTTAGATATACCTAACTTGGTCACAAATCTGGCAGTAGTAGAAATATAACTCTTAGAAGCAGCGGAAGTTCCAGAATCATGTTTCTCCGATTGATTGTCATTGGAAGAAGCCATCAGAAATATTCAATGAAAAAAGCCACTGATTCCTATATTGTAGAGGATATCAGTGTTTGCCTCTTAATACCATAGTAAAAGGTTTAAAGAATAATTCTGATGTATTATTTCAAAGAGTAGAGTACCATATATATACATTCAAGGATCCTACAATTCTTCATCTATTAAAGGAATGACAGGTGCACAAATCTGCACAAATTATAATAATATCTAAATTATAACTAATACAATATTTGATTGCCTAATATCCTTTAATAGAATATTTGGCATATCTTAACATTATTTACCAAAAGGTCATCACACATTTATTAAGTCTATTATTTTAAAAATAGACTTAAATTGAAAGACTTAAAAAAGTGTTTTTGTACTAGTATATCCTACTTCCCACAGTCGTAACTTCCCTATACAAGTTCGCTCAAGTTGTCCTGCTTTTGCGGCTAAATGACCTGTTTCTCTGCTCCATAAGGACTTACGAGTAAAAATGTTGACATATCACGTATTTGACACTATACTCAGCAAGAAGCTAGAGACCACACAAAACATCATTATCCCCATACAAAGAAGGTTCAACACTCAAACACCATTCTTTTTTCACAACAAGACCAAAGATAACCCATATCCCTATCGCAAAGAAGGTGTAGCACTTGAACGTCATTCTCTTTTCACACAAGGCCAAAGAGAGCCCATATACCGTATCACATGGTAGATAGTCCAAATTAGGATTTACTAGGTACAACATGCAGACACGTCTTCCACCTTTCATGCTCATTGGTCCAACATACATTCTGGTGCGATCCAACACTTAACCATGCTTTAACGTCAAATAAGAGTCCAATCTGACCCAAAACATATCAAACAACTCCATTCCCTACTCAACATCATGATATGCAGCCCTTGAAGCTTAACTTGCATCCATTTTCCATCAAAACACACTTTTCCAACAAAAATGCACTAGGATAATCGATTATCACTGATGATAATTGATTATTCCAAAAAGGTTCACACACCTATTTTCCATATATACAACATATGAAAGGATAATCGATTATCATCTTAGATAATGGATTATTCCAATGATAAAACTCAAAATGATGCGCAAATAATTGATTACCATTTAAGATAATCAATTATTTTCGAATTCAAACTCATTTTGGACAGATATATATCAAGTGTTTGAAACACACATACATCATCCCTAAACCTTTTGGAAACATACTTGGCACATCATTGATGCATTAAAGCCTCATAAATACATGGAAACATACCCAAACCCTCACATGTTACCAAAGGAATCATCCAAAACTCATCATTATGCATATTACACCAATTCACATAAAAAATACTACATATAATCATCATAAAATCCGATACAACACATACCTATATATTTACTCCTTGAACCTACATATATCTCATATACCCAATCATCACACACATATAATTAACACAAACCATAACAGAACCCTATCATCATATGAAAACCCCTTAACCATCATGGTATGCACCATATCATATTGCAGAAACACATTCTCATACAAATCCCATATCATACAAGACAATCAAGAACATACTTACATAAGACGTACAATAAAACCAAGGTAAACTTCCACATACTAGGACTTTATCTACTCCCCAAAATACAGCAAATTTCCCATTGCACTCACTATTTCTAACTCTGAGTATTCCCTCTCCCACGTGCAATCCCTTTTTTCATTTATCCACCCGTGTCCCCTTTCAATTCATACCCAATTATAATATTTCTTCACAATTGTTTAAGAGATTGTTACTTGCATTATTTGGAACTATGATTGTATGTTTCACAAATATGTTATAGTTGTAATTTAAAGAATAACTTTTCCGCCCTCTTAATTAGTGATTCAGCTTTATTTTGTATACAAAACTGGGTATTTTCCTTTTTTAGATTAGAGATTATGTGTTAGAGAACCATCCAATAAAAAAAAATTAAAAGATTTATTTAATCTTTTTAAATCCTATTTATACACTCATGAATTCATATTCAAACATGTATATTCGGTTGCACCATCGACTTATCAATTAATAGTCAAACCTATTTGTTCGAACGAGTCCAATAAAGATAAGATTTAAATTAAAAACTTCAACAATTCAATTTACTGCTTGAAAGTAATCGGTTCCTATAATATATTAAATTATCATTCTGCTGACTTCACTTAATAAATTTGACTTGACAATTTCAAGAAAAAGACTACTGTATTCGAATTTTTTAATTGATAAATCTATATTTCTAAATATATAACTTGCAATATAATTAAACCTTATAATAAATTAATGGGTTAAATATGTTTTTAGTCCCTAAACTATTGGTCGTTTATGGTTTTCGTCCCTCTTTTAAAATAAGGTATAATTTTGTCCTCATTTTTTTCGAAACTTTGGTTTTAGTCCTCGAAAACTAACGCCGTTAAAGATGTGCTGATGTGTCTAATGTCTCTGTCCACATGTACGTTTTTACGTTTTTAATTATCCAATACTTACTCTTAGCTACGCGTACGACTATTATTGGAGAAAAAAATATTTAAATGATAAATTTTGCATCCGACCCTCAATAAAAAATTTCTCTCAGGTTTTAGTAATATTTTATTTTTTTCTGTTTTATTTTTTATCATTTACTTACCTCCCTTAAAAAATATTTAAATGATAAATTTTTCATCCGACCCTCAATAAAATATTTCTCTCAGGTTTTAGTAATATTTTTTAGCATTTCTCTCAGGTTGGGTATCTTTTTGTTGACCCGTAAAAGATTATTGAAAGTGAAAAGGTGTATAAGTTTATATTCGTCGTTTCCTTTCCCTGTTCACCTTTTTCATTTCATCTTCTTTCATATGTTTCCAAACACACTTTCTTTCTTCCTTCTTCTTCATTCTTCATTTGCTCAAATTCCGTTGCTTGTACTAGAGGTAGCGGCTTCTTCTTCTTTCGCTCGGTTCACCCACAGAAAAAAGTCGACGTCTTTTGGACTTCTCATTCTCATGACACTTCAACCCAAAACCGAACCTGGATCTTTGCAGAGCTCCATTTCTACTACTTCTCAAAAGCAGCGAAATGAGTATCTAGGAGCTTGTGTCACTTCTGCGTGTGGTGTATCAAGTTGAAGACTTTGATAAAATAGAAGAAGAATTGAAGAACAGAGAAGACAAAGTGAAGGTAGAGATTGGGTCACTCCGAGAAAAGCTTGACTTGGAGAGTAGTTGTTTCGAAAATCAGTTCCATCCCCATGTCACTTAACACACGTCAGCAAAAAAACAATTACACGTGGACAGAGACATTAGACACATCAGCAAATTTTTAACGGCGTTAGTTTTCGAGGACTAAAACCAAAGTTTCGAAAAGAATGAGGATCAAATTTTACCGTATTTTGAAAGAGGGACGAAAACCAGAAACGACCAATAGTTTAGGAACTAAAAACATATTTAACCTTAAATTAATACCTTGAATCTATAAATAATATTTTTCATGTATAATAACAAATTTATACAGTGATAAAAGGATAGTTTTAACTATTAATATTTTTTTTGAAATATACAAATTCATATTAGAAATAAAGATATTAAAAATAATAATTTAACTGCTAAAAAATGTTCTCTTTCAAGGAAAAACAGTAAAAAGCTATCACTGAAGAAAAACTACTAAAAATAGTTTCCTTCGAGATTTTTATTTTATTTTAACTTGTTTAAAAATACAAATATATTTTAGTTTTAGAATCTTAATTTAATTTAGTTTTTTTTAAAGCCTAAATTATGATGCAGATACAGAGATGAAGATAATGTTGAATAATTTTGGACTCTCGATAATTTCATTGTATATACCAATTGGGAGCGTTTGGAAAGAGACAAAGGGATATTAATTAGGTATATATTTAATGAAGCACTTGTTCAATAAGCTCTAGTCAAATGACAGATTATTCAGGAATTGACTGTTAAATATAATGACATTAATTAAAATTAGGTTGTAAGTCCAAAACTTGGAATAAGGTCTTTGAAATGTACTCAAAGTCCAATTAAAAAATGATAAAGTCTAAGAATAAATATATTTACGTGAACATAATTAAAACATACCTGACACGACTGGAAACTTCTTACGCTTATTGGTTGGCCAAGTAGTTAAAACGTTACTGAAAAAACTATTGGAGCTGGAGGGGTAAAACACTCCTAAAAAAACAGACATTGGTGGTTAGAGGAGGCTCAACCTTGCTCTATGTCCCTGCACGCGCGCAAACATATATATATATATACACACACACTAGTACACTATCACGATATGACACCGATTACTTTTGGTTATAGGCACCGGTTCTACAACCGGTGTATATACCAGCGAGGTAAAAAAAGGTAGATTTTATGCTTCGGTTGTGAACTGAGTTAAAAAAAATAGAATTTATGCCTCGGTTTTTGAATAACCGAGGCAGTAACGTGTTTGTTTTTTAATTTTTTCTACCAGCCTCTGAGCCTCTGTTCCTGGAACTCTCACGCAGAAACGCAGAAACCCAAAAATTGAACAGTCAAAAATTTGAAGTAAACAAGCAGATTCAGATACCAAAAATTGAAATAAAAATTGAATCAGGAAATAGGGAACAAGCAAATTGATTGTTCTTGTGATCTTCATCACAGATGAATGTTTTTGAATCAGCAATACATGAATCCTGTTCAAATCCCTAACCCCCAATCGAGTCAAAACCCCTTCAAATCCCTAACCCCCAAATCCAATCAAAACCCCATTGAAATCCCTAACCCCCAAATCGGTTTGCCGTGACCACCACTGGCACCAGAAGAGGGCTGGACCGGAAGGGGGCTGGATCGGGTGGAGTGAGATCTGAGATCGCGTCCGGTGCTGGAGATAAGATCTGAGATCGCGTCATGGGTTGGGGTTGCGGGGTGGGATGCAGCCATGGCTTTGGGCAGCGAAAACGGAGTGGCAGTGTTGAAGGAGAGGTGGCGACGACGGAGCAACGAAGTGGTGGCGACGAAGAGGCGGAACGACGGAGCGGATCTGGAGCGGATCGACGAAGCTGGCGGTGGATCTGGACGAAGCAGATCTGGAGCGGATCTGTAGTGGATCGACGACGGTGAGGCAGCAACGGGGAGGCTGCGGCGGTGAGGGAGCAGTAGCGGGGAAGCGCGAGCAGGGGTTGGATGGCAGCGGGAGAGAATCGCATCGCCTTGCACCAGTTCGCTTTTGCTCTAGTCGAAGAGAAAGAAGGGCTGGTGCTGGTGGAAGAGAAACTCTCAGAAACGAGAGTGGAAGACAGAACTGTAAATGGCTTTGGTAAAAATAAAGCAAAGGATATTACCTCGGTTTCATAGAAAACCGAAGCCGTATGCGAGCTACTAAAGCGGTTCTACACAAACCCGATGCCTAAACATCTTTAAAAAAATTCAAAATAATTATATATGCCTCGGTTTCCTTGTAGACCGAAGTCGTATACCCTTTAGACACCGGTTCTGCAAAGGACCGAGGCAGTATCACGTATAGGCACCGGGTGTGCCAAAACCGAGGCATATCAGACGCGTTCTAAAGCTGTTTTTTTACTGGTGATATATATATATATGGATTTGCTAACGTGCGTAAGTCTATTTTTCATTATCGAAACTAAAAAAACTCAAACCCTTGCTCACCTCTCTCCTTCCTCTCAACACTTTCTTTTTTATTTTTGTCACTTCAACATTTTTTCTGTCATCCCTACTGTAGCCCCAATTAAAAAAATCAGAAACATTTGCCTAACCGTAATCCACCTTCCTCACTTATCCAATTTGTTTCTCTCTCATCTCCATATTCTCCCTCACCCACACACAACAACCCGTGACACCGCAATTTATTTTTCCTCTGTTAGTTCATTTGTTTTTCACTTTAATAACAAAATAATTGATGATGTTGATGTTGATTTTTGATTGGAGGACTGTGTTATATATTTTCCATTCTTATTATGATTAAATTTCCTTTTTAAATTAAGTCACGGTAGGGATGACAGAAAAAAGGTTGAAGTGAGAGAGATGAAAAAGAAATGATTGAGAGGAATGAAAATTATTAAAATATCGTTAACCTTAAAACTTAGAATACACGATATATAAGGGTATTTTTATCTACTAAAATCTGATACACATTGCTAGAATGTACCAACGGATAAACAGCCGTACACGCGTTAACAAACCCATATATATATATATATATATATATATATATATATATATATATATATATATATAACTTGAATTATTTTATTTTTATACTATAACGATTTACACAACATAAAAAATAATAATTAAAAAATAAAATTCATTTTATAACATTTTGTATATAGATGGAATGTTTTTACAATATTTAATTCTTATAAATTAGGAGCTAATTGAGAGAGTTTAAAAAAGAATGTTCTAAGTAGTATTTTGTATCTCAAATTAAGAATAAATTTATAATTTATCCAATGTAGTATTTTCATGGGAACTATGATACATTTCTAAATTCTTTAATAATCTCTTAAAAAACCTGACTTGTTACAACTTTAGTAAGAATATCCTTTAATTGATTACCAAAACAAATATATGGAAATTCTATAATATTATTTTATCAAACTTTTCCTTAATAAAAAAGCTATTAACTTCTATATTTAATAGTTTATTTTTCTTATATGATATTTAATTTTATTTTTTTTAACGTAGGACTTTCTAATATTTATATTATTCCAAATAATCTTTATTTAAAGAGTGAATATTTTTTACGAATTAAAATTACACTTACATTATTCTTAATACTATTGTATTATCACAATACAATCGAAAAAGAAAATATCTTCGTATCTTGTATCTTGGAGAAGTAGTATGAATCAAAAGTCCTCCCACATAATCTAGTAATCAAAAGCCCCGCAAATTAAAAGTTTTAAATTCTCAGTTTTGTAGGATCTATAATAGCGATTGTACAGAATCGATATAAAAATTCTTGTATAAAAAATTTTCTGTTGAAAAATCTTAAATTGTCAGTTTTTTAGAACCTATAGTAGCAATTTGGCAGGAATAGAGGTTAAAAGTCATGTACAAAAAACTTTTCAATTGAAAAGTCTTAATTAAATTGTTAATTTCATAGACCCTATGACAACATTCTACGAAGAACCGAAACCAAAAATTTTGTATAAAAAACTTTTCAATTAAAAAATCTTAAATTGTCAGTTTCACAATATTTTATGGTAGCGATTATGTAGAAAATCGGTGCCAAAACTATACTATGGCTTTAGGTTTTTTAGAATTGAACTCTATATATTTATGAAAATTACAAAATTGTCACCACACCTTTTTTATGTTTCGGTTTCGTGAGAACTGAAGCGTAATAGACGAGTTAAAAATTTTTTTTACTAGTGTCGTCTAATAACAATACACATTGTAAAGATTTTGTATTTAGTATTATATATATTATATTGATGTTTTTAAATCATTCTCACTATGTCAATTTACATAGGTTTGAGTTTGTTTGTTTTCTTACAATCTCTAAACTTTCTATATTAATACTCGAAACATTCGTCACTTTTGTCATGTTTACACTATAAGTTCTAAGAATTGCTTTTTAAATGTCTGAAGCTCCATTGGTAAAGTATAAAATGAAGAAGAAAAACTAATTTATATTTATGCACTCATAAGTCACATATGATTACACATTTAATAAACTAACTAAATAACTATATTATATTATTTTTTATTTAAAAGAATACATAAGGTTACACTAAATCATGTACAAGTCTTTTAAAATTTTCTTACACGTGTGTTATGTTTGATTATTTTGCAATTCTTCTTCTACAAAATGTTGACTATGTGGGTTGTGTATTTCTGCGTACCAATGAAAATTTATCTCTCCCTACGAAGAATAAAATTTCATGGAGTCTTTTTGCCTATAAAATATCCCATTCCTCTCTTCTCTTGTAAAAGGCATCTACAAGTTCATACCAGTTGTGTAGAGTGTAGTGTACTAAGTGTGGTGAGTTTCCATGGCTAGGGCACATCTTATATCTTCTCCTAACGTCTATTTAGTGACAAATGGTACATATATTCACTATTTTCTAATTTTGTTCATTTTTCATTGCTAATTTATTTGTTGGGTAATATGTGAAAGCATGGTAATTGTAGGTCATTTTTGGGTCAGGAAACTCTCCTTCAAGAGCCTTTCCTGTGCAAGTATGTCTCATCAGTTATACCCTATTCCTTCATCTAAACTATATTATGGTTATTTGATTAGGTTTCTTAGTATCTCACTCTAAAATCTTTTTTTTTTCATCTATTAGGTGGTGGAATCACATTTAATTATCACCCTTCACTACATAATTAATTAATTTATATATATATATATATATATATATATATATATATATATAAGAAAACATAATTTAGCATTTAGTGTAATGTGACACAAGATTAATTTTAAAATAATACAAAAGAGTAAATTTATTTATAATTTTTTTATCAAATAAAAATTTGTGCTTACTTTTGTTTCTTTTTATAGTTTTATAGTTAGTATCTAGTGACATTGAATTATATAAATATAAATATTTAAAAATAAGTTTAGCATATAAATATTAGATTAATCTTATTTATTTTTAATATTTATTTTAGTTTCTTTTTATAATTTTTATTTACTTAGCTAATATTAAGATATTTATTATGAATCTATGTGTTATTAATGTTGAATATGAATCGATATGTGCTATTCTTTCATTTTCTATACAATTCTCATTAAAGTCATTTTTTCATTCTCATTCGTTAATCTCATTACACCCATATCTTTTCATCAACACTCGTCTTCTTCACTCATATTCATCTTATTCATATTCATATTCATATTCATCTTACTTATCTTGATGTCATTTTATTATTATATAACAATATGTACCTATATACAAAGAGAATATATTTTATTTTACACAACTTTTACTTTTATTTTAACTTTTATATTATGATGATTAAATGATTTTTTTTAAGAATATAATTATTAATTGATTAGTTTTTAGATGTGACGGCCGTTTTGAAATATTTTTTTTATAAAATTGTCATATAATTTTAATTAATTTTTGAAAAATAACTGTTATTTTGAAATATGGTTTATAAAATTGTCACACTTATTTTTATTTCTTTATTATTATTTTTAATTCGTACTTCTAATATTAAGTTACATAACCAACTTACATATATGATTAACTTATAATATAATAAAAAATTTAAAAATTATGGGGACAGACTGCGCTGTATTTACTTTATTAATAAATAATAATAATATCTTTACTTAAAAAGTTTATACAAATTAATAAATAAATTCTTATGAATATATAAGCATATATTTAATTTATTTATTTGTTAAACCGTTTTATTTCAAAATTAAAATTAACAAGTTAAACATATTAATTGCAAAGCTACGTCAATTTGACTTCTCAGCGTCTAACCATAAGTAGAAGTCAATTTGACTTCTCAGCGTCTAACCATAAGTAGAAGTGATATGGACCCGTGATGCTAGATTTTTGTCTTGAAAATAAAAACTCATTCATTTTATAAAAGAAATATAATGTCTTTCTTTGGGTTAATATAAAAGAAATATTTTAAAAATTGTGAAAGGCATTTGTGGATAAGTTATTCTTTTTTTCAAATATTTAGGAGAATAAAATGAAACAAAAGATGCAATAACTTTTGCATAATTTATATATGAATTAAAATCAGTTTTAAAGAAATAAAAGCATGAAACATATTTTATAAATTACCTTACAAATAAACATATTTTAATTTGAATTTTCAAATTTACCAATTCCTCGATGCATCATCTTGTCATGATGTAGTTTCAATAATTTTAAATATAGTTTTTGTTGTGCATGCTACAACTTTAACACTTTGTACATTAGGTTCTGGTGGATCAAAAACTTCTCAGCACAAAATAAAAACTCAAATACAATATGATCCTTTGAGGTTTCAACTATCAGCTTTTAATCACCATAAAAGCATTCAGAATTATGCTGTGAAAGCCGTGACTGTACCATCTTCTGAGTTAGAATCTGAAGCTTCCAACTCCAATAACATTGTCGATTCTGTCAAAAATTTCATGGCCGTTTTGTACCAATTTATTTACCCTTACGCATTGTATGGTCAGGTAAGTACAAAATTTTCCATCATTCTCGTAATTAATATTCAAAAGTTATGCTCAATACTAAGTTTTGGATAACTAATACCGTTGTTGTTTTAAATTAACTTAATCTGTATTTTACAGGCAACAGCTGCAATTTCTGCGTCTCTCGTTGCAGTAGAAAAACTATCAGATATATCTCCGTTGGTTTTTATTGGTTTGTTGCAGGTGAGACTCCAAATATAATTTTATTTTTTAAAAGACAACTTAAAATTACCCTTTAACTTCAATAAAAGACATTTTCTTGATTTGTTTTTTAATTTTTCAGGCTGTGTTACCTAACTCTTTTATGGTTCTTTACGCTAATGGAGTGAATCAAGTGTTTGACTTTGAAATAGATAAGGTATGAATATGAATAAGATGTTCACTGACGTACTCCTTCCTTTTTATTAATGGGAGCATCACCAAATTAAAATTTGACCAAAACCCTGACTTTTTTTTTAATTAATTCAGTTTATGCCATATTAAAGTAATTTTACATATATTTTATATACCGAATTAATTAAAATAATCTAAAATATATTTGGATTTTTGGAATGACCTTCAACATTAAAAGTGGTGATAATACTTAACAAGTCATATTACCAAATAAATATATTTTATTGTTGGAATTTATCACGTTTTGTTTTGTACGGATGATTTCTTTATCCTTATATATGACTTTTGCTTTTCTCTACGTACATATGACTGAACATAAATTAATGGAATATTTTTTTCTGCGATACCTATGAATTCTATTTATTAGAATTATCATATCCATTATATATAAATATTAGTCGATGAACTAAGGTTAAGTTATATTTAAAATTTATTATTAGAATAAAATTAATTTAAAATATATAAATAAATAGAAATCAGATTTTATCAATTGGTTTTATAGAGTTGACGGAGATTTATTGTATAAGTCTCTATTCTTCATGCCAACGATTCATCCGCATAAACTTTAGTCTCACCACTTCTAAATGAACGAAACAATCATGCCTAGGCAAGAATTATGAAGCTTGCTCTTCTTTGATTGAGAAGGCCATAAAATAGCCGTACGTGTACAGACGCGATACTGGGCCAATTAAAAACCAAACGAAATAAAAACAACTGAAGAAACTGACTGGGTTGCTACAGTGCAACTGAAAACAGGAAAAAACGCCTCATGACCGAGCGGTTACAATAATAGTAATCACCAAGGTCTGTTACAGAGTTGTTACAATACATGAAACAACACATCAGCAAAGCATAATTACAAAAATACACTAACAACTTAAGTTTATCCAACAAAATTCCTCCGTCAACTTAAGTTCTTCTCTCCTTTATTTCTATCATCTTTCTAAACTATTGAAATGGTGTTATGACAATATCTACTTGCATCAACACAATCTCCTTTTCCATTTTTTGATAACTATGGTTCCATTGGAGTGAAAACTGGATTGCACTTTATCATCTTTACCTTTCTCAACATACATCCTTTAAGACACAAAGATCCTTGCAAAACTTTGGTCCACCTCCAAATCCAAAAAATATCTCATGATGCCTAAATCGATCATTTTGAACTCCTTCTTCATTACTTCTTTTAATTATTCATCTAGCTCGGCTTTGCTTCCAATACAAATCAAATAATCTACATATAAGGTAACAAATAACATACTTGTCATATTCTTCTTTAGGTATAGAACATGTTCATATGGACATTGCTCATAATCATTCTTTTTGAAATAGTCAATTCTCTCATTCCAAGCTTGTAGGGCTTGCTTCAAACCATACAACGCTTTCTTCAGCTTTAACACCTTCTTTTCTTTGCCTCTTCTAATGTAACCCAAAGATTGTTCTACATAAACTTCCTCTTCTAGAACTCCATTCATAAATGCAAACTTTACATCAATTTGTTATATCTTCCAACCTTGTTGTGCTGCTAGTGAAAATATTAACCGAAGTGTTTCCATCCTTGTTACTGGCGCAAATACCTCATTGTAGTAAATTCTTTTATGCTATTTGTAGCCCTTCACCACTAGTCAGACCTTGTAGTGCTCCGCCTCTCCTTTTGCATTGATCTTCTTTTTGTACACCTACTTCACACCTATTGGCCGAGCTCCTATGCATAAATTTGTCAGCTCTCATGTTTCACTTTTTCCAATTGAGTTGATCTCCTCATCCATAGCTTTCTTCCATCTCTCATCAAGCACGACTTCTTAAAACTCTAATCTCCTGCACTTGTCAATAAACATACTACATGTACCTTATAAGTGGAGTTATAAATGTCATTTAGACTTCTAGATATGGGCTGCATAGGTTCATCTTCTTTCACCATTTGATCTATAGGCACCTGGTAGTGGCATTTGAGCTCCTGTTAACCATTGTCGAGTGCTCTCCCTAAGAAATCATCTTTCTGAAGGCTTTTCCTTTGAATTAGCATAGTTTTGATCACTATTTTCATCTACATGGACATATCGACTTACTATAGTCTTGCCTAAAACTAGGTTGTGCAATTTATAGGGTTTTGCTTGTTCATTATAACCAATGAAAACATACCTATCGCTTTTGCCATCAAGCTTCATTTTGAGTTGACTTGGGACATGTTCATATACTATACTACTGAAAAGTTTGAAATGCTTGACACTCGACTTTTTTCCACTCTAGATTTCTTGTGGTGTCACTCCATCCAGCTTCGAATGTCGGCACCTCTTTTGTACATATATAGCACATTATACAACCTTTGTCCAGAACTCCTTTGACATATTCTTCCTTTTAAGAATTGTTCAAACCATGTCAAGAATGGTCTTATTCTTCCTCTCTACCATGCCATTCTATTGTGGTGAATATGGAGTTGTTAGAAATCTCCTTATCCCTTGTTCTTTACAATACTAAATAAAACTTATAGACACAAATTTACCTCCCTTGTCAGACCGTACTATTTTAACTAGCTTGCTAGTCTCTTTCTCCACCATCAGCTTGAACCTCTTAAACATTTCAAATGCCTCTGATTTCTTCTATAAGAAATACACCCAGGTCCTCCGAGAGAAGTCATCCATGAATGGAATAATGTATTTCTTACCATTGAATGAACTAGGTGAAATTGGTCCACACAGATCAGTGTGTATTAGTTTGAGTTGATCTTCTACCTTATACATAGCCGAGTTTGAAAACTTCATTCATTAGTAAATAAACAACTTTTTAACTCGCACATTACGCTTCGATTTTAAAAAAACTTAAGCGTATAAAAAAGCGGTGACAATTTCGTAATTCTGGTGACACTATATGCCTCAGTTCAGTTTGAACCGATGCCTAAGGGGGTATACTGCCTCGGTTCTCTAACCAACCGAGGCGAAAAACCCTGTTGAATCAGACTTTTCACTTGACAGCTTTTTTGAAATAAGTCTACTGCCTCAGTTCTCTAATCAACTGAGGCAAAAAACTCAGACAGCTCTTTCAAAATAGGCCTACTGCCTCGATTCTCTAACTAATCGAGACAAAAAACCCTGACAGCTTTTTCGAAATAGGCCAACTTCCTCGGTTCTCTGACCAATCGAGGCAGTATGTCCTACTAGAAACTAATTATGAACGTTTCAAATCCATTTTGTCAATCTCTACTACCTCAGTTCCATTTTAACCGATGTCATAGGCCCTTTATGCCTCGATTTAAGCGCGAACCGAGGCCTATAGTTAGTAGATATTTTCAAATTTTTCATTTATAATTTTATTTTGAATTTTTTCTGGAAGGCTTAGGCATCATTTGTTTTTATAACAGAGGCAATAACCTCTTCGATAGTTAAATTCCAGAAGCGTAAACAGAGTAAGCACATTTTCGGTCTTTCTTCTTCTTCTTCTTCTTCCATTAGAGAACACAAACTGCTGCTCTCAATCTCGCCCGAAAAGTTTTCCGCTCTATAGCCGCTGCCCTCACCACTGGTCATCACATTTACCTAACTCCTTATCTCTTACCTATATTTATAAATTTCGAAATGAGTTTTTGATTAACGTAGGCTAATTATGGCCCAATTATTGGTAATTACGATCTGTCTTAAACTGGTCAGAATTAACATTAATCTCTCAATTGAATGATTGTTCAGTCTTATCTCTCAACCGTATAGTCACGAAGGGAGCTCGTGTGGGGAAGTAGACCGTTTAGTCATACTGTACATCTTATAAAAAGTATTCTCCCAATTTTAGAAATATTTGTTGTTCTATATCTTCCCTAATTGAGCCAAAAACAAGCTTCCAAAATAGAATGTTGGGTGCAAGCTATGAAATGGTAGCATAGAAAGACATAAGACTTGCTTAGTCGTCAAGGAATATACATAACTTTTATTTTGGTACTTTTTATCATTTTGCAAAGCTCACAAGAGTAAGAGTCATCCTACCTCGAGCATGGCATATTGCCATCCAAATAAGGTTTGTAAATTGAAAAACATGCTTTGAGTCAAGTCTTCACGAATTTGCTTTTGATACCACTCCAAAAGGCCTCTTACCAATGGAAATATGTTATGTATATATAAACCCATATTCATCTCTTATTTTATCTGATGTGGAACTTTGTTTGTACCCAACAATGATTACTATGGCTCTCCATCCCAAAGCTTTCACACACTCTGTCTCCAAGCTAGTACTGTTCGATGTTCACAGTACCGCTTGTGGGGTGTATTACCAAATAAATATCTTTTTGTCTTGTCCAATGCCTACGTGTAAGGTTTGTTACTTTTTGTTATGTAGGGGTGATTTCTTCATCCTAATATATATGACCTTGCTTTTCTATAGATGACAACACATTAATCAATGAAATACTTTTTCTGTGAGGTCTATGAATTCTATGAAGTCCGTTTACAGGTTCTTGTAGAAAAATAATCCCTTTATAATTTCGAATCGGAAATCTTCCTATAATTACCACATGCTTTGATAGGACAGTGAAGGCATGTAACTTTTTATAGTGTACAAACCTTTTGGATGTTTCTTAGAAGTAATCTATGTTACATGTTTTATTGCAGATAAACAAACCGTATCTTCCATTGGCTGCTGGCAAATTATCCTTCAGAACTTCTGCCTTTATTGTTGCCTTAGCTGCAATTTTGGTGCCATATGGATCCATCACTTTTTAGAATAAAAGATTTTAAGATTAGATTCATTGAAAAAGGAGAATTACGGTTTTATTCTATTTTACAGGGTTTAGGGTTTAACTTGATGATAGGTTCTCCGCCATTGATTTGGAACTTTGTGGTGTGCGTTACATTATGGACTTGCTATTCAGTCAATGTGAGTCTTTCCAATGGCATTTAAACTGAGTATTATGTTTTAAGGTATAAGTATTGGTGCACTGAGTATTCTTATATATATTCTGCAGTTGCCTTTCTTACGATGGAAGCAATATCCGGTGATGGCATCATTACTCATATTTGTTTGTGGGACATTTATAAATCCAATTGCATACTTCCTTCATATGCAGGTTCTGTCCTATCACTATATCTTTGCCTTTCATAGATCTTAGTATTGAATAAGCGTATTCCAACTTATTATCACTTTCAAAGAATAATGACAAATTTTCATCCCATGATTTTTGGGTTAGTTTCATCCCAAGATTTTCAATCATTCATTTCAATCCATTAACCAGAAATGGATCTACTAAATTGCTAATTGATGTAACAAATGTTCAGACGTTTGTGTTGAAGAGGCCACTTGTGTTTACAAGATCATTCATTGTTTTTCTGTTGTTCATGAGTTTCTACTCTCCTGGTATAGCATTAGCCAAGGTAAACTCTTTATTTTCTCATGACATGTATTCATTTTCCAACATCAAGCTTTTGGTTCAATAATGTAAAACCTTGTATTGAATCTGTGTAGGATATACCAGACGTAGAAGGAGATATAAAACATGGCGTTGATTCTTTCGCCGCACGTTTAGGCCAGAAAAATGTATGTTTCTTAAATTCAATATTTTCTTTTGGTTATCTTCTCTTTGTATAATATTTGATAGATTCTAAATCTTTGATAGATATTTTGGATTTGTGTTTTCCTCTTGGAAATGGCATTTGGAGTTGCCTTCTTGGCAGGAGCATCATCTTCATCTCACTTTTGGATTAAAATTGTCACGGTAACATATTTTTATTACATTGTTGGAATTTTATTAGCTATGCATAATTTATTTGTTTTCTTTTTCCGCAACATGTAGTTTCATTTTGATGAGCAGAGTCTTATAATAATACCCGGTTTTCTCCGAGTATATTCTTTTCTAATAAACTAAGCAGATTTTTATTTGTTTTGTATATTTGTCTAATATGTTTTACTTCCAAAAATAAATAGTATCTTTTTTTTAAAAAAAAAAGTAAAATCTATCTACTTTTTTTTAAATGTCTTATCTTAAAAATACTAATTTTAAATTAAAAAAAATAGTTTAATGGTTCTTTTAAGTGATGTATACATTAATATTTAAAATACCACAACTTATTTCTTTATTTAAACAGGCATAGGGTTCAATTATTAATATAACACAAGATTTTGTTTTTAAACTTTTGTGATAAATTTTCTCACTAATACTAATAACATGTAACGGTTTTGAGTATTCTATATTTCGTTCGTCCAACAAGAGAGACTGCGTTGTCGATAGCAAAATAGACTAAAAGTGAAGTACACATTGTTGTTTCCTTTTGAACCTCTCTATACATACGAAGTTTCTTACAGTTCAACAACATCCCTTATGTTTAACATTACTTTCTTATGGTATATGCCATATATCTGTATTTAGATTAACAGATTTCTTAATTTTTTTTAATATAGGTTTATTGTTTTTTATATATCATTATAAATGAGCACAAAGTTATTTAAACTTTTGAACAAAATTTAAACAAAATCTGTGTTATGTTTTAGTGTCTTGGAAATGTTGTTCTTGGTTCAATTCTGTGGTACCAGACCAAATACGTAGATGTGACAAATCCAGCTTCCACTAGATCCTTCTATTCCCTTATCTGGAAGGTAATTATTCTCTTAAACACTGTTTCCATTTGATTAGTTAATATCCAGATTATAAAGGAAACATCTAATAACATAAGTACTTATGTGTTTGTTTTTGCAGTTGATGATGGGATCATACGTTCTCCTGCCTTTAATTAGATAAAGTGTAACTCAAGATTAAACAACTTTTGCAACACATGCAACAGAATAACATAGAAAGCCGTCGCATCTAAGTTTATTGAAGAATAAAAATTACACATGTACGTGTTCTCTAGATCTGATGAGTTTAGTATCAGTAAGTTTTTTTTTTTTTTTCAATTGTGATGATTTTCATTATATATCGAGCATTATCTCTATACACACATATTTCATTAAAGGAATAAAAAAATACAACCAACTTGTTATGATATGATTACCCTAAAGTATGAGTGCTAGCATATGAGCTTTTATCCACTTCAAAGTGTTATTTTATAAAATACAGTCAATAAAAACTCATCTCCCTAAAACATGCGTCAAAGAAGCACATGTCTTTCATTTTATATGTTGGTATATCTTGATTCACAACAATAAAAATAAAATAAAAAGATATTTAAAAAAACACAAATTAGTAATATATAATTATGTAATAGATTGAAAAATTATTTTAATAAAAACATCAATATAAAATTTATAAAAAGAATAAATTTTATTTTAATTTAGAAAAGAACAAAATTAAAAAAAAAATATTGTTTCATTCTGAAAAAAATAATTAAAAGTAATTGAATCAAAGACATAATAACTAATTAAATTTAAATTAAGTTAATCATACTTCACATCAAAACTATAATATATGACAGCTATCACGTCATGGACTTTATATGACAGCATAAATATTTTAAAAAAACACAAATTGACATGTGGTCCATTATCTCATTATTAAGAAAATCTGTGTAAAACAGTTTTTTAAAAATTAAGACGTAATTAAAATTTTTTTAAAATTGAAAATTAACTTCACACATTCTAACTTGGTACCAGAGGGGTTAAACTTATAAGAATATAAACCATTAGAAAAATGAATCAATTTAGAATTGTATAACTGAATAATGGAAATCACTAACGCTCTGTTAGCTTTGAGGTGATATACTGTAGAGAATGATTTGCACGGATAGCCCACCATAATTATCTCACTTTTAATCACTATATTAAAAACATATTTTCGATAAATATTTATCAACATATTTATTTTTGCCAATAAACTGAAATTATCAACGAGTTTACCAGCAAATGTGTAATGAATTTACCAGCTAATATATTGTCGGTAAAAGATACGCGTCATGAGTTATAGCCCTCACTAGTTGGCTGACTAAATTGGATTAAAAATTTCCCATCTTCACATAAACCTCTTCTTCCCTCTTCTCAAGCAATCCTTTGTAAAAAAAACACAATCTCCTTTAAGTCTTGTTCACTTGAATAGATTTGGGGAAAAGTGATTGAAGAGATTTGAGAGTAAATTTTTTTGTTATTTATTTGACTGAATTTGGAGGTAAGTAAAAGTGGATTTGGAAGTAAAGTTTGTGAGAATTAGTGTAGGATTTGATTGACATGACAAATTAAAAAAATTTACTTCCAAATCCACTCTCATTTACCTCCAAATTCACTCAAATAAACAACAACAAAATTTTCCTTCAAATCCTCTCAAATCCCCTCAATCACTCTTCCCAAATCCATTCAAGTGAACAAAGCCTTAGTGATTGTGCGATCAAACCTCTTCATGGAAAGCGTTATTAGCCATCATGGTGCTTCGTCCATGTCAACGTCATGTGTGTCGCCATCCTTGTGAGTTTTCCCTCTACTTAACAGCGAAAGCGAACCTCTTGGTGGAGAAAACAAAGCTTCCTTCCCTCATTGTGCAAAGCAACCTTGTTTAGTCCTTCTCAATTGGCGACCATCTTTGTCCATGTTACCGTGGTAGTGGTAGGTCTATAATTCTTTCATTAGCAAATTCGCTCTACTATGACTCACTCTCGGTATTCCTGCGTTTTCCAGGCCATTCGTGTGGTGTGTTGAAGCTACAGAGATGCATCATTCAAAGAGCTACCCAATTAGTAGGTGTGATCATTTTTCCCTTTCTCTTTCGAGCGCTAATTGAATGATGTATTTATCATTTGATTGGTGTTTATGTAGTAATATGTCTTTATGTGTAGTTTCAATCATCATGAATGATGTTCATAAAGGGTTATATTGCCTACATTAACATATATATTTCAAAATTATTATGTGTAGTAGATAATGTCATGTCTCTGTACATGCCATGTAGTATATATATATATGGGGTTTGCTAACGTGCGTACGCCTGTTTTTCAGTTGGTACATTTTAGCAATGTGTACCGGATTTTAGTAGACAAAAATACCCTTATATATCATGGATTCTAAGTTTTAAGGTTAAGGGTATTTTAATAATTTTCATTCTCAAAACTTAAAAAAAAAAAAAAAAAACCCAAACCCTTACTCACCTCTCTCATTCCTCTCAATCCTTTCTCTTTCATCTCTCTCACTCCAACCTTTTCTCTGTCATACCTACTGTAGCCCCAATTGAAAAAATCAGAAACACTTGCCTTTAAACAATTTGCCTTTGTAAAGAGTTGAGTCATTGACATATTCACCTTCAGGCAAAGGTTCATTCAAGATCTCTTCAATTTCACCATCTTCACTAATTTCTCTAATTTCATCATCTGCATATGTTGAATCATCATCTCTAAAAAAACCCTCCAGGCCAATTACCAATTCTTTCGAATGTCATTATGCTTGTGAAAATTAGATAAAATTATATACGACAAAAATTATAAAATGAAAACTCATTATAAAGTCATTTTTTGTAAGAAATTGTTTAACAACGAGTGTTTCTGGTTTTTTCCAGGCCAATTACCAATTCCTCTGATGTCATTATGCTTGTGAAAATTAGATAAAATTATATAAGACAAAAATTATAAAATAAAAACTCATTATAAAATCATTTTTTGTAAGAAATTGTTTAACAACAAGTATTTCTGATTTTTTCCAGGTCAATTACCAATTCCTTTATGCTTCTGAAAATTGGATAAAATTAGATGAGACAAAAGTTATAAGATCAAAACTCATTATAAAATCATTTTTTTGTAAGATTGTTTAAGGGCAAGTGTTTTTTTCAATTGGGGCTACAGTAGGGTGTTTCTGATTTTTTTCAATTGGGACTACAGTAGGGATGACAGAGAAAATATTGGAGTGAGAAAGATGAAAGAGAAAGGGTTGAGAGGAATGAGAGAGGTGAATAGGGTTTGGGGGGTTTCTTTTTTTTTTTTTTAGTTTTGAGAATGAAAATTATTAAAATACCCTTAACCTTAAAACTTAGAATCCATGGTATATAAGGATATTTTTGTCTACTAAAACCCGGTACACATTGCTAAAATGTACCAACTGAAAAACAGGCGTACGCGCGTTAACAAACCCCTATATATATATATATATATATATGAAAAAGGAACCTTTTTGCTATAACTCATTCGTTGTTGCAAGTATTTTTTGTTGTCTGAACTATTGAATATGATTACAATACTATTGCAACAAAGGATTATGATAAGGGTTATTTTCAAAATTTGGCAATGATTTTCTTATTGAGGCAGAAAAGGCTAGGGGTTGACCTCGAATAACAACCGAAGGAAAAAAGGTCATTATTTTGCCTCCATTCAAAAAAATCGAAGCAATATAGACCCTTAAAATTAAATAATTAATTAAAATCTAATATACTCTATGGTCTCGGTTCTTGTCATAACTGCTGCCAAAAGCACTGTATGCTTCAGTAATTATAGCAATCGCGACCAAAAGTAGTTAAAATATTTATTTAATATTTGAGGATCTTCGGACTCGGTTAAAGCTAGAACCAAGGCCATAGACATTTTTTCCTCAATTTTTACTACAATCATTGACTAAATTTTGTGTTTTCTTAGTGATCGTTTTATTTCTGTAACATTCCATATCTCAGAAATAGACCTATATATAAAGACGAGTATCTGCAACACATAAATACAGTCCAAAATATATTTTCCAATGAGTAGTGTATATTAACTATTTAGTTATGATTTTTGGTTTTGATAGGTATGGTTATTATTTTTGGTTGAAATTTTTTTTACCACTCCTTGGAACCCGTATTTCAGGAGAAACACTCCAGGAGCCCTTATTTTTTGTCAATTTGAAGTTTAAAAATTATTTAGAAAGTCAATGTTGCAATTTCAAGAACCATAAACTTTTTCTCTAGTTGGTAGATTCAACATTACTATATATCGATTTCAGGTAGAATTAACTTTCTAATATTATTGTAACTCGCAAAGCAATTCACTAATGTAAAATAGACTTATTAAGTCTGTTCAGAAAAAAAAAATAGACTTAAAAAATGTGCGGTGACAGTTTTGTAAATAAAAGTTATATTTTTAAGTATGTTACTTTTCTAACCAACTTAAATTAGTATTTTTTACATCTATTACTTTTCTAACAGACTTAAACTAATATTTTTACATCTGGTACTTTTCTAACAAACTTAAAAATGTGTTATTTTTACATTTCTTGCTTTTTTAACCGACTTAATTTAATATTTTACATATGTATTTTTGTAACAGACTTAAAAATGTCTTTTAACCTACCCAAACAGATTCACATTTTCAGTTTCACTTGCTCTTCCCTTAAAAAAACAATAGCAATAACATTTTACACTTACCAAATCTTCTCCCAAATCAAAACCCTAAAACTTCATCCCAAATAAAAGACGTAAACACCAGTTAATGTTGCCTCCCTCTTGCATTAGATTCAAACGCTTCTCGATGGAGGAAGCCCTTGAAATCCCACGTGCCAAGGACACGAAGGAGAGAGGTTCTCGAAGCTTCTAGGAGGAGCCTCAGTTCTGCCTAAGTCACTTTGCTCGTTAAATGATGCCTCAATCTCTTGAAGGATAGCACCTCAGGTGCTCGAGCTGGCGACCACTTCATGCTCCAATTCAATGTGTTCGCTTTCGTGGGAGAATGGTGGAGGCACAAAAAGCAAGGATCTAGAAAGCTTAAGAGTGAGAAGAAGCGAGGGTGCAAGCTAGAAAGCGTTTCGGTTTAAGTATAGAACGTGTGAAGTTACGGGGTTTGGTGGAGGTGTGTTTTTGGAGAAGACAAACTAAGCTCCAGGTATGGGGAACTAGTTTGTTTTATTTTGTTTAGATGAAATTATCTGTGAAGTTGGTGCTTATCTATGAAATTGGTGTTTGTTGTTTGGTTCTTGTTTCATTTTTTTTAGGTTGTTATGGAACTATGCTATGTTTGAGTTCAAATAAAAGAGAAAGGTGATAAGGAGAAATGGGTTTAAAGGTCTAAACGTGGTTGGGTTATGTTTCTGCAGTAGGTTAGAGTAGTTATATTAAAATATTATATTGAATTAAGAATGGGGTATTAGTTGTTTCGTTTAGAAATTGTTTGATAAGTTGTATGAAGGATATGTTTGATGGTTGATGGATTATAAATTGGTGGAATAACTATTCGTATTTTATTAAGTGTTTTTTAAGCAATATATGAATTATGTTAAGCAATATATGAATTATTATGTGTTAAATTGATTATTAAGAAGCAAAGCATGATTCAGTGGTGGAAACTTGAATTATTGGAATTTGTTTTATATACTAGTTTGTTTCCAATGAGTGAAATTATATGTAAGTATAATTATATGTGAGTATTGATTATTGGAATTCACTTGAAAAAATATTTGTGTAGGGGTTTTGGCATCGATTGTTCTTAGAACCGAGGCCAAAAACCCCCAACTAACAATCCTATCTACAACCTGACAAATTCTCTGTGCAAGTATTTTGGCCTCTGTTGCTCTTAGAACCGAGACCAAAAACCCTCTACCCCACTTACATTCCCCCTAAATACTCTGACGTTTGAAGTGACAATTTTTTCTGAGTGGAGTCTATGGCCTTGATTTCTCGAAGAACCGAGGCAATAGACCTGATGTCAGTTGTAACGATCTGAATTCCTAACTTTGAAAAATAATTAAAATATATTTTTTTATAGGTTTTGGCACGAATTTTCTTAGAACTGAGGTAATAACCCTATTCTACTTTAGTTTGGCGCGTAACCGAGGTAACATGGTCAATTAAAATTTCAAAAATGCTATTTAAATTTAATTTCGAATTTTTTCTGTGGAGTTTAGGCTTCGGTTCGTTGTAGAACTGAAGTAGTATGTTCCCTACTGCTTCGGTTCCTTGCAGAACTAAGGTAGTATCCCCTGTCCAAGTTAAATTTTCGCGAAAACATGAACAATTCCTTCTTCTCCAACGTTTTCTACAACTTCTTCTTCCTTGTCACATTGTGCCGCCGCGATTTTCTCTCTTTTTCCTTGCCACTGTTGCGCTGCCGTCTTCACTGTAGAAGGGTTTCCTTCCTCATTTTTCATCACCTATGTTATATCCGATGAAATTTGGCTTTGGTCGTTGGAGTTTTTTTGTTTTTTTTTTGCAATTTTAGGTTGGTTTGATGCGTTTTTTATTGTTTTGGATGATCAAACTTATGTTTTGTTGTATTTTTTTGTAGGTATTGTGTTTTTGCTTTGAAATTTGTTCCGACCGTGAATAGACGCATATTCTCCATTATTCTATGGTTTTTGACTCTCTCAAGTTCCTATTATTTTGTTTATTAATTTTTATTTCGTTAATTTTTAATTTTTTGTATATTGAATATGATTAATTATGTATGATTGTATGATTGAATTGATTGTATGTTGAATATATTGTATAATTGAATGATTGTATGATTGTAATTTTGTATAATATTTACGTATGGATCGAAAATGGATTAATTTACCACGCATTAGTGTTGAGTACGAGAGAGGAATAGAGGAATTTATAAAATTTGCGCAACGTAATGAAGGTAGAAGTGATGATGAAGTGAATTTTAGATGTCCTTATGTGAACTGTTTGAATGGGAGAAAGTTGAACGCAACCCAAAATAGGGAACATCTTATCTGTGATGGTTTCCTACGATGCTATACAACATGGATATGGCACGGCGAATAAATACATTTTCCGACTGTCTCCCAAACTGAAAATGTTATTGATTCCACCATGGAAGAAGATCGACCGGATGAAGACAAATTAGAGGACATGATCCGCGATGTTGGCGCAAAAATTTTTGCTAAAGCTCATGTGTATGAGACGATGTCGACTGATGTAGAAACACCTTTGTATGTCGGTTTAACTAAGTTCACACGGTTGTCAGCGGTGTTAAGGCTCATGAATTTGAAGGCGTCCAATGGATGGACTGATAAGAATTTCACAGAATTGTTGATTGTTAACTCATTGACAAGTGTACCAAATCGTATCAAGTAATATAAAATGGTAAGACCAAGTATCGTTTCCCTAGAGACTCGTGTTCCTAAACAATGGTGTAATACCTTAACCAATTAAGACTAAAGAACGATTTCAATGATTAAAATTAGGCTTAATACCTGTTTTGGTCCCTCTTTAGAGGGGCAATGTTCAAGTCCATCCTACCTTTTTTAAAAAGTTCAATGTGGTCCCAACTTGTGAAAAAAGTGGACAATTAAATCCTTTTTGGTGACGGCGTTAAATATTTAACGATCCAGCTGACAGCGTGGAGTGATGTGTGCAACGTGGCTGTTTAGGTTCATAACATGGCTGCATAAGGGGTAAACATGTGATTTTGATTAAAGTTCACGTGACAGTGATTAAAAAATTCTGAGTTAGGGATTGGGTTGCAGAAATCGCGATTTGGGGTTAAGCATTTTGGAGGAGCTGTCTTCTAAATTGGGTGATCTTGAAGCTGAAATCTGCAGAGCAAATTGAATTCCGCAAATCTGGTTAGGGTTTACATTTGATAATTTTAAGTGGTTGAGGTTTTTCGATATGTTTTGATTGTTGTCGCGTTTCAGGGGGTTTAACTATGGGTGAAATTGTTTTGTATGAAAAGTTGTCTTGTTTTGATGCATGATAGTGGTCCCACAGGTCTTACTTTTACTGAAATTAGTGGTCCCCTGTTTGCATTTGAAGGGTTCGGGTAGGGATGTGTGATGACATGTTTCGGGTAGTGGTCCACCATGGTGGGACCTTGATCAAAGAAGTCCCCTTTAATTATATAGGCGGGGAGATAGTTAATTGGGACGTAGACCCCGATAAATGGTGTTATTTTGGAGTATTAGGTTCACTTAAACATATGGGTTACATGCAAGTAGAAGAATTATATTACAATGTCCAACATGTTCTACATAAGGTTGATGATGATAAATGAGCTATGAACATGATGAATGTGGCTAAGTATTTGGGGAAAGTGAACCTGTATGTTGTGCATGGGGTGGACGAAGCAACTATCTTAGAAAATGATGAGAATGAGATTCTTTTCCTATGTGAAGGTCATGCAGAGAGTGGTGAGGGTAGTGGCATAGGAGGAGAAGCACATGTTAAGGGTGGTGAAGAAGGAATTACAGACGTAGTGGAGGGTGCAGTGGAGGTTGAGAATGACTATGCAGTGGATGTTGACAATGAGGATGCACGGGATGTGGAGAATGGCGATGCATTGGAGGTTCAGAAGGAGGATTTTCTGGATGTTGACAATAAGGATTGCCTGGATGTTGAGCATGACGATGCATTGGAGGTTGAGAAGGAGGATTTAGTGGATAATGAGGATGTTGAGCATGAGGATGCAGAAGTTGTTGAGGTTGCAGTGGAGGTTGAGAATGAGGATGAAGTTGAGGATGTAAGTGAAGAAGCATTGGAAGTGGATAATGAGGATGAAATTGAGGTCAAAAGTGAACAACTAATTGACGTGGACATTCAGGATGGAGGGGAGGTTGATAGTGAAGAAGAAGTGGAAGTGGAAGTGGAAGTGGACAGTGATGATGAAGCAGGAATGGATGATCTGAGTGGTGATGAATACGTGGATGAAGACAGTGAAAAAGAAACCTAACAATGTAGGGGTTTGTCAGATGATGATTGGGAGTCTGATAAGCTTTTAACTCCTGAAAATAGTGCAAGTGAGGAGGATGACAATGATGATACAATATATGTAGGCCATTTCTCTAAATATGCAAAGCAGAAGTCCATGGCAGATTACAAGTGGGAAGTGGGCACTATTTTTACTGACAGGGAAGAGTTTAAGGATGCTATTAGAAGGTATGTTGTTCATGCTGGGAGGGATCTAAAATTTATCAAAAATGATAACCGTAGGGTGAGGGTGACATGCATGGGTGGCCAAGGTAAGTGCCCATGGCTAGCTTATTGTGGTTATTTACCGTCACGAAAAATTTGGCAATTGAGGAAGATAATTGATACTCAGTTGTAGTAGGCAACTTAATATTAAACTGATGAATGCTAAGTGGTTAAGTCAGGAAATAGATAGATCTTTAGTTGAGAATCCTAGTTTAAAGGTGAATGATATTTGTACTAAAACATTAAGAAAATGGAATACAAATGTTTCAATATCCAAGGCAAGAAGGGCAAAGTTAATTGCCATAAGACAGGTTGAAGGAGATTTCAAAGAACAGTATAAAAGGGTGTACGACTATGGACATGAGCTATTGAGGTGTAATCTAGGGTCAACAATGCAGATTAAAGTTGACTCTTATAATGGTGACCCAATCTTTCAAAGAATGTATGTTTGTCTCAAAGCTTGTAAAGATAGTTTCATAAGTTGTAGGCCCATTATATGTTTAGACAGATGTTTTTTGAAAGGTGTTTACAAGGGGGAGCTGCTGACTGCTGTTGGTAGGGACCCAAACGATCAAATGCTACCCCTTGCCTATGCAGTAGTAGAAGTGGAGAACAAAGACAACTGGACATGGTTTTTGCAATTGTTAATTGAAGACCTCGGGGGCACTGAAGTATGTGGAGGGTGCACATGGATGTCAGACCAGCAGAAGGTATAATGTACTACTTATATTCATTTTTAGTTAATGCTTTTATATAGGATATGGTTTTATTACTAAATTTAATTGTGCAGGGGTTAGTCTTAGCTATCAAGGAGCTTCTGCCTCGGGCAGAACAAAGATACTGTTTAAGGCACCTCTATGCAAACTTTAGGAAAAGGTTTGGTGGGCAGGTATTAAAAAATCTGATGTGGAGTGCTACAACCAGTACATATCCCCAGGCTTGGGAGTGAGAAATGCTGAAAATTAAAGAAGTCAATGTTGAAGCATCTAAATACCTCATAGGCATTCCCCCAAGGTAACCCATTAGCCATTATATACACTTTAGTGTCACAGATGCATTGTAACCCATTTGAGAATTCTTTTGTGCAACAGGTTTTGGTCAAGGTCTCGCTTCATAGGTCAACCAATGTGTGATACCCTTGATAACAACATCACTGAAGCTTTCAACAATGTTCTCATTCATGCAAGAGGAAAACCAATTATCACAATGATGGAGGATATCAGAGCGTATCTCATGAAAAGGTGGGCCACCAACAGAAGCAAGGTGGCATCTATGGACTTCACAATATGCCCAAAGATAAAGAAGAGACTTCAGAATGAATGTAATTTGTCAAGATTTTGGCTGCCAAGGTAATGTTATCATTTCTTTTTATATACATTTTTTTATTTACGTACATTGTTCATGTGCTTCATTTCTTTCAGCTGGGCTGCACGAAAGATTTTTGAGGTTAGGCACACTTCATCCGTTGGGAACAAGTTCACAGTGGACCTGGACACTAAAGAGTGTAGCTGTAGAAAGTGGATGATCAGTGACATCCCATGCTGTCATGCAATTGCAGCAATGAACTACTCCAATGTTGATCCAGAAAATTTTATACCCACTTGATTCAGAAGATCCACATATGAAGAGGTCTATATAATTTTTCCACTCAATGGTCCCCAACTATGGCAAACCACAAATTTCAATGATGTACTACCACTAGTGATAAGGAAGTTGTCTGGGAGGCCAAAGAAAAAAAGGAAGTTGAAGGCATGGGAGTTAATTAAGGACGACACTCAAATGCGTGTTGGAGGGCATAGGAAAAAGTGTAGCATTTGCCTTTAGAGAAAGCACAACAAGAATAACTGCCCTTTACGGCCCCAACCAGCAGAAGCAACCCAGCCAGCAGCAGCAACCCAGCCAGCAGTTGCAACCCAGCCACCAGAAGCAACCCAGCCAACACAAACAACCCAGTCAGCAGAAACAACACAACCATCACAGCCACCTCCAAGTTCCCCAACCCCTCTACCATCACATCCACCAACTCCCCAATCATCCCGTCCAACAAAATTCAATGTCAGAAGAAAAGATAGATAGATAGATGAATTGCTTTATTATGTACTGTACTGTCTTTATTTTGGTGACAAACAAGTATTGTCTTTTTAGATGAATTGGAGGTTATATGTATTGTCTTTTACTTTGGTCACAAACATGTATTGTCTTTTTAGATGAATTGGAGGTTATATGTATTGACTTTTACTTTGGTGACAAATATGTATTGTCTTTTATGTTGGTCAACTGATATGTATTTGAGGTATGATGTATTGGAGGTATTATGTGTCTTTACATTAAATGGAGGGATTATGTACTGCCTTTATTTAATAAATCAAAGTGGTTTCATCATGTTTCGGTCAAAGCTTGTACTTAGATTTGTAATATGTGCCATTAGTCATCATCATATGCCTTATTGGGTTGACCTATTTCAATATTTTTAAACCAAATGGGGGACTGATTTGAATAATCTCCACTGAATTTAACTTCATATAATGAATTTTTAAACCAAATGGGGGACTGATTTCAACATTTTGTACATTGCATTGCATAACGGATGTTACACCAACCAAAACACCTCCGCATTGTATACGTACTTTTTTTAAGCATCCAAATACATAACAGGTATTAAGCCAACTTATAACAAACACCCAAATTCACGATCTAACTAAATCAACCTAAACACAACTTGAAAATGACAAGGTCAACCACAATACAAACACACAAAGCTACAACTAACAACTTCATCATTTTCTGAATTTTCTGCAAATCCTTCACTGCATTTTCCAGCTCACTTATTCTCTTCCGAATTGTGCAATCTTTTTCATCGACATTATCTTCACAACACCACTTGAAAAAGTTACAGCAGCTCCCAATTGAAGATCCACCCTGTTATTCACCATGTTAGGGAATCTATGAACAAATGCATCAAGTCAAGTCAAGAAAACATTAACTAAGAAGGGTATACTTCAAACCTTGTAATGAGGACAACCCCAAAAATTTCTCCCAGCATTCTTCGTAGTTCTGGCCACTTTGATTACTGTAATATCACCACAGTAACAAGTAGGGATTAACCCACCTCCCCTACAAGCACCACCATGGGACGAACGAGAAGATCCTTTGACCCAACTTTTCGAAAACGAAGAACACCCTTGGGAACCCATTACCATGTCTTCCCAAACACTTCCCAATCCTCAAAGACCAATTGGGAGAAAACCAAACCCGAACCCCTCTTAATGAAAATCACTACCATTGCCATGTGAACTTTAATGAAAAACACTGTCACTGCCACATTATGAACCTAAACAGCCACGTTGCACAGATCACTCCACGCTGTCAGCTGGATCGTTAAATATTTAACGCCGTGACCAAAAAGGATTTAATTGTACACTTTTTTCACAAGTTGGGACCACATTGAACTTTTTAAAAAAGGTAGGACGGACTTGAACACTGCCCTTATAAAGAGGGACCAAAAGAGGTATTAACCCTTAAAATTAAAATGCAATAAGAGTAAACGTAATAACTTGAATGTAAAATTTGATCAATTGAGGCTAAACAAAAGAGTGAATGAATGATGTTGATAATATGAGATGATAATGTTGTTGGGGTTTAGATTTCACCGTCCTTACTTTCATGCATAAAAGAATTCATCTTCTTCATTTAATTGTTAATGTCACTCTCTAAATTACTTAGAAACCGATGTCTCAGCGTAAAAAGCCTATCCATAATTATTAGACCACAATGTTTTGCATCCCTAATAATCAATTCTGCATTACGAAAAGAAGCTTAAGACAACCAAACGTTCTATCCCTGTGTCTAGGCAATAGTCTATTTCGGTGAAATTCTCCAGATTTTGGTTCGTAGGTATTTCCCAATAACAAAGAAAGTCACACATCATGCTATGAGTGATCAAAACATAACAAGCATTGAGTAAAGGAGAAAATCACTAACAAGTAATGAAAGAAGCATAAAATATTTAAAACATGTTCAAATGCATGAAAGTTTAGAGGTTACATCTTCCCCAAGAACAAATGATTTTAGTTCTCCATTGTCATGGAGAAACTTGGTGTACAATGATGGAAGAACGAGATAAAAACCCTAGAAAGAGAAGAGGATAGCTTGTGCATGCCAAATCTGCCTCTAAATAGTCGAAAAGTGTCTTTCTGAGCTTCAGTCGTCAAAATATATGAACCCTAGGGCGTGCAAGTCCCTAAATAGATCAAAATTGGATCATGGGCCAACGTCACTGAGCTTAGCGCCCTAAGTGAGGGCAACCAGGCGCAACTACGAAGAGACTAGCCCTCAGCACCTTGGCTGAGGGCAACCAGGCGTCTTGCTCTCAAGAACCAATTGTGGTTTGAGAATTAGGTCAAACACCTAGTAAGGGGGGGGGGGTTGTGAAGAGTTTGTGAATGCAATTGAGCTTGAACTTAAAGCACGAAATTAAACATAACTAAATAGAACTGAAAGCATTGAATTAAATGCGGAAAATAGTAAAGTCAAACGGTCCTATAGGTGACTGAACGATTCTAACATGGAGACCATAAAGACCGAACGGTCCTACGAATGACCAAACAACTCTAAAGCAGAGACCGAACGGTCTCTAAACAAAGTGTGAAGAAAGGCAATGCAAGAAGGAAAGCTGGAAACCGAATGGTAGAAGCAAAACTAAAGCACAAGTAAAAGCCGAACAATACAAGGACAAATCGAACGACCCTAAGAGTAAGACCGAACGATATTAAAACAAGAACCGAAATAAATCGAACATTATGAAGTAAGTAAAGTTGAACGGAATAAAAGCAAAACCGAATGGAAATGAAAACATGGAAAACTAAACAAATGGATGTAGAACAAGGCCGAACGGTCTCTAACAATGAAGCATGTTAGAGACCGAACATTGTAAATGTAAAATCTAGCGGTATGCAGTAAATAAAGTTGAACAGTGCAACAACGGAAAAGAAGCAAAGGAAAAGTGTAAAACTGAATGTTGTTAGCTTAGACCGAACGGTCATAACAATAAAGTGTTCAGGACCGAACGGTTCAAAGCAAGCTAATAAAAACAAAGTGGGAAAACTAACACGCATAAGTCGAACGGTACTACTAACAAAAGAAACGAATGCATACAGAAAACAGTTGAACGATAATTAAGCAGTAAAATGGAAACAAGTTAAAACTTCAAGAATAACCGAACGGTAAATAAGTAACCAGTTGAAACTGAGGAAAAAAGAAAGCTGAACACATGCATCAACAATGACTAGAAAAAACCGAATGGTCTACAGTAAGGACTGTGACTGAACGATATAATAGCATTCAGACATCAAGCAAATGGAACCGAGACTAAGACTAAACTAGAAATTAAAGATTAGCCGAACGGTGGCCAAGGGTCAGGCACTCACAGACCGAACAGTTTTTCAGTGAACAACCCTTCACTAAGCGAACGATTTAAACGTAGCAAAATCAAACAACCCGAAAATGAATTTTAAGCGCAGAATGAAATGTAGTGAGGAGTGGAAGTCAAATGCAATTCAGAAACACATAGATGAATACTAAATGCAATCAAAGTTGATTGGAAATGCAACCCATAAACTAAAACGTAAATGGAATGGTGAAAACATCCCAAAAGTGCAAACGAGAATGGAAACAGTGCTTGAAAATGAGATGAACAGTAAAATCGCAAACCAGAAATGCAAGAAGGTGACGATGAACGGTGAAAATAACTTAAGGAGCAACTGTGTGCATTCCAATATGAAGAAAATATAAATGTTTGATCGGTTCAAGCTAGTAAACAACATAAAGGAAACCTCTTGGAGCTCTCTTCCTCTCCCATGGATGCATCAACCTCTCTTACAAAATGAAGGAGCCACTTTTTGGTGTGGGTGGCGGTTGCACTAAAACCTAGGGTGCTATGTCAGCTTCCCCACTTTTGGGCCTAACCTACTTTGCCAAAATTGGCCCAAAATGCACAAGTTGGTTCAAAAAGTCCTAGGCAACTAAATTACAATATAACTAAATTTAAAATGCCTATGTAGAGAGTCTTGAATTATGTGGCAACCCTTCTAATTTCCCAAAATGTACTTCCAAAATTTTCCTTGCAATCAATAATGAAAATAATGAGCTCATTCAAATTAATTAAACTAAGAATTTCTGGTTAAATTAAGCACGATTAGCAAAAATGGGGAAATACTAGACATTCAAGCACAATTCCCTGATTAAATCTAGCACAATAAGCTAAGTGAAGTGAAGAAACCCAAGATAGGGCCTAGGTGTGCTTACGAGATGAGTGGTGCTCAGTGCCCCAAATGGGGGCAAGCAGGTGCCCTTGCGAGACTTCAAACGCTGAGGGCCCCTAAAGAGGGCAACCAGCGCCCAGGGCCTTAGAAATGGGCAACCAGACGCACTGCGCCTTCTTTCTCGATGCTTTTGCTGTCTTGATAACGGTTTAAAATACCGTTATTTGTGATGTAATTTTGATACTAAATGTACCTTTTTCTGCTTATAAACTTGCTCGGAATCATGTTTTCCTGTTAAGTTTTTTGAATAAGTGAGTTGAGGTTGAATTTGATGATTTTATGACTAATTCTCCTTGTTTTGATAGAAAATGAGATAATATGGAAAGCAGGGATGAAGTGCCATGGAGATGGAGCTCAAAAAGGCCTGGAAAAGCACCAGAAGGGAGTAGTGCTCGAAGCTGGGGCGCCCTTTTTGGAGACTTGAGCGCAGGAATCAACCACTCACCGCCCGGGTGCCCTTCTTGGGGCGCTTGAGCGCGAGAAGCACGAAGCTTGGACGTCCTCTCTGAAGCTTGAGCGCAAGAAACTACCGCTCACCGCCCAGGCACCCCTTTTGGGGCGCTTGAGCGCCAGAAGCACGAAGCCTGGGCGTCATTTCTGAGGGTTGAGCGTAGAAGACCACCGCTCACCGCTCGGGCACCTTAAGTGGGGCGCTTAAGCGCCAGGGACACGGGCCTGGGCTTTGTTTCTGTTTTATCTTCGCTCTATTTAAAGGACCCAGACGTCCTATGTTTGGTATCTCTTGCTGGAGCAGCGCAACAACATATTCTTCCACTCTCTGAAGGCGGATTTGGATGCGAGAGCTTCCATCCTCTACTTTTAGGGTTTTTCTATCTCATGCTTTTCCATTATTCATCTAGTTTCATCATGTCTATGGCGAACTAAACTCTATTTGTTGTTGAGGGATGATGTAACTTTTTGAACTCTCATGTATTTGAATTGATTCTTAATAACCCATGCTTTTTCTTAATTGTTAGAGTAATTCATCTGTGCTTATTACATGCTCTATTTAACTCATTCATATCGTGATGTATGAATTGCATGAGTGCCAGGAGGTTCCTTACAATTTAGGTTCTTGTTGAATTTTCAAGGATAAGGGTATGAGTCTTGGTCGTCTTAAAGCTCTTGATCTTCATATTTAATTACTAGGAATGTTAGGAATTGCATGAACTGGTGATTGAGGATAGGCTTATTTCTCCGAGGGATCGGGTTTAGGTATTTTAGTGAGTGACGTTGACATTAATGCATAAAGAAGAATTCTTATATACATGAGAGGAAACTTGATGAAATCTAACCCGAACAACATATTCATCTCATATTAAACAACATCCGGTTATCACTGTGCTCCTCTACTATTGATCAAACTACATTCATATTTAATTTTCTGTCTTTGCATCTAAAACCAATGATCTCGTTTTCTTTAAGTCTTAACTAATCGAGTTATCACATGACTGTCTAGTGCCGAGAGTCCTTTGGGATACGATACTTGATCTTACCATTTTATATTACTCGTGTGATTCGGTACACTTGTCGATTCATTAACATGTCCCTCCTGAGTTCCAACTCCTTGATACTTTTTCTCCTCTTGCAAAACATAGCAATAACCTAAAAAATTGAGGGAATTGGTGATAAAAATCATTAAGTATAACCTTTATTCACTTATTAACAAAATTCAATTAAAACAAGAGTTTAAGCAGGCTTCAAAGTCAAAAAGGGTTAATTTAGTATCAAAATTGCATCACAAATAATGGTAATTTTAACCGTTATCATTGACATTATTGAATGAAATGATGACATATGGAAATACACTACGTACCACTCGTAATTATGATGCGAAGAAAATTCTTTGTCTGATTGGCATGGAGCATAAAAGGATACATGCTTATCCTAATGACTGCATTTTATATAGGAAAGAGTTTGACTTTTCGAAAAAATGTCCAAAATGTGGGTTATCATGATACAAATAAAAAAATAATAGTGAAGATAATGGTCAGATAGAAAAAAATGGATTTGCTTTGGAAGTAGTTTGGTACCTTCCAATTGTGCCTAGACTTAAGCGTTTGTTTGTGAATCTAAAAGATGCTAAAAACCTCAAATGACATGCATATGAGAGAAAAATTGACGGTTGCTTCGTCATCCAGCTGATTCAAAGCAATGAAAAAATATTGATCAACAATTCACCCATTTTAGTCAAGAATGTAGAAATCTTAGGCTTGGTTTAGCCATTGACGGAATGAACCCATTTGGTAATTTAAGTACCAATCACAGTTGTTGGCCAGTTATATTGATAATTTACGACTTATCTCCTGCATTGTGCATGAAGAGGAAGTACACAATGTTGTCTATGATGATACGCAGTCCAAAGCAGTCTGTAAATAACATAAATGTTTATCTAAGCCCACTAGTTGAAGACTTGAAGTTGTTGTGGGTTGATGGGGTTGAAATATTTTATGCATTCGCTTATGAAACTTTTGTGATGCGTGAAATGTTATTTTGCACTATTAATAACAACCCAACTTATGTTAATTTCTCAGGTGTCAAGGGTCATAAAGCATGTCCTATATTTAAAGAAAACACACCAGCTCGTTAATTGAAATACAGAAGGAAGACAATGTATGTTACAAAATGTCCAGACAAGAGAAGATAAGTTTTTTCCTTTGTTTAAAGAGTATCAAGGTACCACAAGGATACTCTTCAAATATGAAGAGTTTAGTGTCGATGCAAGACTTAAAGCTTGTTGGCATGAAGTCTTACGATTGCCACGTCTTAATGCAACAATTGTTAGTGGTGGCTATTCGTGAAATTTTAACCAAAAATGTTAGGTACATCATTACTCAGTTGTGTTTATTTTTCTCGTCAATTTGTAGTAAAGTCATTCATCCTACAAAGTTAGATGAACTTCAAGGCGAGATTGTTATCATCTTTTGTCAACTAGAGATGTTTTTCCCTCCATCTTTTTTTGACATCATGGTACATTTACTTGTTCATTTGGTTAGAGAAATCAAGTGTGCGGACCAATATAGTTAAGATGGATGTATCTTATTGAGCGTTATATGAAGATTTTGAAAGGGTACGTTAAAAATCAATTTCGTCCCGAAGGTTCAATGATTGAAAGGTATATTGCTGAAGCAAGTATCGAGTTTTGTTCATATTACATGACATCAATATATCCAATAGGAGTTTCTCGCACATCATGGTTGAATAAATGTTCTACAAGTAAAAGTATCCAGGTGTAGTGACGAAAGATAGTGAAGAATTGTTGCAAGCACATCTTTTTATATTGAACAAGAGGTGATCCCTTTTTTGCAAGCTTACAAAGCCATTGTGAAGAATAAAAATCCAAGACAATAAGAGAAATGGTAGTTCATGGAGCATAACAAAACATTTTTGTCTTGGTTCAAATCTAAAGTTGACAAAGAGCCTCATTCTTCTCAGACTTTGTTGTGGCTTGCAAATGGTTTAAAGTTTGATGTCGTATGTTGTACAGGTTATGAAATCAATAATTGCACATTCTATACGAAGACTTTGGATGATAAAAGCACAATACAAAATAGTGCAGTCAGTCTAAGCTGAGTCGCTCCAATTTTCCACATCAAAAGATCAAAATCTTGTACTTGGATAAATGAGATATTATGGTATAATAGAAGAGATATGAGAGGTTGATTACACTAATTTTTCTGTTCCATTGTTCAAATGTAAGTAGTTTTAAACCATTTATCATGGTACATCAAGCATCTCAGGTTTTTTTATGTCAAAGATCCTGCGTCTGATCATTGGTATGTCGCTCTTCAAGGCATAAAAAAATTGAAGTTAACAAAGACAATCTGATTAATATTCATATTGTTGACAACCATTCATTGAAAACAAAGACAAATTTGGATGACCACCGCCTACTTGACGATGTACATGCAATTCGGTCAGATCATGATGAGGGAATATACATACCAATCCATTTATTTATGTATGAATTTTAAATTTGTGCATAAGTTTTTTATCAATATTACATAAGTCTTTTTATTAATATTTCATATGACTCTTATTACATGTTTTGTTAAATTATATGATATTACATAAGTATTTTATTAATATTTCATGTTATTTATTTTGACAGATATATGGCTGACCACCCACATTCATCAGGGGATGAGGCTCCCTCATCCAGACCTACTAGAGGAGCCACCAGGTTGAGATAATTGATGGTCAAAAGAAATAGTGGTGAAAGAACACCTGTGGATGTTAATGTGAACACTAGTGTGACATCTAGCCTAAACACAGATGTCTTCATATCATACCTTGGAGTACTGGCGCGTGATAGGATTAATATTCTTACTCCATCTTTTGACCATGTGTCCGAGGTTGATCGGAACATTATATGGAACGATGTATTGGTAAGTTAATTAATATCATTTGAATTATAGTTTGTTTATATGATAATTTTGTACTGATACAACTTTATTACGATTATTGCAGATGACATTTGACATTCCAAATGTCGCAACACTTAGAAATAAGTGTTTATCATCTATTGCTGAAAAATTTCGGGGTTTAAAGACTAAGTTGACCTCGAGATATGTATTTGGAGCCAAAAAAAAATGAGTCTCCATGTGCAAAATATAAGACCATTGATGAGGTGACTTGACTGAAATTTGTAGAGAGGACATTAGAGGAATGGCAGGTTAGTAGAGTTGATATTATTCAATTCCTCATGAACAAATTTATATCATATGAACTAATTCATTATATGTGACAGGCAACAAGAACCAAAGCACAAGGAATAAGTGCCCAAAATAAAAACCCCCACCTATTATCTCGTGGTGGGTATAGGAAGCTTGAGGAGAAAATCCTCAAGCAAAGTGCAGAAGCTAGACCCTCATCTAAGGGTGGTAGCCCCCAACCTCCTTCTTCACCTTCTTAGCATGAGAAGTGGAAGTTGGCTCATTTAAAATCATTAGGAGACTACTCTTCTAAGACTGCATTGTAAGTTATCACTATTCCTAAAATAATAATATTTTGATTATACATACTACATTAAACTTTTTAAAGAATAATGGTGTTTTTTCATGTTCCAGGACTCCTTAGTTGAGTAGAGCTCCCAAGGTCAATTCACTTCAGAGGGTTGCCAGGATATTCTTACAATTGCAATTGGACAACCTAAGCTCCCTGGATGAGTGTGTGTTGTTGGTACTGAAGTAGGCATTAGAGATTATTTTGGGATTTCTTCACATCAAACTTCATATGCATACAACAAAGAATAAGAACAAAGGCTGACACAAGAGATCTCAAAAAGGCTTAGGGAAGAGATTACGACGGAGCTTAGGGCAGAATTATATGATAAAGCCACTACAGAAGTGACTGACAAAGTTATGCGCCAGTTCCAGCAACAATTTGAGAGTTATGGGATGCGCCCACAACCATCTCTAGTACAGGAACCTGTTGTGCCTCCCACAGGTAAAATTAATAAACATTTAGGTTTAATAATTTATTATTTGTATAATCTAACATTTACTCTGACAGGGAGAATTTGTATAATTTACTCTGTCTGCTATACGTTTTAGATGGTACCGGGACGATGCTTGTAGCTCGTGGAACAATGTTTCAGGTAGCGACTATTGTTCATGGTATGGAGCTATCAGAGGATGAGGTGAAGGTGTCAGTAGAAGACATTATCATACCATAAGCCTCGTTCCTCTGCCCACAGATGAGATTTTCACTGTTGCATAAGAATTCTAGTCTTTTATTGCTTGGCCTAAACACTTGGTTGGTTCGGTTTCTGACTCCCAGTATGGACTTCTACTTTATACTTCTGAATTATTGATGTCGAAACTTATCCTATTTTTTCATGTAACAATAAACGCATGGACAGGGGAAGATTCGTTTATCTGTGGACGATCCTCTTGGTGCATTGCAGTAACTTTGTGACATCACTGCAAATGAGCCTATGAAGGTTGAATATGATGCTAATCTATTTGGGAGAGGCTCTAAGGTATCATTATACCTGCATAGCCAAGATGTTAGGGAGCTTGCGTCGGGAAGAGAAGAGTTGAATACTACATTAATTCAGCTATTGATGATGTGTTGAGATTGTTGATAGGGGGAGCATTGGTTTGGCTGAACCCACAATCTCAATAATATCTGAGTTTTTGATGACAACGCATAATTAATAACACATGTGTTTTATGTGTTACATGTTCTATGCTTACATGTTATATGCGTATATGTGAACTTGATTATGTTGTTGCTGTGTTGTTCATTGCATTTCATTGTGTTATATATGTGATTTTATACATGAATGCATGACACATGTTTTTTGATGGAAAGACCACAAGCACTTACAATAATCGATTATCACTGGCAGTTGTAATGCGTCTTTTCATTTTCAGACCAGTAGTCTTTATATACCTTTGCCAAACACTTTAAAAAAGTAACTTTGCGAATTTGAGAATACAGTGCAATCTGAAGAAGTTCTCAAGTGCTAGTTCACTACTATTGTCAATTCTTGTGAATAGGAGAAGCTCGTGCTTTGTGTGTCAAAGGTTGGAGCGGTTCTCTTCAAGTTGGCAGAGCTGTTGCTTCCGGTTCGTTTGTCGAAGGCAGCTGTTCCGGTTCGTAGGAAGATTCTGACTGCATTGTTCTGGTTCGTTGGTCGAAGGAAATTGTGGTTGCTCACTTCCATTTCGTTGGTCGAAGGAAGTACGCTTCCGGTTCGTTCGTCGAAGGAAAGTTTTATCATTCTTATTGCATTCACTATATTGTAACTGTAAAACTGTTTTTAGTGAAAAAGGTTAATCACTATTCATAGTGATTAACGACTGGATGTAGAATCTTTGGATTCGAACCAGGATAAAAATCATTTGTGTGATTTTTCTACTCCCTAAATTGTTTACACTTTCTGCACATCAGTTGTTCGATAAATTTCCTCTAAGAAAACTAATTTTATAAAAAACGGACCATCTTAATTTGAGTTGTGATCGAACACCCTTTCCGCTATTTTGTAATTAATATTTCCACTGCGCAAAATCGGTACCTGTTGTTCCAACACATGACACATGTTTTTGGATGGAAAAACCACAAACTCTAATGTTGAACTTTAATTGTGTGGCAAAACAATAGTTTGAAATCAATTACATTATGAGGTGAATTGATTAAAACTCGTGTATTTGCACAAACTTTTTCAAGTGTGCTCTGAGAGTTTTTCCAAGAGAAAAGTTTCCAAAACTTTGCATAACACTGTTGCATAATCGATTGCATGCGATATGTATTCGATTAAGTTTGTTACTCTTTTGAAATCTGTTAATGCTTGATATAACTGTTACAACGATTATATTTTTAAATGTGTTGACCAAGCATTAAATGCTATTCGACTACATTAATTGTGAATTCAATTAATTACTTTGACTGCTACTATCTGTTATAATTGAATTGGTGTATTCGACTGCTTTAGTAGCAAAGTCGATTATGTTGCGTCTGATACGAGTTTGTCTATATATTGACGCGAATTTGATTTCTGTAAGGGACTTTTGTGATTATAACATTTTCGTATTCTTTTGCAGAAAAGTGAAAAGTTTACAGAAAGAGAAAAAGCTCCAAGAAACTAGTTTGACCGTGGTGATCAGCTAATTGTGATTTCTTGAAAAGAAAGAATTGCTGAGTTTTCAAAGTCTGATCTATCTGCACATTTGGGTGTCTACTGCAAGATGAGATTCTACAATCTGCTAAAGATTGGGTTGAGTTCCTTGTTGTGATTACAGGAAGAAGGACGTGTTGCGTTCTTGACTTTGAGGGTGCCTCAAAGGGCTTGGACTCCAGGAGAGAGGATTCTTGCTGCTAGTATGTTTGTGTACTGCCTATATTTTGATTAGACGGTTAGAGAGGTGTTTTACATTTTTGACGTGAGGTCTCTGTGAAAAACTTGTTGTAAAAATCTTGATCATTATAGTGCATTGACTTCCTGTGGTTGGAAGGACACTGGATGTAGGCTTGGCCGAACCAGTATAAAAACTCAGCATTTGATCTTTCTTATCCCTACTCTGTTACATTTAATCGATTATACTTTACATGCATTCGATTAAATTTTCGCTGCATTGAAAAAGTATAAAGGAATCTCTTTTGGTGAAAAATATTTTGAAAGTTTTAAATTTTATACTTCACCAATTCAATCCCCCCTCTTGGTGTGAGAAATTGAGCCATTGTATTTTAACATGGTGTAAGTCTATGAGCAATTATTTATATAAAATTGATTTATATATCTAGTATACTTATATCAAAGGTAATTTTTTATTTCAGGTATATGTTTGGTGTAAGTAACAGCTTGGGGTACAATGATGTTTATGGGTTCATTGATCCCCAAGTCACTCACGAAACAAATAATTTTGATGACATCACAACATATCTCACCAGCAACTTTGTAAGGGGGAATGACATATATTTTATTCCTTATATATCTGGGTAAGTGAATTCTGTTAACTTCAAAGTTCCAAATGTGATTTTAATATATAACAATTAAGTTATTATCAATTTCAGGCACCATTGGCAACTACTTATTGTTTCTGTACTAGAGAGCTATGTTGTGTGGTTCTACTCATTGCACAAGTCTCCTCCCAAACATATCAAACAAGAAGTTGATTGGTAAGAACCTAATGTTTGGAGTTTTTTTTTTATATAAATGAATGCTAAAGCCTTTTTTTTATATATAGTTCTATTGCAACACGTATGATGTTTGTTGGGAGATCAACTACTAACGGTAGAAAGCTTGCATGGGTTGTTCTCAAGATTTGACATATGCTAAAGCCATCAGTAGTGCAGCGAGGGGCTTTTACCGCGGTTCATTTTCATTATACGTCGCGGTTTAAGAACCGCGGCATATTCAGCCGCGGTAGTAAGTCAGACACTTTAGGCCGCGGTTATAACCGCGGTATATAACTTGAGGAATATGCCGCGGTTGTCTAGGAAACCGCTGCGTAAATTCATTTTTTAAAAAAAAAAATTAAAAAATACACTATATGCCGCGGTTCAACCGCGACATATAGACTGAAGAATATGCCGCGGTTAGTGTCAAAACCGCGGCCATATATCTCGTTTTTAACTATATGCCGCGGTTGTGGTTAGAACCGCGGCATATTCCCCTGCAGTTTTTTAAAATTGCAGGTCTGTTTTTGTGATATCCACTACCACAAAAACAGACCTGCATATAAAAACATGTACACAAATTCAATTTCAACATAACAAACACATGTTCAAATGTATTTCAACATCAAATAAAGTACAAAGTCTAAGAAAATTCTATCTAATCAAATGCATTGTTTAAATCTAAATCTAAGAGCTATTGTATAATCTAACTATATACTTCGCAGCAGCGTTCCTAATGAATAATAGTGACTTCTCAGGAACTGGTGTAGTAGTCTTGAATCTCTGCAAAAGACAATTCATTTTAATTAGTGTATATGAATTCAACATTTGTTAAAAAATCAAAATTTGTTAAAGTTAAATATTACCGTTTCCCAGCGACTTGTGATGTGAGAACGAACAATATGGGTCATCCAATACATTACATAGTATCCACACTCATATGACCCATTTTGTCTGTTACACTACAATATATCATCACAGTTGATAATAGTTAGTGAATAACATTTGTTATAAAACAATTATAACAAAGTATGACTTTAGCATATGTCAAACCTTGAGAGAAATCCAAGCAATCTTTCTACTATTAACAATTGATCTCCCACCCATCATCATAGTTGCTGGAATAGAACTGTATATAAAAAAAGGTTTTAGCATTCAGTTATATAACAAAGAAAGTCCAAACATTGAGGTTCTTACCAATCAATTGCTTGTTTGAGTTGTGGGGGAGGAGGCCTGTGCAATGAGCAGAACCACAAAGCATAGTTGTCTTGCATAGACATAACAAGAAGTTGCCAATGGCGCCTGAAATTCATAATAACGTAACTATTAAATATTAAAATCACATATGGAACATTATTATGTTAACAAAGTTCACTTACCCGGATATATAAGGCAAAAAGTATATTTTTTTGCCCCTTCCAAAACTCCTTATTAGACTCATGTTGATATGCTCAAAATCATTTGATTCATGAATTGATTGGGGATCAATGAATCCATAATCATCAGAACGCCCCAACTTATTACTGACCCCAGACATATACCTGAAATCAAAAATTAACTTTGATATAAGGATACTTGATATATAAATCATTTTTATATATAAATAATTGGTCATAAACTTACATCGTCCATAGTTGAATAATTGTAATATTCAACTCTTGTGTTCCCGACGCAAGCTCACGGACATCTTGGCTATTAAGGTATATTGGGACCTCAGAGCCATGCCCAAATACATTAGCATCATACCCAACCTCCAAAGGATTATCATCAAGGATGTCAGCAAGTAGATGCAATGAAGAAAGAGGGTCATCCTCAGATAGAGGAATCTTCTGTTGTGCCTGCGTCTGTTGTTACATGAAAAGATAAGATAAGTTTTGACATCAAAAACCTTTAAAATTGAGAAGTGTAAAGAAGAATTTTATACCGAGGGGTCAGAAACTGGTTTAACCAAAAATTTAGGCCAAGTGATAAACGACTTATATGCTTGTTCCACAGTGAAAATCTCTTCCGTGGACAGTGGAACCGAGGCATCTGGTATGATCATTTCATCCACTGAGACCTTCACCTCATCCTCTAATAGTTGCATACCATGACATACAGTCGCTGACCTAAACTCTGTTCCACGAGCTACCAGCACCATCTCAGTATCTTCTAAAATGTATAGCAGACATGGACTACCATCGTCCATGTCATCCTCTGGGATGGCTGATGCGGAACAACTTCCTTTGCCGCTTCTTCCTGTCAGAGTAAATGTTAGATTATACAAGAGATAGAAATAATTGCATATAAATGTTTATTAAGTTTACCTGTGGGAGGGGGAGGGATAACCTGTTCCTCTATAGGAGACTGCACCGGGCGCATGCTCTGAAACTGCTCCTGGTATAGCATCTGGAATTCAGCCCTCACCTCGGCCCTGATCTCCTGTATAAGGTCTTGTCGGACTTTTTTTGTGATCTCTTCTGTCATCCTTTGTGTATCGCTGTATGAATATGAAGGCTGACGAGAAGAGCTCCCAAAATAATCTGTAATTCCTACTCCAGGACCTGTAGCACGTACACGTCCAGGGTGCTCAGGTCGTCCAATTGCAGCAGCAAGAATATCCTGGCGACCCTCTGGAGTGAATTGGCCTTGGGAGCTCTGCTCAACCAAGGCGTCCTGTAACATTACAAAACACCATTATTCTTTAAATAGTTTAATGTAGTATGTATAATGACAATATTTATTATTTTAGGAACAGTGATAACTTACAATTTTTTCAGAAATCTCTCGTGCAGTGTCGGAAGAGTAGGTGCCCGATGGTCGCATACGGGCCAACTTCCATTTCTCATGTCTAGACGGTGGAGAAGGAGGCTGAGGAGGGCTACCACTCTGAGATGGTGGTATAGCATCTGCCTTTTGCTTGAGGATTTTCTCCTCAAGCTTCCTATACCCACCACGAGATAATAGGTGGGGGTTTTTGTTCTGAGCACTTGTTCCTTGTGCTTTGCTTCTAATTGCCTGTCACATACACATTAATTAATCAGTTCATATGATATATATTTGTTAATGAGGAATTGAATAATATGAACTACACTAACCTGCCATTCCTCTGACATCCGACTCTCTTTAAAAAGCCGCCAAGTCTCCTCATCAATGGACTTATATGAACTACATGGACTTTTATGTTTAAGGTGTCCAAAGATGTACCTTGATGTCAACTTTCTTTTAAAGTTTCTGAAATTTTCTACAATAGTTGACAAACACTTATTTCTAAGTGTTGGGACATTTGGAATGTCAAATGTCATCTGAAAAAAACATAATAAAGTTGTATTAGTCTCGATACACATTAGCCTCGAAGGATCTTTGACATAAAAAACTTGAGTTGCTTGATGTACCATGATAAACGGTTCGTCTCGATAACCCACCTTGCGAAAATTAACCAGTGTCATACCCGAGTCATCTATTTTCACACCACTCTTATTGTTAAACCACTTACACTTGAACAATGGAACAGAAAACTTGGTGTAATCAACCTCCCATATCTCTTCTATTATACCATAATATCTCATTGATCCAAGTACAGGAGATTGATCTTTTGATGTGGAAAATTGAAGTGACTCAGCTTCTAAACTGACTCCACTATTTTGTACTGTGCTTTTATCATCCAAAGTCTTCGTATAGAATGTGCAATTATTGACTTCATAACCTATACAACCATGTTGTTCGAGGAACTCCTATTGGATTCGTTGATGTCATGTAATCTGAACAAAACTCGATACTTTCTTCAGCAATATACCTTTCAATCATCGAACCTTCAAGACGATATGGATTTTTAACGTACCCTTTCAAAATCTTCATATAACGCTCAATAGGATACATCCATCTTAAGTATACCGGTCCGCACAACTTGATTTCTCTAACCAAATGAACAAGTAAATGTACCATGATGTCAAAAAAAGATGGAGGGAAAAACATCTCTAATTGACACAAGATGATAACAATCTCGCCTTGAAGTTCATCTAACTTTGTAGGATCGATGGCTTTACTACATATTGACGAGAAAAATGAACACAACCTGTTTATGGTGTGCCTAACATTTTTGGGCAAAATTCCACGAATAGCCACCGGTAACAACTGTTGCATTAAGACGTGACAATCGTGAGACTTCGTGCCTAACATTTTCTGCTCCAACATCGCGGATCATGTCCTCCAATTTGTCTTCATCCGGTCGATCTTCTTCCATGGCGGAATCAGTAACATTTACACTTTGAGAGTCAGTGGGAAAATCCATTTCTTCGCCGTGCTAGATCCATGTTGTATAGCATCTTAGAAAACCATCACATATAAGATGTTCTCTAATTTGAGTTGCGTTCAACTTTCTCCCATTCAAACAGTTCACACAAGGACATCTAAACTTCACTTCATCATCAGTTCTCCCCTCATTACGTTGCGCAAATTGTATAAATTCCTCTACACCTCTCTCGTACTCAGCACTAATACGTGGTAAATTAATCCAATTTCGATCCATATTCCTAAATATTACATAAAAAGATAAGCTACTAAAAATCAAACTTACAATTTCATACATATCATTGAAACTTAGTGAATAATATTTTAAGGTTTATAAATAATACAAGAACTACAACACACATTACCAAAACTATAGCAAAAACCATACCATACATTACCAAAACTATAGCAATTTCATGCATTACCAAAATTAAAGCTTACCAAAACTATACAAACTTCATACATTACCAAAACTATAACATTATGCAAAAACTAATGAAGAAATCACGTTAAGAATGCAAAAGGGCATAAATACCTCGAAGACGAACGGCGAAAACGCTTGGTGCAAAGAAAACGAAATCGCAGCGGAGAGGGAATGACGCGTTTCAAACGATTTTGATCGGCTAAAACTGTTTTTGCTCGTCAAAAATGAATAATGACCGAACAATATAAGGTTTAAACGGTGAAAAATGAGCAAACGGAGATGAATAGAGTCGGAGGGAGCGAAAATCGCGAAACAGAGACGCGAGGAAGACGACACTGTTCCAAGTTTTGAACCGCGGTTAAGTATTGAACCGCGGTATAAGAGGGGTATATGCCGCGGTTTAACTCCCAACCGCGGCATATACTAATTTAAAAAATTATCCTAAATGGCATTTTTGAAATTATTTTCAAACTATATGCCGCGGTTCAGCGGGCAACCGCGGCATATACATCGAAATATTTCAAATATATATTAAACTAATTTCAGATAAGAGAATATGTCGCGGTTGCTCGTAGAACCGCGGCATATACCCCTGTAACGTGCTGAACACAACTGTCTCCCCAACTGCCTTCTAGGGAATTTCAGAAGTTACAGGGGGTATATGCCGTGGTCGTCTAGAGAACCGCGGCATATACCCTTGTAACTTTTCAAATTCTCTGACCCAGTCAGCACCTGCAATAAATTGGCAGGGGTATATGCCGCGGTTGTCCAGAGAACCGCGGCATATACTCTGTTATTTAATTTTTTATTCATACGTGGCGTCAAAGGCAATGGTTGACTGGAGTATATGCCGCGGTTTGGAGTAGAACCGCGGCATATATGTTCGATTTATTTACAAAACTGCCACCGCGCACCATTATGCTGCGGTTTCCGTTGAACCGTGGCATAATGTGCGCTGTAAAAACCCAATTTTTTACTAGTGCATATGTTCTTATAGTTGTTTTGTTTTAACGATTTTCACTAACTATTTACAGTTGTGTGGATATATTAGTGTAACAGAAAGAGTGGGTCATATGAGTGCGGATACTACGTAATGTATTGGATGACCCACATTATTTGTGCCCATATCATAAGAGCTTGGGAAACGGTAATATTTAGATTTAATGAATTTTGTTTTTCTCCATCATTTGGAATTCATATAAACTAATTAATATCATGTGTCTTGTGCAGAGATTCAAGACTCCTACTCCACTTCCTAAGAAGCCACTTACATGCCTAAGAAAGGCACTTGCAAAATATTTAATTACATTATTCAATAGTTCATAGTTATTAGGATTTTAAAATACATTAGCACATGTTGATTTTGTTGTTATTAATTAGACTTTGTACATTATCCTTTAAACATTATGTGATGTAAATATTGACTATTGTGTTGAATCTATGTTGTTATTATATTGTTTGATATGCATGTTTGTTTTTGTGATAGTGGATATAAAAAAAACAGACCTGCTATTAAAAAAAATTGAAGGACAATAGGCCTCGGTTGTAGCCAAAACCAAGGTAGAAAACCTATGTATGGCTTCGCATTCAACCACAATCGATGCCATAGGGTGCACGAGAATTTTTCTTAAAAAAAATAGGGCTTTGGCAGCGGTTGAAGCTAGAACCACTGCCATAAGTCTACGTTATTACCTCAGTTGAACCGAGGTAATAACCCCTTCCCCCCTCTTTTTTTTTCTTCCTTACTACTTCGGTTGCTGATGAACCGAGGCAGTACCTTTTGAGATATTACATGGGTTGAAACCGAGGCCAAAAGTTCCCCACCTTTTTACCTCGCCGACATATGCCTCGGCTCGACAGCCAAATCATATTGTCAAAAACAACCGTTGTCGTTTCCCTTCGTTGCACTAGTGGATAAAACATCCATCACAAAGCAATTTTGTATGATACAATCGATTACATTGATGTTGTAATCAATTGAACTCATAAGATAGCTTATATTCATTTGAATTTAGTATAAATACTCTAATATCTATTTGTCATATACATTTTATATATTGTTTCAAACTGATAAATTGAGCTCTGTTACACACTTTAACATCAATCATGTACTGCTCATACAATGTTATAGTGCTCACATCTCTTTGTGATAGGGCAGCATCATATTTTTTAATGGTCCGTAAGTATTTTTTTATGTTCTTTATGACATGCTTATTTCCATGTTACTTGTTTTGCCATTTTTTTGCTAATGCTCAAAGGGAGAGAGTAACTGGAAAACATGTTTCTTGTTGGTCATCATAAAAAAAGGGAGAGATTCTTGATAAGGGGAGTTATCTTACCCTTTATATCTGTGTTTTTAATGATGAACAAAAAAATGGCATAACTATTGCTTTATCATTATTATGATTGTGCTTCATATATGAATTCATTGTTTGTAAATGAATCAAATGAACATGTCATTTATGGTAGAAATAATCGGTTAAGTAATGTATATAACTTGTTAGATTTCTCCAAATATCATTGTATGCTTAACAAGGGCAAATGGTTGTGTACTGATCGATTAAGAATGACAATATATGTTTCATTAGTGTACTGATCTAGTCATAAGTTTCATAATCGGTTAAGTATGTTTTATATGTCAAAAGCTATTTCATTTAATAGCCTGAACTATTTTAACGGTCAAATGAATTTATTGCTGGCTAATGAGAATTATATAATTGATTATGTGTTGTATAATCTGTTAAATCAAAATAGAAGCAAACCTAAGACAATTTGTTAAAGTAGATGGAAAAACTTAACAAATTACATATGTTTAGTAATCAATTATATTGCGTTACACTAGTAAAAAATTGGGTTTTTACAGCGCACATTATGCCACGGTTCAACGAAAACCGCAGCATAATGGTGCGCGGTGGCAGTTTTGTAAATAAATCGAACATATATGCCGCGGTTCTGCTCCAAACCGCGGCATATACTCCAGTCAACCATTGCCTTTGACGCCACGTATGAATAAAAAATTAAATAACAGAGTATATGCCGCGGTTCTCTGGACAACCGCGGCATATACCCCTGCCAATTTATTGCAGGTGCTGACTAGGTCAGAGAATTTGAAAAGTTACAAGGGTATATACCCCCTTTAACTTCTCAACTTCTCTGCCAGTCAGAGAATTTCAGAAAAACAATAGTGTCCAAAATGTGGCTTATCACGATACAAGTCAAAAAACAATAGTGAAGATAATGGTCAGATAGAAAAAAATGGATCTGCTTTGAAAGTAGTTTGGTACCTTCTGATGAGTCAATATTTTATTCACTTCACTTAGTTTATTGTACCGAATTTAATCGGGGAATTGTGCTTAAATGTCCGGTATTTTCCCGTTTTTGATAATTGTGCTTAATTTGACCAAAAATTCTTATTTTAATTAATTTGAATTATTTGAGCTAATTATTTGCATTATTAATTGTAGGGAAATTGTTGGATAATATTTGGGACATTTGGAGGTGAAAAGAAATACCACATCAATTATGTTTTAAAATAAATGAGAGAGGGGGTGTGGATTTCATCTTATTTAGGGGTGCACATGGAGATGGGCCGAAATTAAGAGCACATGCTAGAATCAATTTTGGAGCTGCATGGAGTGAGTAGAGTCACGGGCTGAATCCAGAAGCAACATCCAGCCGCGGAGAATGGGAAGCAGTTTGGGGGTGCATCCAGCACAGATCCAGTGGCTTTCATTTTTCCAGAGTGGTGTGTGCATGGAGAGAAAAGGCTCAGCAGCAGCACACGGCCCATGAGCAAAGAGGAAGCAGCTAGCATTAAAGTGGTGTGACAATGAAAAAAAAAGGTTCACGGTCCTGCTGCCAGCATCTTTGGAGGGGTGAACAAAGAGAACAACACGTGCAACAGCCACCGAGAGCAATCCACGCGTCCACTAAGTCCAGCAGTTGAAGCAGCAACACGTGTGCAGCAGGTCCAGCATCCAAGGAGCGTCCACGTCCAGCTGAAGCAAGGAAGCACGCGGCCCACAGAGAAGCACACGGTCCAGACAATGGAGAAAAAGCACGCGGAAAATGGCACCGAGCTGAAGGGGGTGTGGATTTCATCTTATGCATGGGGTGCACACGCCACGCGGCCCAAAGCACACATCAACACACGCGGAAGCAGCGTCGCTGAGAAGTATGCGGGGAGAGAATGGGAGGTGCACGAAGGGCTTCACCACGCTCCTGCATCACCACAGCCCAACATGTTTCTTCAATTCCCAGCAGCTTGGGGTGTGCACGGGGGGAACAGAAAGGTCCACCCTTCTCGGTCCAGCAACACTGGAGAGCACACGCTGGCAGAGAGGAGCTAAAAAAAGGAGGTGACCTAGGAGGGAGGAGCGCGTTCGTCCAGCAGGAGAGCAGCCGCCACTTAAAGAAAGAAGATTTTTCTTTCTTAGTTTTTTTTTGGTTGAACCATGTTTATGCTGTTGGATTTTGGATGAATGAGAATGGAAAGCTCCATGTTAATTTCATTTTACTGCGCATTGTTTTTTTTTATTTTGGTTCATACACTTGTTATTGAAGTTTTAGTCTATCTTTGTATTGTCCAACGTTGCACGGTGATTGATTTTTAATTTCTTTCTTGGAAATAAGCAAGTAGCTGCCACGTCCTTGATGGAGAGCTCCAAAGCCGAGTTACATGTAGCAGGAGGCACATGGGTGATTTACTTTTTGGAGGGTGCTTCATGATTGGAAAGGCAAAGTGCATTTTCTTTTAGCTGGCAACGGTGCACACAGTTACGGTTTGGAGGGAAATATTTTTTTATTCACATTCAGCTTTCTTTTAGAATAGGAGGCCCTGACTCGGCTTGCAAGAGGAAGCGGTGATGCTGGCTGGAAGAATGTGAATACGGTGACAGTTTTTTTTTTAGTACTTTTGCACATGATGAATATGCATTGATAGATTAATACAATCAACATTTTATTTTTTTAGTTAGTTCACTCATTGCAATTCCAATAGCATTAGATGTGTTGCTGAATTATCTGTGCATTTCAATTGGTCAAGCAATTTGGCATTTTATTTGTTCCTGGTGCAATGTGTATTTAAGTTTTTAGCTTAAGCGTTAACGTCTCAATACCGTTAGATGAGTTTCTTTGTTAGATGAGTTTGTTTATTATCTTTGGAATTTTAATTAATTTACACACCTTGCTTGCTTTAGAGACCGTTCGGTCTCAATGTAGAAATTGTTCGGTCTCAATGTAGGATCGTTCGGTCTTCATGCTTTGTTTATTTAATTCAATGTTTTCAATTATGTTCGGTTGAATTTAATTTTCAGTTTTAATTTAGTTTATTTACAATCACAAAAACACTTTCAAAACCCCCTACGTGTTTGACCTAAGACTCGAACCACATTTGGTCCTTGAGAGACGACCTAGGAGTCACTTCCTAGTTTATACTGCATTCTTTTATGCACAACTTTTGTGAGAGGTGCGACCCTCTCATCAAAATGGCGCCGCTGCCGGGGACCAACGATTCGGTCTTAGGTCTTTTGTTGTGTTAGTGTGTGTTGTGTTTTGTCTTGTCTTGTGATGTGATGTTTTGTTTTGTTTGTACGTGTCGCATGTTCAATTGTGTTGTGTTTTGTTTGTTTCGTAATTTTTAGCATCCCTTTCTACCTTTCCCCTTCTCTTTCCATGTCTACCTATTTTGATTTTGTGAATACTGCTTATTCTGCCAGTGCCTCTGATTATGATTCTCCTTCTGCACGTTACTTTGATTGTGATTCATATTCTGCTGATTTGTATGTTGAGAGCAATATGGCTCATCCTCCGACTTTTGAGAGTTCTCTTTGGGAACCGGTTCCACCTACTGAGGATGATGTTCATTGCGTTCTCAAGACTGGACTGATACATTTGCTGCCTAAGTTTCATGGTTTTGCAGGTGAATGCCCACACAGACATTTAGAGGAATTCCACAACATTTGCTCTTCAATGAAGCCTCCACATGTACCGGTTGATCACATGTTCTTAAGGGCATTCCCACATTCATTACAAGAAGCAGCAAGGGATTGGCTGTATTGTCTTCCTCCAGGATCTATCACTTCTTGGGAAGATCTTAAGCATATGTTCTTGGATGAATTCTTCCCCGCTCAGTATGGTTACAGCAACGATCCTGGATGGAATGACCCTAGTTTGGGATGGTATGATGCTCCACAGCAATATCAGGAAGCACCATCTCAGAATGCTTGTATGCCTCCGCCAGTCCAGCAATAACAACAGCTACAACTTTATGAGTCTGCCCAGATAGCTCCTCAACCTTCTACTTTTGAGCTTACATTGCAGGAGTTGTTGGAGCAGATGACCATGCAGAACCTTCAGTTTCAGCAAGAGAACAGAGCACACCTTCAATGTTTGAGCAATCAGATAGGGCAGATGACCACTCAACTCAATCAGGAACAGTCTCAAGATTTAGAGGAATCACCATTTCAGACTATTCTAATTCCTGATGATGATAGTGGCATCAACATAGAAGATGGGGAGAAGAGTCATGAGCGTATTGTTGCGCCACCTACTTTCCCATCGCCCTATGGCCCCACTCTTGCACCTGAGGAGACTGCTGAAGATCTTGAGGACCAGGCAGGTATAAGCAGTAATTTTGAATCAGGTAGACAATTTTCATCTTCCACCACTTTTCCGATCTTTAGGGAAGTGGAGGAAAACATACCTAATTTTGACTATGCTATCCATGATTATGATGTTGATGGGTATGTTATTGATGATTATATTGTTGATGAGAATGCTTTTAATTTTCCCTCTCTGCATGATGAGAAACCACTTTTGCCATCATATCTGAATACTTCTCATCCATGCACTGAACATGAATCTGAGTCTGTGGTTGATAATGTTTCTGAAATTGAAATTGATTCATGTTCTGAAGATGTATCTGAGGTTCAGCCTGTCACACTGGGATTGGGTGTTATACCCCTGCATGTAATTTCTGTAGAGCCACATTACACTAACCATGTTGCAGGAGGTACACATGAATTTGACCAACATGCACCCACAGTGGAAGAAAAAGGTGCTTACATACACAACAGTTTCAACATCAATAAGCACCAGCTGAACCCGCTCATCAACAATCACTTCTTAGATCCAGCTATGGAAGACATTTCCCTGCTAGATCAAATCTGGAGGATGAAGCAATTCTTCCTAAAAACTTCCTGGTTGAACCTTAAGGTGGAAGACATCTCCCTGAAAGTCCAAAATTGGCAACTACCACCATGATCAGGGAAGTTTCCTTTCTCTCTTCTCCCCCTTTCCCTACTTTTATTGCACTTGTCCATGATCTGTTGACTGTTATGATTTCTGATCTTATGCTTATGACACATTGAGGACACTGTGTAGTTTAAGTGTGGTCTATTGGGGGAGATTTTTATTTTTCTTTGTTAGTTTTTGTTTTCTTGGTTAAATTTTTTCTTTTCTAGGTTATTTTTGTCGTGTCTTGTATACAGTTTTACATGTTTCTCTTGAATTCTGGATTGTGGTTAGGTTGTCAATTTTCCTTCACTTCATTGATACTCTGAGATGTTGGATTCCTTGCTTTTCTTTGCTTGGAAGATGATCATGATGTTTGAGAGTTGAATTGATTGTGACACAAATGCCCTGTGTGAGAATTTGAGCCACTTTATGTTCTTTCTTGTGTGTGATATGTCTCTTGATTGCTTGCACATATGCCTTGGCTTGACTCTTGTTGAAAATTCTTGATTGATATGCATGTTTGGAAGTGATAAAGGCAGTTTTGTTCTTGAGCCTCTCTAGCCAAATAAGCCTACCTTATTGTGATCCTTTGATAACCCTTTTGAGCCTGTACTTTCCCCATTTCTTTGTTTTGAAGCTCATACACTAGCCCTAAGTGAAAAACCATGTTTAACTTAACCTTAGGGAATTTTGGAGCTTTCGAAGTGTTTTGGGAACAAGTGTGGTCTTCCTGGGGATTCTGATGAATTGGCTAGTTGGTTCCTCTTGTTTTGTTTCGTAAATATATGTGTATCTTATCTCTTGAAATTGTGTGCTGAATAGAGAAAAGAAAAGAGACAGGATGAAAAAAAAGAGAGCAGAAAAATAGTGAAAAAAAATGTGAATAATTGTGAATAATGGAGTCAAGAAGAGGATGAAATTAGAGGTTGTGGGTGTGTTTGAATGTGTTTACACTTGTTCCCCATTGCTCCTCTGTTCCTTATGGTTTGTAGCTTCTTATCCAGATATATCCTGCCTTGTCCTTGGCCCCATTACAACCATGAAAAGACCTTTTGATTTGAACATGCGTATGTGCTTGAGTGTTGATATTAGAGGCTTGCCAAGTCTGTTGTTGTTTGCTTTCTTGAGTGCATTAGTTGAAATTGCTTACCGTAGACACTTGAGAGAAACACTGATAGTGCATCTGTGAGGTTCTGTTGCTTTTGATTCACCTCTTGAGCTGATTGATCATTTTGCCATGTCTTGAATTGCTTGGATGATTTCATGAGTATCTGCTTTCTCTGATTGATTCTGTGTTGGATATTGTCTACTTCCTTTCTTTGTCCAGATTTCTTGAGGAATGTGTAATTCTGTTTGTTTCCTTGTGAGTCTTTACTTTCTGTGTGTCGACGTTGTGTCACCTTCTTAAAAGTCCTTTGAACTATTCCCTGATTCGCGTCTTCATTTTGCCCAGGAGTGCAAAAGACTAAGTGTGGTCTATTTTGATGAGTCAATATTTTATTCACTTCACTTAGTTTATTGTACCGAATTTAATCGGGGAATTGTGCTTAAATGTCCGGTATTTTCCCGTTTTTGATAATTGTGCTTAATTTGACCAAAAATTCTTATTTTAATTAATTTGGATTATTTGAGCAAATTATTTGCATTATTAATTTCAGGGAAAATGTTGGAAATACAATTTGGAATATTTGGAGTTCAAAAGAAAATGTCACATCAATTTTATTTTAAGCTAAGATGAGAGAGAGGTGTGGATTTCATTTTTATTTTTTTGCTATGCACACATATAGGGACTTCATTTATTGGAAAAGAAGAGCGGGCCCATGGACAAATTAAAATTGGTCCAGCACTTGGTGGCAGCATAATCCCGTCCAGCAGAAGAAAGAAGCTGAAACACAGCGGCCCACATGAGAAGCAGCCACATTCATTCATTTTCCAGCAGCACACCGTGGCCCATGAGGATTTGTGACATCCAGCAATTGGAGCAGCCATGCGTCCAAGTCTAGCAGGGGTGTGTCAGTAGGAAGAAAGCCTCCACGGTCCAGCAAGCTTTGAGGAAGCCGCTACGTCCAGCTGCCACACACGCACTGCTGCCAAGCCCATAAAATCCAGCAGCTTTGGAGTGCACGGGAGGCAGCAACATTCCACGGCCCAACAGAGAAGAGAGGCACACAGCTGAAAGGAGAAAAGGGGTCTAGTTCATTAAAGCACGTGGACAACAAAAGTAGCAGCATGGGTGGCAAAGAGAAGAAACATCCAGCAGCTCCAGCAATTTGAATTGGGTTTGGCTTCCAGCACATTCAACCATGTGAAGAGGTGGCATCCAGCAGCTTGAGAGGTCCAGGAGGTGCAAAGAGAAATTAAAAAGCAACCAGAGGAAGCGGTAATAAAAGTGGAGTCTCCAGCCGCAACCTAGAGGTAGCAGGAGAGAAGGGAATGACCGAGAGAAAGGAGAGACGTTACGGAAAAGAGGAGAAGAAGGAGGAAGAATTGATTTTGGCTTGAAAAAGCTGAGCTGCCACCGAGAGGAGAGTGGATCTGGAGAAAGAAAGCAAGCATGGAGGTTCCAGTAGCCACCTTGGGGGAGATTTATTTTTGGTGTAGGGAATGAACACGGAGGGAGAAAATTGATTACAGCCAAAATGTAGGTCCAGATGCTTGGAGAAAGTGATGTCTCAGCCTATTTATTTTATTTGATTCCACGTAACCTTGCTTTTGGTAGGTACAGGGTCTTTTCATTCAACCTTTAGAGAATGTGCACATGGTTAAAGCTCAATACAATGTGCTGGAAAAATCAGAGAGCTCCAATAGATTCTTCAATTTGTCTTTAACTCTTGGACCGATAATTGTTTTCTTTTATTCTCTATATTGAAATGCTTTTAGGGTAAAATGTTTACTAAATTACATCATTCTACTGTTCAAGCACGTTTTTATTATTGTTTCCGCTGGTGATGTGCCCATCTAGATGACTAGAACGTACAATTTCTTTGTTAGCTGAAGGTCCCAATTTAATAGTTTTAGATGAGTTGCTTTATTTAACTGTTACGTTCAATCGGTGCTTTCAAGTTAACACAAGTTCGGTTTTTAATTTGCTTAAAAGTAGCTTGCTTTTAATTATTTAATTTTCTTTGGATTGAATACATGGATGTGTCACGGCTAAGGAGGTAGTTCTTTATAAGCATTTGCAATGTTTAATTTCTTTTGGTAGATGAATGGGTCATAAGTTTTATTTTCTTTCATTTTACTTTTTTTTTAAATTTTACTTCAACGCTTTTAATTTTTACCGCAACCAAAAAAAAAAAAAAAACAATCTTTCAAAATCCCCCCTCACAATGTGTTTGATCTGAGACTGAACCACATTTGGTCCTTGAGAGACGACCTAGGAGTCACTTCCTAGTAACTATACTGCATTCTTTTATGCACAACTTTTGTGGGAGGTGCGACCCTCTCACCAAAATGGCGCCGTTGCCGGGGACCAACGATTCACTTCACTTCATTTTGATGAGTCAATATTTTATTCACTTCACTTAGTTTATTGTACCGAATTTAATCGGGGAATTGTGCTTAAATGTCCGGTATTTTCCCGTTTTTGATAATTGTGCTTAATTTGACCAAAAATTCTTATTTTAATTAATTTGAATTATTTGAGCTAATTATTTGCATTATTAATTGTAGGGAAATTGTTGGATAATATTTGGGACATTTGGAGGTGAAAAGAAATACCACATCAATTATGTTTTAAAATAAATGAGAGAGGGGGTGTGGATTTCATCTTATTTAGGGGTGCACATGGAGATGGGCCGAAATTAAGAGCACATGCTAGAATCAATTTTGGAGCTGCATGGAGTGAGTAGAGTCACGGGCTGAATCCAGAAGCAACATCCAGCCGCGGAGAATGGGAAGCAGTTTGGGGGTGCATCCAGCACAGATCCAGTGGCTTTCATTTTTCCAGAGTGGTGTGTGCATGGAGAGAAAAGGCTCAGCAGCAGCACACGACCCATGAGCAAAGAGGAAGCAGCTAGCATTAAAGTGGTGTGACAATGAGAAAAAAAGGTTCACGGTCCTGCTGCCAGCATCTTTGGAGGGGTGAACAAAGAGGACAACACGTGCAACAGCCACCGAGAGCAATCCACGCGTCCACTAAGTCCAGCAGGAGAAGCAGCAACACGTGTGCAGCAGGTCCAGCATCCAAGGAGCGTCCACGTCCAGCTGAAGCAAGGAAGCACGCGGCCCACAGAGAAGCACACGGTCCAGACAATGGAGAAAAAGCACGCGGAAAATGGCACCGAGCTGAAGGGGGTGTGGATTTCATCTTATGCATGGGGTGCACACGCCACGCGGCCCAAAGCACACATCAACACACGCGGAAGCAGCGTCGCTGAGAAGTATGCGGGGAGAGAATGGGAGGTGCACGAAGGGCTTCACCACGCTCCTGCATCACCACAGCCCAACATGTTTCTTCAATTCCCAGCAGCTTGGGGTGTGCACGGGGGGAACAGAAAGGTCCACCCTTCTCGGTCCAGCAACACTGGAGAGCACACGCTGGCAGAGAGGAGCTAAAAAAAGGAGGTGACCTAGGAGGGAGGAGCGCGTTCGTCCAGCAGGAGAGCAGCCGCCACTTAAAGAAAGAAGATTTTTCTTTCTTAGTTTTTTTTTGGTTGAACCATGTTTATGCAGTTGGATTTTGGATGAATGAGAATGGAAAGCTCCATGTTAATTTCATTTTACTGCGCATTGTTTTTTTTTATTTTGGTTCATACACTTGTTATTGAAGTTTTAGTCTATCTTTGTATTGTCCAACGTTGCACGGTGATTGATTTTTAATTTCTTTCTTGGAAATAAGCAAGTAGCTGCCACGTCCTTGATGGAGAGCTCCAAAGCCGAGTTACATGTAGCAGGAGGCACATGGGTGATTTACTTTTTGGAGGGTGCTTCATGATTGGAAAGGCAAAGTGCATTTTCTTTTAGCTGGCAACGGTGCACACAGTTACGGTTTGGAGGGAAATATTTTTTTATTCACATTCAGCTTTCTTTTAGAATAGGAGGCCCTGACTCGGCTTGCAAGAGGAAGCGGTGATGCTGGCTGGAAGAATGTGAATACGGTGACAGTTTTTTTTTTAGTACTTTTGCACATGATGAATATGCATTGATAGATTAATACAATCAACATTTTATTTTTTTAGTTAGTTCACTCATTGCAATTCCAATAGCATTAGATGTGTTGCTGAATTATCTGTGCATTTCAATTGGTCAAGCAATTTGGCATTTTATTTGTTCCTGGTGCAATGTGTATTTAAGTTTTTAGCTTAAGCGTTAACGTCTCAATACCGTTAGATGAGTTTCTTTGTTAGATGAGTTTGTTTATTATCTTTGGAATTTTAATTAATTTACACACCTTGCTTGCTTTAGAGACCGTTCGGTCTCAATGTAGAAATTGTTCGGTCTCAATGTAGGATCGTTCGGTCTTCATGCTTTGTTTATTTAATTCAATGTTTTCAATTATGTTCGGTTGAATTTAATTTTCAGTTTTAATTTAGTTTATTTACAATCACAAAAACACTTTCAAAACCCCCTACGTGTTTGACCTAAGACTCGAACCACATTTGGTCCTTGAGAGACGACCTAGGAGTCACTTCCTAGTTTATACTGCATTCTTTTATGCACAACTTTTGTGAGAGGTGCGACCCTCTCATCACCTTCCAATAGTGCCCAGACTTAAGCGTTTGTTTGCGAATCCCAAAGATGCTAAAAATCTTAGATGGCATGCAGATGAGAGAAAAATTGACGGGCTGCTTCGTCATCCAGCTGATTCAAAGCAATGGAAAAATATTGATCGACAATTCCCCGAATTTGGTAAAGAGTGTAGAAATCTTAGGCTTGGTTTAGCCACTGATGGAATGAACCCATTTGGTAATCTGAGTACCAATCACAGTTGTTGGCCAGTTATATTGATAATTTATAACTTATCTCCTGCATTGTGCATGAAGAGGAAGTACATGATGTTGTCTATGATGATATCTGGTCCAAAGCAGCCTGGAAATGACATAGATGTTTATCTAAGCCCACTAGTTGAAGACTTGAAGGTTTTGTGGGTTGATGGGGTTGAAATATTTGATGCATTCGCTTCAGAGACTTTTATGATGCGTGCAATGTTATTTTGCACCATTAATGACTTTCCTGCTTATGGTAATTTGTCAGGATACAGTGTCAAGGGTCATAAAGCGTGTCCTATATGTGAAGAAAACACTGCAGCTCATCAATTGAAACATGGAAGAAAGACGGTGTATCTGCGTCATCGGAGATTTCTAAAACGTAATCATCCATATCGAAGGTTAAAAAAAGCATTCAATGGAGATCAAGAGAGGGACGAAGCACCAAATCCACTTACTGGCCTTGAAGTTCTTGAAAAAGTTAATAAAATACATCATGTATTTGGGAAAACATCGAAGAAGTCATCTGTAACGACCCCTTGGAAGAAGAAATCAATATTCTTTGATCTTCCATATTGGTCAAAGTTAGATGTTCGACATTGCATAGATGTGATGCATGTAGAAAAGAATGTGTGTGATAGCTTGATTGGTACATTACTCAACATTCAGGGAAAGACAAAAGATGGAGTGAATGCTCGTTTGGATTTGGTTGACATGAATATCCGAGAAGAGTTGGCACCCAAGGAGATTGGTAAACGTACTTATTTGCCCCCTGCATGTTACACAATGTCTAGACAAGAGAAGATAAGTTTTTGTGTATGTTTAAAGAGTATCAAAGTACCACAAGGATACTCTTCAAATATGAAGAGTTTAGTGTCAATGCAGGACTTAAAGCTTGTTGGCATGAAGTCTCACGATTGTCACGTCTTAATGCAACAGTTGTTACCGGTGGCTATTCGTGGAATTTTGCCCAAAAATGTTAGGCACACCATAAACAGGTTGTGTTCATTTTTCTCGTCAATATGTAGTAAAGCCATCGATCCTACAAAGTTAGATGAACTTCAAGGCGAGATTGTTATCATCTTGTGTCAACTAGAGATGTTTTTCCCTCCATCTTTTTTTGACATCATGGTACATTTACTTGTTCATTTGGTTAGAGAAATCAAGTTGTGCGGACCGGTATACTTAAGATGGATGTATCCTATTGAGCGTTATATGAAGATTTTGAAAGGGTACGTTAAAAATCCATATCGTCCTGAAGGTTCGATGATTGAAAGGTATATTGCTGAAGAAAGTATCGAGTTTTGTTCAGATTACATGACATCAACGAATCCAATAGGAGTTCCTCGCACAGCATGGTTGAATAAATTTTCTACAAGTAAAAGCATCCGAGGTGTCAATGTGGTGACAAAAGATCGCGAAGAATTGTTGCAAGCGCATCTTTATATATTGAACAACACAGATGAGGTGATCCCTTTTTTGGAAGCACACAAAGCCATTGTTAAGAATAAAAATCCAAGACAATCAGAGAAATGGCAATTGATGGAGCATAACAAAACATTTATGTCTTGGTTCAAATCTGAAATTGACAAAGAGCCACATTCTTCTGAAACTTTATTGTGGCTTGCAAATGGTTTGAAGTTTGATGTCGTGTGTTGTACAGGTTATGAAGTCAATAATTGCACATTCTATACGAAGACTTTGGATGATAAAAGCACAGTACAAAATAGTGGAGTCAGTTTAGAAGCTGAGTCACTTCAATTTTCCACATCAAAAGATCAATCTCCTGTACTTGGATCAATGAGATATTATGGTATAATAGAAGAGATATGGGAGGTTGATTACACCAAGTTTTCTGTTCCATTGTTCAAGTGTAAGTGGTTTGACAATAAGAGTGGTGTGAAAATAGATGATTCGGGTATGACACTGGTTGATTTTTGCAAGGTGGGTTACCGAGACGAACCGTTTATCATGGTACATCAAGCATCTCAAGTTTTTTATGTCAAAGATCCTGCGTCTGACCATTGGTATGTTGCTCTTCAAGGCAAAAAACAAATTGAAGTTAACGAAGACAATCTGATTAATATTTATATTGCTGACAACCATTCATTTCAAACTACAACAAATTTGGATGACCAATCTGTAGTTGACGATGATGTACATGCAATTCGGTCAGATCATGATGAGGGAATATACATATGATGAATCCATATCTTTATGTATGAATTTTCAATTTCTGTATAAGTATTTTATTAATATAACATAAGTTTTCCTTTTATACATTTCCTATGATATTACATAAGTCTTGGAAGTGAATTTAATGTTGTTATTTATTTTGACAGATATATGGCTGATCATCCACATTCTTCAGGGGACGAGGCTCCCCCAACCAGATCCACTAGAGGACCCACTAGGATGAAACAACTATTATTCAGGAAAAATAGTGGTGAAAGAACTCCGGTGAATGTGAATGTCACCACTGGTGTGGCAACTGGCCCCCATGCAGATGACTTCCGATCATACCTTGGAGTAGTGGCACATGATAAGATTAGCATTCTCATTCCATCTTTTGATCATGTGTCCGAGGGTGATCGGAACATTATTTGGCAAGATATATTGGTAAGTTAGTTAATAGCATTTGAATTAAAATTTGTTTATATTGATAATTTTGTACTAATACAACTTTATTATGTTTTTTTCAGATGACATTTGACATTCCAAATGTCCCAACACTTAGAAATAAGTGTTTGTCAACTGTTGCAGAAAATTTCAGAAACTTTAAAAGCAAGTTGACATCAAGGTACATCTTTGGACACCTTAAACATAAAAGTCCATGTAGTTCATATAAGTCCATTGATGAGGAGACTTGGCGGCTTTTTAAAGAGAGTCGGATGTCAGAGGAATGACAGGTTAGTGTAGTTCATATTATTCAATTCCTCATTAACAAATATATATCATATGAACTAATTAATTAATATGTGACAGGCAATTAGAAGCAAAGCACAAGGAACAAGTGCTCAGAACAAAAACCCCCACCTATTATCTCGTGGTGGGTATAGGAAGCTTGAGGAGAAAATCCTCAAGCAAAAGGCAGATGTTATACCACCATCTCAGAGTGGTAGCCCTCCTCAGCCTCCTTCTCCACCGTCTAGACATGAGAAATGGAAGTTGGCCCGTATGCGACCATCGGGCACCTACTCTTCCGACACTGCACTAGAGATTTCTGAAAAAATTGTAAGTTATCACTGTTCCTAAAATAATAAATATTGTCATTATACATACTTCATTAAACTATTTAAAGAATAATGGTGTTTTGTAATGTTACAGGACGCCTTGGTTGAGCAGAGCTCCCAAGGCCAATTCACTCCAGAGGGTCGCCAGGATATTCTTGCTGCTGCAATTGGACGACCTGAGCACCCTGGACGTGTACGTGCTGCAGGTCCTGGAGTAGGAATTACAGATTATTTTGGGAGCTCTTCTCGTCAGCCTTCATATTCATACAGCGATACACAAAGGATGACAGAAGAGATCACAAAAAAGGTCCGACAAGACCTTATACAGGAGATCAAGGCCGAGGTGAGGGCTGAATTCCAGATGCTATACCAGGAGCAGTTTCAGAGCATGCGCCCGGTGCAGTCTCCTATAGAGGAACATGTTATCCCTCCCCCTCCCACAGGTAAACTTAATAAACATTTATGTGCAATTATTTCTATCTCTTGTATAATCTAACATTTACTCTGACAGGGAGAAGCGGCAAAGGAAGTTGTTCCGCATCAGCCATCCCAGAGGATGACATGGACGATGGTAGTCCATGTCTGCTATACATTTTAGAAGATACTGAGATGGTGCTGGTAGCTCGTGGAACAGAGTTTAGGTCAGCGACTGTATGTCATGGTATGCAACTATTAGAGGATGAGGTGAAGGTCTCAGTGGATGAAATGATCATACCAGATGCCTCGGTTCCACTGTCCACGGAAGAGATTTTCACTGTGGAACAAGCATATAAGTCGTTTATCACTTGGCCTAAATTTTTGGTTAAACCAGTTTCTGACCCCTCGGTATGAAATTCTTCTTTACACTTCTCAATTTTAAAGGTTTTTGATGTCAAAACTTATCTTATCTTTTCATGTAACAACAGACGCAGGCACAACAGAAGATTCCTCTATCTGAGGATGACCCTCTTTCTTCATTGCATCTACTTGCTGACATCCTTGATGATAAGCCTTTGGAGGTTGAGTATGATGCTAATGTATTTGGGCATGGCTCTGAGGTCCCAATATACCTTAATAGCCAAGATGTCCGTGAGCTTGCGTCGGGAACACAAGAGTTGAATATTTCAATTATTCAACTATGGACGATGTAAGTCTATGACAAATTATTTATATATAAAATTGATTTATATATCAAGTATCCTTATATCAAAGTTAATTTTTGATTTCAGGTATATGTCTGGGGTCACTAATAAGTTGGGGCGTTCTGATGATTATGGATTCATTGATCCCCAAACAATTCATGAATCAAATGATTTTGAGCATATCAACATGAGTCTGATAAGAAGTTTTGGAAGGGGCAAGAAAATATACTTTTTGCCTTATATATCCGGGTAAGTGAACTTTGTTAACATAATAATGTTCCATATGTGATTTTAATATTTAATAGTTACGTTATTATGAATATCAGGCGTCATTGGCAACTTCTTGTTATGTCTATGCAAGACAACTATGCTTTGTGGTTCTGCTCATTGCACAGGCCTCCTCCCACACAACTCAAACAAGCAATTGATTGGTAAGAACCTCAATGTTTGGACTTTCTTTGTTATATAACTGAATGCTAAAACCTTTTTTTATATACAGTTCTATTCCAGCAAGTATGATGATGGGTGGGAGATCAATTGTTAGTAGTAGAAAGATTGCTTGGATTTCTCTCAAGGTTTGACATATGCTATACTTTGTTATAATTGTTTTATAACAAATGTTATTCACTAACTATTATCAACTGTGATGATATATTGTAGTGTAACAGACAAAATGGGTCATATGAGTGTGGATACTATGTAATGTATTGGATGACCCATATTGTTCGTTCTCACATCACAAGTCGCTGGGAAACGGTAATATTTAACTTTAACAAATTTTGATTTTTTAACAAATGTTGAATTCATATACACTAATTAAAATGAATTGTCTTTTGCAGAGATTCAAGACTACTACACCAGTTCCTGAGAAGTCACTATTATTCATTAGGAACGCTGCTGCGAAGTATATAGTTAGATTATACAATAGCTCTTAGATTTAAACAATGCATTTGATTAGATAGAATTTTCTTAGACTTTGTACTTTATTTGATGTTGAAATACATTTGAACATGTGTTTGCTATGTTCAAATTGAATTTGTGTATATGTTTTTATATGCAGGTTTGTTTTTGTGGTAGTGGATATCACAAAAACAGACCTGCAATTTTAAAAAACTGCAGGGGAATATGCCGCGGTTCTAACCACAACCGCGGCATATAGTGATTCGTTTTTTTTAGGTTTAATTGCTTCCTTTGTCCCCAGTTTGGTTGAATTGTGTCAAATTCATCCTCATTTTTAAAAAAGTTTCATTGTCGTCCTCACGTGGTATAAAAGTGTCAATTGAATCCAAACATAGAAAAAATTTGTGTCAAAGTAGTCATTTTTCCTATATATCTGTCTTCCTTTCATATGTCACTTCTCTGGAGCTATGAAAAGCCTTAAATTGGATAAGGTAAAATGAATATTTGTACTTGATTGTATGAAATGAAGACACAGAGATATAGGAAAAATGACTACTTTGACACAAATTTTTTCTATGTTTGGATTCAATTGACACTTTTACACCACGTGAGGACGACAATGAAACTTTTACACCACGTGAGGACGACAATGAAACTTTTTTAAAAATGAGGATGAATTTGACACAATTCAACCAAACTGGGGACAAAGGAAGCAATTAAACCTTTTTTTTAAAAAACGAGACATATGGCCGCGGTTTTGACACTAACCGCGGCATATGCTTCACTCTTTTGCCGCGGTTGAACCGCGGCATATAGTGTATTTTTTTTTTTTTTTTAAAAAAAAATGGATTTAGGCAGCGGTTCCCTCGACAACTGCGGCATATTCCGCAACCTATATACCGCGGTTAGAACCGCGGCCTAAAGTGTCTGACTTACTACCGCGGCTGAATATGCCGCGGTTCAAGAACCGCGACGTATAGTGAAAATGAACCGCGGTAAAAGCCCCTCGCTGCACTAGTGTTAGGATTCAGAAAATCCTATAAATAAATGTCTTGCACGCTGTTTCAAAATAATTCAATTGCAATCAATTTCATAACTAATTGTTTCATTGAGCTTTGATTACAAGAGCGTCCAAGAAGTGTCTTGAAGAATAAGGATGAAATTTGGGTTTTACACATCAAGATTCTATCAAGAAACTGAGTTGAATTGTTCTGATTGGATGTGCACTACTATATTGTACTTAGAAGACCAGTTTCATCTTATACAATCTGTTGATTGCGTTCTTGTGCAGGTGTGTCGAACCAATATAAATTGCTTGTGTGAATCTTTTTCTATCCTTTCTCTTTTAATATTGATTCATCACTTGTTGTTGTTTTATTGATTTCAAGAAAACCAAAGATTTTGCAAAGCTTTTGGAAAGATCAATTTTTAAAGCAAAATCCAATTCACCCCCTCTTTGTTTAAGATATAAGGCATATCTTTTTAAGATATAGTATCCTATAATGCTTTAATGATCTCATATACATACTTTTATGTATACTTTGACATTTGCTCTAAGATTTTGAGAAAGATTTGATACTTTGACGAATAAAGTTTTATATGGTCTGATAAATGCTTGAGTAAACACTTTGATAATCCTATAATGCACAATTGCTATTCACTAGTATGACCATATTGCTCTAAATAAATACAAAAAGTTGTAATGAAATTTGACTAGCATGATAGTTTTGATAAAATGGTCTAACTCTTTCTTGACAATATGATCTGATATCTATTTCGTGTTAGCATGAGTATTTCTTAAACATAAGAAAGAGGAAGATTGTTAAGACAAGATTTTCTAATAAGAAAAGATCGTCACAAACTATGTTTAACAAAATATCGTCTGATAAAACTAAACCATCTAGGATAAACATGCTAAAAACTATACATGTGTAAACATCCTAAACGCATAACATTACTCTAAAACAGACTTCGCTAAACGTTATAGTACACATATCAAGTTAAACGCTTAACGTATTAAATGAATGTATGAATAATACTCTTTTGTTTATTGTGATATGTTCTCTTTATCTATGCAGATCTCAAAAGTATAAAGCTTTTTCAAATGTTCTACACTGGATCAAAAGAGCGTTAAGAGATAGGAGGACATTCTGGGAAATGTTTCTTTAAGTTCTTTACACTCTGCTCATTCGTACAAGCTATCTCAACAAAAGCATATAACATCTGACTTCGTACCAAAGAGGCTACCTACCCTTGAGAAAGTAAATGATTCTAAGTAAAAATATTTTTCGAAGAAGAATATAAAAAGAGGAATGCACGAAGAGAAGGAAACAAGAATTATTATTGCTCTTATGTTGTCAACATTCTCTTTCGCTCACACGTCTAACACTTTCTTTCAAAAGAAAATATTTGTTACAAGTTTTCATATATTCATTGTATTGATAAATCATCTCTTTGAGAGTTATTATATTTGTACTTGTTTTTCATAAAAACACTTTGTTGTTTTTATAGGGTCATAAGTGATTTAAAATACCTATTTGTTTAACTTAGTGGAGTTAATCGATGTAGTTAGTTGGACTATTTGATACCATAAGTGGTTATACTCGTTGTAAACTAGAATCGGTTAAACTCATTGTAATCTTTCTATATATCAGTGGAACCTCTTAAGAGTGCTTAAGGGAAAACTGGACGTATCTTAGTTTGAAGTGAACTAGTATAAAATATTTTTTCTTTCTCGTTATGGTTTTAAAATGCCTTATAAACGTGTTTTAATATCTTTAAGTGTTCAACACTATGTACAAACTTTTAACCCTTTAAATAGCGTCTAATAGTATATTACAAAAAAGTTTTAAATTGTATTCAACCCCTCTCATTTTTAGAGTACCTGTGTCTCACAAAAGTAAAAATGGCTTAACTTAGGTCGAAGGTATAGAAACGGGTCAATCCAAGTCTTAGACTGATATGAGTCGACTCAAGACAATGGTCGAAACATGCTCACATGGGTTGATGGTTATCAAGGGTTGGCATAAGCCAAAGGTCAACACGGGTTACTGAAGTCAAAGGTCAAAATAGGTTAACTTGAGTTGAAGGTCATGACGGTACCTATAGAAAATCGAGATGGGCTAGTTGACCGAAGGTTAAAAAGAAATGGTCTCAGTCGAAGATCGAGACAAATTAGTTTGAACTAAGGTTGTAACATACTTGCATGAAGGATAAAGTCGAATAAACCAAAGCTCAATCAAACCTTGTCTATCTTAATCTCAGAACAAGTCACATAAATTGACTTATGAGCTAGTCTTGACCCATTAGATTTTTTATATTATATAGACTTTTTGAAACTATTTTAGCCCTTAAACTTTTTATTTGTACACTTTTTGCCTTTTTTTTTACCTTAACCCATCTAGATCACAACCCACACGGAAAAAATTAACAAGTGTTGTAAATTATAGAGTTGTAAAAGCATTATCCTCTAATAACAATACACATGGTAAATATTTTGTATTTACTATTATATTATATTTGATGTTTAAATCATTCTCACTACAACAATACACATTGTCAAGATTTTGTATTTACTATGATATTATATTTGATGTTTAAATCATTCTCACTATGTCACGGAGGTCGAGTTTGTTTGTTTTCTTACTATTCTCTAAACTTTCTATATTAATACACGAAACATTCCTCACTTCCTATCATGTTGAATTACCATAGGGTACACTCCAAGTTACATATCACTAATCTTAGAGTTCCTTATTAAATTTCTGAAGCTCCAATTGTCAAGTATAAAATGAAGAAGAAAACCTAATTTATATTTATGCACTCATAAGTGACCTAGGATTACACATTTAATAAACTAACAAAATAACTATATTATATTATCTTTTATGTAAAAGTATTACGCTAAAAGAAAATATATTTAGATACCTAGATAATGTTACTCAAATATGTGTGAAAGTTAGAATCAATCAATTATTTATTGAAAAAATTGTTTCAATTTTCTATTGTTTTTTCGTTTGTCCAACCTTATAAAATCTTATCTATCATTAATGGATATTTTTTTAGCTTTGAATATACATTATAGAAATCTATGTGATTCACAAAGTCTTTCCAAACCTTTTAGACTTTTACGTTACTAATTATTAAAATCTAAAATACTAAATCATGTACAAGTCTTTTAAATGTTTCTTACACGTGTGTTATGTTTGATTATTTTGCAATTCTTCTCCTACAAAATATTGACTATGTGCGTTGTGTATGAATTTCTGCGGACCAATGAAATTTGATCTCGCCCTAAGAAGAGTAAAATTTCATGGAGTCTTTTTGCCTATAAAATATTTCATTCCTCTCTTCTCTTGTAAAAGGTATCTACAAGAGTGTAGTGTACTAAGTGTGGTGAGTTTCCATGGCTAGGGCACATCTTATATCTTCTCCTATCGTCTGTTCAGTGACAAATGGTACCTATATTCACTATCTTCTAATTTTGTTCATTTTTCATTACTAAGTTATTTGTTGAGTAATATGTGAAAGCATGGTAATTGTAGGTCATTTTTGGGTCAGGAAACTCTCCTTCAAGAGCATCTCCTGTGCAAGTATGTCTCTTCAGTTATACCCTATTCCTTCATCTAAACTATATTATAGTTATTTGATTAGCTTTCTTACTATCTCACACTAAAATCTATTTTTTCATCTATTAGGTGGTGCAATCACCTCTAATTATCACCCTTCACAAAATAATTAATATATACATATATATAAAAGAAAACATAAATTTATCATTTAATGTAATATGACACAAGATTAATTTTAAAATAATAAAAAAGAGTAAATTTATTTATAAATTTTTTTATTAAATAAAGATTTGTGTTGGTATAGACTGTTATATAAATTAATAATTAAAATCAAATAATTTTAGCGTCAACTTAGAAAATGTTAAGTTTATTTTTTTTTATAGTTAGTATCCGTTACATTGAGTTAAATAAATATAAATATTTTAAAAAAAGTTTAGCATATAAATATTAGACTAATTTTATTCATTTGTTTTAGTTTATTTTTAAAATTTGTATCTGCTTAGCCAACATTAAAATATTTATTATGAATATATGTGAATTATTCACACTGAATATTGAACCATAGATTACTTTTAATCTAAAGATCAAGTTTAAATAATAATAAATCCTCTTATTCATAATTTTTTTCTTTCACTTTCTATATAATTTTTATCATATTCATCTTTTTTCATTCTCGTTGATAAATTTTATCACATCCATATTTTTTCATCAACACTCATCTCTTTTACTTGGATTCATCTTCTCCATCCATATTCATTCATTACATCTATGAACATATCATTTATTTATATTTTTTCTCATATCTTCATAATATTCATTTTTTTTCTCGTCTCATTCGTTCATACTTATTTCCTTTTATTCAAAACTTATTTTTTTTTAATTCACAATCATCTTCCTAATTTATTATAATTAACTATATCAATTAAAAAAATAATTTTAAAATAATTATGATTTAGTTTTGGTTAAATGAACACTAATTAAAGTTGGTAAAAATCTGACACTAACATTAACCTCTATGAATTTAGTGTGGCATTTACATCCAGTGTAAAAGCTGACAATGATATCTATTTAGCATCACTTTTTTGCTTGTAAGTATCAGTTTTTACTGACTCTAAATACTTATTTTCTCGTAGTACCAAAATGACAAAAGTTAATGTCTCGGTTAATCTTATTTATTATATATTTTACTAGCCATTTCTATTGAACAAGTTAGTTGAACAAGTCAGTTGATGTCGTTTTATTTTATATATAATAATTTGTACCAATATATAAAGAGAATATATTTTGTGTACTTAATTTTTATTTTCATTTTACTTTTTAGAATATAATGTTTAATTGAATTTTAAAAAATATAAATATTAATCGATTTTTAAAAAGTAAGTACTGTTTTGAAATATTTTATATAAAACTGTTATATGTTTTTTTATTTCTTTATTATATTTGTAGTTTTTATTTCTAACATTCAATAGCTTCTTATTACTCTCGATATTCAATTACTTCTTATTCTTCTTATTACTTTTCTCTTATACTTACACCTATATATGAAGAGATATCTGTTTTTGTATACACAATTTTTATTTCCATATTATCTTTCATAATCTAATTAGTATGTGATCTTTTAAAAAATATAATTGTTAATTGATTTGTTAGAAGTAATCGGTTTTTTGTAATATTTTTTTGTAATTACATGTTTTTCTTTTATAATCTAATTACATGTTTCTCTTATATATATATATATATATATATATATATATATATATATATATATATATATATATAGTTTTTACTGCTAACTAGTTACTTTTTACTATTTTTATTATTTTTCTCTTATATATTAACTTAATCAATTTACATATATTATTAACTTATAATATAATGCAAACATTTTAAAAATACGAACACACATGCTATATTGCACATATATTTACGCTAGTAATAAATAATAATAATAATAATATCTTTATTTAAAAGTTTATACAAATTAATAAATAAATTCTTATGAAATATAAGTATACATTTAATTTATTTATTTGTAAAACCATTTTTTTCATAATTAAAAGTAACAAGGTAAACATATTAATTGCAAAGCTAGGTCAATTTGACTTTTCAGCGTCTAACCATAAGTAGAAGTGTTATGGACCCGTAATGCTAAGTTTTTGTTTTCAAAATAAAAAATTCATTCATTTTTTAGAAGACATATAATGTCTTTCTTTGTGTTAATAGATAAAATAAATATTTTCAAAATTATTAAAGGCATTTGTGAATAAGTTTTTTTTACAAATATTGAGCAAAATAAAATAAAACGAAAGATGAAATAAACTTTTGCATAATTTTTGTATGAATTAAAAATTACTTTTAAAGAAATAAAAGCATGAAACAGATTTATAAATTACCTTACATATAAACAAATTTTAGGTTTGAAAAAAACCAGGCTGCTTATATTTTCTTTCTTTCACATTATTAGAATATATATATATATATATATATATATATATATATATATATATATATATATATATATATATTATCTTTATTTATTGGAATGTAATTATGAGTTTAAGTTCAAGTTAGGTAAAACTTATAAAAATAAAAACTCAAACTTTTGAGATTTTAGATTGAAAATATTATCAATCATTTAAGTGAATGAAACTCAAAATTTGTTAGACTTGAATTTTGCCAATAAAAGCCCCTCATAAAAGAGCCATAAAAAATCACTAGGTAAACTTAATATCTAGTATCTCAAAATCATTAATTATATATCTTCTTATAAAATTATTATTAAAAGAAAAAATACAAAAATTATAGAAGAACACGTAAAACAAATATTACGTTTGAAAATCAATAAAAGTTGTTTTTATAAATATTATACATTATTAATAATTTTTTTCGTGTAAGTAATAGTGACTATTGAATTTGACTTCTCCCAAAAAAACTACAGTTATTTTACCACGATTTTTCTTATTTCCACTTTCAAATTTATCATTCTCTCAATTCATCATCTTGCCATGATTTAGTTTCATTAATTTTAAATCTATCTTTCTGTTGTGCATGCTACAACTTTGAACACGTGTTACATTAGGTTCTGGTGGATCAAAATCTTCTAAGCACAATATAAAAGCTCAAATACAGTACAATCCTTTGAGGTTTCAACAATCACCGTTTAATAACCATTACAAAAACACTGAAAGAGGACCAACATATGAAGAAAGCAATAAAAGTTATGTTGCGAAAGCCGTCAATGTACCATCTTCTGAGTCAGAATCTGAAGCTTCCAACTCCAATAACATTGTCAACTCTGTCAAAAATTTCATGGCTGTTATGTACCAATTTATTTATCCTTACGCAATGTATGGTCGGGTAAATACAAACTTTTCCATCACTCTCATAATTCACGTTCAAAAGTTATGGTCAATACTGAGTTTTTGTTCCTTGATATTAAATTCCCATTTAGATAATTAATACTGTTTTTGTTTCAAATTAATTTTATCTGTATTTTATAGACGGCAACGACAATTTCTGCGTCTCTCGTTGCAGTAGAAAGACTATCAGATATATCTCCGTTGTTTTTTATTGGTTTGTTACAGGTGACACTCCAAATATGTTGTTTTTTAAACAGACAACTGAAAATAACCTTTAACCTCAATAATAAATATTCTTTTGAGTTGTTTCAGGCTTTGATACCTTCCTTGTTCATGGATCTTTATGTTAATGGAGTGAATCAAGTGTTTGACTTCGAAATAGATAAGGTATGAAACTTACTATGAATCATTGATAAATTATTTATTCATTTGTTTTATATACTTTATATATTCCATTAAAAATTATAATAAAAACATTGTTGTTGAATAAGATTGACCTAAGAATATATATATATATATATATATATATATATATATATATATATATATATATATATATATATATCTTGATATATATAAACGCTAAGAACAAAGTTTACACAAATACAACAATTTGAATAATTTATATAATTTTTACTTTCAAACTCCTTGTCACAATTGAGAACGACGTACTCCTACGTTTTTCTTAATGGGAGTACAGCCAAACTGTAGCTCCCAAATTTTGACCGAAAACCTAACTATTTTTTTTTATGTTAATTAATTCAGTTTATGGGACATATTAAAGTAATTTAACATCTATTTTATATATTACCGAATTAATTAAAATAAGAGAAAATATAGTTGCATTTTGGAACAGTTTATTAATGTAATATACTTCAACCTTGAAAATGGTGAGATTACTTAACAAGTCCTTATATAGTTTCTTGTAAAAAAAATAAATATAAACCCTTTATAATTTTGAAGCTAAAGTCTTCCTATGATTGCTATATCCATTGATAGGATGGTGAAAGTGTACCTTTTTATAGTTTACGAACCTTTTGGATATTTCTTAGAACTAATAGATGCTACATGTTTTAATGCAGATAAACAAGCCACATCTTCCATTCGCCTCTGGGAAATTATCCTTCAAGAATTGTGTCTTTATTGTTGCCGCATCTGCAATCTTGGTACCATATAGATTCATCCCTTTCCATGATAAAAGATTTTAAACTGAGATTCATTGAGAAAGGATAGTTATTCGTTTTATTCTCTTTTACAGGGTTTGGGGCTTAACTTGATGATAGGTTCTCCGCCACTGATTTGGAACTTTGTGTTGAACGTTATATTAGTGAATTGCTATTCAATGAATGTGAGTCCTTTTTGCATTTATACTTCTTTTTTCCCCTTACAAGGTTGCCAAGGGAAACATATATATAAAATATCTGATGGTTCTGAAACTTTGCAGCTTCCTTTCTTACGATGGAAGCAACATCCGGTGCTGGCAGCATTATTAGTTACCTCTAGCATGACATTGTTATTTTCAATTCCATACTTCCTTCATATGCAGGTTGTGTCCTATCACTAATCTTTTCCTTTTACATATATGTTGAAAGTCTCAAATCGACTAAAGATAAGGTTAATTTATAATATATAAGTGGGTACAAACCTCATTTTACAAGCCGGTTTTGTGGGGTTGAGTTAGACTAAAGTTCACTTTTTAACGTAGTATCATAGCTATGGTTAAAGCCTATCCTAACAATATTTGTTGTTTGTTGGACATATTGTGCCACTCGCTATTGGACCGCTATCGGATCTCATTAATGTTTAGTCTCATGCTCGAGGAGAAAATACTATTTCAATTAAAAATAAAGTATGACCCAGCAAATTTTCAAAATTAAATACTTTTACTATATAATTAGATTTCGTTGTGAAAAAATCAACTTACTCAATATTGTTGCATGGGTAGAGCCACAGTGTGAACTCTACAAGTTAACACTAACATTGATTAAATGAATCAAAAATGAAAAGAAAAAGACTCTGGTGTATAGAGAGGACCTGGTCATTTAAAAAAAAAATCATAGAAACAAAAGAACACACCAATTAATTATAAAAATATGTGTCCTATTTTATTTACTATTTTTATTTTATTTCGACGTGAGTGGAGTGTGTTGAAAGTCTCATCGATTAGAGATAAGATCAATTTATAATATATAAGTAGGTGCAAACCTCACTATATAAACTCTTTTGTGAGGTTGAGTTAAGCTAAAGTCCACTTCTTAACAAGATCTTAGTTTTTAATTAGCATGCTCCAACTATTACTATGAGTTTCAAACAATAATAACAAATTTCATCACAGAAATGGATTTACTAAATTACTAATTGATGTAACAAATGTTCAGACGTTTGTCTTGAAGAAGCCACTTGTGTTTACAAGATCATTGATTGTTACTCTGCTGTTCATGGGTTTGTATTCTACTGGCATAGCATTATCCAAGGTAAATGTCTTTATTTTTAAGACATGTACTAATTTTCCAACATCAAGCTTTTAGTTCGATAATGTAAAACCTTGTATTGGATTTGTGTAGGATATACCTGACGTAGAAGGAGATATAAAACATGGCGTTGATTCTTTTGCCGCACGTTTAGGCCAGAAAAAAGTATGCTTCTTAAATTCAATATTTTCTTTTGGTTTTATCTCATTTTTGTATAACATTTGATTGATCCTAAATCTTTGATAGGTATTTTGGATTTGTATTTCCCTTTTTGAAATGGCGTTTGGAGTTGCTTTCTTGGCAGGAGCATCATCTTCATCTCCCTTTTGGATTAAATTTGCCGCGGTATATATGTTTCTTATATTTACATAATCTGGAGTTTTAGTTATGCAAAAGCTGCATTATCGATAGTAAATAGAAAAAAAAATATGTAAAAGCAAATGTCGTATAAGCCGAAAATGTAAGAGTGAACTCATTTCTTTCTTCTTCTAAACCTCTCTATAAAAGTTCAACCAGGATCCCTTATGTTAATTAACATTACTTGCTTACGATTTGGCATGTATATATTTATATTTAGATAAAGAAAGATTTCCTTAGAAAGTTGTCTTTACTGAGTAGATTATTCCAACTTTATAATATGATGCAAAGCATATTTACATACATATCATTATAAATGAATATAAAGTTAAAGTTTTGAAGAATATTTGAAACTGAATCTGTGGTATGTTTTAGTGTCTTGGAAATGTTGTTCTTGGTTCAATTCTCTGGTACCGGGCCAAAGACGTAGATGTGACAAATCCAACTTCTAGTGGATCCTTCTATTTATTTATCTGGAAGGTAATTCTTCTCTTAAACACTGTTTACCATCTGAGTAGTTCAATATCCAGACCATAATTTAAAGGGAATAGTTATCTAATAACGTAAGTACTTTATGTGTTTGAATTTGCAGTTGATGATGGCCGGAAACGTTTTTCTGCCTTTAATCAGATGAGGTGTCACTGAACATTAAAATTACTTTTGCGACAAAATAACATAGAGATATTTGCCTTGAATCACTAATATTTTTTTTAATTGTATGATGATTTTCAGTATCTATATCGAGCTTTATCTCTATAGACACATCTTTCACGAAAGAAATAAGAAAATTGAAGTTATAATTAGATTTTCTTTTTCGTCAGAAACAGAGAAAAATATAAATAAATTTACAATAATGTTACCAACAACCGCTTTCTTTTCCAACTCGCACTAGTACAGTCAGGGGAAATGGCACCGGTTATTTTTGTCTATAGGCAGCGGTTTCTGAACCGAGGCATATTCAGGCGAGGTAAAAAGTCTAACACTTTTGGTCTCGGTTCCCAACCGAGGCATAAAAGAAGAGGATTTGGCCTCGGTTCAGCCATAACCGAAGCAGTAAAGTTTTTGGTTTTTTTAATTTTTTTTTCGTAGGACTTTATGCCTCGGTTCCCTTTAACCGAGGCAGTAAGTCTCACTCTACTGCCTCAGTTCAGGCTATAACCGAGGCAGTAGACTCTTTTTTTTTCTCTTCCGCAACACATTCTGCTTCGGGTTTGACCATAACCGAGGCCGTAAGTGGTCTTTCGACTTCGGTTTTGACATGAACCGAGGATATAAGTACGTTTTTTTTAAAATGATGTCTGTTTCTGCAACATTTCGAACCACAGAAACAGACCTGCATATATTTTTATAACTAGAACAGTCCAGAATAATGCAGAAACGTATGTTTTAAATTAAAATTATATTAAAACATAAATATATTGAATGGAATCATAAATCAACTTCTTAGAAACATAAATCAATCCAATGTAATCATAAATCAAGTTTCAAGCATAAATCAATGCAATGTACATGTTAAACTTATAATAATGTAGAAAAACATAAAACAACTTAGAAACATAAACTTAGAACTTACTATATCCTAATATCTACTACATACTATTATATAAATGAATTACATATTTAGCAAGTGTTTTCCTCACAAGTTGAATTGACTTCTCTGGAATTGGAGCAGTGCTATTAAATCTCTGCATAAAACGCAGTGATTTCAATTAGTGTCTATGAAATCACAATATAGAGAAAATAAAATTCAAACCTAAATATTACCGTTTCTCATCCAGTGGTGTAATGTGCACGAATGATGGTCATCATCCAAAACATAACGTAGTAACCACATTCATATGACCCCATTTGTCTATTACACTACAATATATCATCATAATTATAAAATGTTAAGTAACATCATTTGAATGGAACCAAATGTAACAAAGTATGGACTAAAATACCAAACCTTAAGGGCAACCCATGCAAGCTTTTTAGCTGTAGCAGTAGATCTCCCAGATAACATCATATGTGTTGCAAGGGAACTATTAAAAAAAAATTCCTTTAGCATACATTTATATAACAAAAAATTCCACACATTGAGATTCTTACCAATCTACTGCATGTCTAAGAGGGCTGGGAGGAGACTTCTGCAATGAACAAAACCAGACAGCAGTGTTCTCCGGTATGGAGATCACAAGTAGCTGCCAATGACACCTGAAATTGGTAATAACTTATGAATCATATACCAAAATTAATAAATGAATGTGTTGAAGTTAACAAACTTCACTTACCCATGTATATAAGGAACAAAATATATCTCCTTCCCCATTCCAAAGCAGGTGGTGATGTATGTCTGGATATCATCAAATTTATTTCTTTCATGAGTCATAGAGGGGTCAATGAACCCATATACATCGTTGAACCCCTTCTTGTTACTAACATCAAACATATACCTAAAATGAAGAAATAATCTGATATAAGTAAGTTGATAAAATAGAATTATATATAAAAGTTTTCATAAACTTACATCATCCACAGCTGAATGAGTGTAATATTAATTTCTTCTCTACCTGATGCAAGCTCCCTAACATCTTGATGATGCAAGTACAATGGGATTTGAGCTTCTCTTCCAAATGTAGTAGAATCCCAATGTACATTCATCAGCACATCTGAAATGATTTTAGCAAGCTCGTCTAACGCACCAAGAGGGTCATCCTCAGATAAATGAGTCTTCTTCGGTGGAGGACTTCCCTCTTGACCTATCTGCTATTAAATGCAAAAATGGTTATGTTATAACGTCAGTTAGAAGTAAATATTAAAATTGAGAAGTATATAGTACGAGTGTTTACCGGGGGATTAGATACATCACCAACCAAATGTCTAGGCCAGGCGACAAAGGACTTAAATGCTTCTTCCACAGTGAAGAACTCATCTGTAGGCACAGGAAGAACGTCATCCGCTATGACAACTTCATCCACCGTGACCTTGACCTCATCTTCTGCAAGCTGTACACCATGCACTACAGTGGCTGTCTCATAAACTGTACCACGAGCCACTAGCATGGTCCCAGTATCAGAGAGAATATATAACTGACATGGACGAGTGTCATCCATGTCGTCCCCTGGGGCACCGGCAGCTGAGCAACTTCCTTTACTGCTTCTACCTATCAAATTAAATGTTAGGTTATGCAAAAAGTAAATTAGTAACCAAAAATAAATAATTTTACCTGTAGGGGGCACAACATGTTCCGCTACAGGAGATGGCGGAGGACGATTGCCATAATCCTCATAATGCTGCTGGAACTGGCGCGCAACCATTTCAGCAACTTCATCATACAACTCTGCTCGAACCTTCTTTGTGATCTCCTGCGTCATCTCTTTTCTTATTTCCTCCTTCATCTTTTCGTATGAATATGGACGCGAGGAAGACCCAAAAAATTGTCGTATGCCTATGCCAGTCCCAGCACCACGCACCCGTCCTAGGTGCTCAGGTCGTCCAATAGCTGTGGCAAGAATATCTTGACGACCTTCTTGTGTGAACTGACCTTGGGAGCTCTGCTCAACCAAGGAGTCCTGTCACATAACAAAAGTTCAAAATCATTTGAAAGATCTATGTAATATATATAACAAAATTAATATGTACAGATTGAAGAAATGACATCTTACAATTCTTTCAGATATTTCTCTGGCAGACTCGGAAGTGTAGGAGCCCGATGGTCTTATACGGGCTAACTTCCACTTGTCGTGCCGAGATGGTGGTGAAGGAGGAGGAGGAGGGTCACCACCCTCAGAAAGTGGAAGTCTACTATCTGACTTCTGCTTCATTATTTTTTCTTCCAGCTTCCTATATCCACCACGAGACAGTAGGTGTGGAGTTTTATTCTGAGCGCTTATTCCCTGTGCTTCTGACCTTTTTTCCTGTGACAAAATGAAACAATTGTCATGGTAGAGAATTATGAATGATGAATTGAATGATTTTACTGCACTTACCTGCCACGCCTCGGATGAACGAAGCTCTACAAACTGACGCCATGTTTCTTCGTCAATTGCTGAATATTTGGAACATGGATTTTCATTACTTTTTGGTCCAAATATATATCTAGACGTCAATTTTGTCTTAAACCCTCGAAATCTTTCTGCAATTGCAGATAAACACTTATTCCGTAGGCTCTCGACGTTTGGCATATCAAATGTTATCTGCAACAAAGAAATATAACCTTATATCAATACAGATTTATCAATATAATGAATATAGAATTTGGAGCAATATTGCTTAACTCACCAATAGATCTTGCCAGATGAGATTCCGATCAGCCTCAGAAACATGGTCAAAGGATGGACTAAGTATAGAGATACGATCACGTCCTAGTACTCCAAGGTAAGACCTAAATACATCTGCATTTGGGCCAGATGCAACTCCAGTGACCACGTCAATAATGACAGGTGTCCTCTCACCTGCATTTCTTCTAAGTATAAGCTGTCGTAACCTCGTTGCTCCTCTCGTCCGTCTAGAAGTGGTGGGGACTTCATCGCCTGACGAATGAGGTGACTCAGCCATATATCTGTCAAGATAAATAAGATGAAATATTTATAAAGCACTTATAAAATAACATATATTATTTTACAAAAGCCATAAATATTAACACAAACATCAAATTCATACATAATCATATGGATTGGTCATATATATATATTCCCTCATTGTGATCTTCTCGTATTGCTTGTATATCATCAATTAGAGGGTCGTCATCCAAATTTATTGTCGTTTTAAATGGATGACTGTCAACGATATGAAGATTACTTAGATTCTCTTCTTTATCTTCAATTTGCCTTTTTCCTTGGAGAGCAACATACCAATGGTCAGACGCAGGATCTTTGACATAAAAAACCTGACTTGCTTGATATGCCATGATGAACGGTTCGTCTCTATAACCAACCTTTCGAAAATCAATAATGGTCATCTGTGTTGTTTAATATGTACAGATGTGCTTGCATCAATTCTTCACGACTTTTCGTCACCACATTCACACCTCGGATGCTTTTACTTGTAGAATATCTACTCAACCATGATGTTCGAGGGACTCCTATCGGATTTGCTTTAGTCATATACTCAGAGCAAAACTCAATACTTTCTTCAGCAATATATCTTTCAATCATTGAACCTTCTGGACGATATTGATTTTTGACGTAGCCTTTCAAAATCTTCATATAACGCTCAAGAGGGTACATCCATCCCTAGTTGACATAAGATGATGATAATTTCGCTTTGAAGTTCATCTAACTTTGTAGGATCGATGACTTTACTACAAATTGACGAGAAAAATGAGCACAATCGAGTTATGGTCAGCCTAACTTTTTTGGGCAAAATTCCACGAATTGCCACTGGTAACAACTGTTGCATTAAGACGTGGCAATCGTGAGACTTCAGTCCAACAAGCTTTAAGTCCTACATTGACACTAAGCTCTTGATATTTGAAGGGTATCCTTGTGGTACCTTGATACTCTTTAAACAAAGACAAAATCTTATTTTCTCTTGTTTGGACATTGTGTACGTTTACCAATCTCTCTTGGTGCCAACTCTTCTCGGATCTTCATGTCAACCAAATCCAAACGTGCATTCACTCCATCTTTTGTTTTTCCCTGGATGTTTAGTAGTATACCAATCAAGCTATCACAAACATTTTTCTCAACATGCATGACATCTATGCAATGTCTAACATCTAACTTTGACCAATATGGAAGATCAAAGAATATTGATTTCTTCTTCCAAGGGGTCGTTACAGAAGACTTCTTCGACGTTTTCCCAAATATATGATGTACTCTATTAACTTTCTCAGCAAATTCAAGTCCAGTAAGTGGAATGGGCGCATTGTCTTTCTCTTGTTCTCCATTGAATGCTTTCTTTAACCTTCGATATGGATGATTAGATTGTAAAAATCGCCGATGACGCATATACATTGTCTTTCTTCCGTGTTTTAATTGTTGAGCTGCAGTGTTTTCTTCACATATAGGACATGCTTTATGACCTTTCACACTGTACCCCGACAAATTACCGTAAGCTGGGAAGTCATTAATGGTGCAAAATAACATGGCATGCATCATGAAAGTTTCTGAAGCAAAGGCATCAAATATTTCAACCCCATCAACCCACAACATGGCATGCATCATGAAAGTCTTCAACTAATGGCCTTAGATAAACATCGATGTCATTTCCAGGCTGCTTTGGACCAAATATCAACATTGACAACATCATGTACTTTCTTTTCATGCACAATCCAGGAGACAAGTTGTAAATTATCAGTATAACGGGCCAACAACTGTGATTGGTACTTAAATTACGAAATGGATTCATTCCATCAGTAGCTAAGCCAAACCTAAGATTTCTACATTTTTCACCAAATTGGGGGAATTCTTGATCAATAATTTTGCATTGCTTTGAATCAGCCGGATGACGAAGCAGCCCATCAGTTGTTCTCTCATCTGCATGCCATCTTAGGTTTTTAGCGTCTTTGGGATTCGCGAACAAACGCTTAAGTCTGGCAACTAGTGGAAGGTACCAAAACTACTTTCAAAGCAGAACCATTCTTTTCTGTGATGCCACCTTCTTCACCGTTGTTTTTTGACTTGTATCATGATAACCCACATTTTGGACATTTTATCAAAACTTCATTCTCATTCCTATATAATATGCAATCATTCGGACATGCATGTATCCGTTTATATTCCATACCCATCGGACAGAGAATTTTTTTTGCATCATAATTACGATTGGGTAACGTATTTCCATCTGGCAGCATTTCATTCAACAACGACAACAATTCTGTAAAACTCTTATCACTCCATCCATTGCTCGCCTTTAAATTCATCAGCCTTAACACCGCTGACAACCGTGTGAACGTAGTTGAACCCGTATACAAAGGAGTCTCCGCATCAGTGGACATCGTTTCATACACATGCGCTTGGGCAAAAGCTTCTGCGCCAACATCGCGGATCATGTCCTCTTAGTTGTCTTCTTCTACTTGATCTTCCATATCCATTGTGGAATCATAAACATTTCCAGTTGGAGAGACAGTTGGAAAGTTTGTTAATTCGTCGTGCCATATCCATGTTGTATAACTTCGTATGAAACCATCACAGATAAGATGTTCCCTAATATCAATTGCGTTCAACTTCCTCCCATTCAAACAGTTCACACAGGGACATCTGAACTTGACTTCATCATCACCACTTGTACTCGCATTACGTTGCGCAAACTCTATAAAGTCTTCTACCCCTCTCTCGTACTCAGTGCTGATGCGTGGTAAATTAATCCACCCTCTATCCGTACGCATGTTTACTGAAATTGTTTACACAATTTCAATAGTCTTGAATGATCACTTTGATCGTGTTTGTATTCAAGGTGTGACCCTATCCCATTCAAGAAGATTCACTTTTTTTAGTTTATTAAACATATCAATTTTAAACAACATATCTTAAATTTCACGAAATTTTGCCAGCATTTCGCATTGGTCTTCAGGTTACACGAAATGAAAGTGATTATAAATCACAATCAAATATGCACCCGAAGATCAATACAAAACACAACGGCAAATTTTCATGAAATTTAAGACATGTATATTAAAATTGAATGTTATAATAAACTATGAAAAAGTTATTACTCTTCTTAAACTGTCCAACCGGACAATTCAAGATTCAATACTTATAAATTATTATTACCATCTCCTTCTATCCATTTGTAAAAAGTACATTTGTTGAAAAAAATCTAGAGATAGTAAATAATTTTTGTATTGAATCTCAAACGGGAAACTAAGGCTAATTCACAACAACAAACAATATATTGAAGCAAACAACTCATGATTTCCAACCTTAAACTTTATCTAATCAGCAAATCAACCAATTTAATACAATAACCATTATACCAATGTAATCATCAAATAACAATAACGAATATATCAATCTCACAACAACAATTATCAAACAAATATCAAAATTTTATGATCAAATAACTATATAATTCTATTTCTAATTCTATTTATCACCAATATATCATCTCACAACAATTATTATCAAACATATATCAAAATTTTATTATCAAAATTTTATCAATCAAACAGTAAATTTATTGTCAATCAAAGTAGAATATAATCAACCAACCGTGAAATGTGCGAAAGAAATGGAAGTGGACGATTGAGGCACGTTGGCGGCTGCAGTGACGGAGTGTGACCGGCGGAGGCAGCAGCGTCGTCGGAGGCAGCGCACAGCGAGAGGAGACGTAGAGTCATGGACGGTTGAGGACGGAGAAGGAGAAGAAACGGAACAACACCGACGATGGAAGCACGACCGCGGAGGGGGAGTGGCGGCGAGGAAAAGCGCAGTGGTGGAGGAACAGTGGAGAAGAGAAATGTCGCGTGAAGGAGAAGAAGCGTTACGGTCATGGAAATATAAACACGAATTTAGCTCGGTTAACCAAATAACCGAGTCAGAAAGCAGCTACTACCTCGGCTATCTTCCAGACCGAGGCATAAACATTTCAGTAAATTCAATTTTTCAAATTAAATTTGGCTATATGCCTCGGTTTTGCGCCAACCCGAAGCGGAAAAGCCTCTACGACTTCGGTTTAAAGCAACCGAAGCAATATCCCAATGTACTTGAGGGAGCAGTTCAGAATGGTCAGAAGGAGCAGTTCAGAATGTTCAGAGGGAGCAGGCTATACTGCCTCAGTTCTGAGTATTAACCGAGGCCATATCCCTGTTTCGAAAAAGTTGTCAGTGGCAGCAGGGCGACGTGGCAGGAAGAGCAGGGTATACTGCCTCGGTTCTAAGTGTTAATCGAGACAGTATCTTTGTCTTAAAAAAGTTTTCAGCTGAAGCGTCAGAGTTTTGTAATATTTTAAAACGTATATGCTTTGGTTGCCTCTACGAACCGAGGCAGTATATCGATTAGGCTTCGGTTGATTTAGAACCGAGGCATATAATATGTTCAGAATTACAGAAATGCCACCGTGTTTGGATACGCTTCGGTTTTGATAAAACCGAAGCGTAATGTACGAGTTTAAATCTACTTTTTTTACTAGTGTCGTATGTTGCCTAACAATTGTGAGTCATCCCCTAGTCTTAGCAACTACGCATCGACTACACAGTCGATATCTCTTTTTTCTATTATACACTTATGTCCTATCATTAATCCCATTTCTTCAACCAACTCCAATTTTGACTCCTCTGACTCCTCCTCAAGTAAACCTAAATTTCATCCAACACTCATAATCACTAGTATAAAAAATTACATCCCTTTTATATTGAACATGGAGAATGATCATTATGCTATGTGAGTTAACTATTTAAAACTCATGCTCGAGCTACAGAGTTCTTCACCATATCATCTCTCAACCTAAGAAGAAATGTCCAACTCCAAGCAATACTAACAACAAACAATGGACAACTCTTGATTCTACTGTACTTCAATGGATCTACTCTACCATCTCTTTTGATCTCTTCACCACTATCATGGAGAAAAGTTCGTAAACTATGACTACATAGAATTGTTTAGATGCCATTTTTCAAGTCAACCAGAATTCTTGTGTTGTTACTCTTTTCAAGTAGTATTTTTCTTCCTCTAGCATGGATAACTTTTTGAATATTTCTACATACTATCAATGACTCAAACAAATCTTTAATCAACAAATGAATGTTGGTGCTCTTGTCAGCATGCATGAGGGTCTAATAATTCTCTTTTGAGAAATGAAATTGATCTTGATTAGAACGATTGTAACGCTCCAACTCCAAGTGTCACGAATTATTACAAAAATTGAACATTTCAAATAATTCTTATAGCACGAAAACATATTTTTCAAAAAACCTCATTATTTAAACATGCATAATTAAATAAATTCGTAATAACTCCAAAAAACAATAATGTCCAGTTAACATTATTCAAAAGTAATTAAAATAACTAGGGGAATAAGAATAACTCCAATTTACATTGTCTTGAATGTCTAAATTTTTTTCCCATCATCTAGCGAATCTCTCATGCTTTTAAAACATGTGGAATATTATCTACTCAGGTATTATTCATTATATGATCATCGCTGATAATATCAATTACAAATACAAACACAAACAAGTATGAAATAAGTTACTGTTAAAACAAACCATAACAACATAATATACAATTATTTAATAACATCACATAATATCATGCAACCCCATTCTTATCATTATTTATATAATAATTATTATTCCATTGTCAACACAGAATAACAACGATCCCTTAATCCTCGATGTCATCACAAGTATCATCTTCTTCATCATCATTATCACATATGTCGTCATGAATATCCTCATCATGAACACCATTATGAGCATTCAGATCATCATGAACTCCATCATGAAAATAGGCTTTTTAAGTTTGTTATTTTGAGCTTTTTAAGTCTGTTTTAGAACAAACTTAGATTCGACAAACTTAAATTTTAAATTTGTTATTAAGCAATAAATTTAAATTTTAACTCTGTCTTAAATCAACAGACTTAGATTTTCCATCAAAAATTATAAAGTCAACCATATATTCCATTGGCATCTCTGCAAAAAATTAACCAGTTCACCACAAAATTAATCTTTCTTATATGTCAAGTTCTCATACACAATAAAAATAAAATTGGAATATAATATAACATTAATACATCTTCACAACCAATTACTCTCCCAATTCAGTTCATCTTCCCAATCAAATGAATACAACAAGAACCCATAAATTTAATCACATTTTTTACACAATATAATACAAATAAAATACTATGGAAGAGAAATTAAAGTCATTATTAATCACTCACAAAAAACCCTAAAACCTTAAAAATTCTTAACCCTAAAAATCACTAACATAAACTTGTAATGGAAATTGGGGACAAAAAGAGTGAAGAGCACGTTGCAGAACAAGACAACACAAGAGGCGATGGCGAAAGCAATGCAGAAGGCGACGACAGTAGCAATAGCGCGAGAAGCGACGGCGGCAGCCCGAGAGGAAACGGTAGGAGCGACAACGCAAGAGGCGATGGCAGCGCAAGAAGCGATGACAACAGTAGCAACGCGAGAGGCGATGACGACATCGACATTGCGAGAGGCGACGACAATAGTGGCAACGCGAGAGGCTACGGCAGCACACCAGTGTAGAAAGGGCTTTAGACGTCTGTTATTTTGGGCTTTTAACGTCAGATCCCGATCCGACGTCTTTATGGGTGACGTTAATGGGACGTCGGGACTCTACAGGTTTGACGTCTTTATAGACGTCAGATTACACCAAAACCGACGTCTATAGACGTCGGACATGACATTAACCGACATCTACTACAGCTCGTGTCTTTGGGTAGCGTAGTAGCACCTTCTTCCTTTGCTAGTTTCGTCATAGAAAAGGTTGCGTCTTTTGCACCTCTTATGGCATTTCAACCGAAAACCGAATCTGGGTCCTTGTATAGTTCCATTCCATTCGGCAATGAAAACGAATACGATGACATGAGAACTAGGGAAGGACCCAGGTTCGGTTTTGGGTTGAAATGCTATAAGACATCCAAAATACGCAAACATTTCTTATAGGGAAACTAGCAAAGGGAGAATGTGCTACTATCCTACCCAAAGACATGAGAAAAACTGCACCAAAACACAACGAAAACTCATTTTAATCGATTCAAAGGGAAAATAATGCATCAAAGACTAATTTAATCGAAGTAAAAGTAAGTTTAAACGGTTCAAAAGAGACAAAACGCATCTAGAAATGCAATGTCGCAGAGAGAAAAGGCAAGAAGAAAGACGATGAAGTACGCATAACCGCAGGTTTGATTTCTAATTTAACAATAAACAAGACGTCAGACGCAGAGGGCACCGGCATCTATTCTCTGCTAGACGTCGGGGCCCTCACTAATATGACATGCAAAACAACTTTTCACCTACCCTATCAAGCCATTTAGATGTCGGATGGCGGGATCAGACGCCTATATGGCGGAAAAAAAGAACTTTTCATCTACCTCACAAACATATATACGTCTGTTAGGAGGGGCACCGACGTCTATAATCGTATATAGACGTCGGGCTGGCGGGATCAAACATCTATAAGGCGGAAAAAAAGAACTTTTAATCTTCCTATCAAATATATACATGTCTCGTAACAGACGTCTATGTGTCCACTTATTTACGAAAATGCCACCGGTCAATAATTTACGTTGGTTATTTTTTGGTCCGACATCTACTAGGTGACGTTAAAGACCAATTCTGCATTAGTGGTAGTAGCGTAAGAAGGGGCGGGGAGACACGGCCTGCAAGGCATCACCTTCAACACGCGTGCCGTTGGAGGTAAAGGCGGGGAGATCTTGCACAAAGATGAAGGTGGAGAGCGTGAGCAACTGAGAACACTTCCCATTGGACTTGGGGGATATCTCTCCATGCGAAAACAAAGGTGGAGGACGTGAGCAACTGTAGGAGGCACAAGATGGTGGAAGAAAATGAAGAAAGAAGTGTGTTGTTTTTTGAGTAGAAGGAGAATCCGTATTAAGAAAAAGTTGTGATTTAGATTAAAAATAGATTTAGGTTTAGAAAACTAACAGATACAAAGTAAAGTCTTGTTATTTTCGAAAATATTAATTTAAGTCTTTTAAAAAAAGTCAACATATACAAAATTTAAGTCTGTTTGTATTCTAACAGGCTTAAAATTAAAATTTAAGTTTGTTATGATATTACCAAATATAAAATATGGACTTTTATTTACCAAAATGTCACCGCACATTTATTAAGTTTCATATTTTAAAAACAGACTTAAATTAAGACACATAAAAAGGTGATTGTACTAGTGTACCCTACCTGTCACACTTGTAGCTTCCCTATACAAGTTTGCTTGAGTCGTCCTGCGTTCGCAGCTAAAGGACTTGTTTCCCTGCTCCACAACGACTTACGAGTAAAAACGTCAACACATCGCGCACTGTTAACTCATTGGCAAGTGTACCAAATAGTTCAAGTAATATAAAATGGTAAGACCAAGTATAGTTTCCTAAGAGACTCGTGTAACACTAGTTAATTGCACTATTAACAACTCATTTAGACTTAAGAACAACATATCAATTGACAAACAAGTGCAAAGAGATAAATTCACAAATAATTACAAAGTTGGACTTTGGTTTTGAAGGCACTTAGAAATGGAAAAGACTAGAAATGGTATGAAATGACAATGTTAAGATTAGTTTTCACCAATTCACTTTTGTGTATACCCAATTTCATCTCCTCTCCATCATTTTACTAAAGTCAATCCACAAAAATACTCTAGCCCTATTTTCTTAGGTGAAAGAGCCTAGATTTTCTTATTAAACTGCAATCTGTTTGAAAAACTAGCAAGCAAAATCCGCATTAATGAGCTAGGATCTTAAGACAACATGTGAATCATCTTCCATTCCTAGAATCAATGACCACAAAGACTCTTGTTTCAGTTCTAGGTTCCATCTTACGTCTCCATAACACATGAAACCCCAAAATCAGTTATGAACGTATCCATTACATGCAAGCTTTAAGATTAGAAACAAGAATACTAGCAATTGATAGCAAATGCATATATATATATATATATATATATATATATATATATATATATCTATATATATATATATATTCAAATCATTCAACAATTAGACAATAATTCAAAGGATACAACAAACCCCAATAAGATAGGTATGGCTCTCCATTTCCATGGAGAGCCTTTAAGCTTACAAAATGACCATGGAAGAAGAAGAAGAACCCAAAGAGGTAGAAGGCAGTGTTCCCACAAACCCTAGCATCCCTTCAAGCTCTCCTCTGAGTGAAATCGTGCCTCCAAAACACCAAAGACGAAACCTCTTCGCGTTTTAGGTTTAAATAAGCTCAAAATGTCACATTAGCGAAAGTAGCGCTCAACACGAGCTCTACATAACTAGATGGCGCTTAATGCCCTGGATGGGGCACCCAGGCGAATTTGTGCAGCAAATGACGCTCAACATCCCAAGAGCGACGCCCGGCGCGAGCACACAAGAAATCAGCTTCTATGTAGTTTATATAGGTGGTGCGCAATGCCCTTGAACCAGGGGCGCTCAGTTTGACTCTACTGCACTACATATTTTTCTCTTTTTCTATAGATTTGCTTGATTTTGTGGTTGGTTCAGTCCTCTACATTCTTGGAGATTCTTCTAAGCACAAATTTAGCTACAAAATAAGGGAATTAGTGATGAATTTATATCAATGTAGGCCAAAATATAAATAACATTAAAACAAGATAAAAGAGAGGATTTAAGCAAGTAATAAGCTAAAGGGGAGTTGATTTTGTCTCTAAAATGAACCTTAGATAATGGTAAGAATTACCGTTATCAGGCACTATACTTAGCAACAAGTCGGAACAAGACAATACATCATTCTCCCCTTACAAAGAAGGTTCAACACTCAAACGCCATTCTTTTTTCACACACAAGGCCAAAGAGAGCCGATATCCCGTATCGCAAAGAAGGTGCAACACTCGAACACCATTCTCTTTTCACAAAAGGTCAAAGAGAGGCCCTATCCTGTATTACATACATTCTGGTGTAATCCAACACTAAACCATGCTTCAACATCAAACAAGAGTCCTATTTGACCTCAAACATATCAAACAACTTCATTCCCTACTCAACATCATGTTTTCCAACCCTTGAACCTTAACATGAATCCATTTTCCATCAAAACGCACTTTTCCAGCACTAATGCACTGGGATAATCGATTATCACTAATGGTAATCGATTATTCTAGAGAGGTTCACACACCTATTTTCCAAATATACAACGTATGAAAGGATAATCGATTATCATCTTAGATAATGGATTATTTCAATGATAAAACTCAAAATGATGCACAAATAATTGATTACCACTTAAGACAATTGATTATTTTCGAACTCAAACTCATTTTATACATGTATATCAAGTGTTTGAAACACACATACATGATCCCTAAACCTTTTGGAAACGTACTTGGCACATCATTCATGTATTATAGCATGATAGATACATGGAAACATACCCAAACCCTCACATGTTACCGAAGGAATCATCCAAAACTGATAATTATAAAGATTACACCTATTCACATCAAATATACTACATATAATCATCATACAATCCGATACAACACATAACTGAATTTGCCACTCCTTGAACCTACATATATCTCATATACCCAATCATCACACACATAAAATTAACACAAACCATAACAAAACCCTATAATCATATGAAAAACCCCTAACCATCATGGTATACACCATATCATATTGCAGAAACACGTTCTCATACAAATCCTATATCATTCAAGATAATCAAGAACATACTTCCATAAGACATACAATAAAAACAAGGTAAACTTCAACATACCTTGGCCAATACTAGGGCTTTATCTACTCCCCAAAAACACAGCAAATTGCCCATTGCCCTTACGATTTCTAACTCTGAGTATTCCATCTCCCACGCGTAGTCCCTTTTTTCCTCTCCCTAGAGAAACGTCTCGCTCTCTCTCTCTTTCTCTCTCTCTCTCACTATCACTCTCACTCACGTAGGTTTCAAGGTTTTCAAAAGTGTAGACCCATTCTCTCTCTTTTCTATCTCTATTTTATTTTTCAACCTATCTCTTGATTTAAAAATCTATATCCAAAACCTTGAAACTCCACTATCTCTTATTTTATCTCTCAACCAACTTTCAAAACATAACTACCTTATCTCACATGCTTATTGTTTAATTTTAGTTTCTATTATCTAATGTACATGGTTTCCCTTCCTCCACCCCGAATTTTAATTTCTACACCTAATTAGTAAAGGGGAAAGACCCTTTTGCCCCTAGGCAAAAATACAAATAAATCAATAAGGTTTTCCTTAAGCTTTCTTCCTAAGAATTAGACTGATATCCCTTCAATCCACGAAAATCATCTCTATCAATAAGCCAACACATCATATTGGTAATACACACACCCCAACCTAACAAACATATCAAAACATGTGTAACACTTTATTAAAATAAAATCAAAGAAATAACACAACATTTATGTCCTAACAAAGATGTAAACACAAAACCACTTAGCCCATTCAAGAGTTCTCACCAAATAAGCTACATAACACCTTGTTATATTAACTCCTAAAAGAAATATACTCAAGTATCAATATAACTTTATTTCCAAAATTCATATCTTCTTGGGTCTTACAACTATCTCTCTCAAAGAAGGTTGTGAGGTAATATATGGTTTTCTTGTAGTAAGAATGCATGATTGGTTTTCTTGCAAGTCTCACAATATTTATTGTTGTGGCCAATAGATTTGGGATAAAGAGGGTTCTTAGTGGAAATAGTGTTGAGATTGGTATCGCGTAGCGGAACATTTTAAAGAGGGTGAAAACAATCAATAACCAAGAGGGGAGGGGTGAAATGGTTCTTTTAAAAATTATGATTTTCTTTTGCAACTTTTATCGAATAGTTTATTAGAAAGAGTTGAGGAGTTAAAGGAAATCACACAAAAGATTTTATCTTGGTTCGAATAAACAGATTCTACGTCTAGTCGTTAATCACTATAAAGAGAATAATAAAGCAATATGAACTGATTACACACTTTCCTTCGACACACGATGGAAAGAAACCAACTCAATCAACTTGAAGAGAACCGCTTGGATCTTAGACGCACTAAACACAAACTTCTCATTTTCACAAGACTCACTTAAACTTAGAGAACTTCCTCAGAACTGACCTGTGCTCTCAAGTAGTTTAGGTAGCCTCTTAAAGGTTTAGAAGGGTTGTATATTTATGCTAGGGGTCAAAAAATGAAAAGTTTGCTCTCAACTTCCAGTGATAATCGATTATTTTAGGCCGTTATGAGGTTTTAGAAAACGTGATAATCGATTATCCTTAATGGTAATCGATTATTGCCGAACCTATCAAAACTAGCATTCATAATCAATTATCCCCTATGATAATCGATTATTGCCGCGAGAAACCCTTCTCTATTTTAGGTTGTGATAATTGATTATCCCCTTTGATAATCGATTATTGACGTAAAGATTCACTAGTTATGAAACTTCCAAGTGCTTTGATAAATGTAAATTTATTCCTATACCATGATTTCCACAGTGAATGCTTTTAACATTGATAATATAGATTCTTCAAGTCTTTAAGAGTATCATCATCGAAATCGCTTCAAGATATCAATGCTCCTCATTGGTAACAATCTCCCTCTTTTTGATGATGATAAAAAATCTCTTTGTTAAAAGCATTTATGTTTATATGCATAGTCTTAAACTTACAAACAACATAAAGATGTTAGTAGCTTTAAGCAATACCAACTCTATAAATTGTTTCTCCCCCTTTTTGATCATAAAAAAAAGGTTACAAGATAAAGATAAGAGACTTCCCCTCAAATTTTGCTCCCCTTCAACAAATTAAAGATGCAATCCAAAGATAAGAAAACTTTAAATTTCATAAAATAAGAGGCATGTACATCATAAAATAAGAAATACAAGAAAACAAGCACTCAAACACTAAGAAATCTAAATTTTGAAAAGTAGGACTAGGTTGTTGATCAGGAGGTTGAAGGTTGAGACATTTCTCAATGTTTCCTAGCCTAATATCGAAATCTTCAAGACGCTAAGTAACATAGTTGTAATGAGATTGATGCATCTCAAAGAGTTCTTCATGCCTTATTTGATGAAGCATACTCATTTATTCCATTTGCATTGAGAGATTGGAAATATGCTCTTCCATGGATAAGAATGAGGAGGAAGGAATGACTGAAGGACCAACTGCAGATGGATCAGCTACATTTATCAGTTTTGCCATGTGAGCATCAATATCTTCATTTTCTCCATCTTGATTAGCTTCATCTTTATGGAGAAAAATATTACCACGCGCTACAAATCCCATTTGACGCAAAGTGGTTTCCCAATTTCTGAACCAACAGCTTGAATAGCTTGAGTATGTTCGTCTTCGACATTTACCCCTTTATATTCAAGAATGTGAGATATAAGGAAGGCATTAGGAGGATCGTAGGCTGAGTACTTTTATGCCTTCAACATGGTATCTATAATAAGAGAAGGCCAATCAATGTGAATATGATTTAAAAGACCAGAAATGATGAGAAGGTCTTGTTCAGAACATTAAGAATGGTTGCACAAGGGCAAAGAACCTAGATTATCAGTTAGTAGATCAATATTTCTTCAACCTTAAAGCCTCCCACCAATAGTTGTCGGCGACCAGTTTGTTGTTGAGCATTTTGAAGAAATGATTGAAAGGCGAGAAAATGATTGAACCCGTCAACACCAAGATAAACCTTGACAACGTCATCCCAAATGGTCATCATAGCCACATTAGTCCAAATATCATCATCAAGAATGATTCAGACACCTTTGGCCTTTGTAGTTGCAACTCCATGACGAAGACGAAGGTTGTAGTAGAAGACTATAATGAGATTTGGATAGATGCATCCTGTTTGTTCGACAAGATGTGTCAAACCTTAAGCTTCAAACAAATTTGGAAATTAGAAGCCAAAGAATCTGTGTAACACCTATATTTTGGAGATGTCACGGTGTAAAAAATTTTCATAAAATATTTCCATCAAGCAATTCTTTAAGACCATCAAACATTATTTGATTAAAGCGCAGAAGCAAAACATAATTATAAACGTTGTCTGAAATTCTAGAATATCGCTTTTACATAGAAATACCAAGTCTGAAAAGTTTTAAACATAATAAGTAATCAACCCCGATATAAGGATCCCAACTCTCGTCAACTACCTCGATCCAGCCTTTATCTGCAACGTCATCTACTCCCGTACAAGTACGACTATTGTAGGTGGAAACCACAAACACAACATGCCAGGGTGAGCAACCAGTAATATTATAACACACAATATACAATAACATTTTAAACACATAATAAAGAAATCATAAACATATATCATCACAACATCGACATCATAACATTAACATCACAATATTATCATCTCAGCTTAGCGGTCAATTTCCCCTACACTACCACACCATCTACTCATCACAACCACTTCATTATGTGACACACGACACCCTCCTCCCACATCACCCGAGCAAAGAGAACCTCTTTTCTGCATCACACGGCCAAAAGAGCCATCATTATCAAACCATCATCTTAATTTTGATATTAAAAACTAGCTTGGAATCATGTTTTTGCTTAAGTTTTGGAAATAAGAGAGTTGGATGGATTTTATGCTTGATTTTCCTCGTTTTGGCAAGAATTAAGATGAATTAGATGAAAGAAGTTGAAGTCGTAAGGAGATGGACTCAGGAAAGGAAGTAAAAGTGCACAAAAGAAGAGCCACATTCACCGCTCAACGCAACTTTTACCGCTTAGCGGCTTTCTGAAGCACCGTAGTCACCGTTGAGGGCCAAAACTGTAGCTGAGCACCATTTAGAAGAACCGCACTTAACGCTGAGCGCCAAAAGTGCCACTGAGCGCCATTTAATTGGGCTTGGGCCTATTTTAAGTAAATTTTAATAAACTATATAAGGGTTTAGTCGACCTAGGGTTAGTATCTTTGGACAGAAAGAGGCGAAATCACACTTTCTTCACCCCTTGGAGGCGGATTTTGGATGCGGAAGCTCCTTTCTTCAAATTCTAGGGTTCTATCTTTCATTCTTTCATTGTTTTTCATCTAGTTTCACCATGTCTATGGTGAACTAAACCTCCATTGTTGTTGGGGAACCGATGTAATCCTTTGAAACTCTCATGTATTGAATTGGTTCTATATTCTATATGCTTTGCTTTATTAATTGTTAGGGTTTCTCTTCTATACTCTATGCATGCTTTGTTTAACTCATTCAATTGCATGATCATTGATGTTATTTATATGGACACATATAGATAAATCTAGAACTGAGGAAATTCTCCCAGGAGCAATATTACCTAGACATAGGGATAGGAGGATTGTTTGCCTTTAAGCTTCTATGCGAATATAAAGCATGCTAGGGAGACAAGACACTGTAAACTAGTGATTAGGAGTAGGCTTTCTTCACCGAGACATCGGGTTTAAGGTAAATTATAAAGTGGCATTAACATTAATGAAGAAAGATGAATTCTTGAATATATGAGAGTGGATAGGATAAATCGGAAACCCCAATAACATAATCACATAACTGTCTAGGCCGTGAGTCCTTTGGGAAACGATACTTGGTCTTACCATTTTATTATTACTTGATACGATTCGGTACACTTGCCAAGTGTTAACAACTTTTTGGCACCATTGTCGGGGACTCGTGGTTTAACTATTCTATTTGTGTGATTATTGATTAACTTTGACTTGTTTTTTTATCTTTTTTAGCTTTTTATCTTTTTGTTTTATCTTTTTATCTTTTTATCTTTTTGTGTATCTTTTTATCTTGTTATCTTTTTAATTTATCTTTTCTATCTTTTTTTGCTAACAATTGTTTCTAGGGTTTTGTGTTCTTGTGTATGCAGGATAAAATTCGGACTAGGAGCAAGTAAACAACATAACCTCTTCTTGAAGGATTGGACGAAAGTAGAAGGAGGAGGAGAGTTCAAACTTCTAGAGAGTTATTCCCTTCTCTGGAAACACTTCTACAACCCTCACCACAAAGATCTAAGTAGAGCACTAAATATATGGCTGGAGAGAACAATGGTATACGTACTCTGGTGGATTACACCACTGTTGTTGGCCCTCATCACTTTAATAGCATTGCTAGGCTGAGGGTCAATTTTGCAAACATGGAGGTGAAACTGGCGTTGATAAAATTGGTGAAGAGCACACAATTTAATGGACTGTCTCATGAAAGTCCATATGAGCATCTAACCACATTCAACAAGATTTGTAACACTATGAAGATCAATGATGTGTCGGATGACGCTATAAAGCTTAGTTTGTTTCCTTTCTCATGAGGAGGCAATGCAAAGCTATGGTTGAATTCTTTCCCAGAGGATAGCTTTACTGAATGGGAAGCTATAGTTTCAAAGTTTCTAAACAAGTACTTCCCACAATCCAAAATCAACAAAGGGAAGCAAGAAATTTCTTCTTTTAGACAAGGTCTGGAGGAGACGCTAGGTCAAGCATGGGATAGATACAAGAGCTTGTTGAGAAAGACGCCCACTCATGGCTTTGATGAAGCAACAATAGTCATTCTTTTCCTTGGGGGTCTTGGTTCACAAACCAAATTTATGCTAGATCCCTCAGCTGGAGGTAATATTAAATGCAAGACTCCAGAGGAAGCTTTTGAATTGATATACAACATGGCTACCGATGACAACGAGATGCATAGTGAAAGAGGAACTCCAATTCAACAAAAGGGAGTCTTATAATTGCAATCACAAGATGCCTTGCTTGCTCAAAATAAAATAATAACTCAAGAGTTGGAGAATTTGACAAAGACACTCACTTAGTTGCCAAAGGAGTTGAAGAATGTTTCACAGGTTGAACAACAAGAACTCTGTGAATTGTGTGGTGGTGACCATATCAATGGTCAATGTGCTTTTCCAGTGGAGGCCTTAGAAGATGTCAATTTTATGGCAAATCAATTTCAAAATCAATTCCAATACCGCCAAGGGACCTCAACCAAGGGTGGAAACCTCACCCAAGCATGGGTCAAGGGCATAATGGACAAGCTGGACAAGCAGGACAAGCTAATAGACCACAACAGCAACCATCACTATGGCAACAGGTATCTACGCTAAATGAGAGATCAACAAAGCTTGAAGAAACTCTTCAACAATTTATTCAGGTTGGCGAAATGGCTAACAAGTTGGAGGATATGCCTGACAGGAGTTTTGAGGCTAATATTGAGTTTAACCCTAAGGAAGAGTGTAAAGCTATTGTGAGTATATGTGATGAGAGGGTGGATGAAAAAGAGAGAGTTGAGTTAGAAAAGAGAGATGAAAAAGAAGAGAGAAAAGGTGAGGATGAGAGAAAAGAGAAAGAAAAGAAGAGGGGAGTGAAATTGTGAGAAAAGTGAAAAAGTTCTTCCTTATCCTAAGGGGAGTGAAAGATTTGATAAAGAGAGACAATATAAGCTTTTTAAAGAGATCTTCAAGCAATTGGAGATTAAGATACCTTTGACTGAAGTATTGCAACAAATTCCTGCTTATGCAAAGCACATGAACCAAATCCTTGCAAAGAAGAGATATCTAAAGGAGGAATATAAGGAAGACCTTAATTGATTTAGGGTCAAGCATTAATTTGATGCCCTTATCTATGCTTGAAAGGATTGGTGATCTTGAAGTCAATCCAACCAAGGTGACTTTGCTCATGGAGAATGGATCTTCCAAGAAACCCTATGGTGTAGTGGAAGATGTGGTGGTTTGCATAGACAAACTTAAATTCCTGCTGGATTTTGTGGTGATAGAGATGGAGGAAGATGAGAAGATCTCAATTATTCTTAGAAGATTGTTTGTGAAAACAGCAAAGGTAATCATCAATGTGGATGATGGGATGATAGTACTTCAAGACCAAGATGAAAAGGTGATCTTTAATGTATTCAAAGCTGAGTAGCAGATTCAAGAGAAGGAGGTTAGGCATAAAGCTGCATGTAAGGATGCACCCATGAGTAGCTCTAAAGCTGAAAAGCCGGTCATCAAAGGTAAAAATTGTTTCTTGTCACAAGTTAGGGAAGAAGAAAAAGATGACAAAGGAAGAGAGGTTCATGATGACTTCATGGATGCACAACTCAAACTTGGTACACCGGTAAGATTCAAGAACAAGTTGTGGGTTGTCAAAGATTTCAAAGAGAATGGAGTGATAGAGATTGAAGCTCGATATTCAAGGAGAGTCAAAAAGGTCGGCCGAAAGCAATTGATGAATTGGTGTGATGAAAGCAAGAGGAACACCAACATTGAAGAAGGAACATGAGCTTTATTGAGTCAAGCTAGTGACGTAAAAAGAGCGCTTGCTGGGAGGCACCCTAGTGATTTGAGAACATTAATTTCTTTGAATTTATTTATTTTGGTGATGTAATTTGAAACTTTGGAACATTGTTATATTTGGGTTTAACATCTACTGATGATGCTAGGTTGGTGAGTATTTACCGAAGGATACTCAGAAGGTACACCTACTGAAGGATGATGATAAGATTTGAACCTACTAATGGGTGCTGGAGGATTTTGGGTCAGGCTCGTGACGTTAAACAAGCGCTACCTAGGAGGCAACCTAGTTGATTGAATTTATCTTTGTTTGTTTGTTTTGATTCTACTCTAGTTGCATTATAGGTATTGAATGTTTGAGTGATGTGAGAGACTAAATACATTGGGTGAGTGAGAGGAATTGGTAAAGGACACCTAGGGCAAGCTAGGAAGAAGGAGACTAGGTGTTGCGAATGCCGCTCAACGGTAATTACCGTTGAGCGTGAATATGGCAGTTTTGCTGATTGGGCTTGTTTTAATTGGGCTCCCATTAGATCATTTTTATACCCTAGGGTGCGTCTTGGTTGCCACTTTCAAATTTTTAGATCACTTCCCACACACTCTCAAGCACTCTCCAAAGAGTTCTCTACAATTTTTCCTTCTTCCCCCTTTATAAAATCTCTCTTTAAACCACTTTTGCATCAAGTTTCCATCCAAGTTTGGGGTTTGGTGAGAGCTGATAACAGTTGAAAAACTGTTATTTTTATACTTAATTTTGACCTTAAAGACAACCTTTATGACATAGAAACTAGCTTGGAATCATGTTTTTGTTTAAGTTTTGGAAAAAAGAGAGTTGGATAGGTTTATGCTTGGTTTTCCATGTTTTTGCAGGTTTTAAGATGAATTGAATGAAAGAAGAGTGAAGTAGCTAGGAGTTGGATTCAGAAAAGGAAGAAAGAGTGCATAAAAGAAGAGCCGCAAGTACCGCTCAACGCTACTTTTACCGCTGAGCGGTACTATGAAGACCCGCAATCACCGCTTAGGGGCAAAACTGCAGCTGAGCGTCAAATAGAAGAACCACACTTACCGTTGAGCGCCATTTTATTGGGCCTTCGGCAAATTTTTTATAATTTTTGAAAGTTATATAAGATTTTAGTCGAAATAGGGTTACTATCTTTGGACAGAACGAAGCAAAATCACACTTTCTTCAACCCTTGGAGGAGGATTTTGGATGCTCAAGCTCTATTCTTCAACTTGTAGGGTTCTATCTTTCATTATTTCATTATTTTTCATCTAGTTTCACCATGTCTATGGTGAACTAAACCTTCATTATTGTTGGGGAATCAATGTAATCCTTTGAAACTCTCATGTATTGAATTGGTTCTTTACTCTATATGTTTTCTTTCATTAATTGTTAGGGTTTTTCTTCTATACTCTATGCATGCTTTGTTTAACTCATTCAATTGCATGATCATTGATGTTATTTGTATGGACACATATGAGTAAATCTAGAACTGAAGAAATTCTCCCAAGAGTAATATTGCTTAGACATAGGGATAGGAAGATTGGTTGCCTTTAAGCTTCTGTGCGAATGTAATGCATGAATAATTTGATGGAATCGTACTTGATGTAGTCCTCCTTTTGTATTTTTATCTTTTATAGTTTAGCTCTTAAGGAGCATGGGTTACTATAAATACCCAGCTCCTCTATTGTATTGTTACTTTTGAGTTTAATGAGAATTGAATTTTCTGAAATCAGAAATTATTCTCTCTTGAAAGTCAGGCTAGAGAGTCCAAAGACTCCCTCTAGCCACCTTCCAAGCACACTCTCTCCCTTTCATTTTCCATTTCCACCGTGCTTCTCTCTCATCCCACACCATCCGCTTCAGCATAGTGGCGTCAACACTTCTTGGCCATGCATCCTCCTTTCTCTGGTGCACATCATCTAGTACCGTGCACGCGTCAACGTTCCTTTCCTCCACCTCTTCATTCAGCCACTCGTGACATCTTTCACGCTTCACTTTCATTCCTCTCCCGAAAGAACATCACCACATTTCTCTCATTTTCCACTTCGAATAAACCTCATCAGCTAGGGTTTTCTTCTTGAGTGCATCACCATCACAGATCTACGTCTCGTCCTTCGTAAGTTTTCATTTCTCTTCATGAATATACATCTCCTTCCATATTTGCACCTCATCTTCACCGATTAAAAACCTTGTTTCCCGATTCAATCCATTTTCCACCGTTCAATCTTCATTTTGAACCGATTAATCGGTTAATATTGGGTTTCCTTCCATTTCTAGGGTTTCTATCGAATTTAACCCTCTATTTCTTGTTCTTCTTCGAGTTTTTGTCTTTTTCCGCTGTGTTCACATCTGGAGGAAGCTTCGAAGGAGCTCGCAACACGCACGTTCGTCGTCTCCTCGGGCGTTCGTCCATCATAATTACTAGGGAGACAAGACATTGTAAACTAGTGATTAGGAGTAGGCTTTCTTCACCGAGACATCGGGTTTAAGGTAAATCAGAAAGAGGCACTAACATTAATGAAGAAAGATGAATTCTTGAATACATGAGAGTGGATAGGATGAATTGAAACCCCAACAACATCATCATTCCATAATTTACATCAATGACTTTTGCTTCTTTTGATCCAATTGATCAACACATGCATTCATATTTAATTTTTAGATTTGCATTTAAACCTACAAGAATTCGTTCATAAGTCTAATTTAATCAATAAATCACATAACTGTTTAGGCCGTGAGTCCTTTGGGAAACGATACTTGGTCTAACCATTTTATTATTACTTGATACGATTCGTTTACACTTGCCGAGGGGTATCATGTTTTTGGCACCGTTGTCGGGGACTCGTGGTTTAAGTATTCTATTTGTGTGATTATTGATTAACTTTGACTTGATTTTTATCTTTTTATCTTTTTTGTTTATATTTTTATATTTTTATCTTTTTCTTTTATATTTTTATCTTTTTATCTTTTTGTGCTAACAAATGTTTTCTAGTGTTTTGTGCCTAATGCTTGCAGGATGCAATTCGAACAAGAATTTAACTATACGGGCACTCAATTCTACCAAGGTAATCTCAACCACTGGTGGGAACCTCACTCAAGCAAGGAACAAAGCTCTCTATCAGAAAGAAGGACAAAGATGGATGACGTCTTTCAACAATTTATGGAAGAATCCATCTCCACTCAAAAAAGCATTGAAGCATCATGTAAAAGGATGGAGATGCAGATTGGTCACATGATTCAGAAATTGGATGATTTTGGGGTTGATACTTAGTGTGAAACTTTATCTGCTATGATGGTCTGCTTGTGATTTATGCATGATAAGTATTACTGGATGATGCTTGGATATTGATTGATGTTGAGATTGTGTACTATATGCTGATATACAGGTGGTTGTTCACAAGCTATGTGAACAAATGCAAGATGTTGCGATTGTGATTATGATGCTAAACAGGATGTGTATGTAGAATGTGAATGAGCTTATGTGTGAGGTTTTGAACTCTAGAGTTTTTGTGAATGAGTGTTATTACATTGAAAGCATGAATGAATTTGCACAAGTTTATATGATTGAATCACTTGCTTGTATGTGTCATATGATTAAGGCCATTTGTTGGTAACCCTTTATTAGCCAAATGCATGATTTTAGCCCAATAAAAGAGAGCACAATGTGTTCTATCCTTTGAACCCTTAGCCTTGAACATGATAGAAAACCCATTTTGAAAATCTTTACCTTGAGTTGAGTTGAAAAATATCTTGTGGTATTGATAAAGTTTCAAGTTTGGGGTTATTTGGAGGTCTAAAAAGGGAATATGAAAAGCATTGAGCTAAGCACGTGAAAAGAAAAATAAAAAGGAAAGAAAAGAAAGAAAAAGAAAAGCTCAATACAAAGGAAAGTTGGGAAGAAGTAAGAATGGTTGTGTTTAAATGATGATTCTCTTAACTCAAGGATTTTGTGATCCAGAAAGACCAATTTTCTTCTTAGCCCAACCACATTATAAGCCATAGAAAAGTCCTTGTGATGATGTTTGTTTGTGAGTGTGTTTAATTGTGGTTAAATGAAAGGAAAAGTTTATTCATGTGACATTGTGATAGTAGAGTGAATGAGTAATCTCTATACACTTGTGTGATCGAGTGAAACACTTTATCTAGTGAGGAATAATTCCATGAGCACATGATTACATCTATGCTTAGTTAATTGATCATTCATGAGAATAACATTTGTTTGATACTTTGTGACTATGTGAACACCACAATGAGTTTGATTGAATTAAAGAATGTGTGCATCTTGATTGAATTCTTTTTGATGAGCTTATTTGAGTAATTACTTGTCTTGAAAGAAAGAATTTTTGAATGTGGGGATCCATTGTATGGATTGGTGGAAGACTGAGTTAAATTTTGTTTGGTTGAGGACAAGCAAAGTTCTAAGTTTGGGGTTGTTATAACGGTTGAAAAATCGTTATTTTTATACTTAATTTTGATATTAAAAACAACCTGTATGACTTAGAAACAAGCTTGAAATCATGCTTTTGCTTAAGTTTTGGAAATAACAGAATTGGATGGGTTTTATGCTATGTTTTCCTTGTTTTGGCAAGAATTAAGATGAATTAGATGAAAGAAGTTGAAGTCGTAAGGAGATGGACTCAGGAAAGGAAGTAAAAGTGCACAAAAGAAGAGCCACATTCACCGCTCAGCGCAACTTTTACCGCTTAGCGGCTTTCTGAAGCACCGTAGTCACCGTTGAGGGCCAAAACTGTAGCTGAGCACCATTTAGAAGAACCGCACTTAACGCTGAGCGCCAAAAGTGCCACTGAGCGCCATTTAATTGGGCTTGGGCCTATTTTAAGTAAATTTTAATAAACTATATAAGGGTTTAGTCGACCTAGGGTTAGTATCTTTGGACAGAAAGAGGCGAAATCACACTTTCTTCACCCCTTGGATTCGGAAGCTCCTTTCTTCAAATTCTAGGGTTCTATCTTTCATTCTTTCATTGTTTTTCATCTAGTTTCACCATGTCTATGGTGAACTAAACCTCCATTGTTGTTGGGGAACCGATGTAGTCCTTTGAGACTCTCATTTATTGAATTGGTTCTATATTTTATATGCTTTGCTTCATTAATTGTTAGGGTTTTTCTTCTACGCTCTATGCATGCTTTGTTTAACTCATTCAATTGCATGATCATTGATGTTATCTATATGGACACATATAGGTAAATCTAGAACTGGATAATTCTTCCGGAAGCAATATTACCTAGACATAGGAATAGGAGGGTCGATTGTCTTTAAGCTTTTGGTGCGAATGTAATGCATGAATAATTTCTAGGGAGACAAGACATTGTAAACTAGTGATTAGGAGTAGGCTTTCTTCATCGTGACATTGGGTTTAAGGTAAATAAGAAAGTGACATTAACATTAATGAAGAAAGATGAATTCATGAATACATAAGAGTGGATAGAATAAGTCGGAAACCCCAACAACATAATCATTCCATATTTGACATCAATTTCTTTTGCTTCTTTCAATACAATTGATCAAAACTTGCATTCATGTTTATTTTCCAAATTCAAATACAATGATTTCGTTTACAAGTCTAGTTTAATCATGAAATTACATAACTGTCTAGGCCGTGAGTCATTTGGGAAATGATACTTGATTTTACCATTTTATTATTACTTAATACGATTCGTTACACTTGCCGAGTGTTAACAACTACCATTTAACACTTCCCTATAGCCATTTCTACTTTTTTCCTCTAAATTAACACCACCCATCTTCTAACGCACCCCTAGGTCACCCAGCTCTCTTCTCATTTTATTCTTCTTCATTCCCCTTCTCTTTTCTAACAACACCTACACACAATCACCACTCTGCACTCACCGTTTACCCTGCTTAAAAAAAACACCCTCATCTCACGTCTTCACCACCCTTCCACCCAACTTTTCTTCTCATGCACTTATTCACTCGTGACCTTCCCAAGATCGAAAAGAGACCGAGAAACGGCGACCTCGAGTCTACTTCCCTCCCCAAACCCTTGATTCTTGTTCCTTTCTGCATCACGGTGACCATACCAAATGCACAAACACAAAGTAAACGAGAACTATTATATTGCAAACGGCAAACATAGTGAAATAACACATAGCACTAGGTTACTCCCCTTACATTGGTTTCCTCCCGGTTTTGATTGTAAAGACGGTCACGCTTCTTCTTTCGGCTTGATGTGGTGCTCCTTTGTCCTTCCTGATCAACAATCTCCTCACTCCCAAAACTAGGGTTTATTTTCTCTTCTATCTTCTTTTCACTCCCCCACGGTTGCGGCCTTCAAAACTATGTCCCTGCTTTTCGTCTTTACGGCTCCAGGATAACACACTAAGTTTTAACCCTAAATCTAACTTAAATACTACCTCACCCTTTATGTTAATATTCTATTTCCTATCTCTATGATGTGTTAGCCAATAAAAGATAAAATAACCACCCAATTACTACACCTAGTATGTAAATATAACATCCTGCTTTTCTTTTTCCTACCAAAACCGAACAACAAGACCAAGCCTCTCATGCAGGGTTCGAAGGCAGCCCCCAAAGGTCACACAACTTCCTACAAATGCCATTACGAGAAGACCAACAATAATTCAATGATAAACTAGTGCAAAAATTATAATATAACCACATCTTCAACCTATTTCGAAAATTAAAAATAAAAGCAATTATTAAACTAATTTTCATACAACTTCTAAACACTTTTTGTCAGACCTTATTAAAACGCACCAAAACCCCTCTGCGCGGACGCCAGGTATCAAGAAATTAGGATTCTGAAATCAGATAGTGGAAGACAAGTGTCGGCAGAAGAGCGGACGCTCGTTTGGACGTGGGAAGAAAATGATTGTTTCTGAAATTTCCGTCCCACTCTCCTCTGCATGCACCCTCCTTCCCAAACTCTAAATTTTCCATTTCTCCTCCTTCTCTCTAAAAACTCTCCCTTCTCTCTACCAAAACTCACCTTTTCTCCTCTCCGATCACCGTTCAGGCACCGTAGGAGCACTCCCGGCATCCCAAGCTTCAATTTGAACTGAACAGTTTCGAGTTCTGAAACTGGTAAGTTTTCTTCCCCTTAGCCGTTCGTTCTTGTGAACATGCAAACCAAGTTCTGGTTGCATGAGTCCTTAGTTTAATTCTGAACCCTTTTGGTCTGTTGTTTGATTTTGGTTCGAAGAGTAGTTGAGCGTTGAGGGTAGAAGGAATCTTAGTTTGGAAAAATGAGTTGCGGTCTGTAGAACGTTCGTTCACTTTCAGAGGTAAGGGAAGCTTATCTAATTTAATTGTATGTTGTTTGTACGTTCGTTGATAATTAATGCATGTTGCTGAGTGGTTGAATGTATATAAAGTAGGAATGTTGATATGCTTGTTTACATGGAACATGATTATTTACGATGATATAAATGGTATGAAAATTGATTACAATATGAATTTATAAAGTTATGAAATTATGTATTAAGACATGGGTTGAAGATAAATGAGATCTGAATATGAAATTTTTACTATGATAAAGTACATTCGTTACTGAACGGTCATTGACCGTTCGGTTTTTTTGGTGAACATAGTTAAAATGGGATTCTTTCATTTGGAGAGAATCCTAGTGTAGCACGAGCGCCCTCGTGTGGTAATACTATGCTTGAGCGTTCGGCCAAGCATAGTTGTGCCTGAGTCTACTGTGATAAACTCAATATATATATATATATATATATATATATATATATATATATATATATATATATATGTAATTGTATATTATTGTTGTTCGTAAACACCACTTCAAGAATATCTTAATATATCTCTCAAGCCTTTTATTAGAAGTTTATTAGTGCTTGGTCTTACACCTAGCACTCATACTGAGTAGTGCTCGGTCTTATACCAAGCACTCGTACTCATTTCTTGTATAATCAATCTTGGTGAAATAGCGTTCGTTCAACTTCAGTAGAATTTTCCTTTACCATGTTCGGTCATTTATTGGCATTGGATTTCTGTATGTGAATTACTCTAAATATGGTTCGTTAACGTCTTGACGTGTCTACATTCATTGGATTCGGCCTAGACCCTCCATACTCGATTTATTCTTTGAGTATTGGTTTGAACTCACGAGAGTCGATCATTCAACTGATTTATGTAGTGAATAACGTTCGTCATATAGAATATGGTAGTACTCGGTTTATTCCTAAACCTAATCGTAACTCTCTCGGTCTTATTCTGATCTGGAACGGGCGACTTCATGGTCTGGTCCACAGTGTTCATCCTCGTTCTTAGTGAGGACTGAATGTTCGGTATTTGATGGTCTTAACATTGATGATAAAGATGAAAGTAAAATGATGGATAATAAATGATGAAGAGTATATGAGATGGAGGAAACGTTGTGATTGTTGAACGAGCGTTCCGGGGAGGAACGACTCATGGATGACTATTGAAATTGTAAAGTATGAATGTGGTAATGCTTAGCTGGCGGTTCATCCTGATTTTCAGTGAGTACTCGTCCTCACGTAGAGGAGGGTAGGTCATGTGTGGGAACGGCAGGAGGTCCTAGTCCTTAGGGGTACTTTGGACGAAACGGACTAACCTCGGGTGGCAGCTGATGAGAGTATTCCAGTTACTACATCACCCGGGTGCACGAACGTCGTAGCTACACAGAATTCATACCGTCCGGATAGTCAGTCTAGTAGTAGCCCTTGTTTGAATCGTATGTTGAAATGCACTTGATGTGTTTGAATATGATAAACGTATGTTATTACTTGAATTAAATTACATAAGCTTACCCTGCATTTTTCCTGTATTGTCTGGTTTTGTACGTCCGTCCTTGTCGTGGCAATGATCATCTGTGGGCATGTGAGCAGAAGGAGACGAGCTGCTGGAAGAGGCGCTGGAAGAAGAGAATTTGGTTGAAGTAGAGGTGAAAACCGAATAGTAGGACGTTCGGCTAGTAGTTGGTTATGTGGTAAGGTGGTCGTTCGATCACCTTTTCCTTTAAGTTTTGTATGACCGTTTGGTGTGGGTTTTGTAAACCGTTCGGTGTGGGTTTTGTAAACCGTTCGGTCAAATTATTGCTTATCTTGTGCAGTTAAGTTGTAGTTCTTGTAAGGCCGTTCGGCCATAGCAGTACACTCTTTTAATATTAAAAACTGATCTGTGTTATTATTAATTGTAATTATTCTATTATATGGTTTATTGCTATATTTTTGGGATGTTACACTTTTATTCCCCAATAACCTATCATAATTAAATATCAATATTATAAATTATAAAAATATAAACAAATAAATATAAAAGATAATTTTATTTTATCTGGGTCTTACAATATGTAATATCTTAATCTGACGTATTTACATGACATGATTTTCTTTTCATGCCAAAAATGAGAAAATTCGGTTTGCTTCTTTGGGTCAGAAATCGAACCTTCAAGAGTTGCAAGTCGAGAAGAACGAGGACGATAAGAAAAAGAACCACCAGTTCTTCTACAGGTAGGCATTTTCCTTCTAGCATCAGCCATGGAGTTTGAAAAGTAATAAGATGAAAAAGAAGAGAGTGTAGAGGGAACGTATGAGAATGAGAGAAAGTAGAAAGACGTTAATTTGGGTAGAGTATGGGTGAAAATGGGAGTTTTAATCAATTAATGGGCAGTATTTATAGAGAAGAAAAGGAAACTAGTCGTTTATGGCCGTTTATAGCCTTTTTAGAATGTTTCAACGACTACGTTATGAAATAACGACGACTGATAATCGATTATCACTAACGATAATCGATTATCATTTCAAAAGTTTTTCCCAGAAAAATGCTGATAATCGATTATTATCTTTCAATAATTGATTATTGCACGGTGATTTATGAAAAACTCAAATTTGAATTGGATTTCAATCTTAAGACATATCTAACACCCCCAAATCTCATCTAAGGTCATAAAATCTATCCTTGGGTAATGCCTTTGTGAAAATATCAGTCGATTGAAGCATTGTGTCAATGTATTATGGTACAATCCCCTTTTTGAATGTCATCTCTTAGAAAGTGATGTCTAATTTCAATGTGTTTGGTTCTAGAATGCATTGTGGGGTTCTCAGTTAAGTTTATTGCACTTGTGTTGTCACATTTTAAAGGAATGTGATCAAGGAAGATAAAATCCTCAAGTTGTTGTTTCATCCAAAGTATTTGGGCACAACAATTTCCAGCAACTATGTATTCTGCTTCTTCAGTGGACAAAGCTACACACGCTTGTTTCTTTGAGTGCCAAAAGACTAAGGAACAACCTAGGAAGTGGTAGGTTCCACTAGTACTTTCCTATCAATTTTACAACCCCCATAATCAACATCTGAATAACCTATTAGACTCAGTGTTGCATCAGAAGGATACCATAATCCAAAAAAAGTAATGCGTTTAAGGTATTTTAGAATTCTCTTAACAATTATGAGATGAGATTCTTTGGGATTGGCTTGATACCTAGCACATACACATACACTTTGCATTATATAAAGTCTATTGGTTGTAAGATAAAGCAGAGATCCTATCATGCCTCTAAACATTGTTTGATTTACTTCTACTCCTGATTCATCTTTGTCTAAATAACATGAAGTGCCCATTGGAGTATTAGCTTCTTTGGAAGTATCCATTCAAAATTTCCTAAGAACTTATCTACAGTATTTAGTTTGGGAAATAAAGGTTTCCCCATTCATTTGTTTTATTTGTAAGCATAAGAAAAATGCCAACTCCCTCATCATAGACATTTCAAATTCCCTTTGCATTATGCAAGGAAATCCTTCACATAGAGGAATTATCAGTTGACCCAAATATTATATCATCTACATAAATCTATAAAAGAAGAATAAGACTTCCTACTTTCTTAATGAACAAGGTTGAATCAACCTTTCCTCTAGAGAAGTCATTTTCAATCAGAAAAGTACTAAGTCTCTCATACCAAAACCTAGGTGCATGTTTAAGGTGATACAAAGCTTTCTTTAATTTTTAAACATGATTAGGAAACTTAAAATCTTCAAAACTAGAAGGTTGATCAAGATACACTTCCTCCTTAATAAAACCATTCAAAAAATAACTTTTCACATCCATTTGATATAATTTGAATTTCATCAAAGAGTAATAAGCAAGTAATAATCTAATTGCTTCTAACCTTGCTACTGGTGCATAGATTTCATCATAGTCTATACCTTCTTCTTGATAGTAACCTTTAGCAACTAATCGTGCTTTGTTCTTTGTGATATTTTCTTCTTCATCCAACTTGTTTCTGAAGACAGATTTGGTACCAATCACTTGGTAATGTTCTTCTCTAGGAATGAGTTCTCAAACTTCATTCCTTTCAAATTGGTTCAACTCTTCTTGCATAGCAATACACCATTTGTCATCTTGAAGAGCTTCACCTATGTTATTGGGTTCTATTTGTGACACAAAAGCAACAATTAAGTAGAAATTATTCAAATTGTGTCTAGTGGTTACCCCTTTTGAAATATCTCCAACAATATTGTCCATAAAGAGGCCTTGTGGTTGTTGATAGCTTCTATGTTCAACTTCTTATTGCACATTTGGAACTTTAGAGGGAGTATTCTTATTCAAATACATTTCTTCATGTGCTTCCCTTAGATAATCTTCATCACCTACAATGGGCTTATTTGACTCAAGAGGGTTCTCCTCAAGATCCACTATTTCATCAAAAACAACATGCATGGACTCTTCAATGATCAAAATTCATCTGTCGAATACTCTATATGCTTTGCTAGTTAGTGAGTAACCTAAAAAAATTGCTTCATCAAATTGAGCATCAAATTTTCCTAAGTTATCTTTACCATTGTGCAATACAAAACATTTACAACCAAATATTTTTAAATGAGATACATTTGTCTTTCTATCTTTAAACAATTCATAGGGAGTTAACTTTAGTATTGGCCTAATGAGCATTCTATTTAAAACATAGCAAGCAGTACTAACTACATCTGCCTATAAGTAGTTTGGTACATTTCATTCATTTAGTAAATTTCTAGCAACCTTTTCCAAGGATATGTTTTTCCTTTCAACAACCCCATTTTGTTGGGGAGTTCTAGGAGCAGAAAAGTTATGAGTTATACCATATTTATCACAATTTTTCAAAAGACTCATTTTAAACTCTTTTTGCAAATGTTTTGAAAACTTTAAAAGCTTCACTTTTCAAGGTTAAAAAGAAAGTCCAAGTATACCTAGTGTAATCATCCACAAACACAAGTGCATAGTAGTTTCCACCAAAACTTTTGATTCTAGAAGAACCAAACAAGTCAATATGCAATAATTCTAAAAGTTTTGATGTAGAAATCATTCTTTTAGATGAAAAAGAAGATTTTGTTTGCTTTCCTTTTTGACAAGCAGCACATAGTTTGTCTTTTCCAAATTTTAGTTTAGGCAAACCAATTACAAGACCTTTTGAAATCAATTTATATATTCAAGTGTTGCATATGTATGTGTGCAACTCTTTTATGTCGTAGCCAAGGATTTTCTTCTTTTGCAACTAAACATGTTATACTATGACTAGATGCACTTTCAATATCAATCAAATAAATATTCAATGTTAGATGAATCTTTAAAATAAATAGTGCACTTTCAAACATGTTATACTATGACTAGATGCACTTTCAAATGTTACCTTGAGACCTTTATCGCATAATTGACTTATGCTTAAGAGGTTGTACTTTAGTCCTTCAACATATAGTACATCTTTGATTGTCAAGGCATATCCTCCTCCAATGTCTTTGGTTCTTGTGATTATTCCTTTGTTATTATCCCCACAGGCAACAAATTGTAACACCCCTTACGGAGTGCCACTAGAAAAAAACAAAATCTAAACTTTTACGCCAGTTTTTTTTTATTAACATCGCGAAACTAAACCATCAAAAGTTTAAATGTCTTACAACATAAGGTTAAAACCTTACAAATATCAAATTCATTATTCAAAGACATAAAATTACATTAAAACATGATAAATTCCCCATAGTTATTCCCATAACTCTCGTCGTGCTACTCCATCTCTGCCTCATCTGCAACGCCATCTACTCCCGTACAAGTACGATCATCGTAGGTGGAAACCACAACCACAACATTTCTGGGTGAGTAACGAAGAACCTAACATAGCATATAATTTAATTTCAAAATATCCCAACTTAGATTGTTCTAGTCACAACCTTACAATACAACATAATATTCAACTCATAACTCAGATCCTCACCACTCAGACTATCAAGTCACAATATTACAATACATCACAGTATTAAACTCACGACTCAATCATTTACTCAAGCTTCTATTGTTTCCTTGAATCTTGTCGTACCAAACCTGTTTCGCAAAAACAGGGCGATTCGAGCCGTCTTCCATCGCAACTTCAGACCTATCTCCCCGACCTCTCAAGGAATTACGAGTAAAAACTTCGGTTAGGCGCACCCACCGAGCACTATACTCACACGAGCCGAAGTCATTGGGCGAGACATTCAACCCTCTCTAGTCCTCGCACACGAGGAAAGGGTGACACTCGAATCTCAGTCTCTGTAGAGACTCAACACACTATCGTATCGCAATACGAACACCATCGATTCGACAAAAATTCTAAGGAAAAGACAGACCGCTTGTTCGCACAATTTTACCATCACCCAACATCTCTTTCACTCCTCTCATTCTAAAAATTCATTCTTTCCTTTTCCAACAATGGAAGAGAATTCTCAATACCCTCTTACCCACACTCTTGGCCAAAGAGTGTAGATGAGTGCTCCCAACGAGTAAAATTGAATGTTGTCCACACTGACCTTTTCTTGTTATTTTACTCATATATCTCTGTACATAACTCCAAATGAGTTTATTTCTTTTTTATTGGAAACTAGACTCAAATATCTTTCTTTGGACATATAAATCTAATTTTTTGGACAACAGAGCTAGCTGCAGTAAAATTATTAAGAAGCGGAAAATTTAACCACGCTCTGGTCTTCTCAGTTTTGACCTTTGCTTACTGTTTTACTCATTAATCTCTGTACCAAACTCCAATTGAGTTGATTCTTGAGCATGTTAAATTTAATCCCAACACACAAGGAAGAAAGCATGCAACTAAGTGCTTCCCTCAATGATTCAAGCACTATTTTTGGTCTTATGAGGGTTTGAACTTGAGACCAAGCACACATACCCTCCATGCACACTCACATCAACCACTAGACCAGGCTCCATTTGTTGATATAATAGCGCAACAATTATACTAAAACACTATTTCAAACTTTTCCATAAATTATTATAAAACCAATATTAATTTAATTTTCTTCCCTTCCTTAAATATCTTTCAACATTAATTCTCATCACAATTTATTATATAATACCACAAAGTAAAATTGTTAAGGTAAGAAATCATTTTATTTAGACGGTTCTTACACAAATCCTAGCTTCTTTTTCTCAAAGCTTATGAACTTTTTCTTGTCACCAGTCATGTGTCTTGGGCAACCGTTATCAAGATACCATAATGACATCTTTGATGTTAAAATAGAATGGCTCAATTTTTCACACCAAGAAGGGGGGGGGGGTGAATTGGTGAAGAGTAAAAAATAAAGGCTTTTAAAATCTTTTCCACAAAAAAATGATGCCTTTATAATTTTCTTGAATTGTAAGGTAAAAGATTTTCAATGCAGCAAAAACTTAATCGAATAAGTACAGAAAGTAATCAATTGAATAAAAGAGTGTAGGGATCAGAAAATTCAAACACTGTGTTTTTATACTGGTTCGACCAACCTGCCTACATCAAGTGTCCTTCCAACCATAGGAAGCAAATGCACTATAATGATCAAGGTTTTTACAACAAGGTTTCAACAGAAGATCTGACGTCAAAAATGTAAATCACCTCTCTAACCCTCTAATCAAAATATAGGCAATACACAACAAGACCAACAACAAGAATCCCCTCTCCTGCCGTCTATCCCCTTTGAGGCACCCTCAAAGTGAAGAACACACACATTCTTCTTCCTGTAGTCACGCAGAATCTGATCACGCAGTAACACACAAATGTGTATATTTGATCAGTATTTGAAATACAACAGTCTTGCTCTTCAAGAAATCACAAGTTGTTGATCACCACGGTCAATCTTGTTTCTTGGAGCTTTTCCTCTCTTTTTGTAAGATCACAGCTTTCTATAAATGATATGAAATTGTTAGAATCACCAAAAGTTCTTATAGAATTCAAATCTATGTCAATTTATTGTATAACACATATCAGACGCATTTTAATCGATTGAGCTACTAACGTAATTGAATATAACAATCAGTTATAACAAAATTAGCAACAGTCAAACAAATAATTGAATGTACAATTAATGCAATCGACTATCATTTAATGCTTGGTGAACATATTTTAAAATATGAGTGTTATGTTATTCGAATACAGAGTGCATGCATTCGATTAAGTGAAATCTTTTTGCACAGTTTTGAAAACTTTTTTCTTTGAAAAAACTCACAGCACACTTCAAAAGAGTTTGTGCAAACACACGAGTTTTAATCGATTCACCCATAATGTAATAGACTTAAAACTATTGTTTTGCCACACATTTAAAGTTGAACCATAATGCTTGTGATTTTCCTTTTCCCAAAAACATATGTCATGCATAAAAATATAAAATCACATATTTCACACCGTGATATGCAATGAACAACACAAACATAACGCAAACATGTTCTCAGATATGCTTTAATAGATTTAACACATTAAGAAAAGGCATATAACATGTAACACAAAATACACATGTGTTATTATTTATGTGTTTTCATCATCAAAAACTCAGATATAACTGAGATTATGGGTTAAGCTAAACCTGTCCTCCCCCTATCAAGAATCTCAACAATCTCCCTCTTTTTTTATGATGTACAACCATGATTAATAATCAACCATGTTGGACAAATCAATACAGATTATTAACCAATTACAGAAATATCATAATTCTCCCCCTTTGGGCATTAGCAAAAAAGGTAAGCACATTATAATTGATACACAAATAATGAAGCACAACAGAGATGCATCAGATATAAACATTTTATGATGCTCCTCCTGACAATATTATTTACATGAATTAGGATATTCTCCCCCTTAAATGAAGACATGTAAAACAGTTCAATAATATGCAATGCTCCCCCTGTCATTATGCATGTTTCAATCTCAAAACACAGATGCACAATGCAATAACCAGAGTATATATCAGAGCATGTAAAAGCATATTCCAAGTAATGTATCAAAGTAGATATGTAATCAGATCAAAAGTTGATACATTTTCATTTAGTAAAAAACAATTTAATCTCTTATCATCTCAAAATATGTATATCAGTTAAGCAAAGAGATATAAGAAGAATAAACATTCAACAGTATATAAGACAAGATTTAAAGATATTAGATATTCCATGTTTGGAATCTTTAAACCCCTGTTGATACTTAATCGATTTGAATCCAATCAGAATCAATTTCTTGATGTAGCATATTGTTGATTTTCCAGTTTCATCTAGCCAACAACTAATGTACCTGCAAAACCTTTCATGGTCTTTCTAGATCAAGCATTTTAGAATCAATATAATACAGGAATTATCACAGATAATGTGTGAGTATGCAAAGATATGAATGTAATAGTAAAATGTAACACATTTGCATACAAGCATAGTGTAATCGATTTAAGTGCTATCAGTTTTACTCAATCACAGATATAATTTTTCATACACAGATTGAGTTAACCATAAACTCTTATTTCGTTGAAATTTAATCATGAATTACAATCAGATTAAAACAAAAAAAAATGGCATATAAAGCCAGCAATACAAAATAAATATAGAAAATACTACAATAAAAACACATCTACGAAAGACTTTAAACTGTAACCACAGGACTCTAAAACATGTAGTCCTATAACCCTATTATGATTCAGATATTTTCATAGAATCCTCTTGATGGAAGAAGCATCCAGCTGATTCTGGTGCAAGATGGAATCAACGGAACTTCTCCTAAGAACTTCTGGAATCTAAACTAGAAAGGAGGATGAACATCATTTTATTGCAGCGGAAGAAGATGAATTATGATGATTATGACCGGAGGAAGCATAAACTCTGGAAACTCTTCAAACAGTATTCGGTGACTGGATTGAAGGAGAGTAGATGATTCAGTGATGAAGATAAGGTTGAGGCAAAGGAGGATTGAATCAAACAGTGATGCGGTGAAGAAAACAAATGAATCGGTGATGGAGAAAATGGAATGAAGGAAGTGGTTTAGGTGCTGAAATATAATACAAAATGTGTAGAGGAATGCTAGGAATGGAAGCCTAGCTAGGGAGAGAGGCTAGAGGAAACTCTCAGGCTCTCTCTCTCGGTGACCTTCAATAAGAAGAAAGTTTTGGACAACATCAACAGAAAACAATTCTTCATTCAAATCAAAGGTAAAGGTTACAAGCAATGGAGCAAGCTATTTAAAGGAGAAACAAAGCTCCTGGTTCACGCCTATTTAGCTAACGTTAACTATGATGCCATGGAACAAGTGCCCAGCTATGCAAGTGTGAAGAAAACATGAAGAGCCACGTGGAGATCTCTTGAATCTGCTGAAACGTTTCTGAAGTTGCTGGTTGGACATGAAAGGTGCTGGATGCACGTGGAAGATCACAGCTGGTGCTGGATGCACGTCAGGCTTCATATGGTGCAAAATTATGCCTTTTACTCCTTTGCTTCTCCTGGCTAAACAACTCCTTGGCTTGTTGTTTCATGATCTCCTAGCTTTATTAGACCCTACAAAACACATATAAACATATTAAAGAGAATTCTACTAAGACTTAGAGAAAGAAAATTAAGAAAGAGTCTTTAACAATCCTTCTTCACTTCCCTTTCTTAGCCTTAGCTTAAGTTGATACTCCTTTGAATGGAATGCCCTAAATGGTTTCCATCATACCCTCCCTCTTGAAAAACGATTTGTCCTCAAATCGGAAAGATATAAAGAAGCACAACTTTGGTTTGTTACTTTCCTCCTGGATCAAAAATATATCTACAATAAGCATCAAATATATCTCTAATTAGTATCAACCCAAGAAAGAATTTTTTTATGGAAGTAACTTTACAATAAAGACTTTGTTTTATAGTTTTAAAGAAATATGAAAGTCGTAATTCCCAAGTCACTTTTCTTTTATCTTGAGTTTCTTGTATCCCTAAGGGTAACAATAACTCAAGATTTAAATTGCCATAGTTTGAAGAGGATAGTATAATGATAACTGGTGTGGCAATTGGTTTAAAAGAGAAGTTATCATGCAAAGACTTAAAGATAATTGAAGAAGAATTAAAGGATTGGAAACCTTCCCTTTTTGGTTCACTTTGAATTGTAGGAGTAGAATTTGCCATCAGTAGCAAATCCTCCTTTTCTCTCTTTTCTTTTTCTCTTCTATCATCTTCTGGTCTCTTCTCTTCTTCTCTCTTTCTCTTTTCTTCTTCTATCTTTTCTCTCAATTCCTCTTCTCTCCTTCTAGTCTCTCTCTTTCTTCTCTTATCCAAGAGTTTCTCAAGTTTTTCTTTAAATTCAACTTCCCTTCTAGAGAAACCATCTAGACGTTTCATAAATGTTTTTCCCTCTTGAATGAGGTGTCCCATTAATTCTAGGTCTCTCTTGGCTGAAGGAGGAACAAAGTTTCTTCTCATGCAAGCTCTTAGCTCATACCAATCATGAATGGAGGATTTTCTACCTTTCTTGACACTATATTGCCCATGATTCCACCACTCACTTGCATGTTCTTCTAATCTAGAAAGATATATGTTAAGAGCAAGGGATGCACTATCTCTATCAAGAAAAAGATGTATTTAATCAATTTTTCTTTCTTAAGCTAAATATGTTAAAGCACTAATGTCTTTACCAAAAAATGAAATATCTTTCCTAGCTTGACTGTACCTTTCATCCTTCCTTCTTTCTTTTTGTTCACACTCATTTTGATTTTTCATGTATTGGGTAAACAAGTTCCTAAGCTCACTCATTTCTATTCCTCTCTTGGTGATCATGATTTCCTCATACATCTTTTTAATTTCAAAAGTGGATTGTTAGTTTGAAAAGGTTTAAGATTTTACCTAGAGACAATTCCCAGGTAAGAGAGGTGAGCCAAAGGCCGCTTAAATACCAAGTCTTACCTAGCCAGAATGTCTAAGGTTACTTACTTTACCATTTTCAAAGTAAGATTCACTATTGAATTTAAAAATGGACTCAAACAATCTAAATGAAAGATAAAACACCTATACTTCTAATGGAACAAAATCTTAGAGCATGAAAATAAAACAAAAGAAATCCTAGGTGAGGCTTGTAGCTTTGGCTAACAAGACACACTCACCGTCTACTATCAACGCAAGCAAAGAAAATTGCCAAGATTGGATAGAGCACCAAGGACCCTTCCAAGTACTTGGTCTTAATTGGCCTTTTACAATGAAAGTTGAAAGAGATCTAAAATAGGAACATTACAAATCAAATGACTCAAAGTAACTACAAAAGAAATAAAAGTGTTGCTGCCACTATGCTAATTTGGTCCACTTCTATAGAAAATGATTAACGTGATAACATTGAGGCTTCTAGACAACTGATGGACAAATTTATGAACACCAAAATATGATGTCACAAACTTGTTTTTCAATCGGCAAGTATGACCGAATCGTTCAAGTAATAAACTTGGTAAGACCAAGTATCGTTCTTCCCAAAGGACTCACGGCCTAGTTTAGTTGTGTGGTTTATTGATTAGCTAAGACTTAAAGACGAAATATTTGGATTTTATATGCAAAAGACGAAAATTAAATATGTATGCATGAAGTTTTGATCAATGGCAAAAGCAAAAGATAAACACTTTCAATGAAATATATGTATGAATATGTTGTTGGGGGCCAATTTCATCTTATCCACTCTCATATATTTTAGGAATTCAACATTCAAATCATCATTGTTAATGCCACTCTCTAAAGTACCTTTCAAGAAGGCTTCTCCCTAATGACGAGTTCATACAATTCCTAGCATTCCTAATGATTAGTTTATAAGTGCAGGAGCTTAACGACAACCAATATGATATTGGGAGAAATTCCCCGGATCTAGACTTCCCCGTACGCGCCCGTATCGACAAAACCAATAATCATGCATCGAATGAGTTAAACAATGCAAGCATTACGCAAAGAGGAAAAACCCTAACTAATGATGAAAGAAAGCATAGATCTTAAATAAAAGATGTAAAAACAAATTCCATATATGAGAGCTTCAAAAGATTACATTGATTCCCCAACAAACATACAAAGTTTAGTTCACCATATTCATGGTGAACCTAGATGAATAACAATGAAAGAATGAAAGATAAAAGCCTAAAAAGGTGAAGAGGAAGCCTCAGCATCCAAGATTCTCCTTCAAAGGGGTGGAAGAGAGAGTGTTTGCTTCGTTTCTGCCAAAGATACCTAACCCTAGGAAACCCTAAAGCTTATATATTATTCGTAAATTACAGAAAATTAGGTCCAAGCCCATAAAAGTGCCGCTCAGCGGTAAAGTACCGCTCAGCGGTAAGTGCGTGAGACGTTTCTTCCCCTCAGCGGCCATTTTGCCCCTCAGCGGATCTCCCGTAAGCTCCTGATTGCCGCTCAGCGGTAAACTGCCGCTGAGCGGTGACTTCGGCTTCTCCTTTTGCACTTTTTGATGTCTTTTCTGATTCCATCTCTCTCGTTCTTCACTTCTTTCACCAAATTCACCTTAAAACCTGCACAAAAACACTAAAATCAAGCATAAACCTGTCCAGCTCTCTTATTTATGAAAATATGAAGAAAAACATGATTTCAAGCTAGTTTCTAAGTGTAAAGGTTGCTTTTTGTGTCAATTTTAAGCATGAAAATAACAGTTTTTCAACTGTTATCACAACCCCAAACTTAGAACTTTGCTTGTCCTCAAGCAAACAAGATATAACTCAATCTTCAACCAATTCATATCATGGTTCACTCATTCAAAAATCCTCTTTTTAGATAAGTAAAAACTTCAATCAAACTTATGACCAAGAGTTCAATCAAGATGTGCACATGCTTTAGTATTTCACAAAGTCAGTTAATACCCAACAAATGCTCTTTTTCATGAATGACCAATCAATTAAGCATGGATGTTCATGTGCTAATGGAATATTTCCTCACTAGGTAAAGTGTTTCACTCAACACACAAGTGTATAAGAGGTAATCACTCATTCACTCTACTATCACAATGTCACATGAATCAACTTTGCCTTTCATTTTACCACAATAAAAAACATTCACAAGCATGCATCATCACAAGGACTTTTCAATGGCTTATAATGTGGTTGGGCTAACAAGAAAATTGGTTTTTCTGGATCACAAAATCCTTGAGTTAAGAAAATCATAACAACACAATTATTCTTATTCATTCCAACTTGCCTCTGCATTTGCATTGAGCTTTGCTTCTTTTTCTTTTCTTTTCTTTTTTTCTCTGCATATTCTTACTTTTTAGCTCTTAGCTCAATGCTTTTCCTTTTTCATGTTTTCCTAACAACCCCAAACTTGAACATTTAACAATACCACAAAATATTTTCTACTTAACTCAAGGTAAAGATTTTCAATCAAGGGTTTCAGTGTATGTTCAAGGCTAAGGGTTCAAAGGATAGAACACAAAGTGTTCTCTTTTAGTGGGCTAACTTTATGAATTTGGCCAATAAAAAGGGTTTCAACAAACGGCCTTGATCATATGATGCAAAACAAGCAATTGATTCAATGATAGAAAACTTGGGCAAAGTTATTCATGCTTTCAGAGTAATAGCATTTAACAATAACAACTCTGGAGCTCAAAACCTCACATATAAGCTCATTCACATTTGACATACACATCCTGCTTAATTTCATAATCACAATCATAATATCATGCATTTGTTCACAAAGTTTGTGAATCACCTGTATAAGCATTTTAATGTGCACATCATCTCAACATCAATCAATCAATAAGCATCATTCAGCATTACTTATCACACAATCACAGTTAATAGCAAACCATCATAACAAACCAGGTGTTCAATAGAGTACATCAAACCCTAATCTAAAAACAAAAACAAATAAGTTCAGAAAACTTAAACCACAAAAGCATAATCATATGATAGCATTTATCAGTAAATGCTATCTCAGCTCCTCATCAGTCTGAGCTGTCCTCTGTATCTTCTTCTTCTTCATCATCTTCATCATCTTCAAATGCATCATCATCATCAGGTTCATCTTCTTCCATCTCTCTAGCTGAAGCTTCAGCTGCTCCAGCTCCTCCTCCATGCACTGGTTCCTCTGGCCAAGCTACCACATTATGGAATTCATCCATAGTGCACCTGTGGGATGGAGGTGTATCATACATCCCCATAATCATTTCAGCAGTGGCCACATGCCCTCTGTGAATGGACTGCAACTGAGCACCTATAAGAGACATATACATGTCCCTGATCTGGAATGGTTCTGCTTCATGTGTCTCAGCAGATGTCTGGCTCTGTGCTGGCCCTCTCTCTCTACGAGCACGGCGTGGTGGAACTGGCTGAGCTGCTTCCTCACCTCCACAGTACTGCCTGTAATAAGCCTCATCAATACCTTTTCTTGGCCTCTCAAATGGTGGAGCAGAAGTGTCCACCCCAGCTATCTTGCAAAGGTGAGTGATCAAGGAGGGATGTCCTAGTGGTGCTTTGTTGTTTGAGGTATTGGCGCACACACTAATCTCATCAGCTATCACCTGCCCAATATTAACATTCAAGTTTCTGATAGCACAGTAGATGAAGAATTCTCTGCTGAGAGTAATATCTGACACATGTGAACATGGCTGAATGTTGGCATGAGAAAACGCCATCCAATACTTTGCAAGAGGAGTCAAATCCGTCCTCCTAATGTTAACCACTGAGCCAGATCGATTCCTTTGGAAGTGTCCTCCATGTATACACAGTACTCTCTCCACATCCTCATAATCAGCACCTTCGTCCATGCAAAGAGCAAACTGGCACTGCTCAACAGCCCATACAGTGTCCAGGAAGTTATTAATAGAATCAGGATCATACCTGATAGCATGGCCTCTGACATAGCCCAAATAATTCTCAACTGGATAATTATCAATCTTCTTAGCATTGGTGTAAAATTCCTTTACCACAGCTATGTTGGCAGGTGCAGGATAAGTGGCTAGCTTTCCCCAGTCATTCCCTAACACTTACTCTCCAAATTGAGGGGCAAAGTTAGGTATCATTCCAACCTTTCTCTCCATCAGAAGTCTCCTGTCCTGAACCACCCTAAAGCGCTTCTCATGTTTTCTAGAGAGGAACCTGCTAGAGTGGGGTTGCTCTGGTTCCTTTTCCTTTTTCTTGGTTGCCATGGTTTTCAATCTTTTTCCTGAAGAGGATGACATTCCTACATTCAAACACAAATACAAAACCACAGAACATGATGTTAATCATTAGTAAAACACAGAACACAACTCCTTTCGAAGCTAAACCACCGCTGAGGGCCAGAATTTCCCCTCAGCGCCACCAGTGCCACATTCCAACACGCAAAAATTCAGAAAAACCAATTCTGGCAGAGTGCCGCTCAGCGGCAGATTACCCCTCAGCGGTAACTCTGTAGATTTTTGAAAATCTTGTTTTAAAGTTGTCCTAACTCCACCCAAATGCAATTTTCAGTTTTCCAGTTCATAATCATGCAGTTTAATCGGTTCAAACATCAAATATATCATCAAATCATGCATAGAAATCAAAACCCCTAAATTTTCATGCTTTGACAATCACATTCAAAATCAAAAACCCTAGAATGAACAAAATGCATTTTACTTACTTGGGTGGAGATACTAGATGCAATGAGAATGTTTCCAATCTAAGATACTCTCTTCCAACCCCAAACTTGAATGGAACACTAGTGAGCAAGTGAGTGGAAGAGAAATTTTCAAGAGGAAAGAATAAAAAGATGTGGAAAACCTTGGAAAAGGTATGTGGGAGTGTTTGTGCAGAGAAGAGCCTGGATAGAAAACCTAAAACGCAGCTTGGGGTATAAAAATACCCTAATGGGCTCGGGTCCCGCTAAGGGGAAACTAAAGCCCATCTGCGAGAGTACCGCTCAGCGGTAAGTTGCCGCTCAGCGGCACTTTCGTGATGTGCTCTTCTCCTTCTTTTCTTAACCTACGTGCCTCCCATACATGCCCCTCATTGGTTCCCTGCAAGTCAATGTTCAAAATGCTTATGCAAACCCTAACTAAAATAAACAAACAGAAATATTCAATCAACTGGGTTGCCTCCCAGGTAGCGCTTGTTTAATGTCACGAGCCTGACCCTAAATCCACCAACACCCATCAGTAGGTGCAAAATTTCTTACCAACACCCATCAGTAGGTGTTACAAACATAATATCCTTCAGTAGATACTTAACCACCTAGCATCCTTCAGTAAATGCTATCTCCAACAAAATAATTACAAAAATAATGTTCACAAATTAAAAATTACAAAACCAAATCAAAAGTCTTTAAATCCACTGGGTTGCCTCCCAGCAAGCGCTCTTTTAACGTCATTAGCTTGACCCAATAAAGTTCAAGTTCCATCTTCTTTATAGTTGATGTTGTCATTCCACCAACTCCTCAGCTGTTTCCTCTGAACTGTCTTGGTCCTTCTAGAATATGGAGACTCTATCTCTATCATCTCCTTCTCTTTAAAGCCCTTCACAACCCACAACTTGTTCTTGATTCTTACAGGTGAGCCAAGTTGGAGTTTTCTTTTCTCCCAGTCACTAGGAATTTCTCCTCCTCTTCCAATATTTTCTTCCTTGGGTACCTGAAACAACAAACAATGGTTACCTGAAACCTTGAGATTTTCATCTTTACGGCTAGTCATGGGTGCATCTTGAAATGCAGCTTTATAACTAGCTTCTTCCTCCCTTGCTTGCGTCTCATCTTTGAAGACGTCTACCACCACTCTCTCCTCTCTGTCTTGGAGCACCACTATACCTTCATTTACATCAATAATAGCTCTGGCCGTTTTCATAAACGGTCTTCCAAGTATGATAGGTATCTTCTCTGTCTCCATCTTCATCACCACAAAGTCTGCCAAGAACTGAAGTTTGCCAACACAAACTATAATGTCCTCTACAATCCCACATGGCTCCTTTGAAGATCCATCGGCCATTACTATTTTAACCTTTGCAGGTTTCACTTTAACATTGCCGATTTGCTCCAGTAAAGAATAAGGTATCAAGTTAACACTTGAACCTAAATCAAGGAGAGCTTTCTTTACCTTTTTCTTCCCTATGGTACAAGGGATAGAAAAACTGCCTGGATCTGATGCTTTAGGAGGGAATGACTCTTTTTTAACAGTTATACACTCTTTTGCCTCATCATCTCTACGTCTCTTCTTTGTAGATATTTCTTCATCAGATTTTGTGTAAACTGTGATTTGCTGTAGAATCTGTTCCCAAGGTGCTTCATTATCCACCATTCTGAATAATTCTGTAAAGTCCATTTGTTTCCCTTGATGGATTGGAAAAGGAAAAGTACTTTTGCTCTCTATGTCTCTTCTCTCTTCTGTATCTAACTCAACTTTATCATCATCAACACTCTTTACCACCTTGCACTCTTCTCTGGGGTTAACCTCAGTATTAGCCCCAAAATTTCTATTTGGCCTTTCTTCCAATTGCTTGGTAATCTGACCCATTTGAATCTCCAAGTTCTTTATAGCAGCTTCAGTGCTCTTTTGAGAAGATTCAGTTTTCTGTATGAATTGCTGAAGAGTTTCTTCCAACCTTGTTGATCTTTCATTAAGCATAGATAACTGTTGCCAAAAAGTTGGTTGCTGCTGCAGCTTATTATATTGACTAGCTTGCGCAGTTTGTCCTTGACCAATGCTTGGGTGTGGTTTCCACCCTTGATTGTAATTCCCTTGACGATATGGAAATTGATTGGCCATGAAATTAACGTCCTCTACAGCTTCAACTGGAAAGGCACATTGACCATTGATATGGTCACCTCCACATAATTCGCACAACTGGGTTTGTACCTGTGCAACAGTTTTCAACTCTTTGGATAATTGTGCAAGAGTTTTAGTCAGAGTCTTCAGCTGTTGAGTTAGAATTTTATTTTGAGCTAGCAAGGCATCATGTGTCTGTAATTGGAGAACCCCTTTTTGTTGCATAGGAGCTCCTCTCTCACTGTGCAGCTCATTATCACTAGTAGCCATGTTTTCTATAATTTCTGTGGCTTCCTCTGGAGTTTTCCATTTAATATTGCCTCCTGCTGAGGCGTCCAGCATCATCTTGGTTTGTGAACCAAGCCCTCCAAGGAAAGTTAAGACTACTTCCTGTTCTTCAAAGCCATGCGTGGGTGTTTTTCTTAGCAGACTTTTGTATCTATCCCATGCATGCCCCAGTGATTCTTCCATGCCCTGCTTAAATGAAGATATCTCTTGCTTGCCTTTTGTCACCTTTGATTGTGGAAAGTACTTGTTTAAAAACTTTGTTACCACTGCTTCCCAATCTGTGAAACTTCATTCTGGGAAAGAATTTAACCAAAGTTTAGCATTGCCTCCCAATGAGAAAGGAAACAAACTAAGTTTGATCGCTTCATCTGGCACCCCATTAATTTTGACTGTGTTGCAAATCTCATTGAAGGTAGTAAGATGCTCATATGGGCTTTCATGAGATAACCCATTAAATTGGTTGCTTTTCACCAGTTGGATCAGTGCTGGTTTGACCTCCATGTTAGCTGCATTGACTCTAGGTCTAGCTATACTGTTAAAGTGCTGAGGTCCAGCTATATTGGTATAGTCAGCAAGAGTTCTTCTGATATTATTGTTCTCCATATTTTCTGTGCTATGAATAGAACCTTGTGGTGATGGTTGTAACAGAGTTTCCGGAGGAAGAAAAAGTTCTCTAGATGTTCGGATTCTTCTCCTCCGTCTACTCTCGTCTAGACCTTCAAGAAGAGGTTCTGTTGTTTTCTTGCTCCTAGTTCGAATTGCCTCCTGCATACACAAGAACACAAAACCCTAGAATATTTGGTTAGCACAAAAAGATATAGGAGAAGATAAAAACAGAAAATAGAAAATAAAATAAAATAAAATAAAAACCAAAAAAATAAAAACAGAAAATAAAAACAGAAATTCAAAATTAAAGTCAAAGATAATCAATAATCACACAAATTAACCAGTTAAACCAGAGTCCCCGGCAACGGCGCCAAAAACTTGATGGACAAATTTATGAACACCAAAATATGATGTCACAAACTTGTTTTTCAATCGACAAGTATGACTGAATCGTTCAAGTAATAAACTTGGTAAGACCAAGTATCGTTCTTCCCAAAGGACTCACGGCCTAGTTTAGTTGTGTAGTTTATTGATTAGCTAAGACTTAAAGACGAAATATTTGGATTTTATATGCAAAAGACGAAAATTAAATATGTATGCATGAAGTTTTGATCAATGGCAAAAGCAAAAGATAAACACTTTCAATGAAATATATGTATGAATATGTTGTTGGGGGTCAATTTCATCTTATCCACTCTCATATATTTTAGGAATTCAACATTCAAATCATCATTGTTAATGCCACTCTCTAAAGTAACTTTCAAGAAGACTTCTCCCTAATCACGAGTTCATACAATTCCTAACATTCCTAATGATTAGTTTATAAGTGCAGGAGCTTAACGACAACCAATATGATATTGGGAGAAATTCCCCGGATCTAGACTTCCCCGTACACGCCCGTATCGACAAAACCAATAATCATGCATCGAATGAGTTAAACAATGCAAGCATTACGCAAAGAGGAAAAACCCTAACTAATGATGAAAGAAAGCATAGATCTTAAATAAAAGATGTAAAAACAAATTCCATATATGAGAGCTTCAAAAGATTACATTGATTCCCCAACAAACATACAGAGTTTAGTTCACCATATTCATGGTGAACCTAGATGAATAACAATGAAAGAATGAAAGATAAAACCCTAAAAAGGTGAAGAGGAAGCCTCAGCATCCAAGATTCTCCTTCAAAGGGGTGGAAGAGAGAGTGTTTGCTTCGTTTCTGCCAAAGATACCTAACCCTAGGAAACCCTAAAGCTTATATATTATTCGTAAATTACAGAAAATTAGGTCCAAGCCCATAAAAGTGCTGCTCAGCGGTAAAGTACCGCTCAGCGGTAAGTGCGTGAGACGTTTCTTCCCCTCAGCGGCCATTTTGCCCCTCAGCGGATCTCCCGTAAGCTCCTGATTGCCGCTCAGCGGTAAACTGCCGCTGAGCGGTGACTTCGGCTTCTCCTTTTGCACTTTTTGATGTCTTTTCTGATTCCATCTCTCTCCTTCTTCACTTCTTTCACCAAATTCACCTTAAAACCTGCACAAAAACACTGAAATCAAGCATAAACCTGTCCAGCTCTCTTATTTCTGAAAATATGAAGAAAAGCATGATTTCAAGCTAGTTTCTAAGTGTAAAGGTTGCTTTTTGTGTCAATTTTAAGCATGAAAATAACAGTTTTTCAACTGTTATCAACAACTGTATTTTGCGTCTGAACAACTGTATTCTGCTACTGGAAGGCACCCAAATGGAGGCTTGATGACCTGCACATTGCCTAGTTCAATGGTCATATGAAACTACACTTTAAGTAGACGTTGTTCAATTGTTCCAAGTGCTGAAGGTTCAATCTGTTATGCTTTCTCCTTTCAGTTCAAAGAAACATGCACTGTTACACACCATAACCAGCAAATATACTACAACTTTCCAAAATCAAGTTTACTCAAGCAGCAAAAGACTCAGTTCATTAGTGTCAATCAACTTGAAATGAGAAAATTGTTTGTTCTAATTGATCACCAATAATGAACCAAGCTGGTCAAAATATATAGCAGCACCAGTAAAACCAGAAAACCCAATTGGTCAAGTGTGATGAAATCTGTTTTGAGCAGTTTGGATAGACTGAAATTTGCACCTTCAATTGGAAAAACCAACTCAAAAAGGTGTTTCAAAAAATCTTTTTGATCATTGGCATTGCCTTTTCAAAACAAAAACTGTGTAGACATATTGAATAGCACAAATCAGATTTAAGAAATTGGACTTTTCAGCATTGGAAGCTAAAACAGGATTTTCCTCTCTGCCAAGTATTTTGGCTTCATGTGCATCCACTCAAATCTCACTTTCTGAACTGTTTCAGGGTATTTTCACTCCATTGACAAATTGATTTTGGATGATATACACTCAATCTCACCATCACTCAATTGTTTGCCTTGAGTCTCAAAATTTGGCTAGTGGAATTGCCAAATTTTTACTCTTTTTCTCACTGCAGAATGGTGTTTCAGGAAGCTATTTTTCCTTGTTGTGGAGGCACTTGGATCAAGAGTTATATGAGTTTCCACCCGTCAAGATGCTACCACTAGCATGAGCAATCACCCTAGCACAAAATCTACACCAATAAGCATCTAAACAGCACCAGAAATCAGAAAGTAAGGCTGGAACAGAATTGACTTATTATGGACAAAACCATACTTTCAATTTAAAGACATACAACCAATTAAGGCTATTAATAAAGGAGGCACTGCAAATAGATCCTAACAAAGCTCCAGAGTAGATCAATAAAGCAAGAAAAACACAAGCACAATTCAAAAATCATTCCAAATGCAAACTGTTTGATAATTTTCAGAAGTGTTTGATAAAATGCCCCAATGAAATTCAGATTTTGTGTCCTTGATTTTTCAGGGCCTATAATCTGGATTGGTTGGTTCTAACAGCTTTTTAACACTTGATACTTCTTCTTTTGATCATGTATTTTCATTTTTAAACATTGAACCAGCTTTTTCACAATCCAGCAATGAATTTTACACTAAAATTACCAAAACAGTGGCTGGAAAAACAGAAACTGCACTAGAAAAATGAACTAAAATGGTGGTTTTGGAACCCAAAATGAGTGGCAGTGATTCAAAAACTTTGATGAATGTTCAAACAACTTTTCTTGGTGATATTAAACATGTTTAAACTCTTAAACATTTGAAACAATGATTTATATTCAGAATCATTGATCCACTTCCATTTTTAACTCAAAAATGATGGTTTAAATATCCAATCTGCATATAAATTCATTTTTGACCAAATGAGCAGTATTAACAACTTTCAAACATCCATTTAGGCTTGCTCAAGCTTTCCAAAAGCACAGAAACAACAGGATTCGAAAATCACCTTTGCTATGGCCAAATTATGCAGCAAAAACCATCAATTAACCAACCACTTTTAGTTTTTCATGGATTCAAAAACTAGACAGCAAAGGAAATGACTATAAGAAGTGTAAAAACACAGATCTAAGCTAGATTTAATATGCTTAGCATGACCAAACTCAGATTAGATCAAATCGAGTATATTAGCACGGTGAAAAGCTAGAAGTTCAAGCTGAAATGGTGAATGCTTAAGGATTTTGAGAAACCACACTATGCATATTGCATTTTAGTGCTTGTTTTGGTTTGCTATACCTTAAGAAACATTCAACAACATCATACAATGTTGTACCAAGCTTCCAGAATCAAAAGAAAACCACTGAAACAGTTTTAGAAATTTAGCACCAGATTAAATTCTGTATCAGAATTCAGAATGGAAAACAAATAAGATTTGCATTTTGATGCTTCAGCTTGTATAACCCAGGCTAGATCAAGTCCTCATTGCCTTATTTGGTATATATATAGCTTGTTTAGCACTTGCAAATCAATTAAAACGAAATAATCCAGCAGAAAAGAAAACTGAACAGAGACAGAAATAATATTGCAACAGTAAATTGCACAAGACTTAAAACAATACAGAATTGAAATGTAAAGCTGGAAATGACCCAAACAAGAAGGTTTCACCGATTAAAATGAAAGGACAATATAAGCACACAAAGGAAACTAAAATTGAACGACTGGAAAAGCAATACAGAATTGAAAACAGCACAAACTGGACTGAAAATAGAAACAGAAATAACACAAAGTGGACTGAAATTAAACAGCAGAATGGAAAGGCACTTAGCTATGATTTGCGTGGACAACTAGAGCTCTAGATACCACTTGATGGAAGAAGGATCCAGCTGATTCTGGTGCAAGATGGAATCAACGGAACTTCTCCTAGGAACTTTTGGAATCTGAACTAGAATGGAGGATGAACATCATTTTGTTGCAGCGGAAGAAGATGAATTATGATGATTATGGCTGGAGGAAGCATAAACTCTGGAACCCACTCTTCAAACAGTGTTCGGTGACTGGATTGAAGGAGAGTAGATGATTCAGTGATGAAGATAAGGTTGAGGCAAAGGAGGATTGAATCAAACAGTGATGCGGTGAAGAAAACAGATGAATCGGTGATGGAGAAAATGGAATGAAGGAAGTGGTTTAGGTGCTGAAATATGATACAGAATGTGTAGAGGAATGCTAGGAATGGAAGCCTGGCTAGGGAGAGAGGCTAGAGGAAACTCTCAGGCTCTCTGTCTCGGTGACCTTCAATAAGAAGAAAGTTCTAGACAACATCAACAGAAAACAATTCTTCATTCAAATCAAAGGTAAAGGTTACAAGCAATGGAGCAAGCTATTTAAAGGAGAAACAAAGCTCCTGGTTCACGCCTATTTAGCTAACGTTAACTATAATGCCATGGAGCAAGTGCCCAGCTATGCAAGTGTGAAGAAAACATGAAGAGCCACGTGGAGATTCTTGAATATGCTGAAACGTTTCTGAAGTTGCTGGTTGCACATGAAAGGTGCTGGATGCACGTGGAAGTTCACAGCTGGTGCTGGATGCACGTCAGGCTTCATATGGTGCAAAATTATGCCTTTTACTCCTTTGCTTCTCTTGGCTAAACAACTCCTTGGCTTGTTGTTTCATGATCTCCTAGCTTTATTAGACCCTACAAAACACATATAAACATATTAAAGAGAATTCTACTAAGACTTAGAGAAAGAAAATTAAGAAAGAGTCTTTAACAATCCTTCTTCACTTCCCTTTCTTAGCCTTAGCTTAAGTTGATAGTCCTTTGAATGGAATGCCCTAAATGGTTTCCATCACCTCTTCACTAGACTCATCATTCTCATTAGTTGATTTCTCTATTGATGTGGAGCTTTCCATATAATTCTTAATAATTTCATCCATTTTCTCGTCCATTCACATAAGAGATTTTTTCAACCTGATAGCTCTCTTGGAGGTTTTCTCAAACTTATTCACCACAAATTTTTCAAACTCAAACTTTGGAGATAAAGAGATTTATTCACTGTCAGATTTAGATACTTCATCTCTGTCTTTGGTTGGAGTTTGTACATCACTGAATATCCATCCCAAGACAATTTTCTTCAAACCAATGCATGTTAGCATTGCTTTTCCAATTTCATTGGTTCTATTACTGTTAACTCATTTCAAAGTGTACCAAATCGTATCAAGTAATATAAAATGGTAAGACCAAGTATCGTATCCCAAAAGACTCACGACACTAAACAATCGTGTAATTACTTAACTAATTAAGACTGAAAAGTTATTTTGTTTGTTTTTAAATGCAAATGCAACAAAAGTAAATATGAATGCAAATTGATCAATTGAGGCTAAGACACAATTGAATGGATGATGTTGATGATATGAGGTGATAATGTTGTTGGGGTTTAGATTTCACCTTCCTTACTTTCATGCATATAAGAATTCATCTTAATAATGCCTTCAGGTGGAATTCTTCAGATCATGATTCATAAGATATTTCCCAATACTCAGACAAATCAAACATCAAACTATGAATGGCCAAAACATAATTAGCATTACGAATAGAAGAAAATCACTAACATTCAATGAAAGAAAGATAAAATGTTTAAATCATATTCAAATACATGAAAGTTTAGATGTTACATCTTCCCCAACAACAGATGAATTTAGCTCTCCATTGTCATGGAGAACCTTGGCTTACAATGGAAGAATGAAAATGAGATGGAAACCCTAAAAAGATAAGGGGAGAGCTCTCGCATCCCTAATTATGCTCCAAAGGGTTGAAAGGTGTGTTTCTGAGCTTCAGCTGTCAAAAGATACCAATCCTAGGGCGTGCAAGTCCTTAAATAGATCAAAAAGTTTGCCCATAAGCTCAACTAGCTGGCGCTCAGTGCCCCAACTAAGGGCAAGCAGGCGAAACTACGTGGAGACTGGCGCTCAGCACCCCTCAAAGGGCAAGCAGGCTCCCAACGGTGTAACTGGCTAGCGCTTAGCGCCCCCAAGCAGGCGCTGGTGCGTGAACATCACCCCTAAGGCCCCCTCAAGGGGGAAAGCAGGCTTCCTGCGTGACATGTGGCGTTGAGGGCCCTAGAAAAGGGCAACCAAGCGCCATGCACCTTCTTTAACTTTCTTCTCTAGTGCTTTTGTTGTCCTTCTTGAGTTTCGACCCCCTGATACTTTTGCTCCTTTTCCATAAAATACCCATAACTTACAAAATTAAGGAAATTTAGTGATAAAATCATAAAGTATAACCTCGATTCACTTATTCACAAAACTAAACTAAAAACAAAAGTTCAAGCCAGCTTCTAAGTCAAAAAAAGTTGATTTAATATCAAAATTGCATCACAGATAACAGTATATTCAACCGTTATCACAACCCCAAACTTCAAACTTTGCTTGTACTCAAGTAAATTGTAACTTGGCTTAAACAAAATAATCATACTACAATGGTCAAGCACATCAAAAAGAAATTTCTTCTTAGACAAGTAAATCACTCATGTATGCTCATCATAAAAAGATCAATCAAGATATAATGATGTCTTAGCCAATCAAGCCTCAACTATGGTTCTCACATAACAAGGAATACACACAACAGATGCAAAAACCTTATGAGTGATCAACAAGCAAGAAGAATGTCAAACTGTAATGCATGAAACCATTCCTCACCAAAGAAAGTGTTTAACTCAAGCTCACAGGTGTATAGTGAGGTGTTAGTGTCTTTTTCACTCTACTATCACAATGTCACATAAACCAATTTTGCCTTTCGTTTAAACACATCAAAACATATTCACAAGCAAGTTATCATCTCAAGGACTTTTCAAGGCTTGTAATGTGGTTGGGCTAAGAAGAAAATTGGTTTTTTCTAGACAACAAAATTCCTTGAGTTATGAGAGTGAACAACTTCTTCACAATTCAACACTAATCTCTATTTCTCCTTCTTCACTTGAGAAACCATTTCTCAACTTATTCCCAACTTCTATTCATTGAGCACATCCTTTCTATTCTTCTCTTACTTTTCTTTTCTGTTGAGATTATTGATAAGGGGAGCACTGGTTTAGCCAAACCTTACAATCTCAAAGAACTTTTGGCTTTTGATGATGACAACATAATTAACAACATGTGTTGTTATGTGTTGTTAAATGTGTTACATGTTCATAGCTCTCATGTTTATGATTATTTGAGAACATGTTTGTGTTGATTCTGTCATTTCTACAATTCATTGTGTTTTTCATGAGATCTTATCTGTGAATTCATGACATATGTTTTAGAAAAGGAAAATCACAGGCACTTTTGTTGAACTTATAATATGTGGCAAAAAAGCAGTTTTAAGTCGACTTCATTATGAAGCAAGTCGATTAATACTCGTGGCTTTGCACAAACTTTTTCAAAATGTGCTGTGAGTATTTTTGGAAAGAAAGTTTTTCAAAACTGCATTGAAGTGTTACAAAGTCAACTGTATGCGCAAGCTACTCGATTTAGTTAGTTATGTTTTGAAATTATGTTAATGCTTGTGCTGTGTAACGAATATATTTTATATCTTTTACCAAGCATTGATTGTGAGTCAACTGTATTAAATGTGGAATCAATTAAGTTGGTTTGACTGCTACTAATTGTTATAATTGTCTGAGTATAATCGACTCTATTAGTAGCATAGTTGACTTAGGAGCGTCAGTTTTATGGAAAACTATATATATAGACGCGAATTGGATTTTTGTAGAGACTTCTGTGAATCTAATATTTTGTTTGAATTGTTTCATATTATTGATCTCTGGTAGAACATGCTAAAGCTCCAAGAATCCATCAAGAAAGACCGAGGTTTTCATTCTTTGGTGATTTCTTGACGAGCAAGAATCTGTGCGCATTGACTGATAGATCAACCTGCACTTGAGGTGTCTAATATGTGATCAACTTCTTCTCTCAATCTTGTGAAGATTGTGGCTACCCTGTTGTGACTATAGGAAGAGAACGTGTGACATTCTGAACTTTGAGGATTGTTCGAAGTGATTAAAGACTACAGGAGAGGGGAAATCTTGTTGTTGTTCTTTGTTTCTATATGCCTATATTTTGATTAGAGGATTAGAGAGGTGTTTTATATTTTGACGTTCAGGTCGCTATAAAAACCTTGTTGTAAACACCTTGATAATTATAGTGCATTTGCTTCCTAGGATTGGAAGGACACTGGATGTAAGCAGTTTGGCCGAACCAGTATAAAAACCTGCGTTTGAATTCTCTATCCTTGCACTTTTATTTTCAAAGTCGACTTTACTTTTCACGTAGTCAACTATTTCCGCTGCACTTAAAAGGTGTTTAGGATGCAACACTAGACGGTCTTGTCGCAACCGGGATCGCGACGGGACAACGAGCTGAAAAACAAACGGGTTTGAGAAATAAATTTGTGGAGTCACCACCATAATTTATTATGGACAAAACTATGGAAAACCAAAAAATAAAGACATGGTCTGCGAAACTAGATTTTAAGTTCGGGAATCGGTTACGCGTAGGGAAGGTGTTAGCACCCTATCGCGCTTGCCCAAAGGCAATACCTTTAATTAAATGTAAAAAAGTTGACGTGGGTTTTTTTTAAATGTTTCATTTTCCCTAAAAAAATAATATAAAGAAACCATTAAGAAACAAAAAAGTATTTTTTGTTTTATGAACCCGACAAGGATTGACCTTGCTCCTACGTATATCCATTTATGATGGACAATCAGGGATCACGTAGTTCTTTATCTAGAAAAATGTTTGTGAGTTTGTTTGAAAATTATTATGGATTGATTTAGATTTTTGAAGAGCAAACCCGACATAGATTTGGTTTAACAAGATTGACATTTTTTGTTGGTTTTAAAGATCTTGTATATTTTTATTTAAGAATGGTGGGAAAAAGAAAGAAATCCGCCATAGGCCGACACAAACTTATAAAAAAAATTATGATTTAAAAAAAAACATTATATGTGTGTAGGAAAAAACAAAACCTTCTAGAAAAAAAAACTTCAAAGTACAATAAAAAGAGAAAACGAATGGTGTAGAGGTGACATACCTTTTTAGCTTTCACTACTCTTCTATTTATTCTTTGGTGATTGTCGTTAACAGAACCCTTATGGGCAAGAACCTATTTTTTCTCTCTACTCTCTTTCTCCCTTTTTTTCATTATTTTAGAGTCTTTTCATTTTTACTTTTTTTTTCGTCCCCTCTTTTCATGACAGTGTGTGTATTTATATACACACATTGTAATATTATGGTAATCTTGTCCTTAATTGTGAATTAATTGACAACGAACAAAATAGGGAAAGAAAATGTCTTGGTTCCAAGAAAAAAAAATCAAATAATATTCAAGACATTGATTATAATTATTGTCAGAAAATTTGTCCATTTCAAAAATCATATTTTCCTCTTATATACTATTTTAATTATTGTTTATAACTATTAGCATAATATTGATTCAAATTATTATCATATTAAACTAACATTTCAAAAATATTGTGTCTGATATTATAGTTATTATTTTATCCTTTTTACCCCCCATTAATTATTATTCTCTTATTTTTTATTTTTATTTATTTACTTACCCGAACGAAATTGGGTGTGACAGCTGCCCCTCTTTATTTAGAATTTGCTAGATAACACAAACCTTAGAGTTTTTTGTGTTATCATAGTAAAACCTAAATAAAGATAAAGACACTAATTTCGTTCGGGTACAAAGAAAAGGTAAGGGATTACCTCGATGCGTACCTTGTAGAGAGTGTAGCAACCCTGTGGAACTAAATGAAGAGGTGCATGAAACTTGTAAAGGGCGTGTCACCTTTGATTTCGCTTAAGAGGTCAACATATCCTATAAATTTCACTAGAGAGGTGTATGAACCTCATGGAGGGGGTATCACCTTTGATTTCGCTTAAGAGGTGTACCTGACCTATGAATTTCGCTGTGGAGGGGGTATCACCTTTGATTTCGCTTAGGAGGTGTACTTGCCCTATGAATCTCGCTATGGAGGGGGTATCACCTTTGATTTCGCTTATGAGGTGTACTTTCCCTATGAATCTCGCTGTGGAGGGGGTATCACCTTTGATTTCGCTTAAGAGGTGTACTTGCCCTATGAATCTCACTGTGGAGGGGGTATCACCTTTGATTTCGCTTAAGAGGTGGACTTGCCCTATGAATCTCGCTGTGGAGGGGGTATCACCTTTGATTTCGCTTAAGAGGTGTACTTGCCCTATGAATTTCGCTGAAGAGATGTATAAACCTCATTTTTTTTTAAGAAAAAAGAGATTTGGTGCCAGGATGAAAACTGGGCTTGAGTACCAGGACGAAAATTGGGCTTTGGTGCCGGAATGAAAACTGGGCTTTGACAATAGTTATAAGTGGGCTCATGACCTCCCCATATGGGTATTGTTGATGTTTCATGCACTCCCCTTTCCTTCTCCTTTTCCAGATAAAACGACTTTTTTTGAATAGTGGTTGAAGATTTAATTTTCCCATTCTTCAGCCCAAGCTTGATTATTTCGGTCTATGATGATGATACCAATGAATTTTAAAGTCACCCTTTCGATCATATGCTCATTGAAAGGTGATTGTTGTGTGCTCACAAACATTCCAACCATCTGCTTGTTGTATAGAGGTGGCTCCACTTGTGCTACCAATTTTCTCTATAGTTGCACATACTCCTTAAAACAATCCTCCTCTGTGGTGCAATTGTAACTTGTCTGGCACGATGTTTATGCTGTATTTGTATTGCCTTACAAAGACATCCTCCAAATTTGCCCAAGAACAGATATGAGAGAATTCCAGATGCGTATACCAACTCAATGATGATTCAAGCAAGCTATCTCGAAATAAATGGATAAGCAATTTTTTGTCATGAGCGTAAGCAGCCATTTTTCGGCAATACATGGTCAATTGATTTTTAGGGCATGTGCTACCCTTGTATTTCTCGAATTCTGGCACCTTAAACTTATGTGGGATTATCATACCTGGGGCCAGGCTCAACCTCGCCCCATCACCAAACCCATAACTTTCAGACCCCTCTATGGTTTTCAGCCTGTCTTCTAACACTTCAAGTTTACTTTTCCCTTCCTCTATGTCTGTTTGCATGGTGGCCTTAGTCGAAACATCATGTGCAACAACTGTGTAAGGAGACTTGGATATTTCATTCACCTTCGTCTCTATCGTATGGATAGGCCCTTGAGAACTAGTACGTTATTGGTTATGGGAAATGCCAAAGAAGTGTGCTCTGCCTCTGAGTGATCTCCAATGGGCGACGTGTAACCTGGTGGCAAACCATACATTGGAAACGTGAATTGTGTGCCCATAACGTTATGTGCTGGAGGATGAGCCTTATCCTCGGCCTTTACAAATGAAGGCTCTCTTGTAACCTTCATGGCTTTCAAAGCTTCCAAGATTTGACCGATTTGATCTTTTAGTTGGCTAATATTAGCCTTTACAACTTCACGTTCCTCTTCCCCAAACTTCCATAGCTTCATAATTTGTTTGAGTCCTATAAGGATGTCGTAGAAGTCCCGCAATTTTTTTTACTTTTTTATACTTTTTTTGCTTTTAGTACTTCTCTGCATTCTATGCCATGGTAAAGCGTGCTTGATGTATTGATATATGGGTGGGAATTCGCGTGAGATCCTCATTCACCCTTTCCTTTTTGAAAATTATGAACTTTTTGACTGATTTACTTTTTGAAATGGTTTCCATCGAATTCATGAATTCTCGTTGGAGTTGGCGATGCATGGTGTGTTATGTTTTTTCTTCTCTTTTCTTTGAACCCCTACGATGATGCATGCATGATGCTGAATGTATGAATGCATGGACCTATAATGAAAAACCTAGTTTCGACCAATGTCTAGTAGAAGACCTGGCTAACCCTAATATGTGAGAGAAAATCTGTCTAACTTGAAAGAGGAAACCCAGATGTATGCTAAGCTTTTTGTATTTTTGAATGAAAGAGATTTGATAACCACATAAAAAAAGTTCCAAATAAAGTTTCTCAATGACGAAGATATATACATGATAGTTATTTATGCAGATAAATGGTTATGACTTTTTTCATAATGCAATACTGTGCATGTATTTTTTTTTTTTTGAAAAAAAAAAGTAATGTCTTGCCTTTGATTGATTTTTTTGTATTATTATTTTACTTTTGCGGACTCAATTTGAAAACAATGGATGTCAAAAATTTTCAAGTCGGATATTCAAAATAGTGCTTGGCATTTTCTTTTGACATTGATATGTGCATGCTTAAATTCACAGAAAAGTTGAAAGTGGTAAGGATTTAAAAGGATTTAAAGGACATTGGGATAGCCACGTTGGCGTGTAATATGTGAATATGACATACAACACACCAAAAAGATGTTGGTGTTTGGTAAAAGGATCCATGAATGTCAAAGCTGCCCGAGTTTTTAGGCATGGGTTTTGTTCAGGATAGGGAACGAGTATGGAAAGGATTTATTGAAAAAGGATTGTCCTAAATGGTTTGATTTTCCTTTGCATGGCTAGTTAGGGAGTTCTCAAATAACACAAGTGAGAATAACTTTAGCAAGACAAATATGCTCAAGTATATGGTAGCGTTACTGTTTGTTAGAGTTAATCTCTTTTCTTTTGGGGAAGGCTGGAAAATGAGTGTTTTCAAGCAATACACACACATGTCTCAACAGAAAATGATATTGGTTATTTAAAATATTTGGTCGCAAAAATGTATGATAATAAATTACTCAAAATGTAATGATTTCTCTTTCTATGTTTTTTTTTTTGCGAAATGAAAATGATAGAACATTTTGAGAAATATTTTTTTATATTTTCCTCTTATCGCATTCGTTTGTTTTTTTTTCAAGAAATTGAATTTGAAGACAACTATAACCTAGGCCTAATGGGCTTAAAAAAAAGGTTCTTGTTACAGTGAATGAAAATTAAGTTTGCCATTTTCATTTTTTTCTTTGTGTTTTGAAATTTTGATTCTTTTTTTTTTCAAAAACAATTCTTTCTAAATATTATTGATGAATTATTTCTTAAATAACATGATGTCAACCTGACTTGTTCAAAAACGTTTTTTTTTTTATTTTTAAGACTCATATTAGGTTACAAAGAATGATACTTATTTTTTTGATGAAGAAACATGTCTACACATTATAATCTCTTTATTTTTGAAAATCTTAATTTAGATAAGTTGCCCCTGATTTGTTTTTATTCATTTTCAATTTTTTTATTTTTTATTTTTTGCTAAAAAGATTGCTTGCGATCACTTTGAGATAGTGCCCCTTATAAACTGATTTTTTTTATGGATAAAATGAGTGATGGAAAATGATGAAGAAGAAAACTATTTTCGCGATTTCATATCATACATGCTTCAAAAAAAAGTTAATTAATTCAATTGATTAAAAAGTGTTCATTTTGCCTTATTTATTTATGCATTAAAGCATGACATTTTTTTTCTTGTTTTTTTAATTTAAATAAAAATAAGACACATTTATTGTTATGTATAAAGAAAATGAAAAAAATGTTGCTAATGCATATGATGCATGAAGATGTCTATGCCAAAATAATGATTAAAAGACAACATGTTTTATGTTTTTAAGGTAGGTCCAACGTCCTAAAGTCTAAGCATTGCATATGCAATCTCACAGGGAAAACTTCCTAAACCTAAAATTAAGGCCACCAAAGCTATGGTCCTTTTCACAGCATTTTCCACAACAGTTGAGATGCAACTAGGTGTGAAATTACATGTGAAGAGAACAAGCAATGGCTAAGATTCTCACGATAGCCAAACTGGAAGTAGTCCAGACGTGACATCGCTACGCAAACCCTCTAATTCTATGTTGCACTCAGACTTAGGTATAGGGTCCCACTCATGATATCCACAATAATAATAATAATAATAATAATAATAGAAAAGAATATAAATAAATTAACAAAAATAAAGACAAACATATATAAATAAAGGGGAAAAAGGGAAATAAAATAAAATAAAGAAAAACCACATCAATTTTGCACATTTAATTAAGAAGGCTTGATTCTCTAACGTCCCAAGTGGAGTCGCCATCTGTCGCAACCGGGATGGCGACGGGACGACAAGCCGAAAAACAAACAGGTTTGAGAAATAAATTTGTGGAGTCGCCACCATAATTTATTATGGACAAAACTATGAAAAACCAAAACATAAAGACATGGTCTGTGAAACTAGATTTTAAGTTCGGGAATCGGTTACACATAAGGAAGGTGTTAGCACCTTATCGCGCCTGCCCAAAGGCAATACATTTAGTTAAATGTAAAAAAGTTGACGTGGTTTTTTTTTAAATGTTTAATTTTCCCTAAAATATAATATAAAGAACCCATTAAGAAACAAAAAAGTATTTTTTGTTTTATGAACCCGACAAGGATTGACCTTGCTCCTACGTATATCCATTTATGATGGACAATCAGGGATCACGTAGTTCTTTATCTAGAAAAAGGTTTGTGAGTTTGTTTGAAAATTATTATGGATTGATTTAGATTTTTGAAGAGCGAACCCGACAAAGATTTGGTTTAACAAGATTGACATTGTTTTTTGGTTTTAAAGATCTTGTATATTTTTATTTAAGAATGGTGGGAAAAAGAAAGAAATCGGCCATAGGCTGACACAAACTTATAAAAAAAATTATGATTTAAAAAAAAACATTATTTATGTGTAGGAAAAAACAAAACCTTCTAGAGAAAAAAAAAACTTCGAAGTACAATAAAAAGAGAAAACGAATGGTGTAGAGGTGACATACCTTTTTAGCTTTCACTACTCTTCTATTTCTTCTTTGGTGATTGCCATTGACAGAACCCTTATGGGCAAGAACCTATTTTTTCTCTATACTCTCTTTCCCCTTTTTTCATTATTTTAGAGTCTTTTCCCTTTTTCTTTTTTTTTCGTCCCCCCTTTTCATGACAGTGTGCGTATTTATATACACACATTGTAATATTATGGTAATCTTGCCCTTAATTGTGAAATAATTGACAACGAACAAAATAGGGGAAGAAAATGTCTTGGTTCCAAGAAAAAGAAATCAAATAATATTCAAGACATTGATTATAATTATTGTGAGAAAATTTGTCCTTTTTTAAAATCATATTTTCCTCTTATATACTATTTTAATTATTGTTTATAACTATTAGCATAATATTGATTCAAATTATTATCATATTAAACTAACATTTCAAAAATATTGTGTCTGGTATTATAGTTATTATTTTATCCTTTTTACCCACCATTAATTATTATTCTCTTATTTTTTTTTATTTATTTACATACCCGGACGAAATTGGGTGTTGACAGGTCCATTTGAGCCAACTCATGTTGTTAATTGAAAAAATGTTTTGAAAATTTTTTTCTGAGTGGTCTCAAGATGAAAATCGTAGGGCATAATATGTTGTCAAAGCACGTAATGTAATTGCTTCTGCACTAACTGTGGATGAATTTGTCAAGATTTCTCAGTGCAAGACAGCAAAGGAAATGTGGGATGTATTGCAAGTCACACATGAAGGCATAGAAGAAGTAAAGAGAGCAAGAAAGAACTCATTGATACAAGAGTATGAACTATTCAGAATGAAGGCTGAAGAGACTATATATGATGTCAAGAAAAGATTTACTCACATAGTCAACCACCTGATGGCTCTAGGAAAATTGTTGGACAAAGAAGAGATCAATATCAAGATATTGAAAAGTCTGAATAGAAGTTGGCAACCCAAGGTTACTGAAATTTTTGAATCAAGAGATCTTACAAGCATGAATATGGCTATCTTGTTCGGCAAGCTAAGAGAACATGAGCTTGAACTTGGAAGACTAAAAGAAGAGGAAGAAATTGAAGAAAAGAAGTCCATAGCCTTGAAAGCCACTAGCAAAAAAGCCTCAAAGATTGTATCATCTGAGGATGAGTTTGACGTTGAACTGGACAACAGTGAGTTGATGTCCATGGTGGTAAGAAAGTTTAATCGGTTTATAAAAAATAAAAGTCAACTTATTGACCATGTAGGTAATGACAAAGCAAAGAAAGCTACAAGATTAAATGTTGTTCAGTGTTATGATTGTGGCAAAGAGGGTCACATTAAACCTGAATGTCCTGACCTGAAATTGAAGCAAAGAGCAAGCAGGAAATTTCCTCAAGACAAGAACAGAAAGCAGAAAAGCGCATATATAGCTTGGGAGAACAGTGATACAGATTCTTCAAGTGTTGAAGACGGTGATCGCGAAGAAGAATCAAAAATTTGCTTCATGGCTGGATCTGCAATCAATGATTATGACAATGATGAGGAATTCGAAAATAAACCTGCAGAAGTCAAATATGATATGTTGCGTGATGCATTTCAAGAGGTTCATGTAGAGGCTGTGCGACAGCAATAGAAGGTAAATCGACTTATATCTAAAAGAAGAGACTTTGAGGTCAGAATCAACAATCTGGTCGAGGATAATGAAAAACTGGAAAAGGAATTAAATGATGCTTTAGAGTCTGTGAAGAAAAGTAATGCTGAAACAAAGTGTGCTAAAAAGGTTTGTCAAAACTATCCTATATTGGTTGAAAATATTCATTACTTGACTTGCACGTTAGTGTTAACACTCGGCAAGTGTACCGAATCGTATCAAGTAATAATAAAATCGTAAGACCAAGTATCGTTTCCCAAAGGACTCATGACCTAGACAGTTATGTGATTTCTTGATTAAATTAGACTTGTGAACAAAATCGTTGTGTTAGAATTGCGGAAAATAAACATGAATGCAAGTTTTTGATCAATTAGATTGAAAGAAGCAAATGAGATTGATGTAAATATGGAATGATGATGTTGTTGTTGGGGTTTCCGATTTATCCTATCCACTCTCATGTATTCAAGAATTCATCTTTCTTCATTAATGTTAATGCCACTTTCTAATTTACCTTAAACTTGATGTCTCGGTGAAGAAAACCTACTCCTAATCATTAATTTACAATGTCTTGTCTCCCTAGCAATTATTCATGCATTACATTCGTACAGAAGCTTAAAGACAACCGATCCTCCTATCCCTATGTTTAGGTAATTTTGCTCTTGGGATATTTTCCTCAATTCTAGATTTACCTATATGTGTCCATATAGATAACATCAATGATTATGCAATTGAATGAGTTAAACAAAGCATGCATAGAGTATAGAAGAAAAACCGTAAAACTAACGAAGCAAAGCATATATAATCAAGAATCAATTCAATACATGAGAGTTTCAAAGGATTACATCGGTTCCCCAACAACAATGGAGGTTTAGTTCACCATAGACATGGTGAAACTAGATTAAAAACAATGAAAGATAGAAGCCTAGAATTTGAAGAAAGGAGCTTCCGCATCCAAAATCTGCCTCTAAGGGGTGAAGAAAGTGTGATTTTGCCTCTTTCTGTCCAAAGATATGAACCCTGGGTCGACTAAAACCTTAAATAGTTCATTAAATATATAGAAAACAGGTCCAGACCCAAGTAGACAGCGCTTAGCGCCCAAACGACGCTTAGAGGTAGCTGCGGTAGTCAAATTTGGCGCTCAGTGCAAAATTGGCACTCAGCGCTACTTTTTCTACACTCTGGTTGACTTTTCTGCACTCGGGTTGATTGGTTGAGTTTTCTGCACTCTGGTTGACTGGTTGACTTTTTTGCATTCTGGTTGACTTTTCTGCATTCCAACCATTCAGTACTTTAACTCTTATTTTAAATCATTCCAATAGCCTACAAAATCAAGGGAATCTAGCACAAAACCATTAAATTCACCTTCAACTCTCTTATTCACAAAACTAAAGCAAAAACATGAGTTAAAGCAAGTTTCTAAGTCAAAAAGGGTTGATTTATTATCAAAATTAAGTATGAAAATAATTGTATTTCAACCGTTATCACAACCCCAAACTTAGAACTTTGCTTGTCCTCAAGCAAACAAGATGTAACTAAATATTTCACCAACCAATGCAATGGATCAACACACTCAAAAACTCTTTCTTCTAAGACAATTAATTACTCAATTCAGCTCATCAAATAGAATTCAGTCAAGATGTGCACGTGCTTTGATTAATAATCACTCATCATGATGTTCACATAATCACATAATAACCCAGAAATGCTATCTTCATGAATGGTCAATTAACTAAGCACAAATGTAATCATGTATTCGTGGAACTCTTCCTCACCAGACAAAGTGTTTCACTTAATCACACAGGTGTATATAGAGGTCACTTTTTCACTCTACTATCCCAATGTTACATAGAACAAAATTGCCTTTCATTTACCACAATCAATTATACTCACAGACAAGTATCATCACAAGGACTTTCTATGGCTTGTAACGTGGTTAGGCTAAGAAGAAAAATTAGTTTTTCAAGATCACAAAATCCTTGAGTTAAGAGAGTCATTCAAATACAATCTCTCTTTAGACAAACCAATCTCACTCATTCCCAACTTTCCCCTTTTTACATTAAGCTTTTCTTTCTTTGCATTCTATTTTCTTTTCTCTTTTTAATACTTTCTCAACACTTAGCTCAATGCTTTTCATTACTTTCCTTTTCAATTCTCCCAACAACCCCAAACTTAGACCTTTATTAATACCACACAATGATTCTCAACTTAATTCAAGTTAAATATTTTCACAAAGGAGTTGTTTAAGGCTTGAGGTTCCAAAAAGGTAAAACACTTCATGCTTTTTTTCATTTGTGTACAAATCATGCATTAGCTAAGAAAACGGGGAATCAAAAATGGTCTTGATCATGTGAGACAAGTAAGCAAGTAGTTCAATCATAGAAACCTGGGGAAAATCATTCATGCTTCCAAAAGAATAGCAATCATTCAAACAAATACTCTGAAGTTCAAAACCTCACACAAGTTAATTCATGTTCCACATACATCAAATACACATCCTGCTTAGCATCATAACCACAATCATAACATCATGCATCTGTTCACAAGTTTGTGAGCAATCACCTATATATCAAGCATCCTGTGCAACATCTCAACATCAATCAATCTCAAAGCATCATCAAACAATACTCATCACACAAAAATCAATATCAAACCACCACATTAGATATAAGTTTCAAATTAAGTACATCACACCCTATTCTAAAAACAGAAGCAAATAAAGAATAAAAAGATGAGTTTAGAACAGTGGGGTGCCTCCCAATAAGCACTTGTTTAACGTCACGAGTCTGACCCATGAATCCTCCAGCATCCTTCAGTAGACGCATATCTTTTTCACCAACACCCATCAGTATGTGTATATAAGCATAGTATCCTTTAGTAGATACTCTATCACCTAACATCCATCAGTAGATGTTGTCATTCCTGCAAAGCAAATTCAAATAAAAAAGAAAAGGTCAGAAATTGGGTTGCCTCCCAATAAGCGCCCTTTTAACATCATTAGCTTGACCCAATAAAGCTCAAGTTCCATTCTCAATGTTGGTGTTCTCCTTTCTGGATATTCCTTTTTTTCTTCTTTTTGCTGAATTTCTTCAGGAAATTGATAAAACCAGGAACATGTTTCAATGTCTCAATCATAGGAACTTTAATCTCCAATTTCTTGAAGATTTCCATAAAGCGCTCAAATTCCTTCTCCTTCCTATGATACTTCTTTGGATGTGGAAGGGGTTTTTCATATGATTCATTCTTTTTTCCTCTTGTCCTCTTTTTCTTTTCTCTTACTTTCTTTTTTTCTTCTCTTTTTCCACTCACTTTCTTAATCTTCACACAAATTTTCTCTCTCTTTTCTCTCTCAACCACTTCTCTTTCTTTTTCTACATCTTTGTCTTTTTCACTCAACTCTTCTTTTTCTTTTCTCTCTATCTTTTTCTCATCTAAAGTCTTTTCTTCCCTCTCCTTTTCTTTTCTATCACTCTCTTCTTTTTCTTTCTTTTCCTCTACATCTTTCTCTTTTTCACTCAAACTTTCTTCTTCTTTTCTCTCTATTTTTCTCTCATCTAAAACCTTGCCACTTTCAGTAACAACAGTTGTGCACTCCTCTCTAGGATTCATGTTGCCCTTAAGATAATCCAGCTTCTGAATTATGTGACCAAGTTGGCTCCCTATCATTGTGAATGTTGCTTGATTGCTTTTATGATGAGAATCAGACATTTGCAATAATTGTTGAAGCGTGTCATCCATCTTAGCCCATCTTTCTGAGAGAGAGGCTTGTTGCTGCCATTGTTGTTATGGTTCTCTATAAAATTCTTCGGCAGCATGCCCAAATTGACTTTGATCCATACTTGAGTGAGGTTCCCACCAGTGGTTGAGATTACCTTGTTTGAATTGAGGGCCCATATAGTTAAATTCTTGTCTAAATTGCATCCTACAAGAATTAGGCACAAAACCCTAGAAAACATTTGTTAGCACAAAAAGATAAAAAAAATAAATAAAAAGATAAAAAGATAAAATGATGAAAAGATTAAAAAAATGAAAATATGTAAAGACGAATAGATAAAAAGATGAAAAGATAGAAAGATAAAAAGATGAAAAGATGAAAAGATGAAAAGATGAAAAGATGAAAAGATGAAAAGATGAAAAGATAAAACGATGAAAAGATAAAATGATGAAAAGATAAAATGATGAAAAGATAAAAACAATAAAAAGATAAAAAGATAAAATAAAAGATAAGAAGAGAACAAAATAAAAATCAAGTCAAAGTTAATCAATAATAACACAAATAGAATAGTTAAACCACGAGTCCCCGACAACAGCGCCAAAAACTTGTTAACACTCGGTAAGTGTACCGAATCATATCAAGTAATAATAAAATGGTAAGACCAAGTATCGTTTGCCAAAGGACTCACGACCTAGACAGTTATGTGATTTCTTGATTAAATTAGACTTGTGAACAAAATCATTGTGTTTGAATTGCGGAAAATAAACATGAATGCAAGTTTTTGATCAATTAGATTGAAAGAAACAAATGAGATTGATGCAAATATTGAATGATGATGTTGTTGGGGTTTCCAATTTATCCTATCCACTCTCATGTATTCAAGAATTCATCTTTCTTCATTAATGTTAATGCCACTTTCTAATTTACCTTAAACCCGATGTCTCGATGAAGAAAACCTACTCGTAATCACTAGTTTACAATGTCTTGTCTCCTTAGCAATTATTCATGCATTACATTTGCATAGAAGCTTAAAGGCAACCAATCCTCCTATCCCTATGTCTAGGTAATATTGCTCTTGGGTGAATTTCCTCAGTTCTAGATTTACCTATATGTGTCCATATAGATAACATCAATGATCATGCAATTAAATGAGTTAAACAAAGCGTGCATAAAGTATAGAAGAAAAACCGTAACAATTAATAAAGCAAAGCATATATAATCAAGAATTAATTCAATACATGAGAGTTTCAAAGGATTACATCGGTTCCCCAACAACAATGGAGGTTTAGTTCACCATAGACATGGTGAAACTAGATGAAAAACAATGAAAGAATGAAAGATAGAAGCCTAGAATTTGAAGAAAGGAGCTTCCGCATCCAAAATTCCCCTCCAAGGGGTGAAGAAAGTGTGATTTTGCCTCTTTTTGTCCAAAGATATGAACCCTATAGGTCGACTAAAACCTTAAATATTTCATTAAAAGTACAGAAAACAGGCCCAAACCCAAGTCGACAACGCTCAGGGTCCAAACAACACTTAACGGTAGCTGCGACAGTCAAAACTGGCGCTCAGAGCTACTTTTTCTGCACTCTGGTTGACTTTTCTGCACTCTGGTTGACTAGTTGACTTTTCTGCACTCTGGTTGACTGGTTGACTTTTTTGCATTCCAACCATTCGGTACTTTAATTGTTCTTTCAAATCATTCCAATAGCCTCCAAAATCATGGGAATCTAGCATAAAACCATTAAATTCACCTTCAACTATCTTATTGACAAAACTAAAGCAAAGACATGAGTTAAAGCAAGTTTCTAAGTCAAAAAGGGTTGAATTATTATCAAAATTAAGTATAAAAATAATGGTATTTCAACCGTTATTAGTTAGCAAAGTTCACACAGGGCAGAGAAAATTTAGATGTTGTACTGAAGGGCTCTGGAAGAGTTGTATTCAGACAAGGCATTCGCTACAAGGCTCAGAGGAACAGAATAGATACAAACAAATTTGCAGATATCAGTAAGCATGTTACACACGCATGTTTTTACTGTAATAACATAGGGCACACTGTTATAAACTATTACTACAAAAAGGTTGGAGTTCCTAAAGGATTATATAGATGGATTCCCAAGGAACATCTATCTGCAACTAACTAGACAGGACCCAAATTCAAATGGGTACCAACATCGAAAAATTTAAATTTTTTTGCAGGATAGCAAATGATGCTATAGTAGTGAAGAACTCAGGGATGAGCTAACATGATTACATCAAATTTCTTAAGTATCTACAACTGGTAATGATTATTATCTCACTACATCATGCATGATATTTGTTTCAATGATTGTTTGACGAATGTATGATTGTTGATTGATTAATTGAGATTGTTTTATGTGAAAATCCATTTTTACGAATTTTAATCGATTAAATTAAGTACATAGTCGATTACATGTTACTGTATGTGTGTTTCTGTTTTGTGAAAACCTTTTGTCATACAGAAGTCAACTTTACAATTAATGAAATCGACTAGATATCTCTGTCATGGGCTTTCTATATTTGAAAATTTAAATGGGCATGAAGTGTATTTATGTCTTGTTCGGGCCCTTATATACGTTTATTTGCATTGATTCTATTTCATACAAGCTACAGACAAAACCCTTTTTTCGATTAAAGAGTCTCTACATTCTTTACAAAAATCTGTAAGATGGCCGCATCATTATCTCGCCCTGGAAAGCGTCCTACATCCTCTTTCGAAGAAGCGAATCCATTTGGCTGGTTCAGTGATAATGATCAACGTACTGAGTTCATATGTTAGTGGGATTTCAAAGAAGTGATCCGGCACAAGTGCATGAGCATTCTATTCTTCCGCACCGAATGCTTCTTATTTCAAGAATGGTTTGTGAAAGATGGTTTGACCAAATTTGTGGAACTTCAAGGGGATTGTTATCCAAACCTCGTGAAGGTTTTCTATTTAAACCTGAAAAAGGAAGGTAACTATCTCACCTCCAGAGTGAAAGGTGTGAATATTAGTATTGACCCTCTCATATGGAAATATGTTGCTGGATTTCAAGAAGGAGGAATGAAGACTCATCAAGGCATTCCAGGATTCTACAAAACTGAAATCTACAACAATTTCCTAGAGAATCTTGTCATGGTTGGAAAATATGAATCCTTTGGGATTGAGAATTTTAGGAAGGAAGAAAGTATGTGTGCATATATGATCACGTGGATATTACTCCCGAGAGATGAAGATCAATCACTATTAAATGGTGAGGATATATATCTGTTGTATGCATTGCAAGCTGGTACTCCAACAAACTGGTCTTCTGTGATTGGCGATTACATGTTAAGGATTGCAAAACAGAAGGAGTATCATCTACCATATGGTGTCTTCATCAGCAGAATCTTAAGAATGTAGAATGTGGATATCACAAATGAACGGACTATTTGTTGCAACAATAAGAACGTTTTGGAAAATTTGTTCTTAGATTCTGTGGGATTCAGAAAAATTAAAGAAGGCTGGATTTTCAAGGATGAATATATTCCCAACACTGAAGAAATGAATCCTCTAAATGTTGACTCGTCAAGATCTAAGTTCAAGCCTGAAACAAGATTTGAAGAATTTGTGGATGAAAGATTCAAAAGACTGGATGAGAAAATTATAATGCGTCAAAGATCATTCTCTGAGCTTCACAAAAAAATGGATTACGCACTAAGAATAAATGCTTTTGGTAACACTTCTGTAGATGATTCTGACAGTGGGAAGAACAATGCTGATAAAAAGATTGTGGAGTCCTCTAAAACAGAATAGGGGTCTTGTGTTTACCGTCTTGTGTCATGTGTTCTGTTTTGCTTGTTTGTTTTAGTTTGTTTACTTTAATGTTTTAAGTGTTTCTTTTGTAGTAGGGTTTATAAGCCATTATCTTTTGGTTAATCTGATTGTAATATGTTTTGAGAATTAATGAAATCAGATATTTTGCTTAAATTCAATCAGTATTGCTTAAAGTCGATTATGTGATGGATGAAGTTGAGTATGTTATTGTTTATTGTTACATTAATACATTTTTGCATACTCATTTCTTACCTGTAATAATTTTTGTATTACAATGATTCTAAAATGCATGATCTGGAAAAGATCTTGAAAGGTTTTGCAGGAACATTGCTTCTGGATGAACAACTAGAGATTAACTCAAATGGAAAGCAATGAAGTCGATTGCAACTGGGACAAATTGATTATTGTTTAACAAGGGTTATAAGTTCCTTGATTTGGAATTCTACTATTTTGTTTTTTGATCACATATTATTAATTGTTTCTTTTTCAATATATCTTTGTTCTATAATTGATTGAAATTACTTGAGATAATATTGAGGTTGTTGATTGATATTGTTTCTATGCTTCATTGATGTGTTTGCACAATTTCTGTCTTGATACAATGATGTCACATGCTTATACATGCTCTAAAATGTTTTCTGAAAACTGCATTGTGCATTTGGGTTTTGAATGTAAAACATGCATAATAGCAAGGGGAGCATTGCATAGGATCTTAGATAATTTCACATGCCTACACTTAAGGGGGAGATTATATCTTTATCATGTGATTATCTGTGACAGGGGGAGCATCATTGTTTGATAAATATGATTTACTGATGCAACTTTGTATAACTGTTTGTCAGCATATCATTATCATAAGGCATTCCTTTTTTCCTAATGCACAAAGGGGGAGAATGCTAGGACAATGCTACGAGAATGCTTTGATATTCATTTTGAGCTCTGATATACATTTTGTTTGCTCTAATATACTCTGATATTTTATGATATGAATTGATATTGCTCTGATAAAAAATGAGAATATTTCAACGTTTCCTCTGATACATTTTGATCATTTGCTGATCATTTGCTCTGATACATTTTGATATGATATGATTTGATTTGTACAACATGGTTGTTTATTAATCATGGTTGTGCATCATTAAAAAAAGGGGAGATTGTTGAGATTGTTGATAAGGGGAGCACTTGTTTAGCCAAACCTTACAATCTCAAAGAACTTCTGGTTTTTTATGATGACAACATAATTAATAACAACATGTGTTGTTAAATGTGTTACATGTTCATAGCTTTCATGTTTATGATTATTTGAGAACATGTTTGTGTTGATTTTGTCATTTCTCCAATTCACTGTGTTTTACATGAGATCTTATCTATGAATGCATGACATATGTGTCGGTATCAGAACAATCGGTATCGTCGAGTCGCACAGCGGAATAAAATTAGCAGAAAGTGTGTTCGGTCCCAACTTAAGTTAATATGGTCCGTTTTAACAAAATAAGTTTTCTTAGGGAAAATTTATCAAACAGTTGATGTGCGGAAAATGTAAAGAGTGTAGGGAGTAGAAAAATTCATCTCAAAATTTTTATCCTGGTTCGAATCAAAAGATTCTACATCCAGTTGTTAATTACTATAAAAAGTTATTAACGTTTTCACTAAAAATCAGTTTAACAGATTTACAATAGGGTGAATAAAACAGAAAGATAAAACCTTCCTTCGACAAATGAACCGGAAGGTTGCTTCCTTCGACCAACGAATCAGAAGCAAGCAACCACACTTTCCTTCGACCAACGAACCAGAACAGTGCAGTCAGAATCTTCCTTCGACCAACGAACTGGAAGAATAGCAGCGTTGCCAACTCGAAGAGAACCGCTCCGACCTTTGACCCACAAAGTGCGAGCTTCTCATATTCACGGGACCAGGCAATGAAATGAACCAACTTTTTAGAACTTCCTCAGTTACACTGTATTCTTAAAAAGCTCAGAGTTAACCCTCTAAGGGTTTTAAAAACAACTATATATCGACAACTGTTCTGAAGTGAATAGACATTTTACAATTGCCAGTGATAATCAATTATTGTTAGTGCTAATCGATTATTTAAGTCTGTTACAGGGTTTTTCAAAAAGTGATAATCGATTATTCTGAGGAACAATTGATTATTCCAGAGACTTGTGCAGTTCTCATCAGGACCAGTGATAATTGATTATTCCAGAGCAAAATGGTTTTTCAAGAAGGTTGATGATAATCGATTATATACATAACTGACTTAAAGATACAAGATTTCTAAGTGTTTATAAGTTGAAATCTTTCCTAATACATTTGCAAACTACGAAAGTGCTTCTAGAACAATTATAACTTGATTCTTCGAGTTTTATCACTTGTAGCATCATTAAAATCTTTTATTTTCAAAGTACCAATGCTCCTCATTGGTAACAATCTCCCCCTTTTTTATGATGATAAAAAATTACTTGTTTAAAACCAACTTTGGTTTATCTACATAAAATAAAAAACTAACACACAACGAAAACAAGTTAGCAGCAACTGCACTAGGAGTTGATTCTTCTCCTTTTTTTATCATAAGCACAAAGATTAATAAAAATGCTCCCCCTTAATAGGAGCTCCCCTTTTCTAAAAGAATGTAAGCACTATAATAAGAAGGCATTTTATTCATGAAAAGAGGAATTACAATTTTAGCATAAAAAAAATGACATGAGCATTTGCAAAACATCATAGGAAATCAAAACAAACAATCAATCAAGCAAACTAACATAAAGCCCTAATACTAAAACTCCGGACTGGGTGGTCTTTCTGGAGGTTGAAGATTGAAGTGATTTTCAATGTTTCCAAGACTAGTGTACAAGTCGTTGAACTGGTCAATCACATATTCTTCATGATTTTGTTGCCACTCATATATTTGTTCAAAGTGAGCTTGTTGAGCAAGACGCATATCTTCCAGCTGTTTAGACAGGTTTGCAAAGTGATCCTCTATTGTTAGTGAGGAAGAGGAAGGCATATGAGAAGGACCAGCATCAGTAGGAGCAGCAGCTTGGATTGGGTCAGCCACATGAGCATCCATATCGTCATTGTCATCATATTGGTGATCATCATCCTTGTGGATGATCACGCGGCCACGAGCAACAAATCCCATTTGGTGAAATGTTGTCTCGCCAATCTCAGTTCCAATTGCTTGAATGTCTTGAATGTCTTGAGTGAGTTCGCCTTCCACACTTACGCCTTTGTACTCTAAAATTTGAGATATGAGAAGTTCATATGGAAGATGATAAGAATTATATTTCCTGGCCTTCAACATGGTGTCGGAGATGAGCACTGGCCAATCAATGTGTATGTGATTTAAAATCCCATACAAGAGTAGAAGATCTTGCTCCGAACATTGAGCATGGTTAGTGGCACGAGGACAGAGAAGCCATACAATCAAGTAGTGGATCATCCTTTTTCTTCAACCTTGAATCCACCAACTAGCAGTTGCCAAGGTTGATTTGTTGTTCAGGATGTCGCAAAAAGGATTGAAAGGAAATGAGACGATTGAAGTCCGGGACGCCAAGATGGACATTGACAGCATCATCCCATATTGTTAGTTGAGCAACAGTCATCCAGACGTCATCATCCAAAATGATTGGAACTTCTTTCACTTTTGTGGTGATGATGTCGTCATGATAACGCAGATTATTGTAGAAGAAACGAATAAGATCAGGGTATATACATCCCTTTTGTTCGACGAGATGCAAAAGACCTTGAGCGCCGAACAGATATGGAAATTGAAAGCCGTAAAATTTGTAAAAGTCAAGGCGTATGAACTTTACCTCCATTATCCGACGTTCTTACCATGAGTGAATATACTCAGCATGCTTTTCCTCATCCCAGATCCATCCTTCGTTGGAAGTAGCGCGAATATTTCTGGAACGAGATGATGAAGCACCAATAGTCCTCCTACGTCGTCTTCTTGAATCAGCCATGAGAAAAAAAATGGGATAGGTGGAAAAAGGGGATAGGTGGAAAAAGGGAAGAGATTCGGTGCAGATTGTGTTTGAGCAGTGGTTTGGGTGTAAAGAAGTGACCATTAATCGATTATAGGAGGCTATTTATAAGAGAAATCAAGAAACTAGCCGTTTTATGGCCGTTAGAATTCGCTGCAACGGCTATTTTTCTACAATTGGTCACGTGATAATCGATTATTATAAGTGATAATCGATTATCTATTCAAAAGTCATTTTCCAGAAATTGTATGATAATCGATTACTGATGAAGATAATCGATTACCAAACTTCTTAAGTACTTCTCTACAATATTTAGTTTGGGAGACAAAAGTTCCCTCATCCATTTGCTTTATTTGTAGTCCTAAGAAGAAATTAAGCTCACCCATCATAGACATCTCAAACTCACCTTGCATTATATTTTCAAAACCCTCACACAATGACTCATCAGTAGATCCAAATATAATGTCATCTACATACACTTGAACAATCAAGATGTGTTTTCCTACTTTCTTAATAAATAAGGTTGACTCAACCTTAACTCTAGAAAAATCATTTTCAATCAAGAAGGTACTAAGTCTTTCATACCAAGACCTAGGTGCCTATTTAAGATCATACAATGCCTTTTTCAATTTATAAACATGATTAGGATATATAAAATCCTCAAATCTAGGAGGTGACTAACATATACTTCTTCTTTAAGAAAACCATTCAAAAATGCACTTTTCACATCTATTTGGTAGAATTTAAATTTCACCAAAGATGCATAAGCAAGTAATAATCTAATTACTTCTAACCTGGCTACCGGGGCATAGGTTTCATCATAATTTATACCTTCCTCTTGATAGTAGCCTTTTACAACAAGCCTTGCCTTGTTCTTTGTGATGTTTCCATCTTCATCAAGCTTGTTTCTGAAGACCCATTTTGTTCCTATGACTTGATAATCATCTTGTTTAGGAATGAGTTTGATGCACAAATTTATGATCACCAAATTATGATGTCACAAACTTGTTTAACAATCGGCAAGTATGACCGAATCATTTCAAGTAATAAACTCGGTAAGACCAAGTATCATTCTCCCAAAGGACTCACGGCCTAGTTTAGTTATGTGATTTATTGATTAGCTAAGACTTAAGAAAGAAATAATTGGATTTTACTATGCAAAAGACGAAAATAAACATGTATGCATGAGGTTGATCAATGGCTAAAACAAAAGACAGTCACTTTCAATGAAATATATTGATGAATATGTTGTTGGGGGTCAATTTCATCTTATCCACTCTCATATATTTTAGGAATTCAACATTCAAGTCATCATTGTTAATGCCACTCTCTACATTACCTTTCAAGAAGGCTTCTCCCTAATTACGAGTTCATACGATTCCTAGCATTCCTAATAATTAGTTTATTTAGCGCAGGAGCTTAAGGCAACCAATATACTATTGGGAGAAATTCCTCGGATCTAGACTTCCCCGTACGTTCCCGTATCGACAAAATCAATAATCATGCATTGAATGAGTTAAACCAAGCAAGCCTTGAGCAAAGAGGAAAAACCCTAACTAATGATGAAAGAAAGCATAAGTCTTAGATTAAGATGCAAGCACAAATTCCATATATGAGAGTTTCAAAAGATTACATTGATTCCCCAACAAACATACAAGGTTTAGTTCACCATATTCATGGTGAACCTAGATGAACAATAATGAAAGAATGAAAGATAAAACCCTAGAAAGGTGAAGAGGTAGCCTGAGCATCCAAGATCATCCTTCAGAGGGGTGGAAGAGAGAGTGTTTGCTTCGTTTCTGCCAAAGATACAAACCCTAGGAAACCCTAAAGCTTATATACTATTCGTAAATTACAGAAAATTAGGCCCAAGCCCAAAAATAGTGCCGCTCAGCGGTAAACTACCGCTCAGCGGTAAGTGCGTGAGTCGTTTCTTCCCCTCAGCGGCCATTTTGCCCCTCAGCGGTCCTCCCGTGAACTCCTGAGTGCCGCTCAGCGGTAAACTGCCGTTGAGCGGCAGTTGAGGCTTCTCCTTTTGCACTTTTTGATGTCTTTTCTGATTCCATCTCTCTCCTTCTTCACTTCTTTCACTAAATTCACCTTGAAACCTGCACAAAAATACTGAAATCAAGCATAAACCTGTCCAGCTCTCTTATTTCTGAAAATATGAAGAAAAGCATGATTTCAAGCTAGTTTCTAAGTGTTAAAGGTTGCTTTTAGTATCAATTTAAGCATGAAAATAACAGTTTTTCAACTGTTATCACAACCCCAAACTTAGAACTTTGCTTGTCCTCAAGCAAACAAGATGTAACTCAATCTTCAACCAATTCATATGATGGTTCACTCATTTAAAAATCTTCTTTTCAAGATAAGTAAAAACTTTAATCAAACTTATGACCAAGATTTCAATCAAGATATGCACATGCTTTGGTGTTCACAAAGACATTTAAATTCCAATAAATGCTATTTTTCATGAATGATCAATCAATTAAGCATGGATGTTCATGTGCTTATGGAATATTTCCTCACTAGGTAAAGTGTTTCACTCACACACAAGTGTATAAGAGGTAATCACTCATTCACTCTACTATCACAATGTCACATGAATCAACTTTTCCTTTCATTTTACCACAATCAAAAACATTCACAAGCATGCATCATCACAAGGACTTTTCAATGGCTTATAATGTGGCTGGGTTAACAAGAAAATTGGTTTTTCTGGATCACAAAATCCTTGAGTTAAGAGAATCATAACAACACAATTTTTCTTATTCTTCCCAACTTGCCTTTGCATTTGCATTGAGCTTTGCTTCTTTTTCTTTTCTTTTCTTTTTCTTTGCATATTCTTACTTTTTAGCTCTTAGCTCAATGCTTTTCCTTTTTCATGTTTTCCTAACAACCCCAAACTTAAACATTTAACAATACCACACAAGATCTTCTACTTAACTCAAGGTAAAGATTTTCAATCAAGGGTTTTTCAATTTATGTTCAAGGCCAAGGGTTCAAAGGATAGAACACAAAGTGTTCTCTTTTAGTGGGCTAACTTTATGAATTTGGCCAATAAAAAGGGTTCCAACAAACGGCCTTGATCACATGATGCAAAACAAGCAATTGATTCAATCATAGAAAACCTGGGCAAAGTCATTCATGCTTTCAAAGTAATAGCATTTAACAATAACAACTCTGGAGCTCAAAACCTCACATATAAGCTCATCCACATTTTACATACACATCCTGCTTAATTTCACAATCACAATCATAATATCCTGCATTTGTTCACAAAGCTTGTGAATCTCCTGTATAAGCATTTAATGTGCACATCATCTCAACATCAATCAATCAATAAGCATCATCAAGCATTACTTATCAAACAATCACAGTTAATAGCAAACCATCATAACAAACCAGGTGTCCAATAGAGTACATCAAACCCTAATCTAAAAACAAAAAAAAAACAAATAAGTTCAGAAAACTTAAACCAACAAAAGCATAAGCATATGATAGCATTCCTCAGTAAATGCTATCTCATCTCCTCATCAGTCTGAGCTGTCCTCTGTATCTTCCTCCTCCTCCTCCTCATTTTCATCATCTTCAAATGCATCATCATCATCAGCTTCATCTTCTTCCATCTCTCTAACTGAAGCTTCAGCTGCTTCAGCTCCTCCTCCATGCACTGGTTCCTTTGGCCAAGCTACCACATTATGGAATTCATCCATAGTCCACCTGTGAGCTGGAGGTGTATCATACATCCCCACAATCATCTCAGCAGTGGCCACCTGCCCTCTGTGAATGGACTGCAACTGAGCACCTATAAGAGACATATACATGTCCCTCATCTGGAATGGTTCTGCTTCATGTGTCTCAGCAGATGTCTGGCTCTGTGCTGGCCCTCTCTCTCTACGAGCATGGCGTGGTGGAAATGGCGGAGCTGCTTTCACCTCCACAGTACTGTCTGTAATAAGCCTCATCAATAGCTTTTCTTGGCCTCTCAAATGGTGGAGCAGAAGTGTCCACCCCAGCTATCTTGCAAAGGTGAGTGATCAAGGAGGGATGTCCTAGTGATGCTTTGTTGTTTGAGGTATTGGCGCACACACTAATCTCATCAGCTATCACCTGCCCAATATTAACATTTAAGCTTCTGATAGCACAGTAGATGAATAGTGCCCTGCTGAGAGTAATATCTGACACATGTGAACATGGCTGAATGTTGGCATGAGAAAACGCCATCCAATACTTTTCAAGAGGAGTCAAATCTGTCCTCCTAATATTAACCACTGAGCCAGATCGATTCCTTTGGAAGTGTCCTCCAGGTATGCATAGTACTCTCTCCATATCTTCATAATCAGCACCTTCCTCCATGCAAAGAGCAAACTGGCACTACTTACCAGCCCACACAGTGTCCAGGAAGTTATTGATAGAATCAGGATCATACCTGATAGCATGGCCTCTGACATAGCCCAAATAATTTTCAGCTGGATAATCACCAATCTTCTTTGCATTGGTGTAGAATTCCTTTACCACAGTTATGTTGGCAGGTGCAGGACAGGTGGCTAGCTTTCCCCAGTCATTCCCTAACACTTGCTCTCCAAATTGAAGAGCAAAGTTAGGTATCATTCCAACTTTTCTTTCCATCAAAAGTCTCCTGTCCTGAACCACCCTAAAGTGTTTCTCATGTTTCCTAGAGAGGAACCTGCTAGAGTGGGGTTGCTCTGGTTCCTTTTTCTTTCTCTTGGTTGCCATGGTTTTCAATCTCTTTCCTGAAGAGGATGCCATTCCTGCATTCAAACACAAATACAAAACCACAGAACATGATGTTAATCATTAGTAAAACACAGAACACAACTCCTTTAGAAGCTAAACCACCGCTGAGGGCCAGAATTTCCCCTCAGCGCCACTAGTGCCATAGTCCAAAACGCAAAAATTCAAGAAAACTCAGGTCTGGCAGAGTGCCGCTCAGCGACAGTTTACCCCTGAGCGGTAACTCTGCAGAGTTTTGAAAAATCTCTCTTAAAGCTGTCCTAACTCCACCCAAATGCAATTTTCAGTTTTCCAGTTCATAATCATGCAGTTTAATCGGTTCAAACATCAAATATATCATCAAATCATGCATAGAAATCAAAACCCCTAAATAATCATGCTTTGACAATCACATTCAAAATCAAAAACCCTAGAATGAACAAAATGCATTTTACTTACTTGGGTGGAGATACTAGATGCAATGAGAATGTTTCCAATCTAAGATACTCTCTTCCAACCCCAAACTTGAATGGAACACTAGTGAGCAAGTGAGTGGAAGAGAAATTTTCAAGAGGAAAGAATGAAAAGATGTGGAAAACCTTGGAAAAGGTATGTGGGAGTGTTAGTGCAGAGAAGAGCCTGGAAAGAAAACCTAAAACGCAGCTTGGGGTATAAAAATACCCTAATGGGCTCGGGTTCCGCTGAGGGGAACTAAAGCCCATTCTGCGAGAGTATCGCTCAACGGTAAGTTGCCGCTCAGCGGCACTTTCGTGAAGTGCTCTTCTCCTTCTTTTCTTAACCTACGTGCCTCCTAGACATACCCCTCACTGGTTCCCTGCAATTCAATGTTCAGATTACTTATGCAAACCCTATTATGCAACTAAAACGAAACAAACAGAAATATTCAATCAACTGGGTTGCCTCCCAAGTAGCGCTTGTTTAACGTCACGAGCTTGACCCAAAATCCACCAACACCCTTCAGTAGATGTTACAAACTTACCAGCACCCATCAGTAGGTGCAAAATTTTCTCACCAACACCCATCAGTAGGTGCTACAATTTAGCATCCTTCAGTAGATGCTACATCCAACTAGCATCCTTCAGTAGATGCTATGTTCCTCAAAATATTTACACAATAATGTTCAACAAATTTATGTTGAGAGGGTCGCATCTCCCACAAAAGTTGTGCATAAAAGAATGCAGTATAGTACTAGGAAGTGACTCCTAGGTCGTCTCCCAAGGACCAATTTTGGTTCAGTCTCAGATCAAACACGTAGTGGGGGGGGGGGATTTGATGGTTGTTTTTGTGCAGGAAAATGTAAATGTTGAAAGTAGTAAATTAACAAACCGGAAAAATAAAACAGTAAATAGTAAAAACGAAATTAAACAGTAAAAACCGAAATCACAGTGAAAATAAAATGCGAACAGTAAATGCGTAGAAAACACACAGTTACGGAAATTAAACTTTTGAAAGTGAAATTGTTTCTAAAAATTCCCTAAATGCCGTGACATGTTTGCTTGGTTTCATTGAAAGGAGACATCATAAATTTGACATCCAGAACCGTGAGCTTCGATCATACATATCAATTCATATTGCAAAGAAAACAAAACATGTGATAGCACTCCTACGGACTACTACCTCTTTTAACACTTCTTGTCATCTTTAACAACATCAAAATAAAACATTGAACAAGACTTCATTCTCTACCTTGGACAGCCGTGAAACTTTCAAGCTTTGAACAATAAACACATTCAACCAAATGCATCAAAGAAAACTAAATGAAGAAAGGAGAATAACACTTACACAGTCGTGACTATTCAGCACTGTTAGGATATTTATCGTATTTTATCATCATTATAGTGTGTCAAGGGTTACCCTATTTATCATGATTATATTGTGTCTAGGATTACCCTATTTATCATGATTATATTGTGTCTAGGGTTATCCTATTTATCATGTATTTGTGTATCAATTTATTCTTATAAATAGAAGATTGTGAGAGGGATCAATTAAGCCCTCAAGAATTATTTCTTTTCAATCTTAAGTTGGTATCAGAGCGGGTCGATCCCGCTCTGGTTTCTGTCTCGTAATATATATTTGTCCGGCACCATAGTTCTTCGTCGCCCGCCGCTGCCCGCCGCTGCCCGCTGCCGGCCACCGTCAACCGCCGGTCACCGTCGCCAGCCGCCGTTCACCACCCGCCGTTGCCGGCCACCGTCGTCCATCACTGTCACAGTTTCCTTCGTCTAAACCCTTAGGGTTTTCTTGTTCCTCGCTAGTACTATTTGTCTTCTTCAGAGATGGCGTCTGGCAGTACTCTTTCCTTCTCTGGAAGTCCATCAATTACCTCCGAGAAGCTAAATGGAAAAAATTATCTATCATGGTCTGCTGCTGTTGAAATGTGGTTCCTTGGCCAAGGGCATTATGACCACCTTGAGCGAGATGGAAGCCATGTGCCTACTGAAAAAGCTGATCAGTGGAAACAAGCAGATTTCCAATTGTGTACCCTGTTATGGCAATCAGTGGAACCCAAACTTCTTGTATCTTTGAGGGCTTTCAAAACTTGTCACTCCTTTTGGAAGAAAGCCCAAAGCATTTATGCCAACGATATTCAACGTCTCTGTGACACTACGAACAAGCTTGCATCTCTTAAAATGGCAGACCATGATATGGTGTCCTTCATGGCTGAAGCCCAATCTGCTGTCGAAGAACTTAGGATGTTTTTGGAAGTAGATCCATTAGAGGATATCAAAAAGAAACTAGACAAATTTTACATGGTGTTGATCCTTCGTGCCCTACATCCCGATTTTGATCATCTCAGAAATCAACTTCTAACTAGTCATGAGGTTCCCTCTATGGAAACATTGACCACTCGCCTTCTGCGTGTCCCGGTATCTCAAACTCAAGAAGCGCATGAACTAGTGGAACCATCTGTCATGGTTGCCACACGAGGAAGAGGAGGACGTGGCACTAGAGGAGGAGGACGAGGAGGTCGGGGACGTACTCAATGCACATATTTTAAAAGGATGGGTCATACTCAAGAGAATTGCTACTCCTTACATGGTTTCCCTTCCAAAACCGCCAATATTTCGAAGACTGAAACTTCCACTTCGAAAACTGAAACCTCCACTTCTATGTTTTCTGAGGATGAATATCAAGAGTATTTAAGGTTAAAGTCTAACAGCTTGGCACAACCATCTCAATCTCCCAATACATCAACAGCCTGCGTTTCTCAATCTATGGAATGTCAAAATTCATGGGTAATTGACTCAGGTGCTTCTGATCACATTTCTGGTAATACCTCTTTGTTCTCATCTATTTCCTTTCGAGAAAAACCTCATTTCATAACCCTTGCAAATGGATCTAAAACTTCTTCCAAAGGAGTCGGTCATGTTTCTTTGTCTCCCTCCCTCAATCTCAACTCAGTCCTTTTTGTCCCTAATTGTCCTTTTAATTTAATTTCCTTAAGCCAGTTGACTAAAATGTTAAATTGTTCAATAACCTTTGATCATAAATCTTTTGTTATACAGGAGCGTGGTTCGGGGAGACAGATTGGAGAAGGATATGAAGCTGGCGGATTATACCATTTTGGATCTCGTCCAAGGGTGTCTTGTGTTGCTGCTCCTAATCCTAAAGTGCTACATGATCGACTTGGCCATCCTCATTTGTCCAAATTAAAAAAGATGTGTCCTGAACTTAGTGGTCTCCAAACTTTAGAATGTGAGTCATGTCAATTAGGAAAACATGTTAGATCTTCCTTTCCTAAAAGGTCTCAATCAATATGTAATTCTAGTTTTTCCATCATCCATTCTGATATATGGGGACCTAGTCGTATCTCCTCCTTTGGTTTTAGATATTTTGTTACCTTTATTGATGAATATTCAAGATGTACTTGGGTTTATCTTATGAAAAATCGTTCTGAATTGTTAGTTATCTTTACATCCTTTTTGAATGAAATCAAGAATCAATTTGGTCAAGTAATCAAAATATTAAGAACTGATAATGCAAAAGAGTATTTCTCATCCTCCTTTTCTGCCATCTTGAGTTCCCATGGTATCTTACATCAGTCTACTTGTCCTCATACACCACAACAAAATGGTATAGCAGAACGAAAAAATAGACACTTGGTTGAAACTGCTCGTACCCTTTTGCTTGGTGCCCATATTCCTGTCCATCACTGGGGGATGCCATCTTAACTTCATGTTATCTTATTAATAGGATGCCCTCCTCCTCTCTTGATAATAAAGTCCCTTTCTCCATTTTGTTTCCTAATGATCCTCTCTTTCATACATCTCCCCGAGTGTTTGGCTGTGTATGTTTTGTTCATGACATGTCTCCAGGTCTAGACAAACTCCCCGCTCGCGCTCTCAAATGTGTCTTCTTAGGCTATTCTCGACTTCAAAAAGGATATCGGTGTTACTCTCCTAAAACTAAGAAGTATTACATGTCTGCCAATGTCACATTCTTTGAACAGACTCCTTACTTCTCTCCATCTGTTCAGGATGTTTCTATCCTCCAGCAAGTCCTTCCTATTCCCATGGCTGAGTCAAATAGCTCCACTGTCTCTGTCATTCCAAGTCTTGATCACAATCCTTCTACACCTGTTTCTCCACATACTGAGATCATCCCACACAGGGCCTCAATGGATAGTCCACCTCCCCAAGACAATGGTGAATCTCCTACTTCAGATTCTTCTCCCTCGTCACCTCCTCCCACGCCTCCTGGTGCAAATGATTCAGCATGGCCTATTGCCCTCAGAAAAGGTACTCGTTCCACTCGGAACCCTCATCCCATTTATAATTTTCTAAGCTATCATCGATTGTCGCCCTCCTATTTTTCTCTTTTATCCTCAGTGTCCTCTGTTGTTATACCCAAGAATGTGAAAGAAGCACTTGATCATCCTGGATGGCGACAAGCTATGATTGCAGAAATGTAGGCTCTTGACCACAGTAATACTTGGGAGCTGGTGCCCCTTCCCCCAGGAAAAAAGGCGATTGGTTGTCGATGGGTGTATGCAGTTAAAGTTGGCCCTGATGGTGAAATTGATCGGCTCAAAGCTCGGCTTGTTGCCAAAGGTTACACTCAGGTTTATGGTCTTGATTATTGTGACACTTTCTCTCCTGTAGCCAAGATGACTACTATTCGTCTCTTCTTTCCCATGGCAGCCATTCGTCACTGGCCACTTCATCAATTGGATATCAAGAATGCCTTCCTACATGGTGATCTTGAGGAAGAAGTTTATATGGAGCAACCTCCTGGGTTTGTTGCTCAGGGGGAGTCTGGTATGGTATGCAAATTGCATCGATCTCTATATGGCCTTAAGCAATCCCCACGTGCTTGGTTTGGAAAGTTTAGCTCCATTGTTCAAAAATTTGGGCTAAAACGCAGTGAAGCAGACAATTCAGTTTTTTATTGTCATTCTTCTCTCGGGAAATGTGTTTACTTAATAGTATATGTTGATGATATTGTCATTACAGGAAATGATGCTGTTGGAATATCTCAACTAAAAGAGTACTTGTGTAGACATTTTCAAGATTGAAGTAGCGCAATCAAAAGATGGAGTTGTAATCTCCCAAAGGAAGTATGCTCTTGATATATTACAAGAAATAGGCATGATTGATTGTAGACCGGTAGACAGTCCCATGGACCCAAACCAGAAATTAAGGACAGAAGAAGGTGAATTATTCTCCGATCCAGAGAGGTATAGGAGGCTGGTTGGCAAACTGATTTATCTCACTATTACAAGGCCAGATCTATCCTTTGCAGTTGGAGTGGTTAGTCAGTTCATGCAGGCTCATGTGTTAACCATTGGAATGCTCTCATTCGCATTCTAAGGTATGTAAAGAAGGCTCTCGGGCAAGGATTGTTATATGAAGATAAAGGAAGCATTCATGTCTCTGGGTATTGTGATGCAGATTGGGCAGGTTCACCTATTGATAGACGGTCTACAACAGGATATTGTGTTTTTCTGGGAGGAAACATTATTTCATGGAAAAGTAAGAAATAGAATGTAGTAGCTCGATCAACCGCGGAAGCCGAGTATAGGGCAATGGCATCATTAAGATGTGAACTTATATGGGTGAAACAATTCCTTCAAGAGCTTAAATTTTGTCACATCCATACTATGAAGATGTATTGCGACAATCAAGCTGCTCTCCACATTGCATCAAATCCAGTGTTTCACGAGAGGACTAAACATATAGAAATTGATTGTCATTTTGTTCGTGAAAAGTTGTTGACCAAAGAAATATGTACTGAGTTTATTGGGTCAAACGATCAACTCGCAGATGTATTGACTAAGTCATTAAGGGGTCCTCGGATTGAGTTTATTTGTTCCAAGCTTGGTACATACAATTTGTATGCTCCAGCTTGAGGGGGAGTGTTAGGATATTTATCCTATTTTATCATCATTATAGTGTGTCAAGGGTTACCCTATTTATCATGATTATATTGTGTCTAGGATTACCTTATTTATCATGATTATATTGTGTCTAGGGTTACCCTATTTATCATGTATTTGTGTATCAATTTATTCTTATAAATAGAAGATTGTGAGAGGGATCAATTAAGCCCTCAAGAATTATTTCTTTTCAATCTTAAGTAGCACAAATGAAAAGAAATGAAACACTTCAAAAATGAAATTACAAAGCTTCAAATTACAATAACAACTTGCACAAACAGAATACAGAGTGTAGTTTATAGAATACAAAGATGATAACAGCAGATGAATAAAAGCTTAAATGGAAAAGTGTACAAAACCGAAGGAGAAGGCACCAAGAACTTCAAGCTACATCACCCTCCATTCTCGTCAATTCTTCTCTTACTTGTAAAAATAAAAGCCCTCCTCCTTTTTTTTTTTTTAGGTTGCGGCTGGAACATGTGCTTCACTTTTCCTGGATGGACGCCCACCTCATGCTTCCAGCCACACACATTTCTCTGCTGGACCATTCTGCTTTTGACACCCCTTCACATGTTTTTGCTTATCACACCTCAAGTTTGTTGAATGCGTGAAGTGCTGGACACTCCCCAATTCAAACTGCTGGAACTGCTGGGTCAAGGTGTTGGACGTGTAATTCTCCAAGACGTGGCATCTCTTGGACGCTGTTGTGCTGGACCGTGACACCACTTTCTTTTTGGATACACCCACCTGCTTCCCATGTGAAAGCTTCTTTTTCTTTCTCTTCCGTGGCAGCTACTACGCCCAACATCACACCCATCTTTGCTTTGCTGGATGTCACCCCTATTTGGTGCTTCTGCTGGAAGGCCTTTTTGTGCACAAAGAAAAGCCAAGATGCTTCTCCAATTCCAGCCCATCACGTGACAGCACCTGCTCCAGGATGCTTGCTTCTACAAGGCGTGCGACTGCTTCTTCTAGCTGAAATAAGACCGTGCACACCACCCCTCTTTTGTTACATATGCTTCTTGCCAAAATGAATTTCACCGTGTCCAGCTCCAAATGTGACAACACTCTTGTTGACTTAAACTTGCTACCATGCCTCTTCCAACAAGCAAAATCGTGAGGTGTTTACAAATGGTGGCCCCCTCCATCATTCCAATTGATTTACTTCTTAAAAGAATCCAAGCAATGACTGTGACATTTACTTAGAAAATGTGGCAGCACACTTGTTATCTTCCAGCTATAAAATCGTGAGCTTCATTTCAATGTGGTCCCCTCCATTTTGCTTCTTAAAATTCAAGAATTGAAGGACTTTCTTAAGAGTGTTGGGAGGTCTTAGCATCGTCCAATGATCAATTCCAGCCACCATAATTACTAAACAGCAAGCAAACAATGCAAACAGATTAGAAATCACTCAAACAACAGTAATCACTAGACTGACATATGAGAATAAAATAAATACTGGGAACAGCACAGAACGAATTTGAACAAAGTAAAAAGTATATGTTAAAATAGACATCCAGACGAAACTATGAAAAAAAATTGCATGGAAAACGGATAAGAATTGAACTCAAACGAAGACACACAAGTTGACACAACATTCACGCGGCAGCCAGCGAAAATAAAAATGGCTAAGATGCATTGGCTCAATTGCCATTTCTCATTTAGCTTTCAAATGTCCCAAAAAATTATCCAAAATTTTCCCGTAATTAATAATGCAAAATAATAAGCTCAGATAATTCAAATTAGTTAAAATAAGAATTCCCGATCAAATTAAGCACAATTAGGAAAAACAGGAAAATACCGGACGTTTAAGCATAATTCCCCGACTAATTCTAGCACATTAAACTAAGTGAAGTGAGAAAAATATTGGTTCATCAAAATAGACCACACTTAGTCTTTTGCACTCCTGGGCAAAATCAAGACGCAAATCAAGGAATAGTTCAAAGGACTTTTAAGAAGGTGACACAACGTCGACACACAGAAAATAAAGACTCACAAGGAAACAAACAGAATTACACATTCCTCAAGAAATCTGGACAAAGTAAAGAAGTAGACAATATCCAACACCAAATCAAAGAAAACAGATACTCATGAAATTATCCAAGCATTTCCAAGCATGGCAAAATAATCAATTAGCTCAAGAGGTGAATCAAAAGTAACAAAACCTCACAGATGGACTATCAGTGTTTCTCTCAAGTGTCTAAGGTAAAGAATTTCAACTCAATGTACTCAAGAAATCAAGCAACAACAGACTTGGCAAGCCTCTAATATCAACACTCAAAATATATGCATGTTCAAATCAAAAGGTCTTTTCCTGGTTGTAATGGGGCCAAGGACAAAGGAGGATAAATATGGATGAGAAGCTACAAACCAAAAAGAATAGAGGAGCAATGGGGAACAAGTGAAAACACAATCAACTCACACCCAAAACCTCTAATTCAATCCTCTTCTTGACTCCATTATTCACAATTTTTTTTTTTTTCATTTTTCTTTTTCATCTTTCTCACTTTTTTTTCATCCTGTCTCTTTTCTTTTCTCTCTTTTGAAAACAAAACTGTAAAAGACAAGATTTACAAAAACAAAACAGTAAGAGGAACCAACTAGCCAACTCATAAGAATCCCTAAGGAGACCACACTTGTTTCCAAAACACTTCCAAAGCTCCAAAATTCCCTAAGGTTAAGGTAATCATGGTTTTTCACTTAAGGCTAGTGTATGAGCTTCAAAACAAAGAAATGAGGAAAGTATAGGCTCAAAAGGGGTTTTCAAAGGATTAGAACAAGGTAGGCTTATGTGGCTAGAGAGGCTCAAGAACAAAACTGCCTTTATCACTTCCAAACATGCATATCAATCAAGAATTATCAACAAGAGTCAAGCCAAGGCATATGTGCAAGCAATCAAGAGACATATCACACACAAGAAAGAACATAAAGTGGCTCAAATTCTCACACAGGGCATTTGTGTCACAATCAATTCAACTCTCAAACATCATGATCATCTTCCCAAGCAGAGAAAAGCAAGGATTTCAAACATATCAGAGTATCAATGAAGTGAAAGACACATCTACAACCTAAACAAAGTCCAGAAATCAAGAGAAACATGTAAAACTGTATGCAAGACACGACAAAAACTACCTAGAAAAGCAAAAAAAAATTAACACGGAAAACAAAAATTAACAAAGAAAAATAAGAATCTCCCCCAATAGACCACACTTAAACTACACAGTGTCCTCAATGTGTAATAAGCATAAGATCAGAAATCAAAACAGTCAACAGATCATGGACAAGTGCAATAAAAGTAAGGAAAAGGGGAGAAGAGAAAAGGAAAACTCCCCTGATCATGGTGGCAGTTGCCGAATTTGGACTTTCAGGGAGATGTTTTCCGCCATAGTATCCAGCAAGGAAGTTTATAGGAAGAATTGCTTCATCCTCCAGATTTGATCTAGTAGGGAGATATCATCCACAGCTGGATCTAAGAAGCAAAGATTGTTGATGAGCAGGTTCAGCTGGTGCCTATTGATGTTGAAACTTTCGTGAATGTTGGCACCTTTGTCTTCCAGCATGGGTGCATGTTGGTCAAATTCATTTGTACCTCCTGCAATAGAGTTAGTGCAATGTGGTTCCAAAGAAATAACATGCAGGGGTATAACACCCAAATTATCATACTGAACCTCAGATACATCCTCAGAACATGAATCAATTTCAAAATCACAAGCAATATCAACTACAGACTCAGATTCATGTTCAATGCATGGAGAATAAACATTCGGATGCGACAACAAAAATTGGTTCTCATCATGCATAGAGGGGAAATTAAAATCAGACTCAACAACAATATAATCATCAGCATACCTCTCAACCACATAATCATCAACATAATCAAATTGAGGTATGCTTACCTCCTCTTCCTTGAAGATTGCTAAAGTGTGAGAAGATGAAGGTGGTCTACCTGGTTCAGGATTACTGCTTATTTCTGCCCGCTCCTCAAAATATTCATCACTCTCCTCAGGTGCAAGGGTAGGGACATAGGATGATGGGAAAGTAGATGGCACAATAGTAAGCTCATGACTCTTTTCCCCATCTTCGATGTTGATGCCACTATCATCATCATCTGGAATCTGAACAGTCTGAAATGGTAACTCTGAATCTTGAGACTGTTCCTGATTTAATTGAGTAGCCATCTGCCCTATCTGGTCATTCAAGCTCTGAATGGACGCTCTGGTCTCTTGCTGAAACTGCAGGTTCTGCATGGTCAACTGCTCCAACAACTCCTACAATGTAGGCTCAGAAATAGAAGGCTGAGGAGCTGTTTCGGCAGAAGCATCATATTGCTGACTCTGATATTGCTGGACTAGTGGAGGCATGAAAGTACTCTGGAATGGTGATTCTTGATATTGATGTTGTGGAGCATTGTACCATCCCAAGGTAGGGTCATTCCATCCAAGACTGTTGTCGTATCCATCTTGCACATGGGAGAATTTGCTCAGAAATTTATGCTCAAGATCTTCCCATCTGGTAATGGATCCTGGAGGAAGAGAGTCTTTCCAATCTTTTGCTGCTCTTTCTAATGAGTGCGGGAATGCCCTTAAGAAAACTAGATCGTCCGGGACATTTGGAAGTTTCATTAAAGAGCAAATTTGATAAAGCCTATCCAAATGTTCATGTGGGCATTCATCTGCAAGACCATAAAACTTGGGCAACAAATTCATCAGTCCAGTGGTGAGAACTAAATGATCACCATCCTCATTAGGTGGAACCGGCTCCCAAAGAGAGCTCTCAGAAGTTGGAGGATGGGTCATATTGTTCTCAGCATAAAAGTCAGCAGAATTACAATCAGAGTAACATGCAGAAGGAGAATCATAATCAGAGGCACTAACAAAATAAGCAGTATTCACAAAATCAAAATGGGTAGACATGGAAAAAGAAGAATACTAAAAATCACGATACAAATAAAACACAACACATTTATACATGCAACACGCACACAAAAAACAGAACATCACATCACATCACATCACATCACAAGACAAAACACAACACACACAAACACAACAAAAACCTAAGACCGAACCATTGGTCCCCGGCAGCGGCGCCATTTTGTTGAAAGGGTCGCACCTCCCACAAAAGTTGTGCATAAAAGAATGCAGTATAGTACTAGGAAGTGACTCCTAGGTCGTCTCTCAAGGACCAATTTTGGTTCAGTCTCAGATCAAACACGTAGTGGGGGGGATTTGATGGTTGTTTTTGTGCAGGAAAATGTAAATGTTGAAAGTAGTAAATTAACAAACCGTAAAAATAAAACAGTAAATAGTAAAAACGAAATTAAACAGTAAAAACCGAAATCACAGTGAAAATAAAATGCGAACAGTAAATGCGTAGAAAACACACAGTTACGGAAATTAAACTTTTGAAAGTGAAATTGTTTCTAAAAATTCCCTAAATGCCGTGACATGTTTGCTTGGTTTCATTGAAAGGAGAAATCATAAATTTGACATCCAGAACCGTGAGCTTCCATCATACATATCAATTCATTTTGCAAAGAAAACAAAACATGTGATAGCACTCCTACGGACTACTACCTCTTTTAACACTTCTTGTCATCTTTAACAACATCAAAATAAAACATTGAACAAGACTTCATTCTCTACCTTGGACAGCCGCGAAACTTTCAAGCTTTGAACAATAAAAACATTCAACCAAATGCATCAAAGAAAACTAAATGAAGAAAGGAGAATAACACTTACACAGCCGTGACTATTCAGCACAAATGAAAAGAAATGAAACACTTCAAAAATGAAATTACAAAGCTTCAAATTACAATAACAACTTGCACAAACAGAATACAGAGTGCAGTTTATACAATACAAAGATGATAACAGCAGATGAATAAAAGCTTAAATGGAAAAGTGTACAAAACCGAAATAGAAGGCACCAAGAACTTCAAGCTACATCACCCTCCATTCTCGTCAATTCTTCTCTTACTTGTAAAAATAAAAGCCCTCCTCTTTTTTTTTTTTTTAGGTTGTGGCTGGAGCATGTGCTTCCCTTTTCTTGGATGGACGCCCACCTCATGCTTCCAGCCACACACATTTCTCTGCTGGACCATTCTGCTTTTGACACCCCTTCACATGTTTCTGCTTATCACACCTCAAGTTTGCTGAATGCGTGAAATGCTGGACACTCCCCAATTCAAACTGTTGGAACTGCTGGGTCAAGGTGTTGGACGTGTAATTTTCCAAGACGTGGCATCTCTTGGACGCTGTTGTGCTGGACCGTGACACCACTTTCTTTTTGGATACACCCCCCTGCTTCCCATGTGAAAGCTTCTTTTTCTTTCTCTTCCGTGGCAGCTACTAAGCCCAACGTCACACCCATCTTTGCTTTGCTGGATGTCACCCCTATTTGGTGCTTCTGCTGGAAGGCCTTTTTGTGGACAAAGAAAAGCCAAGATGCTTCTCCAATTCCAGCCCATCACGTGATAGCACCTGCTCCAGGATGCTTGCTTCTACAAGGCGTGCGACTGCTTCTTCTAGTTGAAATAAGACCGTGCACACCACCCCCTTTTGTTACATATGCTTCTTGCCAAAATGAATTTCACCGTGTCCAGCTCCAAACGTGACAACACTCTTGTTGACTTAAACTTGCTACCATGCCTCTTCCAACAAGCAAAACCGTGAGGTGTTTACAAATGGTGGCCCCCTCCATCATTCCAATTGATTTACTTCTTAAAAGAATCCAAGCAATGACCGTGACATTTACTTAGAAAATGTGGCAGCACACTTGTTATCTTCCAGCTATAAAACCGTGAGCTTCATTTCAATGTGGTCCCCTCCATTTTGCTTCTTAAAATTCAAGAATTGAAGGACTTGCTTAAGAGTGTTGGGAGGTCTTAGCATCGTCCAATGATCAATTCCAGCCACCACAATTACTAAACAGCAAGCAAACAATGCAAACAGATTAGAAATCACTCAAACAACAGTAATCACTGAACTAACATATGAGAGTAAAATAAATACTGGGAACAGCACAGAACAAATTTGAACAAAGTAGAAACTATATGTTAAAATAGACATCCAGACGAAACTATGAAAGAAAATTGCATGGAAAACGGATAAGAATTGAACTCAAACGAAGACACACAAGTTGACACAACATTCACGCGGCAGCCAGCGAAAATAAAAATGGCTAAGATGCATTGGCTCAATTGCCATTTCTCATTTAAGCATAATTCCCGAACTAATTCCCCGACTAATTCTAGCACATTAAACTAAGTGAAGTAAGAAAAATATTGGTTCATCAATTTAAAAATTACAAACCAAAGTAAAATTTAAAAGTTCTAAAATCACTGGGTTGCCTCCCAGCAAGCGCTCTTTTAACGTCATTAGCTTGACCCAGTAAAGTTCAAGTTCCTTTTTCTTTTTCTTCTTTCTACTGAACTTCTTCAGAAATTTGATCAAACCAGGAACCTTTTGCAGTGTCTCAATCATAGGAACTTTAATCTCCAATTTCTTGAAGATTTTCATAAAGCACTTAAATTTCTTTTCCTTCCTATGATTCTTCTTTAGATGAGGATGGGATTTTTCATATGATTCCTTCTTGTTTCCTCTCATCTTCTTTTTCTTATGCTTCCTTTCCCCAAATTTTCTCTTTTTCTTTTCTCTTATTTTTTTCTTCCCTTCTCTTTTTCTTCTCAACTTCTTTATTTTCACACAAATTTTCTCTTCTTCTTTCTCTTCTCTCTCTTTTCTCTCTTCTCTCTCTTCTTTTTCCAACTCAACTTTTTCAACATTTACACTCACTAGCACTTCACATTCTTCCCTGGGGTTAACCTCAGTATTAGCCCCAAAATTTTTATCAGGCCTTTCTTCCAATTGCTTGGTAATCTGACCCATTTGAATCTCCAAGTTCTTAATAGCAGCTTCAGTGCTCTTTTGAGAAGATTCAGTTTTCTGTATGAATTGCTGAAGAGTTTCTTCCAACCTTGTTGATCTTTCATTAAGTGTAGACATTTGTTGTCATAAGGTTGGTTGTTGCTGTTGTTGCTTGTGAAATGGCCCTAATTGTCCAGCTTGCCCACTTTGTCCTTGACCAATACTTGGGTATGGTTTCCACCCTTGATTGAAGTTCCCTTGACAGTATGGAAATTGATTGGCCATGAAGTTAACATCCTTTAAAGCTTCCACTAGAAAGGCGCATTGACCATTTATAGGGTCACCACCACATAATTCGCACATTTGTTGTTGAACCTGTGCAACAGTCTTTAACTCTTTTGGCAGTTGTGCAAGTATCTTTGTGAGATTCTCCAATTGTTGAGTTAGTATCTTGTTCTGAGCTAGCAAGGCATCATTGGATTGCAACTGTAGAACTCCTTTTTGTTGAATAGGAGCTCCTGTTTCACTGTTCAGCTCATTATCACTAGTAGCCATATTATCAATGATTTTCGTAGCTTCCTCTGGAGTTTTCCATTTGATGTTTCCTCCTGCTGAGGCGTCAAGCATCATCTTGGTTTGTGGACCAAGACCTCCAAGGAAGGTTAGGACTACTTGCACATCATCAAAGCCATGCGTGGGTGTCTTTCTTAATAGGCTTTTGTATCTGTCCCATGCATGACCTAGTGATTCCTCCATTCCTTGCCTGAAAGATGAGATATCTTGCTTTCCTTTGTTGACCTTGGAAGAATTGAATGCCCATATAGTCAAATTCTTGACCGAATTGCATCCTGCAAGCATTAGGCACAAAACTCTAGAAAATATTTGTTAGCACAAAAGATAGAGAAGATACAAAGAATAAATGATAAGAAGATAAAAGATAGCAAGATAGAAGATAAAATAGAAAAACAAAATAATAACCGAAAAATAAAAACAAAAAATAAAATAAAATCAAATCAAATCAAATCAAATCAAATAAAATCAAATCAAATCAAATAAAAATAAAATAAAATAAAAACAGAAAAAATAAAAACAGAAATTCAAAATTCAAAGTCAAAGATAATCAATAATCACACAAATTAACCAGTTAAACCACGAGTCCCCGGCAACGGCGCCAAAAACTTGATGCACAAATTTATGATCACCAAATTATGATGTCACAAACTTGTTTAACAATCGGCAAGTATGACCGAATCGTTTCAAGTAATAAACTCGGTAAGACCAAGTATCGTTCTCCCAAAGGACTCACGGCCTAGTTTAGTTATGTGATTTGTTGATTAGCTAAGACTTAAGAACGAAATAATTGGATTTTACTATGCAAAAGACGAAAATAAACATGTATGCATGAGGTTGATCAATGGCTAAAACAAAAGACAGTCACTTTCAATGAAATATATTGATGAATATGTTGTTGGGGGTCAATTTCATCTTATCCACTCTCATATATTTTAGGAATTCAACATTCAAGTCATCATTGTTAATGCCACTCTCTAAATTACCTTTCAAGAAGGCTTCTCCCTAATTACGAGTTCATACGATTCCTAGCATTCCTAATAATTAGTTTATTTAGCACAGGAGCTTAAGGCAACCAATATACTATTGGGAGAAATTCCCCGGATCTAGACTTCCCCGTACGTTCCCGTATCGACAAAATCAATAATCATGCATTGAATGAGTTAAACAAAGCAAGCCTTGAGCAAAGAGGAAAAACCCTAACTAATGATGAAAAAAAGCATAAGTCTTAGATTAAGATGCAAGCACAAATTCCATATATGAGAGTTTCAAAAGATTGCATTGATTCCCCAACAAACATACAAGGTTTAGTTCACCATATTCATGGTGAACCTAGATGAACAATAATGAAAGAATGAAAGATAAAACCCTAGAAAGGTGAAGAGGTATCCTGAGCATCGAAGATCCTCCTTCAAAGGGGTGGAAGAGAGAGTGTTTGCTTCGTTTCTGCCAAAGATACAAACCCTAGGAAACCCTAAAGCTTATATATTATTCGTAAATTACAGAAAATTAGGCCCAAGCCCAAAAATAGTGTCGCTCAGCGGTAAACTACCGCTCAGCGGTAAGTGCGTGAGTCGTTTCTTCCCCTCAGCGGCCATTTTGCCCCTCAGCGGTCCTCCCGTGAACTCCTGAGTGCCGCTCAGCGGTAAACTGCCGCTGAGCGGCAGTTGCGGCTTCTCCTTTTGCACTTTTTGATGTCTTTTCTGATTCCATCTCTCTCCTTCTTCACTTCTTTCACTAAATTCACCTTAAAACCTGCACAAAAATACTGAAATCAAGCATAAACCTGTCCAGCTCTCTTATTTCGGAAAATATAAAGAAAAGCATGATTTCAAGCTAGTTTCTAAGTGTTAAAGGTTGCTTTTAGTATCAATTTAAGCATGAAAATAACAGTTTTTCAACTGTTATCAGAGTTCCCAAACATCATTCCTTTCAAATTGATTCAGCTCTTCTTGCATTGCTATGCACCACTTGTCATCTTAAAGAGCTTCCTTTATATTCTTGGGTTCTATTTTAGAAAAAAAAGCTACAATTAAGCAAAAATTATTATGATTGCGTCTAGTAGTTACCCCTTTTGATATGTCTCCCATGATATTGTCCAACGAAAGTCCTCTTGGTTTTTGATAACTCTTGGGATCAACTTCTTGGTGTTCAATTTGAGTCTCCGGTGAATAGTTTTCATTTAGGTGCATCTCTTCAAGAGCTTCCCTCAAATAATCCTCATCACCTGCAAGCGGTTTATTTGACTCAAGAGGGTTCAGCTCAAGGTCCACAATTTCATCAACGACAATATGTATTGATTCTTTAATTACTAAGGTTCTTCTATTGAACACTCTATATGCTTTGCTAGTTAAAGAGTAACCTAAGAAGATTGCTTCATCAGATTTAGCATCAAATTTACCTAGATTATCCTTACCATTATTCAAAACAAAACATTTGCATCCAAATATTTTTAAGTGAGACACATTCGATTTTCTACCATTTAACAATTCATAAGGGGTTAATTTAAGAATAGGCCTAATAAGCATCCTATTTAGCACATAACAAGCAGTATCAACCCAGAAATATTTTGGAACATTAGATTCGTTCAAAAGAGTCCTAGCTAATTCTTCCAATGATCTATTTTTCCTTTCAACAACACCATTTTGTTGGGGAGTTCTAGCTGCAGAAAAATTATGAACAATTCCATGTTCTTCACAAAAATTTTCAAATGATTCATTTTCAAATTCACCACCGTGATCACTTCTCAATGTTTTCATTTTCAATTGCTTTTCATTTTGAATACGTTTTGCAAAAGATTTGAATGCTTTTCCACCAAAACTTTTAATTCTAGATGGACCAAACAAGTCCCTATGGAAAAGTTATAAAGGATTAGATGTAGAAATCATGCTTTTGGATGAAAAAGATGATTTGATTTGTTTTCCCTTTTGACATGCGGAACATAATTTATCTTTTTCAAACTTCAATTTAGGCAAACCAATAACAAGATCTTTTGAAATCAATTTGTTCAAATGTTGCATATGTATGTGTGCAGCCCTTTTATGCCATAGCTAAGGATTTTCTTCTTTAGCAACTAAACATGTTATACTATGACTAGATGCACTTTCAATATCAATCAAATAAATGTTATTATGCCTAACACCTTGCAAAGCAATATCAGACGAATTCTTAAAGTATAGAGTGCATTTATCGCTTTCAAAAGTTACCTTGAGACCCTTGTCACATAATTGGCTTATACTTAGGAGATTGTGTTTGAGACCTTCAATATATAGAACGTCTTTTATTCTCAAGGTGTTTCCTCCTCCAATATCTCTGGTTCCAATGATTCTACCTTTGTTGTTATCCCCACATGTTACAAATCCTTGCTTCTTTTTCTCAAATGACATGAACCTTTTCTTGTCACAAGTCATGTGTCTTGAACAACCACTATCAAGATACCACAATGACTTCTTTCACTTAGCAGGTTCCTGCAAAATAAGTTGAGCAAGAATTTAGGTCCCCAATCTTATTATGGGTCCTTGGGGTTAGTTCATACAATCAAGCATCATTTCATAACTTTAACCCATGCATATTTCCCATTTGGAATTCCAAAATGCTTGATGTTGCATTTGTTTGACGTATGACCATGCTTCATGCAATAAAAACAACAAACATCATGCACTTTCTTTTTCACAAAAGTCCCTTTTTCAACCCAAACTCTATGAGTTCTCTTAATTTTAGACATTTTGTGATGATGCATGGAAACCTTTGCATTTGAGTTAGACTAGGAAACCTTTGCAAGTAGATTTTCAAGAATGTCAATATCAAACATATGACTTTTACAAGATAAACATTCAACAGGTTGTTCATTTGCACTAGACTTAGACAGTTTAGTTTCTAGATTACTAACTTTATTTCTTAATACCACTTCTTCATCTAAAGCTTTCACATATTTAATTTGCAAATCGTTAAAATCATTTTTTAGAATTTTATGAGCAGCATGTAGTTTTTCATATTCATTTATTAATTCAAGAAATGCCTTTCTTAAATCAAATTCATCACTTGACTCAAAACTAGAGTCACTTACTCGACTTCCAACATCTTTTGAGTTTGCCATTAAACATATATTTGCTTCCTTATCTGATTCACTAGCACTTAAAGAACTAGAAGCATTTTCCTCCCATGCTATATAGGCTTTCTTTTTCTTGGGAAATCTTCTTTCTTTCTTTTCTTCACTTTTCTTGTTCTTAGGAGAATCAGTCTTCACGTGTCCTCTTTCTCCGCATCCATAGCACTTGATGCTTGATGGATAACCTTGATTTTCTTTTCTTTCTTCACGGTACTTATCTTTTCCTTTTGCTCTCATGAATTTTACAAACTTCTTTATCATGAGCCTCATGTTCTCTTCATCATCGGAATCATCATCTTCAATTTTTCTTGAACTTTTTCCCTTAGAAATTTCAGATTTGAAAGCAAGCGTCTTTCTTTTACCTTGATCCTCTTCTACAGTTAGTCTTTTCAACTCAAGCTCGTGCTCACGAAGCTTTCCAAAGAGAATCACCATTGACATCTGAGTGAGGTTTTAAGACTCCGAGATGGTAGTCACCTTTGGTTGCCAAGACCTGTCCAATGATTTCAATATTTTTACATTCAATTCATCAGTGTCAAAAGTCTTACTCAATCCTGTCAGAGGGTTTATAATGTGAGTGAAGCGCTTTTGAACATCTGAAATGGTTTCTCTAGGCTGCATTCTGAACATCTCATACTGTTGGATGAGCGTGTTCTTTCTTGCACGTTTCACGTACCTTCATGTGTGACTCTGAGGACCTCCCACATTTCCTATGTTGTCTTACAAACTGATATTCTATAGAATTCATCAAGTACAACAACAGATGAAATAATATTACGAGCCTTAATATTAAATTGGGCTCTTCTATTTTCTTCAACAGTCTAGTTAAAGTATGGTTTTTCTATTTCTACACCATCAACAGTACTTTTTGGAATATAAGGACCATATTGTACAACTTCCCAAATGCCTCTGTCAATAGACCCCATAAATATTTCCATTCTGACTTTCCAGAATGCATAGTTATCACGAGTAAAAACTGGTGGTCTGTTGATGGAAGCACCTTCGGCATACACTTGAGTTTGATGACCGACCATTTTTGCAAAAGTTTCAAAGAATATCAAAGCAAGCTCTAATGCCAATTATTGAGTTGCGCAACGGAATAAAATTAGCGGAAAGCGTGTTCAGTCACAACTTAAGTTAATATGGTCCATTTTTACAAAATAAGTGCTCTTAGAGAAAATTTATCAAACAGTTGATGTACGAAAAATGTAAAGAGTGTAGGGAGTAGAAAAATTCAACATAGAATTTTTATCCTGGTTTGAATCAAAAGATTCTACGTCCAGTTGTTAATCACTATAAAAAGTTATTAACGTTTTCACTAAAAGTCAGTTTCACAGATTTACAATAGGGTGAATAAAATAGAAAGATAAATCTTCCTTCGATGAACGAACCGGAAGGGTGCTTCCTTAGACCAACGAACCGGAAGCAAGCAACCATACTTTCCTTCGACCAACGAACCGGAACAGTGCAGTCAGAATCTTCCTTCCACCAACGAACTGGAAGATCAACATCGTTGCCAACTCGAAGAGAACTGCTCTGACCTTTGACCCACAAAGTGAGAGCTTCTCCTATTCACGAGACCAAGCAATGCAATGAACCAACTTTTTAGAACTTCCTCAGTTACACTGTATTTTTAAAAAGCTCAGAGTTAACCCTCTAAGGGTTTTAAAAACAACTATATATAGACAACTGGTCTGAACTGAAAAGACATATTACAACTGCCAGTGATAATCGATTATTGTTAGTGATAATCGATTATTTAAGTCCGTCAGAGGGTTTTTCAAAAAGTGATAATCGATTATTCTGAGGAACAATCGATTATTCCAAGGACTTGTGCAGATCTTATCAGGACCAATGATAATCAATTATTTAGAGTACTAATCGATTATTCCAAAGCAAAATGGTTTTTCAAGAAGGCTCATGATAATCGATTATTCTACCATATAATCGATTATATACGTAACTGACTTAAAGATACGAGATTTCTAAGTCTTTACAAGTTGAAATCTTTCCTAATACATGTGCAAACTACGAAAGTGCTTTTAAAACAATTATAACTTGATTCTTCGAGTTTTATCACTTGTAGCATCATCAAAATCTTTTATCTTCAAAGTACCAATGCTCCTCATTGGTAACAATATGTTTTAGAAAACGAAAACCACATGCACTTTTGTTGAACTTATAAGATGTGGCAAAACAACAATTTTAAGTCGACTTCAGTATGAAGTAAGTCGATCAAAACTTATGGCTTTGCGCAAACGTTTTCAAAGTGTTCTGTGAGTATTTTTGGAAAGAAAGTTTTTCAAAACTGCATTGAAGTGTTACAAAGTCGACTGTATGCGCAAGCTACTCGACTTAGTTAGTTATGTTTTGAAATTCTGTTAATGCTTGTGATGTCTAACGGATATATTTTATATTTTAGTAGTCAAACCACAATTAAGTTGGTTTGACTACTACTAACTGTTAGAACTGTCTGAGTATAATCGACTCTTTAGTAGCATAGTCGACTTAGGAGCGTCAATTTTATGGAAAACTATACATAGACGCGAATTGGATTTCTGTAGAGACTTTTGTGAATCCAATGTTATGATTGAATTGTTTCAAATTATTGATCTCTGGTAGAACTGCTAAAGCTCCAAGAATTCATGAAGAAAGACCGAGGTGTTCATTCTTTGGTGATTGCTTGACGAGCAAGAACTTGTGCGCATTGACTGAATTATCAACCGGCACCTAAGGTGTCTGATACGTGATCAACTTCTTCTCTCAATCTTGTGAAGATTGTGGCTGCCCTTATGTGACTACAGGAAGAGAACGTGTGGCGTTCTGGACTTTGAGGATTGTTCAAAGTGATTAAAGACTGTAGGAGAGGGGACATCTTGTTGTTTTTCTTTGTTTGTATATGCCTATATTTTGATTAGAGGGTTAGAGAGGTGTTTTATATTTTGACGTGGAGGTCGCTATAAAAGCCTTGTTGTAAAAACCTTGATCATTATAGTGTATTTTCTTCCTAGGATTGGAAGGACACTGGATGTAGGCAGTTTGGCCGAACCAGTATAAAAACATGTGTTTGAATTCTTTATCCCTGCACTTTTATTTTCAAAGTCAACTTTACTTTTCACATAGTCAACTATTTCCGCTACACTTAAAAAATCTTATTCCTTGTGATTCAAGAAACTTTTGAAAGATCATCCTTTTGTGAAAAAGATTTTTAAAAGACTCTGATTTTTGTGTTTCACCAATTCATCCCCCTCTTGGTATTGAAACTAAGCCATTCTATTTTCAACATTTTCTTTTGCTTTGCGCAATGCTCTTTTCCTTTTCTTTTCTTTTTATTTTCAAAAAATTTCCAATTTCCCAACAACCCCAAACTTGAACCATTATCCTCTACCATACAAACATATACTCAACTCAAGGCAAGGATTTCAAAAGGTTTTTATATTTACGCTCAAGGTTCAAAGGGTAAAACATAAAATTTTTCTTTGTGCACTAGGTTAACTATTTGCCATTGGCCTAAGGGAAAAGAACAGATGGCCTTGATCATTTGAAACAAGCCAGTAAATAGCTCAACAGAAAAACTTAGGCAAAATCAACTATGATTCCAAAGAAATAGCATTCAATCAACAATAACTCTGGAGTCCAACCTCTCACCGGTTAACTCAAGTTCAACAATTTGATAAACATCCTGCCAAGCACATTAATCACTGATGAGAGGGTCGCACCTCCCCCAAAAGTTGTGCATAAAGGAATGCAGTATAGACTAGGCAGTGACTCCTAGGTCGTCTCTCAAGGACCAAATGTGGTTCGAGTCTTAGGACAAACACGCAGTGGGGGGGGGGTTTTGAAAGATCTTTGTGATTTGAAATAAACTAAATTAAAAACTGGACATTAACTTCATCCAAAATAATTGAAAACATTGAAATAAATTAACAAAGCATGAAGACCAAACGATCCTAAAACAAGGTGTGTGGAGTAATTTAAATGCACTAGAGAAATCTAAACACTCATTTAACACTATTGAATTGCAAAGCGTCAAGCGAAATAGACAAGATTAAAATGAACAGAAACGATAAACTGAACAATGCAATAGATGATTGTCCAAAGCAATTAAGGCCAATAAAATGCAAAGCTGAAACAAATGGCAAACGGCGTGAATAAATTCAAATGCAATAAGCTAAAAAGAAAAATAAGGACACGTTGCAGCTTGGAATGAAATTAAATGCAAGGTTACGTGAACAAATTGAATGCATAAAGCAAATTCACAAACAGCAAGAAACACAAATGAAACCTATTAAATGAAGTGCCATGGAAAAGTAAAATAACTAAATAAGAAAACATTATCATGGTTGGCAGCTGGAATAAATGCAACAAGTAAAGCTAATAAATTAAAAGAACAAACAATGTCACATCTTCTTCACGTGGCTTCACACCGTTGGCGCCTCCTGCTACCATTCCCCCAAGCCGAGGCAACACCACTTCTTCCTCCTACGTGCTCTCCTCTCTCATCCATAAGCAATTCAATAAAATTTCTTTTCTCATAGCCTACCACCGTACACCTGCTACTCGTGCCCTCCAAATGCTACAATTGATGTGACCACTCCTTACTCCAACCTAATCTACTCTTCATTCCATGAACGTGCAGCTTCTCTTCTACCAGCTCCACATTTTCGTGCACACCCTTTCATCCCATCAACACTTGTCTCCGTATGCACACCAACAACCCAAGGCCGGACGTGACAGCTCCCATTAGAATAAAATAAACCTTGCTAAAAGCAAATGCTGCTCCAGATTCCCATCCCAAGGCTGTAACCTCTCTTTTCAACAATAAATCAACACTTTTTCCATTGGCAAAAAGTAAATGCAGCACTCCAAAGCAAATGAAAAGAAAATTGAATCACCCCACACCAACGTTGTACGTAACCATAGCTAGAAAATTAAGTAATGAAATGAACGTGTTGCACCTCAAGAATTAATTTCTGCGCACCAAACCAAAATGAAAATCCTGTGTGCTACTCCTTCTTCATTCAACAACAACGTTCCAAAATAAAGTCAAGAAGCCCCCCCCCCCCCCGTCTAAAACGAGAGACCGAGAGTCCCTTTTAAAATGTGTGGCGGCTGCACTCTTCTACGGGCCGTGTGTCCTTTGTTTTAGGGTAGGGTCCACACAAATAAAACCCTAGGGTGCCAAGTCATTAATTTCTAATTTTTGGGTCTAATCTAATTTACCAAAAATTGACCCAAAATATAAAAGTTGATACAAAAAAAATTCTAAACTACTGAATTACATTTTAATTAATTCAACAATGTCTGTGTGGGGAGTCTTGAATTTATTTGGCATTCTTCCTGATGTCCCGAAATGTATTTCCGAAATTTTCCTGCAATCCAAAATGCATTTAATCAGCTCAAATATTCCAAATTAATTAAAATAAAAATTTCCGATCAAATTGAGCACAATTAGGAAAAATGGGAAAATACTAGACAATTAAGTACAATTCCCTGGTTTATTTAAGTGCAATAAACTAAATATAATTCAAGAAATAACGACTCATCAATCACAATTTAAACCATGCATCTATTTTAAACAACTATGAGCAACCACCATTTGTGCTTAAAAGCTAAATAATCATGAACTCAACATGCATCTCAAAACAATTAAGCAAAAACCCGATAATATTACTTATCACAACCAATTCAAACATATTATCACCAAATCATGGCAACACAATTCATTAAGCCAAGTACATAAGCAAGCTAAAATAAATAAAAAATAACAAAGTTCAAAAACATAAACTAAAAACACAGAAAAATCTTGATCTAGTAGCATAGCATCCATCAGTAGATGTTGTTAGTAGCACCCATCAGTAGATGTTGTTATTCACCGCCCTTTTCCATAGCAGCAATCATAAGCAGATGTTGTAGCATAGCAGCATCCATCAATAGATGTTGTAGCAGCATCCATCAGTAAATGCTGTCAGTAAATCTTCATCATCCTCTTCCATAGCAGCATCCATCAGTAGCTGCTATCATTCATCATCCTTATCATAGCAGCATCCATCAGTAGATGTTGTCATTTGAGTCCTCCTAGCATCCATTAGTAGATGATGTCATCACTGCCATAAAAGGCATCTGAATGTGCCTGGTCCCCGGGCCAAGACATGCAATTGCTATGGCGTCCAAGAGAAGTAGCATATAACCTAAAAACACTCATACAAAGCAAAATCAAATCCACGCCACACAATTAAGTCAATAAAAAAAACAAATTTAGAAACTAGGTTGTCTCCCAGTAAGCACTTGTTTAATATCATTAGCTTGACACCATTAAGCTCAATCCGGATTTTTGATGTTGGTGCTCTTCTCTCCTTCATCACACCAACATAACTTCAACAGCTTCTTAGTCACCATTTTTACTCTCCTTGAATAAGGAGCTTCAATCTCAATAACTCCATTTGCTTTAATATCTTTAATCCCCCATAACTTGTTCTTGTATCTCATTGGTCTGTGAGGTCTGAGTTCCTCATCTTAATGCACAGAGTCTTGGTGAACTAGCTTCTCTTCCATTTTTGCTTTCTTCGTGTACTATTGACAGTCTTCTCTACTTCCAGACCTAAAATTGAGGTTATGATGATCTTGTTCTCCTAGTACGAATTTTATCCTACATACACTAAAGAACACTTCACTAGAGCACCCAATTAGCCCAAAAAATAAAAATAAACAAAAATTAAAAACAGTAAAACTAAAATAATTAAAAAAATAAAATAAAGTCTAACCGATTAATGATCACACAAAAGTATAGTTTAAACCACGAGTCCCCGACAGCGGCGCCAAAAACTTGTTAACTCATTGGCAAGTGTACCAAATGGTATCAAGTAATCTAAAATGGTAAGACCAAGTATCGTATCCTAAAAGACTCACGATGCAACTGCAAATTACTTAACTAATTAAGACTGAAAAGCTATTTTGTTGGTTTTTAAATGCAAATGCAACAAAAGTAAATATGAATGTGAATTGATCAATTGAGGCTAAAACAAAAATGAATAGATGATGTTGATGATATGTGATGATTATGTTGTTGGGGATTAGATTTCCCCTTCCTTACTTTCATGCATATAAGAATTCATCTTCTTCATTGGAATGTTAATGTCACTTTCTAAATTACTTAAAACCCGATCCCTCGGCAAAAAATGTTTATCCTTAATTATTAGACCACAATCCCTTGCATCCCTAATAATTAATTCTGTATTACTAATAAAAGCTTAAGACAATCAAACGTTCTATCCCTATGTTTAGGCAATAGTCCCTTCAGGTGAAATTCTTCAGCTCATGATTTGTAAGATATTTCCCAATACTCAGACAAATCAAACATCAAACTATCAATGGCCAAAATATAACTAGCATTACGAATAGAAGAAAATCACTAACATTCAAAAGAAGCATAAAATGTTTAAATAATATTCAAATACATGAAAGTTTAGAGGTTACATGTTCTCCAACAATAGATGAATTTAGCTCTCCATTGTCATGGAGAACCTTTGCTTACAATGGAAGAATGAAAATGAGATGGAAATCCTAAAAAGATAAGGGGAGAGTCGCGCATCCCTAATTCTGCTCCAAAGGGTCGAAAAGTGTGTTTCTGAGCTTCAGCCGTCAAAAGATATAAACCCTAAGGCATGCAAGTCCATAAATAGATCACAAATTGGCCCATACGCCCAAGTCGTTGGCGCTCAACGCCTCAACTACGGGCAAGCAGGCGAAACTACGTGGAGACTGGTGCTCAGCGCCCCTCATAGGGCAAGCAGGCGCCAACGGTGTAACTAGCTGGCCTCAGCACCCCTCAGGGGGCAAGCAGGCGCTAGTGCGTGAACATCACCCCTAAGGGCCCCTAAAGGGGGCAAGCATGCTTCCTGCGTGACGTGTGGCGCTGAGGGCCCTAGAAAAGGGCAACCAGGCGTCATGCGCCTTCTTTAACGTTCTTCTCTGGTGCTTTCCCTGTCCCTCTTAAGTTCCGATTCCTTGATACTTTTGCTCCTCTTCCAAAACATACCCATAACCTACAAAATTAAGGGAATTTAGCGATAACATCATAAAGTATAACCTCGATTCACTTATTCACAAAACTAAACTAAAAACAAAGTTCAAGAAAGCTTCTAAGTAAGAAAGAGTTGATTTAATATCAAAATTGCATCACAGATAACGGTATATTCAACTGTTATCAAAGCATCATCAACATAGACTTGGTTATGACCATCCATTCTCGAAATATTTGAAAAACTATCAAAGCAAGCTCTGATACCAATTGTTGAGATCATTATTGCGCAACATAACATTTTAAAAAGTGTTAAAACAGTCAATAACCAAGAGTGGAGGGGTGAATTGGTTGTTTTAAAAATTATGATTTTCTTTCGCAACTTTTATCGAACAGTTTATAAGCAAGAGTTGGAGAGTTAAAGAAAATCACATAAAAAGATTTTATCCTGCTTCGAATCAATAGATTCTACGTCCAGTCGTTAAGCACTACAAACAGTGATTAACCTTTCTCACTATAAATCAATATTAGATTACAAAGAGAACAATAAAGCAATAGGAATAGATTAAACACAAGTTTCTCCTTTTCATAAGACTTGATTGAACACTCACTTAAACTCAGAGAACTTCCTTATAACTGATTTGTGTTGCCAAGTAGTTTAGGTAGCCTCTTAAAGGTTTTGAAGAGTTGTAGATATAGGCCAAGGGTTAGAAAATGAAAAGTCTGCTCCCAACTGCCAGTGATAATCAATTACCATAAGTGATAATTGATTATTTGAGGATGTTATGGGGCTATAGAAAACATGGTAACCGATTATCCTTAGTGATAATCGATTATGCTCTGTGATAATCGATTATTGCCGCGAGAAACCCTTTTCTGTTTTAGCTTGTGATAATTGATTATCTCCTTTCATAATCGATTATTGCCGTAAAGAGTCATTAGTTATGAAACTTCTAAATGCTTTTAAAAATGAAAAATTATTCCTATACAATTATTTCTACAATGAATGCTTTTAAATCATCATCAAAATCACTTCAAGACATCAATGTTGGTCATTGGTAACAAACAGAAGATCCTTTAGTAGAAGTAGTAAACACAATGGAATCTTGGGATGAAGGAATGGAAGACACACCAAGAACCTGTCAGTCATGTTCCATTATCATGGAAAAACTCTTCGAAAGAGCAAGCACATGGGAACCATATATCATGATCTTAGAGCGAACTTTAGAGTAAATATCAATCAACCGATGAAGCAAATCATACAATAATCTTCACATTCTTTTTTAAGTTTAACAAGAAGACCACAATAATAGGCGGGAGAACATGTGCAAGAAAGAACATAGTGATACATTTTTATTTCTTTTCATAATATCTTCAAGCTGTATAATATTCAAAAAGAAAAAGACTCACCACTAGTACAATCAAGATAAACGACCTCGGTTATTTTCACTTATAGACATCGGTTCCGCGATCGAGGCATATACAGACGAGGTAAAAAGGGAAGGCTTTTTGCCTTGGTTCTGTACCGAATCAAAAGGGTTCCGATTCTGCCTCCGTTCACAAACAACTGAGGCAGTAGAGTTTCTTAATTTTTTTATTTTCAATCGAGATCAGTGTTGGTTTCTCGTTCTATTATGTTTTTCTATTCTCTGTGCCTTAAACTTCTTTGTCATTTTTAATCTCAAGCTTATCTGCAATTTTTTTCATCCATGTTTTTACACAAGTGGGGGCAAAATTACTTTGACAAACTGAAATGATTGCTCCAATCTAAGAAGGGGGAAATAGGAAGCGGAGAGAGGAGACGAAGGAGACAACAATTGAGGTGGAAGAGAGGAGGAGGAGGCTTTATTCCCTGACGGAGCAAGCAATCAGAAGCTTTAGAGAAACACTATCCAAACTGAAAACCAAAAATCAGAGAAACAGTATCCAAACCAAAAACCAAAATCAGAGATCCAAACCAAAAACCAAAATCAGAGATCCATTTCGCCATCCACCTGTAGAGAAACAGAACAAAAAACCAAAAACCAAAAACCAAAAACCAAAAACCAAAAACGCAGATCCAGCGCCTGACCGCCACCATGTCGTCGCCGCCGACGCCTCGCTTCTCCATGAGAAAAGGGTTTCTGCCATCACGGGCTCTCGTCGCATCGTCGTGGGCTCTCGCCGTACCATCGCGGGCTCTCGTTGCACCATCGTAGGCTCTCGTCGCACTGTCGCAGACTCTCTCGCTGCACTATCGCGAGTTGTCTCGCCTTGTCGCACCGTCGCGAGCTGTCTTGCCTCGCTGCACCATCGCGAGCTGTCTCGCCTCACCGCACCGTTGCGAGCTGTCTCTCCTCGTCGCACTGTCGCAAGTTGTCTCGCCTCGCCGCACCCTCGCGAGTTGTCTCACCTCACCGCACCATCGCGAGCTCTCTCTTCGTCATGGCGGAGGGAGAAGAGGTTGGTGAGGGAATGATGGAGTTGAGGGAGAAGAGGTTGGTGAGGGAATGATGGAGTTGAGGGAGAAGAGGTTGGTGAGGGAATGATGAAGTTGAGGGAGAGAGAAGTGGGGAATGAGAGGGGTTGCAGGAGAGGAGGGAGGGGATGAGGGAAGAGTGAAACGTACTTCTGGGATAGGGGAAATGAAACATGTAGGTTATTTTTTTTTGACGAGTTAAGCAATTCTATATCGGTTCTACTCTCCACCGAGGCATATAGTCCTCAGAAAAACATTAAAAAAAATATAAAATGGCTATACGCCTCGGTTCTCGCTTAAACCGAGGCATAAACATGGTTTCACATCGGTTCTGAATGAACCGAAGCCATAGGCTCTGTGCAGACTTCAAATTTCAGACCTGTCAGGCGAAAAGGTAGACTTTTAGGCATCGATTTTGCTATCAACCGAGGTCATATTACTTATATGTTTCGGGTCCTCTTGAACAGAGGCGTATAAGTTTGCCTAAACGACAAAAATGCCACCGCGTTTTGATAGACTTCGGTTTTTCCTAAACCGAAGCCTATAGGGCGAGTTAAAAAGCAATTTTTTTACTAGTGCACCTTGTTTGCATATTTGAATATGATCTTTAAGATTTGCGATATGAAATTTATTAACATGAGAAAACCTATCTTTCAATATTAATTTTGTTGTAATGTTCATCCATATCATTCAATGTTTGATTGCGGGAGTTATCAATCTCGTAAGCCATGAAATCACCATACGAATGCATCAACTTCACACATCATGTAACTAATCAAAGACTAGAGGACATGAGAAGGCATTGATGATGAATTTTTTTGTTATTATCACTAGTGCAGAATTGACCTTTAACGTCACCCAATAGACATTCGTCCACTAAAACACCAACGTAAATTATTGACCGGTGGCATTTTCATAAATAAGTGGAAATATAGACGTCCATTAGGGCGGGGCCCCGACGTCTATAATATTAGAGACGTTCGCCCCCCCCCCCCCACAACGGACGCCTATGAGGCTGGGAAGGTAGTTGAAGAGTTTTCTTTTTCAGCCACTTAGACGTCCGTTAGAGGGGCCCCGACGTGTATAATATTATAGACTTCGGGGCCCCCTCTAACGGACGTCTAAGGGGCTGACAGGGTAGGTGAGGAGTTATTTTTTTAAGCCATTTAGATGTCCGTTTGGGGGGGCCCCGACGTCTATAATATTATACACGTCGGGTCCCTTCTAACGGACGTCTAAATGCCCCACGAATATCAATATTTAAATCAGAAAGACGTCATATTAGTTACCGCCCCGACGTCTATAATATTATAGACGTCGGGGCCCCCAGAACCCGACGTCTACTGCCATTTATACTAAAATCGCGAACCTGCAAGGAGTTACGCTCATTGTTCATCATCTTCCTCGCGTTTTCTCTCTGCGCATTGAATTTCCAGGTGCGTTTTCTCTCTTTTGGACCGTTTAAATTTACTTTTACTCCGATTAAATTACTCTTTCATGAAATATCTTTCATTTGAACCGATTAAAATTCATTTTCGTTGCGTTTTGGTGCAATTTCTGGCGTGTTCTTGGACGACTTTTTTACTCTTTTTGGCCTACGTTTTAAGTCGTGCACTCCTCCATTTCCCTCCATTTCTTTTTTAATCTGCTAAAAAGGTTAGCTTCTTTATTGGTATTTTCTTTTGTATGCATGTTATTGGCTTTTGTGTATACATTTTATTGGCTTTTGCGTATGCATGTTTTTGACTTTAAGGTCTGCATGTGTTATTGGCTTTTGAATATGCATGTGATAGTTGTGTTATTATAATTGGCATGTTAGATTATAAGTATCAAATCATTGAGTAAAACTTAGTTCCCGTTTGAAATTTAACACAAACGATTAATCTTTTAATCGTTTGTATTAAATTTTGAATTGTCCGATTAGACAGTTTGAGAAAATTATTTTTCATAATTTTCTATAACATGTACATTGGAGTTTATGGATAAGATTGATAAAATTTTGGTTCAGTATTTGTGTTGTTCTCCGGATGCATATTTGATTGTGGTCATCCTTGACTACTCTCATTTCGTGTTGTCGCAACCGGAATCGCGACGGGACGACGATCCAAAAAAGAAAATTAGAAAAGAGATTTGGGAGTCGCCACCATAGTTTATTATGGAAAACTACGGAAAAACTATAAAACAATAAAGCACGGTCCACGAAAACCAAAGATTCGGTTCGAGAGTCAGTTACGCGTGGGGAAGGTGTTAGCACCCCACAACGCCTGCCCTAAGGCAGTACCTTTAACTAAATGCACGAATATGATGTGGTTTTCAAAATGTTTAACTATCCCCTAAAATAAAATTCTAAATAAACAAAACATATTTTTTTAGTTTTTTGGGCCCGACAAGGATTGACCTTGCTCCTACGTATTCTCATTCAAAAATGAGAAATCAGGGTTACGTAGTTCTTTTTGAAAATGTTTGAGAGATTTGTTTGAGAAATTGATTGAAAGATTTGTTTGAGAAAATGATTGAAAGATTTGTTTGAGAAAATGATTGAAAGATTTGTTTGAGAAAATGATTGAAAGTTTGTTTAAGAAAATGATTACGGATAAATTTGGATTTTTGGGAAAGTGAACCTGACAAGGGCTAGCCCTGCTCCTACGTATCTCCACTTTCGATGGAGAATCAAGGGTCACGTAGTTCTGGTTAGCCATTTGTTTGTTGTTTGAAATTGTAGATATTTTTAATTTTTTTGTAGATTTCTTGTTTTCTGTATTTTTATAAAATAAAGAGAAAAGGTTTTTAGCACAAGGACGATGCGTGCGATCACACATGTGCCTAAACCTTTAAAATATATTTTTGTAATTTTATTTAAGAAAGGGAAAAGGTTTTTAGCACAAGGACGATGCGTGCGATCACACATGTGCCTAAACCTTCAAAATATATTTTTTGTAATTTTATTTAAGAAAGAGAAAAGGTTTTTAGCACAAGGACGATGCGTGCGATCACACATGTGCCTAAACCTTTTAAAATATATTTTTTGTAATTTTTAGAAAAGAAGAAGAAAAGGTTTTAGCACAAGGACGATGCGTGCGATCACACATGTGCCTAAACCTTTTAAAATATTTTTGTTATTTTTATTTTTATTGTCTATAAAAGTATATTTAAAAAAGGTAGATAAATATTTATAATGGAAACCAAAGGAAAGATAAAAATAAAAGATAAATAATAACAAAAGGTGCGGAAGTGCTTAAATAAGAGAAAGGGGTGTCTAAGCTATTTTTCCTTTTATACACGGATTGGGCCTAAGCCCAAGTGGAAGAAGGGGTGTGAAAACGAAACAAGGGGGTGCCAACCAAATTAAATTCTGATGACAGATTGGGCCAAAGCCCAAGTGGAAAAAGGGGCTCGACTTAGAAGAAATGGGGGTGGCAGAGGAGAAACGGTCAGAAGAAAAAGGGGGTGGCAGAGGAGAAACGGTTAGGACGAGCGCCAGAATATGGAGTGACCTGCACGAGCGCTATTTGCTTCCTGAACGAAAGCTTAAACCCGAACGCTTGGAGACAAACGTCATTGAGACCGAGCGTTCAAACGAAGACCGAACGTTTATTAAAACATTATGACCGAACAGTTGACTCTTTGTATGACCGAACGTCCTAAAGATCTGAATGGCCGAACGGTCGAATAGAGGACTCTTGAGAACGACCGAACGGTTGAAGCTGAAAATTGCCGAACGTCCTAAAGGTCAGTATGGACGAACGTTCGAATAAGGCAAAGTACGAACGGTGGAGGACGAACGTTCGTGAAAGTTAAAGGACGAACGGTTGCATGCACAGTTGATGGCGAACGGTCGCGTAGGATACAGGAAGAACGTTTGAAAGGGGAGAAAACGAACGCGCACGGTCGAAAAGGCTCAAGGTTAACGAGCGCTCGTTCGTGAGAAGGTTGAATGGTCAGTCGAGAAAAGCTTAAGGTTAACGAGCGCTCGTTCGTTTGGATAACGAGCGTCCGTTGGTGAGAAGGTTGAAAGGACGTTGGGAAAGGGGCTGAATGACGAGCGTCGTTGGGACGAGCGTTCGTTGGGGAATTCGCGAACGGACGCTGGGAAACGGGCTGAATGACGAGCGCTCGTTGTGGACGAGCGTTCGTTGGGAAGATGAGGCGGGATGACGAACGTTCGTTGGGACGAGCGTTCGTTGGGGATATGACGAACGTACGTTGAGTACAGGAGGGTAGATGACGAGCGTTCATTGGATGATGTGACGAACGGACGCTGAGAAGAGGAGGCTGGTCGACGAGCGCTCGTTGGGGACGAGCGTTCGTTTGGAAGATGAGGCGGGATGACGAACGCTCGTTATGGACGAGCGTTCGTTGGGAAGACGTGGGAAATGGAGGCCGAATGACGAGCGTTCGAAAAAGGCCAAATAACGTGCGTTTATTATGGGCTTGGCCCACCCGGGTGGTTTCTAACCTAGAATTCCCCTAGGGGTTCTGCCTTCCCATTCTCATTCACTCACTCACGCCGTTTCCCTCAGATGAGACCAATGTCTCCTTCTCTCTGACCAAAAGGAGTTGCCCTTCCACGCACTGCAACGTCGACGCCGCTGCCTCCACCGAAGTTGGCCGCCGCAAGCCACGAGCCAGGGCGTCGCCGTCAAGGTCGTTGCCGGTGACCACCCCGATCTCTCCCTCTCTTTCCACCGTCACCACGGTCGGACCTACCACTACCAGAGGTTATGCCGAAAAATGTTTGGGATTTTAGAAGTTTTGATCTGCTGTTGTGGTGTGCTTTATGGTGAGGAAGAAGATGAAGGCATGGAGCTGGTGAGAAGAAAACGGTTTAAAGGCTCGACTTTATGCGGGTGTTTGGAGATGAAGCTGAGTTATCAGTGAAGGCAACCATGGAAGCTTACCGAGACCGTGCTAGGGGGGTTTGAGATTTTAATCTGATATTGTAATGTGCTTATGCTTTTGGTTTTTTATTTTTTGTTTTCTGTATATGCCTATTCAAATCCTTTGCTTTGCTGGTGGTTTGGCAATGAGCGGCTTTGCTGATAATTGCTTTTGGTTGTGGTTTGGTAAGAATGCTTGAGAGGATATGAAAGGGGATGACAATGCAAAGGTCCAGCGGTGGATTAGCGTTTTGTAGGTGAAAGAAATTGGGGATGGTGTTGAAATCACTGGGGAAGGCCGAGGGGTTTGGCTGGATATTGATTTGGTCTCTTTTGTTTGCTTATTTTTTTTAGTACAAGGAGGATCAGGAACAAGGCAATCAGGAGGATGAAAGTGAAGATATTAGTGGCAAAGTCGTACATGGGAGGTCACATGGTGAATATGGGAGGGTGATTGTGCGTGGAAGGATGACGACGGACGGGAATATTCATACATCCAAACACACTTAAACAGGGCAACATCACAGTATAATGCAGTATGACTACGCAAGTGAACGGGGAAATAAGGCGTGCTTACCTCTACGAGCTCCACTGGCCGCTGTTAGCTATGTGAATCCGGTGACTCCTCCTCTTCTTCCAAGCTGGCTTCCGCGTCTCTTTGCAGGTGCCAAAAGTGGTGAGTGCCCTCTAGAAGACCTCACCAATGATGATCGAAGATGAAGGTCTCAGAGACAGTGTCCAAACCTCCCCTCTTTTCTCTCCCAAAACCAGAATAAAATCCCCTCCTGCTCTCTCCCAAAACCAGAATAATAATCCCCTCCTCCTGCTCCCTCTCCGTGTGTTTTTGATCATTTTTCTGTGCCCCGTATCAAAATCCCCTTGTACCGATCCCGTACATCCCAAAACGTCTCTGCCATCCCAAAACGTGCCTTGTCCTTGCCTGCCCCAACACCAGTTTGTCTCCTCACAACGGGAAACCGTTTTCCTCCCTCGTGTCCCCTCCTTTTTGCCAATTTGTCCTTTTCTCATTTTTTGATTCATTTCATTTTTTTTTACCCTCTAATGATAATTATGAAAAGATAAAAAATTTAAGAAAAATAAGAATTAAAATTAAAACGAAGAATTAAAAGAAAATAAAAATAAAAATAAATAATAAATAAATAAATAAATAAAAGGAAAAAAAAAGTAAAATAAATAAAAGAGATAGAATAAAAACAAAATAAGCAATAAAGAAAAAGGGTAATAAAAAACAATAAGATAAAATAAATAGAACTAAAAAAGAAATAGGTAAATGAATAATAAATAGGTTAAATATGTGACAACCAAAATGCAATAAAACTATGAAAATAATCCGGACGAAATTGGGTATTGACACGTGTACTTCGGAAACCAATGCGAAATGCTGCCGAAATCTTATCAAATTTATGATGTAGAATTCTTTTCACGTGTCTTAGCAAATTATGAAAAAAAAAATTGAATGGGTAGGGCCTAACCTTGTGAGAGTTAAAAAACTTAAAATGATGATTTTACGAACATAGTATGGATCAAAGCTGGATGAATTAACGTCGGATCAGTGAAGAATATGATAAGGGTGTTTCGGAGTTCTTGCAATATGTTGAACAAAATGCTAAGTCTGTGAACGGGACATATATATTTTTGTCCTTGTGTTCGTTGTCTTAATCAAATACGGCAAGACTTAGGCAATGTGTGTGACCATCTATTCATGTTCGGCATAATGAGAACTTATACCGTTTGGACTTGGCATGGAGAAGTACTGGACCAGCCTACCACATCACGAGGAATTGATTATGTGGAAGAATGGATGAGTGATCATTTAGAGGACATGATATGTGATGTCGGTGAAGATAATTTTGGAAGAGCTAATTTGTATGATTCTCTTATAAATGATTCAGAGCAACCGTTGTTCCCAGGATTCTCGAACTTTACACGTCTGTCTGCAACTTTAAAGTTGTTTAGTTTAAAAGCAAGGAATGGATGGACCGATAAAAGTTTCACAGAGTTGTTGGAGTTGTTGAAGGAGATGCTTCCAGAAAATAATACTCTACCTATTCGTAATTATGAGGCAACAAAAAATTTATGTTCAATAGGTCTTGAATATAAAAAGATACATGCTTGTCTTAATGATTGTGTTTTGTACATAAAGGAGTTTGCTTCGCTAAAGTATTGTCCAACATGTGGTTTATCCCATTTTAAAAAGAAATCTGACAGAAACACAGCTGATGAAGGTAATGATGGTCCACCTGCTAAGGTGATGTGGTATTTGCCTATAATACCTAGGTTCAAACGTATGTTTATGTTAAAGAAGATGCAAAGAACCTTAAATGGCACTTTGACGAAAGAAAGTGCGATAATCTTCTTTGACACCCAGCTAATTCACCATAATGGAAGAAGATTGATGAAAAATTTCCAGAATTTGGTGCAGATCCAAGAAACTTAAGACTTGCACTTGCAACTGATGGTATGAATCCTTATGGAAACTTAAGTAGCAAACACAGTTCATGTCTAGTTATGTTGATGATATACAATCTTTCTTCTTTGTTGTGCATGAAGAGAAAATATGTGATGTTTTCCATGATGATATCGGGTCCTAGACAACTTGGAAATGACATTAATGTTTACTTAAAACCTTTAATTGATGATTTGAAATCGTTGTGGGAAGAACGGGTGGAAGTGTTTGATTCACATGTTGAGGAACAGTTCTGTTTGCGTGCAATGTTGTTTTGCACTATAAATGATTTCCGAGCGTATGGAAACTTGAGCAGTTATAGTGTTAAAGGTCATTTTGCATGTCGCATATGTGAAGAAAACACTAGTTACCTTCAATTGAAGCATGGTCAGAAGACGGTATATACAAGACATCGAAAATTCCTTCCTCGTAATCACCCTTATAGTAGATTGAAAAAAGCATTTAATGGAAGTGCTGAGGATGAGGTTGTGTCCAGACCCCGGAATGGTGAACAAGTGTACAACGAAGTCAAAAACATTGACATTGTGTTTGGAAAACATCATAAAAGTACCTTTGCAAAAAACATTTGGAAGAACCGATCAATATTTTTTAAGCTTCTATATTGGTTTAAACTTGATGTTAGACATTGTATTGATGTGATGCACGTTGAAAAAATGTGTGACAGTTTCATCGGAACTTTATTAAACGTAAAAGGGAAGAGCAAAGACAGAATAAAAGCACGACAAGATTGGCTAACATGGGAATCCGATCTGAGTTACATCCACAGATAATAAAAAGACGCACCTATCTGCCCTCAGCCTGTCACACACTTTCTAAAAAAGAAAAACAAAGTTTTTGTAACTGTTTAAGAAGTGTGACGGTTCCACAAGGTTATTCTTCAAATATTACTAACCTTGTTTCTGTGCAAGAGTTAAAGTTAGTTGGTTTAAAGTCTCACGATTGTCATGTATTGATGCAACAATTGTTACCTGTTATTATTCGAGGCATATTACCTCCTTTTGTTAGGGGTATTCTGACACGTCTAAGTTTGTTCTTTAATGCCATTTGAAAGAAAGTTGTTGACCCTCGAGGTTTATATCAATTGGAAAATGAAGGAATAAGACTACTATGTGAATTGGAGATGTATTTTCCACCTTCTTTTTTTGATATCATGGTTCATTTGATTGTTCATCTAGTTAGAGAAATTCGAATATGTGGGTCGGTCTTCTTGTGGTGGATGTACCCAGTTGAAAGATACATGAAGACCTTAAAGGGATATGTCAAGAATCAGTATAGACCAGAAGCTTCAATCATAGAGCGATACATTGCAGAAGAAGCCATTGAATTTTGTTCAAGTTATATGCCATCTTGTGAAACAGTGGGTCTTCCCAAGAGCAGACATGAAGGAAAATGTGAAGGTAAGGGTGTTCGAGGTGTGAGAATTCAAAGTGTTAGTAGAAAAGAAGTTGACCAAGCTCATTTGTACATCTTAAACAACATTGTTGATGTGATTCGTTACATATATGAACACGTTAATGAAATAAAGGCATCAAACCCAACAATGAGTGAAAAATGGCATCTTAATGAACATGTCAAAACCTTCTTACAATGGTTTAAGAAAAAGATTTATGCGACTCCGCATGTTTCTAAAAGTTTATTAAGGTTATCTCGTGGGCCGAAACACAGATGTCATTAGACAAAAATCCAATCACAACATCCATGAGTTATTTTGGAATAATACAAGAAATATGGGAAGTTGATTATGTCACTTTTAGAGTCCCAATTTTCAAGTGTAAATGGGTTGATATAAATTTTGGGGTCATGACAGATGACTTTGGTTTCACATTGGTAGACTTGAACAAGATGAATTACACTGATGAACCATTTATCATGGCTAGTCAAGCAAGACAAATATTCTACGTAAATGATCCAGCGAATAAAAAATGGTTAGTGGTTTTAGAAGGGAAAAACATGCAAGGACATGATGATGACGATTCTCTTGATATACTTGAGACAACATCTGTTGCATCAAGACCCATTGAAGACTCAATTGATGACGTTGCCGATGACATCCAGGCAATTCGTAGTGATCACAATGAAGGGATGTGGGCGAAAACAATATCTTAATAGGTTGTGATGTTTTTTGTATTGACTTTATATGTAGGTTCATCATAATTGAATTATTACTAACATTGTATATATTTTTTAGGTATGTCGGCCTCAGACTCAGGATCGGGACAGACCAAACATGGTCGAGGCATGACACGATTGGCAGATTTGACATCCGAACGCGTTGATGGGCAGAGGAGACATGTTGACATCGACCCCAAATCAGGTCAGGCATCAGGGCCAAATGTTGATATGTTTAGGAGTTATCTGGGTAAGTTAGCAAAAAGCCATGTCATTATCCTTCATGCATCTTGGGATGAAGTCCTAGAGGTCGATAAGAACCTCTTATGGCAAGATATTGAGGTATGTTTACTTAAAAGAATTTTGATATACTTATTTCTTTCATCTTTTCTTATCAATAACATGTTTTTTGTTTTAAACAGTAACATTATGATATTCCAAACACAATACAAATTAGAAAGAAAGTGTTATCGCATATAGCGATAAGATGGAGGGATTTCAAGACAAGGCTGACACGACTATATGTCTTTGGAGACAGACAACATGAAAATCCATGTCAACAGTATACCTTCACAGAGGAGGAGTGGATACAGTTTCGTGCATCTAGAGAGTCTGAGGAATGGAAGGTTTGTTTCTTAACATCTGAAAAGTCTTTCACTGAGTTCTTATGATTTTATACTTATGAATATACATGGTTTCACAAGGTAAAAGGTTAGCCGCCCAAGAAAGACAAAGGCTAAACGATGCACCACACTTGTTATCACGAGGTGGTTATGCAAAACTGGAAAAGAAAATTAGAAAGTCTAGAGCGGATGCCTTGGAGCTTGAGTCCCCGGACCTAGCACCTGCAACTGCTAGGTACGAGCTGTGGAAGGCTGCTCGGACTAAATCTGATGGGAACATGACATCTTCCTCAGCTGCCTTGATCTCACAAAGAATTGTAAGTTCAAATTCTGAACTTTGTTTGATTGTGTATCTATCATAGCATATCTTCTAAGTAACTTGGTTTTTTGATGTGCAAGATGAGTTGGTTGAGCAGCAGACTCAGGGAAAATTTGTTGGCCAAGGTAGGGACGACATTCTAACAACAGCCGTTGGAAAGCTCGAGCACCCAGGACGTGTACGTGGAGTTCCTGGGGCGATTTGTCTTCGTGACTACTTTGGCCCTACACAGAAAACCACTCAATCAATGAATCAGGAGGCACTGAGGCAGATGGATCTTCAGTGGGAGAAAAGACTCAACCAAAGCATAAGATCAATGGAGCAACGATTCATGGAGCAGCTACAAGAACAAAAAGAAATACAAAGAGGGCTTGAAGAGAAGCTGCATTCCATGATGCAGGGCACCATGGGGCCCGTTGAAACTGTCACACCACCTCGTATCAGCACTAGAGGATCATGCTCTACTGTAGAACCTACTCAGTATAGCGGTCAATATGAGTTGTTAGTTGATGGGGATCCCTCACGCATTGTGGCTGTCGGACGAGTGCTTGAGGGAGGGCAGACTATTCATGGTGTTCCCATATTACCCCACCACGTGCGTGTGATGATTGACGAGGTTCAGGATCCCTAGGCTCAGGTCTCTGTACCCACTCCAAAAATTAATTTTGTGAGGGAGGCCATAGGATCATTTATAGCCTGGCCTAGAGCATTGATCATGTCACACATCGCTACTCCACAGGTATAATGTCTTTGTTATTAGTATTTCTATGTTAAGTTTAAAAATATTTGTTGATAACTTTGAAATTCTTATCTTCAGTTCACACGTCCTCAGAAGTAGCCGATTCATGATATAGTCATACATGAAAATGATGACATGGCTGAAGCGGAGGATGATCCTCTATCAAAGCTAATGACAAGATTACCCAGGCTGAAGAGAGCACCATTAGAACTATACTGGGATTTGAGAGTATTTGGTCTTCCCCCCAATGTGCCAGTATATATCACATTGACTGATGCATTGGAGGTGATTGGGGGAGACAGGATGTTGAATATTTTCATCATTCAACTGTGGTGCATGTAAGATAGTTAATTTTGTCTTCCATATTACTTTTTATTTAGATTCCTAGTTTCTAACAACTTAACTTTGTTCTTTTAGGTACATGGACACAATCGTTGTAGACCAAGGTCGGTCTTCCATGTACGGATTTGTTCACTACAAGATTTTTGCTTATTACCGAAGGTTAATTACCGAAGGCCTAGGGACCGTCGGTAAATAAAGTTTTTCGACGGTCAAAATGAGCATTACCGAGGGACATGGTGAAATGAATTTACCGAAGGTCAAAAGAGCATTACCGAGGGGTTTGTGGCCTTCGGTAAGAGGCTCGACCCCTTAAACTGAGTAATTGGGCGTATTGGCATAGGTCGTTCCTAATTTCGTAAGACAACACCGTATTCCCTCTCTGTTCTCGCGCCCAATTTTGTAAAAAGGTCAACTCTGCGTTGTGCTCCCTCATCCCCTCCCTATCCGTTGTCGTCCCTAATTTGTGCTTCCCATTCTCGTCGCCCAAGTTTGTCTTCCTCTCCCTCTCCCTTTCTCGTATGTCCGGTTACATTGTGTGGGTAGGGTTCAGTGGTGTTCCAGCAGTGCATTGGCATTGCCGTTAAGAGGGTGGTCCGTTAACATTACGAGGTCTGCGAAGGCGTACAGAGGAGGGTGCTCCCGTGACGTGAGGGCGGCTGTCGTTGTCAAGGGAGGCTATTGGGAGACGCATTGAGGTATGTTCTTTACTGGCTTTTGGATTAATAAACTGGGACAAGTTTTCCTTAATATTATTGGAAAGTCAAAATAAAATGAAAAGCAAGTTATTTTGAATTGGTTTAGTTAAATGGGAATAGGAATAACAAGAAAGAAAGATGTAGATTAGTTGGTAGAAGAGTGGTTCGTGTTGATTTGAGGAAGGAACAGATGCAGTATAGTTACCCATTGAAGCATGTTTAGATGACTGAGTTAACATAGTAGAGATGAGAAGCAACATGCAGAGGAAGCAAAAGAAGAAAGTGGTTTTGGTATTAATATTTACTACTAGGTTAAGAGTTAGTGTGAGATATAAAGAACGTAGTTTCTCAATATATAGCTATTTATAGTGATTAAGCCAAAAGTATAGAAGAGTGCTGAAAGTAAATGATAGGTCTTGGTTCAAGACAGAGAAGAAAATGGAGTAAATGATAGGTTCCAAGGGAAGAAATTCCCTTCTACAGAGGACAATCCCTGTTCTGAAACAAAATACACTCCAGCCACAGAACTACAATTGCACCATGTGGCATGGCACCCTGCCATTCTTCCAATGGCTGTTGTTTGAGTTGTCGTTGGTCACAGAAGTGCCTTTTAGAGCTAAAATTGCGGCCCAAGCAGGTGTTACAAGAAGATGCATTAAAACTTGCTTTGTTTCTAAAAGCAGCATTGTTTCAGGAATTTTCTTGGGATCTTGATTCCTAAAACAAGTGTTGTTTTTGTGGCTGCAGCCCCTTCCTTCTCTTCCTTCATCTGCAATATACATACACTCCACAAAATCTGTCCACATTTTTCCTTCATTAGCAATTTAATCTTCTAAGAAGGGGGAGATCATGCCTATCTGTTGGGGTCTTAGGGTTACTATAAACAAAGTGTATCTGTCACCCCTAACCACTTCATACTAACTTGTATTTTTTATTTTTTTCCAAACTATATAACAATTGTGTATAAACTGTCAAATACATTACATATGGTAACAGAAATGCTCTAAAATGCATTAAGAAAGCAAGATAATTCAACAAAGTGGAGCAGAATCACGAAATTCAATTTTCAACATTGAAATTTTCAAAGTGTTTGATAAAAGTCTTCACTGAAATTTCTAGATTGGAAGTAGATTTATGCTTTTCAAATTTGAAGATGAAGCTTAGTATTACTAAAAAAGTAACAGCCTTTTACACATATATTTTCATTCTTTCAAGGTTGTTGTACATAATCAGAGTTGACAACTTCCACTTATACCAAAAATGAACTCATAATGGGGTTTTGAGATGTGAAAATGCACACAAGTTGCTCTAAGGTCAATTAATCAATTCCAGCAACTTTATATTATGAAATTAGAATTGTTTAAGTTGGAAATTGGTACATAAACAACATAGATCAGAATATGACCTCCTAACAACCCATTATGCAGGAAAATAAGCAACCTCACACCCCAAACAAAGTTTTAATGAAACAAAGCACCAAACAACAATGCAAACAACTTTGAAATAGATATTGACACTGAACCAAGTTGGAAAATATAAACTACCTAAAATTAAACTGGAATAAATTGAATAAATTGATTGCCTTGTTCTTCCCTAGCTGTGTCCAATGTCAAACCTCTCTGAGAAGTCAAGTCTCCAGTCAAGTTGTTTCCATTTTCATGTAAAATCTGTCTGACAATACAAGTTGTTTCCATTTACACGTGGAATTGTATCAGCAGCAATTAGACTTGTTGGTGATTTGCTCTTGCAGCCTTTTATGATTGAAATAACTCTTTTGTTCTATATTTTCTTTTGCAAGAAAAAATGTCTTATAAAGTGAATGTACTTCTGTGGTGAGTAAGTACAGATGCTTTCAGCTTTGATTTCTCATGATTGTAGATCATGATTCACTTTAAATTAACCCTTCATACATGTAATTGTCTTGTCACACTCCTAGGTAAATATATATAAAAAAAACCATGCTTAAATATATATAAAAAAAAGCTTTATGAATTAACCCCCATTTTTTGTTGTTGTTCCTAAAATTGTTAAGTTTGCTTTCAATTGTAGAAGTTGCTGGTGCTGAAGTAGTGGAGTGTGCTTGTGTGATTGGTCTCTCTAATCTCAAGGTAATGGCTAAACTGAATCAATGTTTTTGTAAGTTGTGTTTTAGTAGCTAGTCTTAGAAAATTCCATCTTGTTCTTGACATGCTAAAGTAAAGTTCTTTACCAATTTGATTACCTTTTTGTCATACTATGAGTGATCCCATAATAGTTAGAAATAAGTGTTGGAAATCCCATGTAAGAACAAATTACACTGTGTGAGTGTGAGTGAAATCTCACATTACTCAAGTTAGGATTGATAGAACGTTAATCTTACTACTTTAATATCATTTTAAGATATGTATAGTTTGAAATTATTAGCAAAGTGTTAGATTAAGCAAGCTGTTGAAATTATTGATGTAGAAGGATAAAGTACCTTAAACTATTTAAGGTTCTACACACATTCTCAATGGTGCATGATGTCCATTGCTACGAAGCAAGGAATTCTTAATCTTCAACTAATCCAGAGTTTGAACATACTTTTGAACTCTTTTTACGTTAAAAATTAATTTTTCACTAACATTAGAAGTAGAAGTGCCTAAACAAATGTAATTTGAGATACACTGAGTCAGAAATGGACAAGGTTAAGAACTTTGATGGTTTAAAGGTCAAGTCTGCATATAGGCTTTTGAAGGACCATTTGAACAATGCACAGTAGTTTGTAATGACCAAATACACTTGCATAATTGGTTCAAAAACAGAAAGGTACACAACTTCTCAAAATCACTATTGTAGTTGCTATTTATGCAGCAAAAAGTGCTAAAACAGCACTATAAATGAGCAAAACAGCACTATAATGCAGAAATAACGTGACAGCAATATATGGAAGCCAATAAAAGTGATTTCTAAACACTTTGGGGCTGGAAGAAAGGCTAGCACACAAAAGGAACTTAAGATAGGGTCTAGAACAGATTAGAAAAGCAAGAAAAACCGAAAAATAGTGATTGAATTCTGTGCTGGAAAAGTGTTTGATGAAAATTCAAAACTGTTTGATAAAATGCCACAAAGAACAGCAGATTTTGTGTTTTCTGGTTTTTGACCTTTCAAATCTGGATAGGAGGGTTTAAAGTGCTTTTTATGATTGCTATACACTTGGATAAGCATATAAATGTATTTGGAAACTTAAACCCAGCTTTTGCCAATCCAAAGATGAAAAAAACCAAAGAAAAACAATGGCAAACAGCAATAAAAATGAACTCTGCACCTTACAAAGTGGCTGGAAAAATTAACAGCAGTGGCTAAAATGAGCAACAATGATTGTGAGGTTCAAATGATTTGTCAATCAAGTTTATATCATCAAATTGGATGTGTGCCAACACTTAAACAGCCAAGGAATACACTACAACAGAATTTCACTAGTGCACTTCCAAATATAGGCAAAAATGATGGTTTAAAAGGTGATTTTGCATATAGGTTCAAAATTCACCAAATGAACAGTGCACACTAACTTCAATTGGTAAAATACACTTGCTCAATTGTTCAGAATGCACAGAAAAAGCCAGTAGATTCGTATGACAGTAGCAGTTGCCAAAAATCAAGAAAATTGGACCAAAACTGCATCAGATTTGAAAACTAAGTGGAATCAAAGCTGGAAAGCACCAAGCTAGATTATGAAAGTCCTAATTGACTAGATCTAGCTTTAGAATATGAGCTAGCAGAGAATATGAAAGTCCTAATCTTCCACCTTTGTTCATAATTCACTCAAATGTTGATACCTAACCAAATCCAATCAGTGATCATTATCAAGCACAACACTATTTTTTCCCTGCAAGCCTCTGTACTTGCAAGCTGATTTCTCAGATTGATTCTGCAGCTTTCTCCATGTTAGCATTGTTTGTTCTCTCTAACAATCTGATTAAAGCACATTATAGAGGCCTTTTTGTATCATCTTTGATCTGTGAAGGATATAAAAGACAAAGAAAGTGAATACAATTGAATTGTATTCTGGTTTCAAATTGTTAAATTTGTTTCAGTTATTGTCCTCTGATTCTGAAGCTTTGTACAACATTTTATAGTGTTGTTGAAGGTTGCTTAAGGTGTAGCCAACCATAATAAGCAATGGAATGCAATCTGCATACTTTGGTTGCTCAAAATCCTTTCCATTTGACTGTTTCAGAATTTAATTGTAGCTTTTCACCTTGCTGAACTTGTTTGAATTGTTTATTCTGCACTAAACTAGCCTAAGAAACTTCACACAAACTGTCCTAACAAGTTTAAGATGGTAAATCAATGCTAATTAGAAAGTCACATACAAAAATAACTTAGAACTCAAAATATGACACCCTAGAACCTATAACTAGTTAGTAGAATACACTAAAAGTGGTCATAATGCAAACTGTATTAAAGTAGTAACCAAAACAGTAAAAGAAGTATGTACACAAGTTTTAAAACATAAAAGAAAGATAGAAATGAGTGGACAATTCGAAAACACAAAGAAATAGAAGATTTGACTATTTAGTGACCTAAAATTACACTACACCATGGTAAATTTGGTAAGAATGATGATGAGCAATCTGTTAAACAGGCCTAAAAGTCTCTACACAAGTTGTTACCTCCTAGAAATGACTAAGAATGGACTGAAGAACTGATTCCTATTACAGTATATTGAAATCACCAGTAAAACCTCAAAAGGGCTACTAGAAATGCACTAGAATGGTCAAATTTTGATGACTGCACTAAACTAGCCTAAGAAACTTGAAACAAACTGTCCTAACAAGTTTAGGATGGTAAATCAATGCTAATGAGAAAGTCACACTACAAAAACAACTTAGAACTCAAAATATGACACCCTAGAACCTAAAACTAGTTAGTAGAATACACTAAAAGTGGTCATAATATTAAAGCATTAACCAAAACAGTAAAACAACTATATACACAAGTTTTAAAACATAAAAGAAAGATAGATATGAGGACACAATTCGAAAATACAAAGTATACAAAATCAAACAGCACTAAGAATGAAAACTGCACCAGAAAATGGACTTTAAAAGTGTGCTTTCAAACCCAAAAATGATTGGCAGTGTTTGTAAAGCTTAAGTGATGATTCAAGCAACTTTATATCATCAATTTAAAGGTGTTTAAACATTGAAACAACAAGGAATCATAGTACACTCGAAAATCACTAATTCACTTCCAAATTTAAGCAAAATTTACGGTTTTTGAAGTGATTTTGCATGTAGGCTAAAATTTGACCAAATGAACAGTGCACACAAGTTTAAAATGGCCAAATAAACTTTTCCAAACATTCACAATGCACACAAAGAAGCAGATGCTTCAAGTCACAGCTGCTATAGCCAATTATGCAGCATTTTTAAACCAAAATTAGCACTAGAAGTTTCATTTTTTAGTACCTATAAAAGTGTACTTATAAGGTGAGAAATTGTCATTTCACCTAATGTAGACTCATTCTAAGGTATGTAAACATCCTACCATGTGTAAAGTAGTAGTGGAATGAAGCTAGGAAACATGTCAAAAGCAAAGAATTACCTTAAACTCAAAGTTTGAGTTTTTAGAACATAAATACTTTGGGTATTTTAACTAATGTGATTGTCAGTACATACTTTTATAGCTATTTCATTGCCTCAATTATGTTTATATGTATTATATATCCATGCTTCTATAGATATTTGATTGCCTAAATTATGTTCATCTTTATATTGTATGTTCATGTATATTGTCTTTCATTTATTAGGCTACAACTTGATTAAGTTAAGTAGTCATTTAAAATCCTATGGTACTACACACATTCTCAATGAAATGAGAAGGGTAAAAATACTATAAACACTTAGAACGTACAAAATATGTGGAAGTACTCTAGACAAGAGAACTTCGGGTGTAATAAGTTGTCTCCTCCAACTTTAATACACAACCCCTTAGGATGTTTAATGCATTTCAATACTGAGGACTTGTCTTTGCATGCCCTTATTGAATGCCTATGACCATAGTGTTGAAATTGCCTTCCATGTTCGACTTCAGTAGTAATAGGTTTATTACTTATGTCACATGGAGTGTTGCTGTTTTGGCTAAGTTTGTATTTGTTTGGCTTGTCACAGAACATGGCCCATTTTCCCAACCATCGTGGATGGATGTACGACCGTTGTTATAGTGGAAGGAGAGGTTTGAAAGAATCTTTTGTCATGGGAGTTGAAGAGTTCGTGGAGACGGCACGACGATATCAATATTATGCCCTTGATGGAGGGATTCGATGTCCATGCATCAAGTGCGAATGTACAAGCATTCTGAAAGATGAAGTTGTCAAAGTTCACCTTTACCAAAAAGGGTTCATGCCTAATTACACGGTCTGGACATTTCATGGTGAAGAAATTCCTTCGACCTCCACTGCAGCTGAAAAACGGCTTGCATCAGGTTCGAATACTGTTGTACATACGTGTGAGATAGATCAATTTGCCTACATGCAAGAGATGGTCGACCATGCTCTTCGTCACCATGCTGCAGAAGCAGACGATAGTCATGATGAAGAGCCTCCAAATGAAACGACGCAGAGGTTTTACAATTTACTGACAGAGGCAAATCTACCTGTATTTGAAGGTTCATCTGAGTCAAAATTGTTAGTGTGCATTAGACTCATGGCTGGCAAATCTAATTGGAACGTTCCCATTCAAGCAGTGGACTTCTATACAAAACTGATGTTAGATTTGACACCACCAAACAATTTGATGCCGAAGAATTATTACCAAGCCAAAAAATGTGTTTCAAAGTTGGGATTGGATGTGAAGAAGATTGATTGTTGTGTTAATGGATGTATGTTATTCTATGACAATGACAGTGGCAAAAATGATGCATTGTTGGTGGAATGCAAGTTTTGTGGCTCACCTCGATATCAGACAATGCATGCTGGACGGAGGCAAAAAAAACCAATTCCATTAAAGTCCATGTTCTACTTACCTATAATTCCAAGATTACAAAGATTGTTTACTTCAATGCAAACAGCAGAACACATGACATGGCATGATGGTAACAAAACTCCGGGACTTTTGCGTCATCCTTCTGATGGTGAAGCTTGGAAGCACTTCAATCGTAAACATCCATCCTTTGCTAGTGAACCGCGTAACGTCAGACTTGGTCTATGCTCTGATGGGTTTACCCCGTACATTCAGGCGTCTGCATCACCGTATTCATGTTGGCCCGTGATAGTTACACCATACAATCTACCACCTGAGATGTGCATGACAAAGCCTTACATGTTTTTATCGTGTATAATACCAGGTCCATCTAATCCCAAATCATTGATTGATGTTTACTTGGAGCCTTTGATTGATGATTTGAAGAAGTTATGGAATGGTGTTTGGACGTATGACGTTTCAAGGAGGCAAAATTTCCTTATGAGGGCAGCCTTGATGTGGACTATTAATGACTTCCCAGCGTACGGCATGTTATCTGGTTGGAGCACACATGGTCGATTAGCTTGTCCACATTGCATGGAACACACAAAGTCATTCCAATTGAGTCATGGCCGGAAAAGTAGTTGGTTTGACTGCCATCGACGGTTCTTGCCCATTGACCACCCCTTTAGAAGAAACAAAAAGGCATTTCGAAAAGGACAAGTTGAAACGGATATGCCCCCGCCAAAGTTGACTGGATCACACGTGTGGAGAAGAGTGAAAGACTATCCAAAAGTCACTGAATCGGGTCAGAATAGGCTAGAAGGGTTTGGGGAATGGCATAATTGGACTAAAAGAAGCATATTCTGGGAACTTCCGTATTGGAAGGACAACTTGCTAAGACTAGGGGTGGGCAAATCAAACTAAACTGCACTGCACTACTAAAAACTGTATTGAACTAAAAACTAGTTCAGAAAAACTAAACTGCACTAAAAAATAGTTCAGAAAAACTGAACTGAACTGCTTTTGTTTTTATTAAACTGTACTGAACTGAACTATACTTAACTGTACTAAACTACACTATAAACTGAACTGAACTACTAACTATACTAATTTTGAACTGAATTATACTAATTTTAACCAAGAACTGCACTAACTATACAACACTAATAACTACAGCACTAACTAGTAAATTTGAACCAGAAATATGATTCGAGGAGAGATTAAGGTTCTTGAGGGAGCTTAAGCTCCAAAAATCTGAAGGCAAGCCAGTGATATTGTTGTGGCTAAGATCTAGAGTTTGAAGTTTGCCTAGCTTGCCTATGGTGTTATCAGGTACAGTGCCAGAGAGGTTCATACCAGAAAAGACTAAGCCAACAACATGTTCTCTATTGGCATCACAAGAAACCCCTTGCCATGAACAGACAGAAGCAGAGAAATTGTAGGCTTGTGAGGATGCTAAACTCGTATGCTTCAAGAACGCAGATACAAAAAACTCATCAGTATTTGGTTGCTGAGATTCCAAATGCTTGAAAAAAAGTACCAAAACCAGAACAGAACCAAACACTCCCAACCCCATCAAGGAGTGATGTCGGCTACTTGCAAGAGATGCAAGCCAACAGAGGAAAATGCTCCCTCAGAACTTCAAAACATATCATCAAGCATGGATTTTACAGTAAGAAAAATCTCAGCCAGGGAAACAACTTTTTTACCGCACAAAACAGTGAAAGAAAAACATGAAATGTTGTTCTGTAGCATCATATAATATATTATACTATGCTATAAATGATGATGTTCCAATTCAGTAAATGTGGTGGCTGTACCCATAATTCAAGTAGAACTTTAACTTATATGGTGATTATTACCATTAGAAAATGTAGAATCTGAGTCAAAACATGAAATACTGGAATCATCCAAACGACAAAGGGGAAAGCTTACTTCATTTCATGTTTACAAATGTTACCTTTCTCAGGCACACATAATATAACTTTCCCACACACATCTCTACTGCAATTCCAATATTTATATTAGACTTTTCTCTAGAAAAAAGGTAATCATTGAAGACTTGAAGCAGCCACACCATGAAAATTTTCCAGAATGTTCCTTATTTTTTATCTAACAATTTAAAATAAAAACTCAGGGATAAAAAGGCACCCTTCTTTGTATTCCTTTGAAAAGAATGCATTACCAACTGTATAATCACCATAGATCAAAGAACATATTTAATTTACTCCATTTTTTCTCTAAGGAAAATAATAAACATGGCAGGAACAGAACAACAAAAGTAGATAACAGTTATCATCGTTTGTGTTGATGTGATGAAAATGAAGCTAAAAAAACTGTCACTAACTTTATAAGTATTAAATTATTCAACCCTATTAGAGATCTTATATAATCTTGAATAACCACACACTGTATCTCACTGGGAATAAACCCTCCAATCTCCTCCATTACCTCAATAAGGTCCTCACTCACACCCAACTCCTTGAAACTTCTAACAAATACAAAGATCAATATGTCTCTTCTACTGTAAAATAAGCAAGCACATAATTTCTACCACTCTAGTAAAGGCCAAACTCACAAAATCAACTCCGATGGTGCTTATGTAGCTTTCAATGTATGAATCATCCTGTAGCAAAGCATTGAAAAACAATATTAAGCATTTGTGTACTGTTTCCAAGACAAAACAACATGAAAAACAAAGCATTAAGGTTATAGTCTTACGCACATGTACTTTAGATAACTAACATATTATGGCAAAACTTCAATCATCCAAATTAATAGCAACACTTGAAGGTCCCACTTCATCTTGAGAGGTTATCTCTACAAAAATAAAATAAAATATTTCACAATTTTTTAACACTTAAAATATAAATTAAAAAGTATATAAATTTGTCATATAATCTCACCTTGCTCAAATTTATCAAGTTCTTTAGGATCCTCATCAAAAAGTATAGAGAAAGGTGTTCCTTTTAACCAATCTTGTGTGCAACCAAGCACTTCCACTATTTTAGGCGTTAGGCAACTACGATAAGGACTAACCACTCTTCCTCCTGTACTGAATGCACACTCTGATGCTACGGTAGAGATAGGAATGGCTAACACCTCTCGAGCCATGTTCGCAAGGATAGGAAATCTAGTCGAGTTGACTTTCCACCAATGTAAAATATCAAGCTCAACTGACTTCATATAAGGTTCAGGATCCTCTCTCAAGTATTTATCAAGCTCTGATATATAATCAAATCTACGTCCTGTAGCTCTTAGGTAGAACCTCTGCCATGAGGATCATCATCATCATCATCTAGTTGAGATTCTTGTTGGCTACTTTGAGAACCCTCCTCAATACCTTGATATTGTTCATAAAGTGTTTTTAAAGATGACAATAATTTTGATTTCAATTCACTAGCCATACTAGATTCAAAGAGGTAGTCAATGAAGTAATTAACAAAATCCAACTTACTCCTAGGGTCAAGCACAACAGCAATCAATAATAAGATATTAATTCCATTAGGATTTCCCCAATATTTTTCATACTTGCCCTTCATCCTCATTGCCATCAATTTTATGCTCACATCACTACTCTCAGAATATTGTCGAATCCTTTTACCAATTCCAAACATCTCCTTCATATACATATGACTCGTGACATAAGATGAACCAGAAATGCGTAGGGTAGAGTCATAAAATATCTTTAAAAATGGTAGAATAGACCTCGCATATTCCCAATCTTCTTCTAATGGCACACCATCATTACTTTTGGCCATTTCAACCCCAAATTTCTTATCTTGCATATCTAGCAAGACAAAGGCATTTTTATACTTCAAGCTTGCCTCTAACATTAAGTAAGTTGAATTCCACCTAGTTTCAACATCAAGACAAACAATACCTTTGTAAGAAATTCCCTCTTGTTCAACACATGCCTTGAATCTAGCAAATCTACCCGGAGAAGATTTTACATATTTAACTGCACTCCGGATTTTTGAAATTGAATCTTTTATCTCTTTTAAGCCATCCTTCACAATCAAACCTAATATATGAGCACAACAACGCATACGAACATATTCTCCCTTCAAAAGAAGACAATTCCATGATAACATCCTTCTTTTAAGGTACTGGACCCCAACATCATTTGCGCTAGCATTATCCACTGTGATGCTAAGGACTCGCTTCAACTCCCAATTATTCAAACAAGCCTCAACATGTTTAGCAATGAGCTCTCCTGAATGTCCCGTTGTTTGAGAAAAATTCAAAATTTTCTTTTGAAGTTTCCAATCATTATCAATAAAATGAGTTGTTAAACTCATGTAATTTAGGTTTTGGATTGATGTCCATGTGTCTGTAGTCAAACAAACCCTCTCACACTGCTTTGATAGAAACATTTTCAACTTTGCTTTTTCCTCTTCATAGAGTTCCCATATTTCACGCCTTAATGTAGTGCGGGATGGGACTTCAAATCGTGGTTGCAAGGACCATACAAAGTCACGGAAGTCCTCATTTTCCACAAATCGAAAAGGAAGCTCAGACTTCACAAACATTTTCACCAACTTCATTCGAGATGCATTTTGGTCAAATTTAGAAATAGTTGGTGAAGGGCTAACACTAACTTCTGCAGTTGATGATGAAAGCTTTTGCCTTTTGAATGCTTCTCTATTAGGATTTTCTTTACATCTCGCCAAATGATTCCTTATCCCACTTGTTCCAGCCAAATATTTAATCAAATCACCACAATAATTGCATTTGGCCTTCTTCTCAGAATATGGTTTTTGTTTAGTAAAATGTCCCCACACATCTGATCGACCCTTACTATTCTCAGTTGACGATGAATCGATACAAGGAGGTAAATAATCCATTCTAGAAGTATTTGGTGTGAGGGTTTCTACCGTTTTTGACATTCACGTCACTACATTAATTAAGAGTTCAATCAAACAAAAGGCAAATTTATCTAAATGATGATGATATAGGGTCTGAAAACAAATTCAGAAATCACGTCACTACATGTAATAGATGCCTGACTATATGTAGCATTGCTGTACTAGTCCCAAATGCAAATTTGTGTAACACGAGTTGTTTAGATGTACCTGGGATGCGGCACTCAGATCAGAACTCTTCTCAACTAAACTGTCCAGCTTCTCCCCTCTAGCCAGCACACTATCAATAGTCTTATGCTGTTCATAAACAGGAAGCAATCATATGGTCAAAGAAATCTACATGCCAGAAAACTGGAGAATCTAAACAAACCTATTATGTAGGAAGAAACTAACAAAACCTCACAACCCACCTAGAAGGCCCAACTCTCAACTACCCATTTATAGTAACATAACCAAGTAAATGCACATCAATAAGAAACAGCAACTAATCAAGAAGAAATAACTAATAGCAACTAAATTATTGATGAACCACTGATAGACATAATGTAAAAGCGAGGGCATCTTATCACAATGCTAGAAAGAGACAAATTAGTGTTACTTCGTTGCATTTGAGTTCATTTAAATGATACTTAACTCACATGCTGCTGGTATTGTAATCTAAACCTAAATGAATTTGGTTAAAAGAGCAAGTTTCTCAAACGAATTTCAAACAAAAAATACAGACATATACCTATCATGTCTATAATTGAACAACTACATGACAAAAATATCTTATGTAACTTTGGAAGACAAGAGATGCAGGGAATCGGTATACTGATTTGCAAATATAAATCAATGTATGCTTACAAGGATGATTTTTGTTTCATCTAACTCTCTCTGGATTTTCAACAATTTGTCAGCCTCTGCAGGATCCTGATGATTTGACAGGAACAGATAAAAGGGGGTTTGAGGCATAAGTAATGGTGTTAAAAGGATACCAAAATGTAACAATTTATTAAACAGAAAAAAAATCAACGAGTCCTTTAGCTGCAACTCACAAAATATAGACGAGGAATTTACATGCCTGGAATTTTGTCAGAGCTTCATTCAAATAGGGCCATTGTTGAGTACCGTCTTCCTGCAGCTCACAAAATTCAGAAAAAATTAATATAAATATATAATGAAATTGTAGCATGTCAATAAAATATCAGATCAAGACAAATCCAATCAACTAGGTATCTATGTATACTTATCAGTTGTTTGTTTTTACAGATGAGAAAGGATGGCAGAGGGTCTTACCCGCCTATAAAAAAAATTCCCAGGCAAAGCTTTCAAATGAAGTAGACAAATTTCTGCTATTAAGTTTATTATGAACTATAATCTCATCATTTCATTTTTAATTTGCATGAACGCCATGAATCCTAGACTGTATGAGATGCTAATCAACAAATCTGAACACTAGAAGCTACTCATAACTCGAACAGAGAAGTTTTGGGTTGTCTCCTCTACCCCAATAATTTCTCAAAGTCTTAAATAGGCTGTTATGGACTAAGAAGAACATTTTATATCTTATAGATCATTTTCATATCAAAGTTCTTACTTATCTGTCATCAACCTCTCTCTTTAACAGTCAATCTAGAACTCTATAGATTAGAGAATCTACCCTTAGGGCAAACAAAATCAAATCTCCTAAACAATTAAAACTCCCACAAAATCCAAAAGAAAATCAATTGTTACCCCTTCATTCCAGATGAATATACTTATGTGCATAGCTTTCCAATTTTATTTATCCCTTTTGAAAGGGGAAGGAAAAAAATGCGTACCTTTAATTGCAGAGTGATATGCCTTTGCTTCTAGCTAAAGAAGAGTGTTCTCAGAAGATGGTGGTACTTCGACAGTTCGGCGACGGCAGAGTGCGGCAGCAACGAGCCTTAGCCTTCGCGAACCTTCCACATAGGCGAGCCTTCAACCGGAGCAGAACCTTTAACAATACTGAGAAATGGATGTAACGAGATAGGGAAAAAATTTAGATCGCAAATATACCTACACCACAGTACAGTACAGTTAACTGTATTAAAAATAAAATAAGTTCAGTATATTTAAACTGAACTGTTAAACAGTTAATTAGGTTTCAGTAAAAATAGTTTAAGTTTTGTTAAGTACAAAATAGTATAGATAAACTATAATTTACAGTTTTTAAATAAACTGTGCCCAGCCCTAGCTAAGACACAACATCGATGTGATGCACACAGAAAAAAATTTCTTTGACAATGTCTTCAACACAGTTATGAATGTTAAAGGTAAGACAAAAGATAATGAGAAAGCAAGAAAAGATTTACCTTTGTATTGTGCACGAAAAGACTTAGAGTTGAAGGCACAAGGTAACGGCCGATTATTTAAACCAAAAGCAAATTACACCATGTCAAAAGACGAGACAAGAATAGTGTGTGGATGGATCAAGGAGCTTAGAATGCCAGATGGATATGCTTCTAACTTGTCCAGATGTGCCAATGTTCAGAACGGTACTATTCAAGGGTTGAAGAGTCATGATTGTCATGTATTCATGGAGACTTTCATCCCTCTTGCGTTCAGTTGTTTGCCAATGCACGTGTTACATCCACTGATAGAAATCAGTAACTTCTTTAAAGATTTGTGTTGCACGACACTAAAGGATGATTCCCTTAAAAAGATGGATGAAAATATCCCGATTATTCTCTGCAAATTGGAAAGAATATTCCCTCCTGCATTCTTTGATTCAATGGAGCACATTTCAATTCATCTTGCATATGAAGCTTGGCTTGGGGGACCCGTGCAGTACAGGTGGATGTATCCCTTTGAAAGGTTTATGGGAGAATCCAAACGGTCAGTTAAAAATAAAGCTAGAGTGGAAGGCTCAATTTGTGCAGCTTACTTGCACAGAGAGACAACTTATTTTTGTTCACATTATTTCAAGAACTTCATGTTGTCTCCCACTCATGTCAGAAATGAAATGCAATGGCAAGTTGAACCACGTGAAGGTGCATTATCAGTTTTCCGACAATCAGGCCGTCACGCAGGGAAAGAATTCACTCATTGGTTAACTGATGCTGAATTCAACTCCGCTCATGTCCATGTCTTGATCAATTGCAGTGAAGTCAAGCCGTACCTTGAGTATGTCATCATCCATCTCTAATCTATCAAAAGGTTTAATTGTTATACACTAATTAATTTCATTTGTACCAGCTCATTTGTTGTGGCTGAGCAAGTCACAGAAGGAAATACTTCTGCTAGAATACACTCTGACTTTCCCCATTGGTTTAGAAATCAGGTCCGTAGTTTTGTCCTTCGTTTAGAGCAAGGTTAATTTGACTGTTGTTTTTATAATTTTGTTAGTACCTTTGTAGGTTTTTAATCAGGCATTAACTCCCACGGTTCAAGAGTTAAGACATCTCTCCAATTGGCCAATGAGATGTGTCAAAGAATGGCACACTTACTTCATCAATGGTTACAAATTCCATACACATGAATGGTCTAAAGGAAAGAAAACATCAAATTGTGGTGTGTATGTCAAGGGCCTAACATAGGGGTCTTATGATGATTTCTACGGCATCATTCATAAAATATATGAGTTAGAGTACAACAGCACTACTTCTCCAAACAGAGTGGTACTGTTTTATTGTGAATGGTTTGATCCTTCTAGAGCTGGTACTAGAGTCGATCCACGCTTTAATATTGTCGAACTGAACCAGAGATTAAGATATGGGCCTTTTGATCCTTTCATTCTACCATCTAATGTCAGACAGGTTTATTATGTGCCATATCCATCATTTCGCAATATTGACAAGCGTGGTTGGGCCGTAGCAATACAAACGAAGCCTAGAGGTCGCATAGACTCAAATGAAGTTGAGGAAGATGTAGCCTACCAACTTGACCAAATGTCACAATCACAAGAAATTATCGAAGTTGAACGTATAACCGCATTGGTCGACCCTGATGGTGATGGAGATGAATTAGAAGCAACAATACAAGGTGATGAAGAACAAGAGGAAGAAGAAGAAGAAGAAGAAGAAGAAGAAGATGAAGAAGAACAAGAAGAAGAAGATGATGGTGATGATGACGATGAAGAAGAAGAACAAGAAGAAGAAGACGATGCTGAAGATGAAGATGAAGATGAAGATGATGATGATGATGACGATGATTGAATGTTGAACATCTATTGTAGCAAATTGGACTATCATTTCATTAACATGATCTAAAATACCATCTTTAAGTTGTTTGCAATTACTTATACATTGACTTTGAAAACAATTCATCCTTCTTTATTTGTTTATATTTTTTTCGCTTTATTTGTAACCATTTGAGTGCAGTAATGACAGGACAAGGTTCAGAGCGTCCTGATAAAGGAAAAGGGGTAGCAAGGCCTACAAAGAGGCAACGGCAGGCACCAAAGTATGTACTTAGGGTGCCTGCTAGACTACCTACCCCTGCTCCCGGTAGTACATCATCTGTGGGGCCTTCTCCTACCCCTAGTATACAGACTCCTACACCTGCAGTAGACCCTACTCCTCCTCCTGCAGTACACCCTTCTACTACCACTGCAGTAGACCCTTCTCGTCCTCCTGCAGCACACCCTTCTACAACCCCTACAGCAGACCCTCTTCCTCCTCCTATTATTGCCACCCCCACTCCTCCCCCTATTGTTATTACCCCCACTCCTCTCCCTGACCCTACTTCTATACCGTCCTCATCTTCTGTGCCTCCTTCTGAGACTGTCACACCACTTGGTGATCCAGATTCAAGTGGTGATGCTGAAGATGTTGACCCGCCCCTCCATGATCGACCATGGATTGAGCCCTATGGTAAAGGGTAAGTTTATAATCTGTTGATATCATTTGATGTTTAAACCATATTGTAATTGAAATGAGTTTTGTTATGCAGGTTTATTCCATCTAGGGTTGCTTCCCAGGCCATCACACGTTCAATAAAGCAACAGTTTTTAAGTCCATGGCCTACTTGGGGAGCAATCCCTCTTGACGACAGAAAGGCATTCTGGGAGCGTTTTCAGGTGAACAATCCACTAAACTAATTGTCCCTCTTATTTTAGTATGTTCTGTAATCAATGTTTGTTCTCTTTAATGTTACAGATGAAGGTGCAGTGGAAACCTGAACATGAAACTCAGATACACAGAAATTTCCACATGAAAGCATCTCATCGGCTGTCAGAGATGTTTAGGGATGCCCGGAATGCAGCACAGCGCCCTAACTGGCTGGGTGAGCACATTTGGAACTCTTTACTGGCCCATTGGAATACAGTAGAGTTCCGCAATAAGTGTGCCAAAGCCCAGCGGAACAGAGCGTCTGAAAGGGGTGGCACCCTGCATACTGGTGGGTCGATCACCATTCATGAGCATGCCATTCGTATGGTATAATCTCATTACATAACTTTTTCTTTCATACACAAGTTTTGTATATTGTATTTCATATGTACGCTTGTAATTCTTAATTATGTTACAGGCACAGGCTCTAGGACGGGCGGTCCATGTTGATGAGGTCTTTGCACAGACTCATGTTCGGAAGGGAACTAATCAATTTGTTGATGAAAGATCTCGGAAGACTCATGTAAGCAAATAACACTATTACTAATTTTTTATTTCTGTTATACTATCGTTCTCTGACATTGCTTTTAATGTTTCAACAGGAAGACTTTTCTACGAGACTTTCACAGGTTAGATCTGAACATGAGTCAGCTCCTACACCGGATGATGCCAGTAATGCAGATGATGACATCCGTAGGACACAGTGCTGGATCGACATCGTTGGTGGGAAGAAAAAGGGACGAGTATATGGTGCGGGACAGCTTGCTGCAAACTATACAGCATCCAGAGGAGGTACTCTGAAGCACCAGCCTTCCTCTTCCACCACTACTCCTGACGAGGTTGTTCGCCTGAGGCAGGAACTCCATCAACGTGACCAGGAGATCACTGATCTCAGAACAGAGTTTACGAACTTCAAGGCCCTGATCATGAGAGTCTTGCCTGAAACCTTACAGGAAGTACAAAATATCCCTCTGACCCAGCCACGAGCCTCCTCATCACCTGCTGCCACTCAGCAGCCCACTTCAGTCCAACCCTCATCAGTCCAACCCACACCAGTCCAGCCATCAATAGAGGAGCAGGATGATGAAAATCATTCTGATGATAGTTATGTACATTATTAGGTTTCATTTTCTTATTACTTGTTAGACAAACATTTGGATATTATAACATTTTCAGTTGATATCATTTCAATGTTAGATGTACTTACAGACTTTGGATGTTACAACATCCTTGTGTTACATTGTTTTGAGTTTGAACTACCCCATACATTATTTATACATTAATGGATGTCTTGTGGATTATTTGATGTGAATTGGATATTGATCATTGATTGGATCTTTGAGATGCACATTATGCATGTTTGTATGTGTTTGAAAACTATTATGCAGGTCTGTTTGTAATTGAAATTTGTTATACAGGTCTGGGTTGCACAAGAAAAACCATTTTGCTGAAACCTGCCCTGCATTTTACCGAAGGCTTTTGCCCTTCGGTAAATGCCCTCGTATGGCCATTACCGAAGGCTTTCGCCCTTCGGTAAATACCATCGTATGTTCATTACCGAGGGCTCCTGCCCTTCGGAACTTACCGAGGGCTTTTGCCCTTCGGTAATTACCGAAGGCTTCTGCCCTTCGGTAATTAGCGAGGGCTTTTGCCCTTCGGTAATTACCGAAGGCTTCTAGCCCTCGGTAATTACCGAAGGGCAGAAGCCTTCGGTAATGGTTAGCGACAGGGGATTTACCGAAGGATTTTTGGCCGCTGATAGGCCTTCGATAAACACCCATTATCGACGGCTTTTGGCATTTTCCGAGGGCTTCTGGCCTTCGGTAATGCCCTACTTTTTTGTAGTGTGTTGAACCTCAGACCATTCAACCTTCTGGTAACACACTTGAAAACAGACAACATTATTTGCAAACATGGATGGATGAGTCAAAAAGAGATGTATACCTTGTGCCATACATTGACGGACGTCTACGGCAATGCAGAAACCGACGTCCAATGAGTTACAATAAACAAATTGTTTCAAGGCCTATAGACGTCGAGGGTGACCACAACCGATGTCTATATAGACGTCGGGTATAGCCCTTGGACGTCTATATAGACGTCGGGGGTATACCTCGGACGTCTATATAGACGTCTGGTATGACCACATCTGACGTCTATATAGACGTCCGAGTTATACCCCCGACGTTTGAGTAACGTCACCCATAAAGACGTCGGATACATATCGGACGTTAAAAAGCCAAAAGAACAGACATCTAAAGTCCTTTCTGCACTAGTGTATTGGTTTCAAGAGAAACAATTATTTCACACTCTTAGTGATAGTAATTGGTTTTCATGAGGAGTGAAGAAACAACAAGGGATAAATTTTTTTCAGGGTAGAGATAGAGATAGAGAGGATTTGTAGGATTGATAATCTAATCAGGTGGTTGACCAAACGGTTTTGGCTGGTTGATGAAACCTATAGAGAAAGACCATGTAGAGAGACACAAAGAGTGTTTAATCTGATACCATATTAGTATTTCTGAAGAGAGAAAAATAGAATATAGGAAAAATATTAAACACTTTATTAATCAACTCAATTTAAGATAATAATATACAAGAATATGTATACAACTTAAAACACGTAAACAAAATTGTATATAAAAACATATATTCCCTAATAGAAGAAGGGAAGATGGAAAGGAAAAGAGAAAATATAGAAAAAACGAAATATGTGTTTTGGAAATCTTGTCCTGAATATTCTTCCAGAAAATTTTCTGAACATGTGATCCAAAAGCCACTTTTTCAAAAGGTAAAATAATAATTTTAATCTGAAAATAAATGTGGGGTGCAGAAGTAAAAGCTTGCATCTCGCTGTGTGTACATTTTGAGCTTGTAGATCTTGCATGGCACCGTGTCACTAGTAAAAAATAGGGTTTTTACAGCGCACATTATGCCACGGTTCAACGAAAACCGCAGCATAATGGTGCGCGGTGGCAGTTTTGTAAATAAAACGAACCTATATGCCGCGGTTCTACGGGGAACCGCGGCATATACCCCAGTCAACAATTGCCTTTGACGCCACGTATGAATAAAAAATTAAATAACAGAGTATATGCCGCGGTTCTCTGCACAACCGCGGCATATACCCTGCCAATTTATTGCAGGTGCTGACTGGGTCAGAGAATTCGAAAAGTTACAGGGGGTATATGCCGCGGTTCTCTGGGGAACCGCGGCATATACCCCTGTAACGTCTCAACTTCTCTGCCAGTCAGAGAATTTCAGAAGTTACAGGGGGTATATGCCGCGGTTCCCCAGAGAACCGCGGCATATACCCCCTGTAACTTCTGAAATTCCCCAGAAGGCAGTTGGGGGGCAGTTGTGTTGAGCACGTTACAGGGGTATATGCCGCGGTTCTACGAGCAACCGCGGCATATTCTCCCATCTGAAATTAATTTAATATTAATTTGAAATATTTCGAGGTATATGCCGCGGTTGCCCGCTGAACCGCGGCATATAGTTTGAAAATAATTTCAAAAATGCCATTTAGGATAATTTTTTAAATTAGTATATGCCGCGGTTGGGAGTTAAACCGCGGCATATACCCCTCTTATACCGCGGTTAAGTATTGAACCGCGGTAGATTCCCCCGTTCAGAGTTAAAAATTAAAACTTGGAACAGTGTCGTCTTCCTCGCGTCTCTGTTTCGCGTTTTCGCTCCCTCCGTCTCTGTTCATCTCCGATTCATCATTTTTCACCGTTTAAACTTCATATTGTTCGGTCATTATTGATTTTTGAGAGAAAAAACAGTTTTAGCCGATCAAAATCGTTTGAAACGCGTCATTCCCTCTCCGCTGCGATTTCGTTTTTTTTGCACCAAGCGTTTTCGCCGTTCCTCTTCCAGGTATTTATGCCCTTTTGCATCTTTAACGTGGTTTCTTCATTAGTTTTTACATAATGCTATAATTTTGGTAATGTATGAAGTTTCTATAGTTTTGGTAATGTATGGTATAATTTTTGCTTTAATTTTGATAATGCATGAAATTGTTATAGTTTTGGTAATGTATGGTATGATTTTTGCTATAGTTTTGGTAATGTGTGTTGTAGTTCTTGTATGTAATTGGAAGTTTGATTTTTAGTAGCTTATCTTTTTATGTAATATTTAGGAATATGGATCGAAATTGGATTAATTTACCACGTATTAGTGCTGAGTACGAGAGAGGTGTAGAGGAATTTATACAATTTGCGCAACGTAATGAGGGGAGAACTGATGATGAAGTGAAGTTTAGATGTCCTTGTGTGAACTGTTTGAATGGGAGAAAGTTGAACGCAACTCAAATTAGAGAACATCTTATATGTGATGGTTTTCTAAGATGCTATACAACATGGATCTGGCACGGCGAAGAAATGGATTTTCCCACTGACTCTCAAAGTGTAAATGTTACTGATTCCACCATGGAAGAAGATCGACCGGATGAAGACAAATTGGAGGACATGATCCGCGATGTTGGAGCAGAAAATTTTGCCAAAGCTCATGTGTATGAGACGATGTCGACTGATGCGGAAACACCTTTGTATGTCGGTTCAACTAAGTTCACACGTTTATCAGCGGTGTTAAGGCTCATGAATTTGAAGGCGAGCAATGGATGGACTGATAAGAGTTTTACAGAACTGTTGACGTTGTTGAATGAAATGTTGCCAGATGGAAATACACTGCCCACTCGTAATTATGATGCGAAGAAAATTCTTTGTCCAATGGGTATGGAGTATAAAAGGATACATGCTTGTCCCAATGACTGCATTTTGTATAGGAAAGAGTTTGAATTTTTGACAAAGTGTCCAAAATGTGGCTTATCACGATACAAGTCAAAAAACAATAGTGAAGATAATGGTCAGATAGAAAAAAATGGATCTGCTTTGAAAGTAGTTTGGTACCTTCCAATAGTGCCCAGACTTAAGCGTTTGTTTGCGAATCCCAAAGATGCTAAAAATCTTAGATGGCATGCAGATGACAGAAAAATTGACGGGCTGCTTCGTCATCCAGCTGATTCAAAGCAATGGAAAAATATTGATCGACAATTCCCCGAATTTGGTAAAGAGTGTAGAAATCTTAGGCTTGGTTTAGCCACTGATGGAATGAACCCATTTGGTAATCTGAGTACCAATCACAGTTGTTGGCCAGTTATATTGATAATTTACAACTTATCTCCTGCATTGTGCATGAAGAGGAAGTACATGATGTTATCTATGATGATATCTGGTCCAAAGCAGCCTGGAAATGACATAGATGTTTATCTAAGCCCACTAGTTGAAGACTTGAAGGTTTTGTGGGTTGACGGGGTTGAAATATTTGATGCATTCGCTTTAGAGACTTTTATGATGCGTGCAATGTTATTTTGCACCATTAATGACTTTCCTGCTTATGGTAATTTGTCAGGATACAGTGTCAAGGGTCATAAAGCGTGTCCTATATGTGAAGAAAACACTGCAGCTCATCAATTGGTACATTACTCAACATTCAGGGAAAGACAAAAGATGGAGTGAATGCTCGTTTGGATTTGGTTGACATGAATATCCGAGAAGAGTTGGCACCGAAGGAGATTGGTAAACGTACTTATTTGCCCCCTGCATGTTACACAATGTCTAGACAAGAGAAGATAAGTTTTTGTGTATGTTTAAAGAGTATCAAAGTACCACAAGGATACTCTTCAAATATGAAGAGTTTAGTGTCAATGCAGGACTTAAAGCTTGTTGGCATGAAGTCTCACGATTGTCACGTCTTAATGCAACAGTTGTTACCGGTGGCTATTCGTGGAATTTTGCCCAAAAATGTTAGGCACACCATAAACAGGTTGTGTTCATTTTTCTCGTCAATATGTAGTAAAGCCATCCATCCTACAAAGTTAGATGAACTTCAAGGCGAGATTGTTATCATCTTGTGTCAACTAGAGATGTTTTTCCCTCCATCTTTTTTTGACATCATGGTACATTTACTTGTTCATTTGGTTAGAGAAATCAAGTTGTGCGGACCGGTATACTTAAGATGGATGTATCCTATTGAGCGTTATATGAAGATTTTGAAAGGGTACGTTAAAAATCCATATCATCCTGAAGGTTCGATGATTGAAAGGTATATTGCTGAAGAAAGTATCGAGTTTTGTTCAGATTACATGACATCAACGAATCCAATAGGAGTTCCTCGCACAGCATGGTTGAATAAATTTTCTACAAGTAAAAGCATCCGAGGTGTCAATGTGGTGACAAAAGATCGCGAAGAATTGTTGCAAGCGCATCTTTATATATTGAACAACACAGATGAGGTGATCCCTTTTTTGGAAGCACACAAAGCCATTGTTAAGAATAAAAATCCAAGACAATCAGAGAAATGGCAATTGATGGAGCATAACAAAACATTTATGTCTTGGTTCAAATCTGAAATTGACAAAGAGCCACATTCTTCTGAAACTTTATTGTGGCTTGCAAATGGTTTGAAGTTTGATGTCGTGTGTTGTACAGGTTATGAAGTCAATAATTGCACATTCTATACGAAGACTTTGGATGATAAAAGCACAGTACAAAATAGTGGAGTCAGTTTAGAAGCTGAGTCACTTCAATTTTCCACATCAAAAGATCAATCTCCTGTACTTGGATCAATGAGATATTATGGTATAATAGAAGAGATATGGGAGGTTGATTACACCAAGTTTTCCGTTCCATTGTTCAAGTGTAAGTGGTTTGACAATAAGAGTGGTGTGAAAATAGATGACTCGGGTATGACACTGGTTGATTTTCGCAAGGTGGGTTATCGAGACGAACCGTTTATCATGGTACATCAACCATCTCAAGTTTTTTATGTCAAAGATCCTTCGTCTGACCATTGGTATGTTGCTCTTCAAGGCAAAAAACAAATTGAAGTTAACGAAGACAATCTAATTAATATTGATATTGCTGACAACCATTCATTTCAAACTACAACAAAGTTGGATGACCAATCTGTAGTTGACGATGATGTACATGCAATTCGGTCAGATCATGATGAGGGAATATACATATGATGAATCCATATCTTTATGTATGAATTTTCAATTTGGATACTATTACATGTTTTGTTAATTTATATGATATTACATAAGTCTTGATAGAAAATTTAATGTTGTTATTTATTTTGACAGATATATGGCTGATCATCCACATTCTTCAGGGGATGAGGCTCCCCCACCCAGATCCACTAGAGGACCCACTAGGATGAAACAACTATTAATCAGGAAAAATAGTGGTGAAAGAACTCCGGTGAATGTGAATGTCACCACGGGTGTGGCAACTGGCCCCTATGCAGATGACTTCCGATCATACCTTGGAGTAGTGGCACGTGATAAGATTAGCATTCTCATTCCATCTTTTGATCATGTGTCCGAGGGTGATCGGAACATTATTTGGCAAGATATATTGGTAAGTTAGTTAATAGCATTTGAATTATAATTTGTTTATATTGATAATTTTGTACTAATACAACTTTATTATGTTTTTTTCAGATGACATTTGACATTCCAAATGTCCCAACACTTAGAAATAAGTGTTTGTCAACTGTTGCAGAAAATTTCAGAAACTTTAAAAGCAAGTTGACATCAAGGTACATCTTTGGACACCTTAAACATAAAACTCCATGTAATGCATATAAGTCCATTGATGAGGAGACTTGGCGGGTTTTTAAAGAGAGTCGGATGTCAGAGGAATGGCAGGTTAGTGTAGTTCATATTATTCAATTCCTCATTAACAAATATATATCATATGAACTCATTAATTAATGTGTATGTGACAGGCAATTAGAAGCAAAGCACAAGGAACAAGTGCTAAGAACAAAAACCCCCACCTATTATCTCGTGGTGGGTATAGGAAGCTTGAGGAGAAAATCCTCAAGCAAAAGGCAGATGCTATACCACCATCTCAGAGTGGTAGCCCTCCTCAGCCTCCTTCTCCACCGTCTAGACATGAGAAATGGAAGTTGGCCCGTATGCGACCATCGGGCACCTACTCTTCCGACACTGCACGAGAGATTTCTGAAAAAATTGTAAGTTATCACTGTTCCTAAAATAATAAATATTGTCATTATACATACTACATTAAACTATTTAAAGAATAATGGTGTTTTGTAATGTTACAGGACGCCTTGGTTGAGCAGAGCTCCCAAGGCCAATTCACTCCAGAGGGTCGCCAGGATATTCTTGCTGCTGCAATTGGACGACCTGAGCACCCTGGACGTGTACGTGCTGCAGGTCCTGGAGTAGGCATTACGGATTATTTTGGGAGCTCTTCTCGTCAGCCTTCATATTCGTACAGCGATACACAAAGGATGACAGAAGAGATCACAAAAAAGGTCCGACAAGACCTTATGCAGGAGATCAGGGCCGAGGTGAGGGCTGAATTCCAGATGCTCTACCAGGAGCAGTTTCAGAGCATGCGCCCGATGCAGTCTCCTATAGAGGAACATGTGGTCCCTCCCCCTCCCACAGGTAAACTTAATAAACATTTATGTGCAATTATTTCTATCTCTTGTATAATCTAACATTTACTCTGACAGGGAGAAGCGGCAAAGGAAGTTGTTCCGCATCAGCCATCCCAGAGGATGACATGGACGATGGTAGTCCATGTCTGCTATACATTTTAGAAGAAGATGAGATGGTGCTGGTAGCTCGTGGAACAGAGTTTAGGTCAGCGACTGTATGTCATGGTATGCAACTATTAGAGGATGAGGTGAAGGTCTCAGTGGATGAAATGATCATGCCAGATGCCTCGGTTCCACTGTCCACGGAAGAGATTTTCACTGTGGAACAAGCATATAAGTCGTTTATCACTTGGCCTAAATTTTTGGTTAAACCAGTTTCTGACCCCTCGGTATGAAATTCTTCTTTACACTTCTCAATTTTAAAGGTTTTTGATGTCAAAACTTATCTTATCTTTTCATGTAACAACAGACGCAGGAACAACAGAAGATTCCTCTATCTGAGGATGACCCTCTTTCTTCATTGCATCTACTTGCTGACATCCTTGATGATAAGCCTTTGGAGGTTCAGTATGATGCTAATGTATTTGGGCATGGCTCTGAGGTCCCAATATACCTTAATAGCCAAGATGTCCGTGAGCTTGCGTCGGGAACACAAGAGTTGAATATTTCAATTATTCAACTATGGACGATGTAAGTCTATGACCAATTATTTATATATAAAATTGATTTATATATCAAGTATCCTTATATCAAAGTTAATTTTTGATTTCAGGTATATGTTTGGGGTCGCTAATAAGTTGGGGCGTTCTGATGATTATGGATTCATTGATCCCCAAGAAATTCATGAATCAAATGATTTTGACCATATCAACATGAGTCTGATAAGAAGTTTTGGAAGGGGCAAGAAAATATACTTTTTGCCTTATATATCCGGGTAAGTGAACTTTGTTAACATAATAATGTTCCATATGTGATTTTAATATTTAATAGTTACGTTATTATGAATTTCAGGCGCCATTGGCAACTTCTTGTTATGTCTGTGCAAGACAACTATGCTTTGTGGTTCTGCTCATTGCACAGGCCTCCTCCCACACAACTCAGACAAGCAATTGATTGGTAAGAACCTCAATGTTTGGACTTTCTTTGTTATATAACTGAATGCTAAAACATTTTTTTATATACAGTTCTATTCCAGCAAGTATGATGATGGACGGGAGATCAATTGCTAAGAGTAGAAAGATTGCTTGGATTTCTCTCAAGGTTTGACATATGCTAAAGTCTGACTTTGTTATAATTGTTTTATAACAAATGTTATTCACTAACTATTATCAACTGTGATGATATATTGTAGTGTAACAGACAAAATGGGTCATATGAGTGTGGATACTATGTAATGTATTGGATGACCCATATTGTTCGTTCTCACATCACAAGAAGCTGGGAAACGGTAATATTTAACTTTAACAAATTTTGATTTTTTAACAAATGTTGAATTCATATACACTAATTAAAATGAATTGTCTTTTGCAGAGATTCAAGACTACTACACCAGTTCCTGAGAAGTCACTACTATTCATTAGGAACGCTGCTGCGAAGTATATAGTTAGATTATACAATAGCTCTTAGATTTAGATTTAAACAATGCATTTGATTAGATAGAATTTTCTTAGACTCTCTACTTTATTTGATGTTGAAATACATTTGAACATGGGTTATTTATGTTGAAATTGAATTTCTGTAAATGTTTTTATATGCAGGTCTGTTTTTGTGGTAATGGATATCACAAAAACAGACCTGCAATTTTAAAAAACTGCAGGGGAATATGCCGCGGTTCTAACCACAACCGCGGCATATAGTGCTTCGTTTTTTTTTACAAACGAGACATATGGCCGCGGTTTTGACACTAACCGCGGCATATTCATCGGCCTATATGCCGCGGTTCAACCGCGGCATATAGTGCATTTTTTAATTTTTTTTTTAAATTTTTTTAGGGTTTAGGCAGCGGTTCCCTAGACAACCGCGGCATATTCCGCAGCCTATATACCGCGGTTCGAACCGCGGTATAAAGTGTCTGACTTACTACCGCGGCTGAATATGCCGCGGTTCAAGAACCGCGACGTATAGTGAAAATGAACCGCGGTAAAAGCCCTTCGCTGCACTAGTGTGTGTAGGCATGGATATTCTACATACACCCCTTTTCTCCTTCATACACAATTGATTGACACGTATCCCTTTTTCATTTATCCACGCGTGAAGCTCCCCTTTCAATTCATACTCAATTGTTAAGAGATTGTTACTTATTATTTAGAGCTATGATGGTATGTTTCACAAATATGTTATAGTTGTAATTTGAACATTTTTTCACACTTATACTTGTTTCACCAATTTTTTTTTTATTCAAGAACGCTATTTCTCTATTCAAGAACTTCAAGAAATAATTTTCAGAATATGTTTATTGTTAAGAAGTGCAGGTGGACTTTAAACTTAACTTAAACTCACAAAATCGATTTGTAAGATGAGGTTTGCACCCACTTATATATAATAAATTGGCCTTATTTTTAGTCAATGTGAGACTTCCAACACACTCCCTCACGCTGAGGTATATACGTTTCGAACGTGAGACTATATATTAATAGATTATCCGATAGTGACCTGGGTGGAACAACATGTCCAACAAACAATAAATATCGCTAGGATAGACTCTAACTTGACTATGATACCATTTTAAAAAATGAACTTTGAGTCTGACTTAAGCCCACAAAATCGGCTTATAAGATAAGATTTGCACCCACTTATATATTATAAATTGATCGTATATCCCGTAGATGTGAGACTTCTAACATTAATTATATATAAAATATGTTTAAAGAATAAATTTTCTGCCCTCTTAATTAGTTTGTTTACAAAACTGGATATTTTCTTTTTCTAGATTAGAGACTATGTGTCAGACAATCTAGCATCCAATAAAAAAATTAAAAGATTTATTCAATCTTTTTAAATCCTATTTATACACTCATGAATTCGTATTCAAACATCTATATTCGGTTGCACCATCAATTTATCAGTTAATAGTCAAACCTATTTGTTCGACCGAGTCCATTAGGATTTAAATTAAAAACACCAACACTTCAATTTACTTCTTGAAAGCAATCGATTCCTATAATATATATTAAATTATCATTGTGCTGATTTCACTTAATAAATTTGACTTGACAATTTCAAGAAAACTGTCTTGGAATTTGTTAACAGTTCACTATTTCTCCCAATAGGTTCACTATTTTTGCTACTAACACTAATCTTTTAGCACACGTAGAGTGAATGGTTATTTTATGTAATTAAAGTTTTTGATAAATCTATATATATTTCTAAATATATAACTTGCATTATAATTAAGGCTTATAATAAATTAATACTTTTAATATATAAATTATATTTTTCATGTATAATAAAAAATTTATACAGTGATAAAAGGATAGGTTTAACTATTAATATTTTTTCTTCAAATATACAAATTCATATTAGAAATAAAGATATTAAAAATAATAATTTAACTCCTAAAAAATGTTCTCTTTCAAGGAAAAACAGTAAAAAGATATCACTGAAGAAAAAATACTAAAAATAGTTTCCTTCGAGATGATTATTTTATTTTAACTTATTTAAAAATACAAATATATTTTAGTTTTAAATTTTTAATTTAACTTATTTTTAATTTTGACAGATTATTCATGAATTGACTGTCAAATATAATGACATTAATTAAAAATAGGTTGTCCAAAACTTGAAATAAGGTCTTTGAAATGTCCTCAAAGTCCAATTAAAAAATGATAAAGTCAAAGAATAAATATATTTTCCTGAACATAATTAAAACATGTGATACGACTGGAAAATTCTTACGCTTATTGGTTGGCGACGTAGCTAAATCGTTATTGAAAAAACTGGCCAAATCTAGTCTACAAATACTGACACACACACATGTAACTTGAATTATTTTATTTTTATATTGTAACGATTTACAGAACATAAAAATAATAATTAAAAAATAAAATTCAATTTTATAACATTCTGCATATAGATGGAATGTTTTTACAATATTTTATTCTTACAAATTAGAAGCTAATTGAGAGAGTTTGAAAAAGAAAATTCTAATTATGCAATATTTTGTATCTCAAATTAAGAATAAATTTAAAATTTACCTAAAGTAGTATTTTCATGTGAACAATCAAGTTAGTATATGGATATGATACATTCACTAGTAAAAAATGTGGCTTTTAATTCGTTATATAGGCTTCGGTTATGTGAAAACCGAAGCGTATAAAGTTATATACATCAGTTAATCTAAGAGCTGAGGTAGAATAATGATATGGCACCGGTTAATTCAAGAAACGAGACATATATCACTACCCAGTTCAGAAAAAAGGCCCTATTGCCTCGGGTGACTAGGCAACCGATGCCTATACCTCTCCACTTTATTCAGACTTAACCTAATCCGTGCTTCTCCTTCCTTTACTCTCCTATTTTTCCTCTGCACGTGCTTCTCCTTTCTCCTTCCTCCTGCTCTCCGCGTGTCAGTGCTCGGCCCATTGGTGCCCCGCCTCCCCGCTGCTGCCTGTGGTGCTTCCTCCGCTGTTGCTACCTCCGTCGTTGCTGCTTCCGCACTGCTACCTCCGCCGAAAATAGAAAAGGGCCAAGCCGCTCCAGATCCAGATCCCCCGTTGCTGCTTCCGCACTACTACCTCCGCCAGAAATAGAAAAGGGCCAAGCCGCTCCAGATGCAGATTCGTTGCTCCAGATGCATATCCGCCGCTCTAGATGCAGATCTTCAGATTGGTGAGATCCACCGCTCCAGGTCTCTGGTTTTAGTTGTTTCTACTTCTAAGTTTCTTCTCATTAGTTTTAGTTGTTTCTTGTCAAACTCTGTTCAATCAATGGTTTAACATTATTGTAATATTGTGTCTTGTTTCTTGTTCTATTCCTGTATGGTTTTCTTTTGATTGTTTTAGATTGTTCAATCAATGGTTTAACATTGTTGTAATATTGTGTGTTGTTTCTTGTTTGATTCCTGTATGGTTTTCTTTTGATTGTTTTAGATTCTTTAGCTGGGAAATTCTGTTTGGCACGATGAATTGAGTTCTAAATCTAAACAAATAAAAAAAAACCCACTACTGCCTCGGTTCTTAGATAACCGAGGCATATTTTTATCTCGTTTTATTTCGGTCTGTAACCAAGTCATAAAGTTTGGCTTTTTTACCTCGCTTACATATGCCTCGGTTGTAAAACCGATGCCTATAACCAAATTTAACCGGTGCCTTTTCTCATTATCCTACTAGTGATTTCTAAATTATTTAATAATCTCTTAAAAAACCTCTGACTTGTATAATATTTTTTTATCAAAACAAATATATGGCAATTCTATAATATATTTTATCAAACTTTTCCTTTAAAAAAACTATTAACTTCTATATTTAATAGTTTATTTTTCTGATATGATATTTAATTTTATTTTAAAGATAGAGCTTGCTAATATTTAGATTATTCCCAACAATTTTCATCTATCTCAAGAGTGAAAACTTTCTTTGATATTTAAACTTACACTAGCATTATTCTTAATACATTTTATTATTAAAATATAATCAAAAGAGAAAAATATGTGCATATCCCATATCTTGGAGAAGTAGTTTGAGTCACCACTCTCCACATATATAAGCTTAGTTTTTACCGTGGATCCAGTTAAAATTTTATGCTTCTTGCTTTTCCATAAGATTTCCTCCTAAAATTGTAAAGTATCCAAAGCTTGATTTTTTATATCATCAAAAGTACATGCCCCAGTTGCATTAATATATATATTTTTATCAAAACTCTTTTTTTAAGAGCAACTTTCATGTATTTTAAAATTTATAATAAAATATGAAAAAAAAATAACAACAATAATAATAATGATCGATTCGAATCGAAGGTCGATACAGACCACTTGGATGAATGAGAGAAATAGGTCGATTTAGGTCAAAGATCCAAGATAGGTCGATCCTAGTAGAACATTAAGACGCGTTTGTCTAGTTCGGAGGTCAAAACACTCAACTCAAATAGAAGATAAAGACGAATGATTTGGTATATATGCAAAAGGGTTGACCTAGACTAAAAGTCAAGATGACTTGGCTTACGTTGGCTTTCGGCATAGGTCGAAGGTCGAGATGTGTCAATTTGAGTCATAGATTGATATGAGTCGACCAAAGACAAGTCAAAACATGTTGAGATAGGTTGATGGTCATCAAGGATTAGCCTAGGCCAAAGGTCGACATGGGCTAGTTTAAGTCAAAGTTCAAAATAGGTTAACCCGAGCTTAAAGTCGAGAATATTGAGAGGGACTAATGAGTCAAAGGTCAAGATAAGATGACCCCAATCGAAGGTTAAGGCATACCAGTCCCAAATAAGGTTATGACAAACTTGCATTGAGGATAAAGTTGAGTCAACTAAAGTCTGGTCCAACCTTGTCTATCTTAATCTTAAACCAAGTCATATAGCTTGACTCGTGATTTAACCTTGACCCATTGAACTTTTAAAACAATTTTAGTCCTTAAACTTTTCATTATGGAGACCTTTTGGGTGTGTAGATTTTCTTTTTTATCCTAATTCATCAATATCGAGATCAAACCAATGTTACCATTTATGACTTGGAAATTTAACCCAAATCCCACCTGTTAAAACTCATTTATTACACCATAAACCCTGCTCAGGTGCATTAAAAACGCACTCCCAAACTCTACATACTAACGCCAGGTGTCAAGAATGGAAGGTTCGAAAATCAGTAGTGGAAGACAAGTGTCCGTATGAGAGAGTGCGTTCGTTTTACCTTGGGAAGAAAAATTATTTCTGAAACTTTCTTTCCACTCTCTCTGCATGCACCCTTCTTCCTCCTGAAGACTGATTTTCATTTTCTCCTCCTTCTCTCTAGAAAGTTTTCCTCTTCTCTCTACTGTAACTCACTACTTTCTTCTCCGATCGCCATTCAGAAACCGTAGAAGAGTTCCCTGCGTCATGAGCTCCATTCTGAACCGAACAGCTTTAGAATGTAAAACTAGTAAGTCGCTCGTCCCTAGCTGTTGTTCGTATGAACATGCAAACCAAGCCTGGTTGCATGTATTCACTTTGTCTGAATCAATCTTGGTTCTGTCACTTGTTTTAGTTTGAAAGAGTTGAGTGATCTTGAGGGTAGAAGTTGTAGTTGGGCGAACCAAGAACAATACGTTAGGACGTTTTCACTCACGAATCCAGGTAAGGGAAGCTTATTTAATTTAATTGATATTCGTATGTTGTTTTCTGTATGAGCGTTCGTTATTGACTGAATGTATGTGGTACATGCTGGTTGTTATGTATGATGATGGTTGATATGTATGAATGTGAATATGGATAATTACTGTGGAGCATGAATTGTTAATATGAATCCTATAAAGTATGTGAATTGATAATTGATATGAAATTATAATATATGAACTATATGATAAATGTTGAGTTAGAAACAGATGAAAAATTGAAGATGAAATTCTCTCTAAGAAAATGTACGTACGTCATCGAACGGTCCTTTACTGTTCGGTTTCTCTAGTAAACTGTTAAAATTGAAATTCTTTCATTTGGAAAGAATTCTAGTTGAGGACGAACGCCCTCTTGTATTAGTGCTACGTTTGAGCGTTCGGCCGAACGTAGATGCCCCGAGTGTTATGTGAGGAGTTGAGAAGCTTATAACTATACCTTTGGACACTTAGTCATTTCTAAATTCTATCTTCACCATCTCGTATTACCTTTATTTCTAATTCTATTATGAGTACACATCTGCGATGGGTCTCGACCCAAAGCGTTCGTTATGAGTGGCGCTCGGTATTATACTGAACGCTCGTCCTAGTATTAAATTACAAAACGGGTGGAAATAGCGTTTGTCCAAATTTCAGTAACTCCGTGTACCGTGTTCGGTCATTGACTCGCAGTCGGTTTCTATAATTGAATTGTTCTAGGTATGGTCATTTAATCGTCTTGAGGTGTCTCTATCCATTTGAATTCGGCCTAGAGCCTTTGTACCTAAATTATTATTGAGTATTGATCGGATCTTCTTAGAGTCAGTTCATTCAACTGATTCAAGTGGTAAATGACGTTCGTTAAATATTAAATGTCGGTTTTATTCTTTTCTGAAACGAGGATCTCTCGGTCTCGTTTTTAACGTTCGTCCTCATTATGAAGAGGGTTGAACGCTCGTTATTTTATGAAATTGAAATGGAAGACGAAAATGAGATTAAAGTGAAGAATTATAAGGAATGAACAGTATATGAGATGAAATAATGCTTGTGGATTTTGAACGAGCGTTCCAGGGAGGAACGACTCATGTATGGATGAATATGGAATTTTGTAAAGTATGATCGTGGGCATGCTAATGTTGGCAGTTCATCTTGATGTTCCGTGAGTACCCATCCTCAAGTAGAGGTGAGTAGGTCATGTGTGGGAACGGCAGGAGGTCCTAGTCCTTAGGGGTACTTTGGATAGGGCTAACGTCGGGTGGCAGCTGATGAGATTATTCCAGTTACTACATCACCCGGGTGCAAGAACGCCTGTAGCTACACAGATTCATACAGTCCGGACGGTCCGTCTAGAGATATTTTTGTATGGTTATACATGTTGAACTATAGTCTTGTGTTGTTTGGAATGTTACTTTAAATGTTGATGTATGAATTAAATTACATAAGCTTACCCTGTGTTCTCTCCTTGTGTTGTTTCGTCCTTGTACGTCCGTCTTGTCAATTGCAATGATCATCCGTGTGGATGTGAGCAGAAGGAGATGCCTTGTTGGAAGATATAATTGAAGAGGAGAATTTGGTAGATGTGGAAGTCAAGGCCGAGCCTTAGAGCGTCCGGTTATTCATAGATGATAGCTAGTTAATTTTGATTTTGAACGTTCGGTTATTTGGTTTTGTAAAACCGTTCGTCCCAAACTCTTGTTACTTCTGTATTAATGTATTTAACTCTGTAATTAATGTCGTTCAGCTTTTGGAACGTTGATTTTAGTGTAGGACTGCACTGTTTGATTTTGCAATGTAATTAATTCTAATTTATGGTTATTACTGTGTTTTGGGATGTTACATTAGTGGTATCAGAGCAGTTTTGTTCTCTTAAGGACACTGTAGGTTATGAGTGCACTATGTTTTGGCTGTGTGCTTAATATGTGTTTGATGAGTTATTTTAAACTCTTTGAACATAACTAACGTTCGTTTTCTCTGCTTCTCAGAGAACTAATGGCACCAAGACTTCCTCCTCCACCTCAACCCATCGACCGTGATACACCCGACAACACCAGGTTGTTGGAGACGGTAATCGATAGGTTGCAACAACAGAACGCTACCCTGATGGAACAGAACGCGGCTGCCTTGCAGAGTTTGGAGGCCGCTCGCGCAAATTCTGGAGCTACACAGAGGCAATTGATGGAGATCATTGCCGCTACCAGGAACACACCGGGAGCGTCCTCTTCCAACGTTACCCAACAGGCTGAGTGGAGCTTGGAGAGTTTCCTTTAGCATCACCCCGCAAAATTCAGTGGGAAATGCCTTCCTGACGAGGCGGATCAGTGGCTGAGAGATATGGAACGGATCTACAATGCCAAGAGTTGCCCTGATGATAATAAACTTGCATTTACGGAGTATCTGCTGACCGGTGAAGCAAGCCACTGGTGGACGAGCATGAGAGCTATCTTGGCGGACACTCACAGTCCCATCACATGGGAAGTATTCAGAAGCAAATTTTATGAAGAATACTTTCCAGACAGCGTTCGTTTTGCTAAGGAAGTGGAGTTTCTACAACTGGTACAAGGTGGAATGTCTGTTTCCGAATACACGAACAAGTTCAAGCACTAGGTTCGTTTCAACACTATGGCTACCAGTGAGGAGTGGCAGTGTACAAAGTTTGAAAATGGGCTAAGGAGTGATCTGAAGGTGTTAATCTCCAGCCTGTGTATTCAGTCATTTCCTGCAATGGTTGATAGAGCCAAAGTATTGGAGAAGAATATGGCAGAAGCAGAACGACATAAGAAGCAACAACAGGTGGTTAGGGGACCGATCGTATCTAGAAACAATACTAATCTGAGAAGGACCCCCTACACTCGTCCAAATCAACCATCAAATTCCAGTGGGTCTCAAGCGGTGGTCACTGTTGGACAGTTTGGGCAACCAGGAAACGTGACCTGTTTCCAGTGTGGAGGACCGCATTACCGCTCGTCATGTCCTCAACTGATGGGAGGAAAATTCTGCGCTCGTTGTAGAAGAAGTGGACATCTGGAAAATGAGTGCAACACGGGAGGACGAGTCGTGATGAGACCACCGAACGCTAGAAGGAATCAGCCAAGAGGTGGTCGGGCTCAAGCAGTTAGGCGTGTATATGCTATAACGGGCGCTGAGGCAGCAAGCTCAGGTACACTCATCGCCAGCACCTGCTTAGTATATGGTAGATCTTGTTGTGTATTGTATGATTTGGGAGCAACACATTCCTTCATCTCGAAGGCATGCGTTGGCAAATTAGGTTTAGAAGTGAGAGAGATGCAATTCGACCTGGTGGTGTCAACCCCAGCGGCTGGCGAGGTTAGGACGTCCACTATGTGCGTCAGATGTCCTATAGAAGTGGAGGGGAGTAAGTTTAAAGTCAATCTCATCTGCTTACCTCTTCAAGGTTTGGAGGTGATTTTAGGAATGGATTGGTTGGCTACCAATCGCATTCTCATAGATTGTGGTAAGAAGGAATTAGTATTTCCTGATGAAGAAGAAGAAGAGTTATCAGTAATGCTCGGTCAACTAAAAGAAGACATTATGGAGGGCGCCAGTTGTTTCCTGATTATGACGCACGAAGATCAGGAGTTCGAAAGTTTAAGGCAAGAACGATCGTCTAGTAGTAACAGTAACGGACGATCGGTTGTGGATGAGTTCCCGGACGTCTTTCCGGATGAAATACCTGGACTTCCTCCTCATCAGCGAGATAGAGTTCACCATTGATTTAGTAACGACCGCAACACCCATCTCTGTTCAACCATATCGAATGGCACCTGCAGAGTTAGCTGAACTCAAGAACCAGATTGAAGAGTTGATGGACAAGTAGTTTATCAGGCCGAGCGTCTCACCTTGGGGAGCGCCTGTTCTCTTGGTGAAGAAGAAAGATGGCAGCTCTCGACTTTGCATTGACTACAAACAATTAAACAAGCTGACCATCAAGAATAAGTACCCATTGCCAAGGATAGATGATTTGTTGGATCAACTACATGGGGCCACAGTATTCTCGAAGATTGACTTGCGATCTGGATATCATCAAATCAGAGTTAAGGAGGAAGACATCCAGAAGACTGCTTTCAGATCTCGTTACGGACACTACGAGTATGTAGTGATGTCGTTCGGTGTGACGAACGCACCAGCAATCTTCATGGATTATATGAACCGCATTTTCAGGCCATACTTGGACAAGTTTGTGGTCGTCTTCATAGATGATATCCTCATCTACTCCAAGACCCAGGAAGAGCATGAGGAACACTTGAGGATAGTACTTGGAGTATTGAGGGAGAAGGAGTTGTACGCCAAGTTGTCCAAGTGTGAATTTTGGATGAAGGAAGTGCAATTTTTGGGGCATGTAGTGTCGGCTGAAGGTATCTCTGTAGACCCAGCTAAGGTACGAGCGGTACTGGAATGGGAGAGTCCACGTTCGGTCACGGAGATCAGAAGCTTTGTAGGACTCGCGGGTTACTATCGGCGTTTTATTGAAGGATTTGCTAAGATAGTAGCTCCGTTAACTCAGTTGACCAGGAAAGATCAATCGTTCGCCTGGACCGATCGGTGTGAAGAAAGCTTTCAAGAGCTGAAGCACAAGTTGACGAGCGCTCTAGTTCTAACTATTCCGGACACAGCCAAACCGTTCGAGGTATACTGCGACGCTTCTCACCAAGGTTTGGGTTGTGTGCTGATGCAAGAGAAGAGAGCGGTAGCGTACGCTTCTCGCCAACTGAAGATTCACGAGAGAAATTATCCAACGCATGACCTGGAGTTGGCAGCGGTCGTTTTTGCACTAAAGATTTGGAGGCATTACTTGTAGGGATCTACTTTCCAAGTCTTTAGTGATCACAAGAGCCTCAAGTATCTATTTGATCAAAAGGAGTTGAACATGAGGCAGAGGCGTTGGCTGGAGTTCTTAAAAGATTATGACTTTGAACTGCTGTATCATCCGGGAAAGGCTAATGTAGTGGCGGACGCATTAAGCAGAAAAGCAGTTCATGTCTCGGTTATGATGGTGAAAGAACTCAGTCTGGTTGAGTGCTTTAGAGATCTAAGGTTGCAGTTCGAATTGGAACCGAACAACATCAAATGTTGTTAGCTTAGAATATCCAGTGATATCTTTGACCGGATCAAAATGAAACAAAGGGAAGACGAAGACCTGGTGAAGATTTTGAATACGCTCGGTTCAGATCAAGCTAAGGAATTCAATACTGGAACGGACGGCATATTACGCTATAGGGGTAGGACGTGCGTTCCAAACGATGGAGATCTGAAGAGGATTATCTTGGAGGAAGGGCATCACAGTCGTCTTAGCATACACCCTGGTATGACTAAGATGTATCAAGACCTCCGGAAATCCTTCTGGTGGCCTGGAATGAAGAATGATGTCGCTCGTTTTGTGGCGTCATGTCTAACATGTCAACGTGCGAAGGCGGAGCACCAGAGACCAGGCGGTTTATTGCAGCAATTGGAAATTCCTGAATGGAAGTGGGACAACGTCTCCATGGATTTCGTGACCCACCTACCACGCACGGTCAGAAATCATGATTCAATTTGGGTAATCGTGGATCGACTAACGAAGAGCGCTCACTTCCTGGCAGTCAACTTGAAGATGTCGATGACCAACCTAGCCAAGCTCTACATTAAGGAGATCGTTCGTCTACATGGAGTACCTTCGAGTATCATTTCTGACGGAGACACGAGATTCACATCTCGGTTTTGGCAATCTTTGCAAGGCGAATTGGGAAGCAAACTTCAGATGAGTTCAGCTTATCACCCTCAAACGGACGGCCAATCTGAGAGGACCATCCAGACGCTCGAAGACTTATTGAGGACGTGCGTCCTAGATCACTTAGGCGCTTGGGATGAAGTCTTACCGCTAGTAGAATTCACCTACAACAACAGCTTTCAGTCTAGCATCGGAATAGCGTCGTTTGAAGCTCTCTATGGGAGAAAGTGCCGAACGCCACTTTGTTGGTTCCAAGAAGGAGAGAAGGTGTTAACTGGACCCGAACTTATCCAGCAAACGACCGAGAAGATGAAGCTAATTCAAGAGAGGTTGAAGACGTCACTAAGCAGGCAAAAGTCCTATGCGGATAAGAGAAGGAGACCTTTGGAGTTCGCTGCAGGAGATCATTTTTTCCTTAGACTCAACCCGATCACTGGAGTAGGCAGAGCCGTTCGTCCAAAGAAGCTATCCCCCAAGTTTGTCGGGCCTTATCAAGTTTTGAGAAAGATCGGGCCAGTGGCGTACGAGTTGGCCTTACCACCTCAACTGTCAAACCTTCACCCAATCTTCCACGTTTCCCAACTTCGGAGGTACACAGCCAACCCCTCTCAGATATTGGAGTTGGAAGACGTTCAACTTCGTCAAGACCGAACGCTGGAGTTACAACCAGTTCCTGTGGAAGACAATCGCACCAAGTTATACAAGGGAAAAGACGTTCGGTTAGTGAAGATGGTGTGGGACGAAAAGACTGGCGACTCTACATGGGAAGTGGAGGATGCTATGAGGGACTTGTATCCTCACCTATTTCCGGGTAAGATTTAATTTTCGAAGACGAAAATTTTTGTAGTTAGGGGGAATGTCAGACCTTTAACCCAAACCCCACCTGTTAAATCTCATTTATTACACCCTAAACCCTGCTCAGGTGCATTAAAAATGCACTCCCAAACTCTGCACACTGACGCCAGGTGTCAAGAATGGAAGGTTCGAAAATCAGTAGTGGAAGACAAGTGTCCGTATGAGAGGGTGCGTTCGTTTTACCTTGGGAAGAAAAATGATTTCTGAAACTTTCTTTCCACTCTCTCTGCATGCACCCTTCTTCCTCCTGAAGACTGATTTTCATTTTCTCCTCCTTCTCTCTAGAAAGTTTTCCTCTTCTCTCTACTGTAACTCACTACTTTCTTCTCCGATCGCCATTCAGAAACCGTAGAAGAGTTCCCTGCGTCATGAGCTCCATTCTGAACCGAACAGCTTTAGAATCTAAAACTGGTAAGTCGCTCGTCCCTAGCTGTTGTTCGTATGAACATGCAAACCAAGCCTGGTTGCATGTATTCACTTTGTCTGAATCAATCTTGGTTCTGTCACTTGTTTTAGTTTGAAAGAGTTGAGTGATCTTGAGGGTAGAAGTTGTAGTTGGGCAAACCAAGAGCAATACGTTAGGACGTTTTCACTCACGAATCCAGGTAAGGGAAGCTTATTTAATTTAATTGATATTCGTATGTTGTTTTCTGTATGAGCGTTCGTTATTGACTGAATGTATGTGGTACATGCTGGTTGTTATGTATGATGATGGTTGATATGTATGAATGTGAATATGGATAATTACTATGGAGCATGAATTGTTAATATGAATCATATAAAGTATGTGAATTGATAATTGATATGAAATTATAAGATATGAACTATATGATAAATGTTGAGTTAGAAACAGATGAAAAATTGAAGATGAAATTCTCTCTAAGAAAATGTACGGAATTCTTTCATTTGGAAAGAATTCTAGTTGAGGACGAACACCCTCTTGTATTAGTGCTACGTTTGAGTGTTCGGCCGAACGTAGATGCCCCGAGTGTTATGTGAGGAGTTGAGAAGCTTATAACTATACCTTTGGACACTTAGTCATTTCTAAATTCTATCTTCACCATCTCGTATTACCTTTATTTCTAATTCTATTATGAGTACACATCTGCGATGGGTCTCGACCCAAAGCGTTCGTTATGAGTGGCGCTCGGTATTATACTGAACGCTCGTCCTAGTATTAAATTACAAAACGGGTGGAAATAGCGTTTGTCCAAATTTCAGTAACTCCGTGTACCGTGTTCGGTCATTGACTCGCAGTCGGTTTCTATAATTGAATTGTTCTAGGTATGGTCATTTAATCGTCTTGAGGTGTCTCTATCCATTTGAATTCGGCCTAGAGCCTTTGTACCTAAATTATTATTGAGTATTGATCGGATCTTCTTAGAGTCAGTTCATTCAACTGATTCAAGTGGTAAATGACGTTCGTTAAATATTAAATGTCGGTTTTATTCTTTTCTGAAACGAGGATCTCTCGGTCTCGTTTTTAACGTTCGTCCTCATTATGAAGAGGGTTGAACGCTCGTTATTTTATGAAATTGAAATGGAAGACGAAAATGAGATTAAAGTGAAGAATTATAAGGAATGAACAGTATATGAGATGAAATAATGCTTGTGGATTTTGAACGAGCGTTCCAGGGAGGAACGACTCATGTATGGATGAATATGGAATTTTGTAAAGTATGATCGTGGGCATGCTAATGCTGGCATTTCATCCTGATGTTCCGTGAGTACCCATCCTCAAGTAGAGGTGAGTAGGTCATGTGTGGGAACGGCAGGAGGTCCTAGTCCTTAGGGGTACTTTGGATAGGGCTAACCTCGGGTGGCAGCTGATGAGATTATTCCAGTTACTACATCACCCGGGTGCAAGAACGCCTGTAGCTACACAGATTCATACAGTCCGGACGGTCCGTCTAGAGATATTTTTGTATGGTTATACATGTTGAACTATAGTCTTGTGTTGTTTGGAATGTTACTTTAAATCTTGATGTATGAATTAAATTACATAAGCTTACCCTGTGTTCTCTCCTTGTGTTGTTTCGTCCTTGTACGTCCGTCTTGTCAATTGCAATGATCATCCGTGTGGATGTGAGCAGAAGGAGATGCCCTGTTGGAAGATATAATTGAAGAGGAGAATTTGGTAGATGTGGAAGTCAAGGCCGAGCCTTAGAGCGTCCGGTTATTCATAGATGATAGCTAGTTAATTTTGATTTTGAACGTTCGGTTATTTGGTTTTGTAAAACCGTTCGTCCCGAATTCTTGTTACTTCTGTATTAATGTATTTAACTCTGTAATTAATGTCGTTCGGCTTTTGAACGTTGATTTTAGTGTAAGACTGCACTGTTTGATTTTGCAATGTAATTAATTCTATTTTTTGGTTATTACTGTATTTTGGGATGTTACACTTCGGAACTTGATGGAGTCTGGAATAGAAAAGCTAACAATCACGGGATACATAACTCACATTGGTCGAATTGGCTTATAAAAGAACTATCTTGGAGCATAGTTTGTCTATTCTTTGCCATAGATTTTCTCAAATTTGAGAATCATGATCCAATATATGGTGCAAAATACGAAATTAATTCAGATTATATGGGAGAAATACTGATCCCATGAAAACACCGGCAAAAATACCAAAGCTCGTAGAGCTCGCAAAGAACATCGATTGCATGATGATACTGGTATTTATTCTTATTGTTATTTTATGTTGAATTTCCATTATCAGATGCCTATGAGGAAGCTATACATGTTGATTGTTGGTTATATTATTGAAGGAAAGGTTGAGAGAGTGGAACAGAGAAAACTGAAAGAATGGAAGAGAGGAATATAAAACTGCTTAATATGTTATTTTTTGGAGTGCAATTGCTTTTATAAAGCAAATAAGTGAACGTAAATGTACGAAAATTTTGGCCTCTATAACCACTAACAAACTAGTGCTCTTAGTGCCTAGAAAATAGCAAATAAATTCTACTAGTCAACATGACTTTTATTTTCCTAAAAAATAGCATAACATATAATTTTAATTTTTTAATTTCCAATAGTCATTAATCAACACTCCTCCTTGACTTTGGAACTGCAAACTCCAAGCTTTTGTCTCAAGAACTCAAATCTAGATTTTGGAAGTGCCTTGGTTAGGATATCAGCCACTTGATCTTCTGATTTGCAGTAGACTAGTTTCACTTGTCCTTCTCTTTGAACTTCTCTTAAAAGGAAAAGTTTTATCTTAAAATGCTTTGTTTTGCCATGAAAAACTGGATTATTGGCAATTGAAATTGCAGCTTGATTATCCACAAAAATCTTTGTGCTGTCTTCTTTTTCTATGTGTAAATCAGTCATGATCTTCCTTATCCAGACAGTTTGATTTACAACAGCTGCAGCAGCAACATACTCTGCTTCTGCTGTTGATTGGGCTATAATTTCTTGTTTTTTGGAACACCATGAAAAAACTCCAGAACCAAGTGAGAAACAATAACCAGAAGTGCTTCTCATATCATCAACACATCCTGCCCAAGCACTATCTGAATAACCATGAAAACTTAAGCTTTCAACTTTCTTGAACCATATACCATAATCAATTGTGCCTTTAACATATCTAAGAATTCTTTTTGCTGCTTGAAAATGAATTTCACTAGCACAATGCATGTACCTTGATAACAAACTCACTGAATGCATGATGTCTGGTCTGATGGCAGTTAAATACATTAAGCATCCAATTAAGGATCTAAACAACTTTTCATCAACCTTTTCAACACCATCTTCTCTGCAGAACTTTTCTTTTTGGTTCATTGGAGTTGCAGCTGACTTACACTCTCCCATGTTGAACTTCATAAGCACTTCCTTTGCATACTTTTCTTGGCACACAAATATTTCATTTTTCTTTTGTTGCACTTGCATACCAAGAAAAAATGTCATCTTTCCAAGGTCTGTCATTTCAAAGACATTTTCCATTTCTTCTTTAAACTTGTCAATCATCTCCTTACAATTTCCTGTAACAAATAAGTCATCAACATACAGAGATATCATAAGTATATCTTCATTCACCTTTTTAATATATAAGGTGTACTCACTCAGACTTTTCACAAAGCCTAAGCTCATTAAATGTGCATCAATTCTGCTATACCAAGACCTTGGTGCTTGTTTCAAACCATATAATGCCTTTTTTAGTAGATAAACCTTGTCTTCTTGTCCTTGAAGAGAAAAACCTTCTGGCTGTTCCACAAAAATTTCTTCCTCCAAATATCCATTCAAAAATGCTGATTTTACATCCAATTGATGTATAAGCCAGCCCTTTTGTGCAACTAGTGCTAGCAGCAATCTTATTGTGTCTAGCCTGGCAACTGGGGCAAATGTTTCAGAGAAATCCACCCCAAACATCTGAGCATATCCCTTGACAACAAGTCTTGCCTTGTACTTGTTCACAGAACCATCGGGATTGAACTTGGTTCTATAAACCCACTTTACTCCAATGGCCTTCTTATGACTAGGTCTATCCACCAACTCCCACGTCTGATTTTTTTCAATCATTTTGAGCTCCTCTTCCATAACATTTATCCATTTTTTGTCAGTTGCAGCCTTTTCATATCCACCAGGTTCCATGACAGCAACATTACACCTTTGATAGATGTCAGAAAGCAATCTTGTTCCTCTGACAGGTTCATCATCCACATCTGAAGGAAAGGTTGAGAGAGTGGAACAGAGAAAACTGAGAGAATGGAACAGAGGAATATAAAACTACTTAATATGTTATTTTTTGGAGTACAATTGCTTTTATAAAGCAAATAAGTGAACGTAAATGTACGAAAATGTTGGCCTTTATAACCACTAACAAACTAGTGCTCTTAGTGCCTAGAAAATAGCAAATAAATTCTACTAGTCAACATGACTTTTATTTTCCTAAAAAATAGCATAACATATAATTTTAATTTTTTAATTTTTTAATTTCCAATAGTCATTAATCAACATTGATCCTCACAGGAATTTGTAGCAACCTCATCCTCTCCGATATCTACATCGTCAACAACGACAACATGAAGAACCATTTTACACAAGTTTAGACACGGAGCTCTTAAACCCACTTCAACTTCTTCCCTCCCTCCTCTTCCACCACCGCCTTCGTCACTTACTTCAACTGCACATGCGAGAAATATGGGGAATCATAGAACCACCATCTCCATCACTAAGCACCAACACGATCTAGATTGGTGGCCATGAGAGCTCCGTGACCAGCGGTCGACGATCGGCGACGAGGTCCATGGAAGAGTGAGCCGAGTGGAGTGGGTGGGTGGAGGGAGTCTGACGAGATCTGGAAACAAATTCCTTGGTTCGAATAAATTTTTCCACATCAAAAACTCTTAATTTTAAAAAAATTTCCACATAATAAAACAATTTTACATCACCATGCACCACGTCAGCACCAACTAACGACGTCTGTGATAACTTAACGAATAGGGCAAAATTGGCTCAATTTTACAAATATTATGACCCAATTAAGACAGTTACAACTATGAATACCCACTTGAGATTCATCCGAAGGTTTAAACTTTTTTTTTTCTTTTTTCCAACCTTATAATATCCTATCTATCATTAATGGATATTTTTTAGCTTTGAACATACATTATAAAAATGTATGTAATTGACAAAGTCTTTCCAAACCGTTTAGACTTTTACGTTATACTGGTTATTAAAATCCAAAATACTAAATCATGTAGAAGTCTTTTAAATGTTTCTTACACATGTGTGTTAGGTTTGATTATTTTGCGATTCTTCTCCTACAAAATATTGACTATGTGCGTTGTGTATGACTTTCTGCGCACCATTGAAATTTGATCTCGCCCTAAGAAGAGTAAAATTTCATGGAGTCTTTTTGCCTATAAAATATCCCATTTCTCTCTTCTCTTGTAAAAGGTATCTACAAGAGTGTAGTGTACTAAGTGTGGTGAGTTTCCATGGCTAGGGCACATCTTATATCTTCTCCTATCGTCTGTTCAGTGACAAATGGTACCTATATTCACTATCTTCTAATTTTGTTCATTTTTCATTACTAAGTTATTTGTTGAGTAATATGTGAAAGCATGGTAATTGTAGGTCATTTTTGGGTCCGGAAACCATCCTTCAAGAGCATCTCCTGTGCAAGTATGTCTCTTCAGTTATACCCTATTCCTTCATCTAAACTATATTTCTTAGTATCTCACACTAAAATCTTTTTTTTCATCTATTAGGTGGTGGAATCAGCTTTAATTATCACCCTTCACTACATAATTAATATATATATAAGAAAACATAAATTTAGCATTTAATGTAATATGACACAACATTAACTTTAAAATAATGGAAAAGCATAAATTTATTTATAATTTTTTTATTAAAAGTTTTTTGTGTTGGTATAGACTATACTAAATAAAATAAATATTAAAATTAAATAATTTTAGAGTCAGCTTAGCAAATGTTAAGTTTATTTACTTTTGTTTCTTTTTATAGTTTTATAGTTAGTATCTAGTGGTATTGAATTAAATAAATATAAATATTTAAAAATAAGTTTAGCATATAAATATTATATTAATCTTATTTATATTTCATATTTATTTTAGTTTATTTTTATAATTTGTATTTACTTAGCTAATATTAATATATTTATTATTAATTTATGTGTGTTATTCTTTCATTTTCTATACAATTATTACGAGACTCATCTTTTCCATTCTGATTCGTAAATGTCATCACACCCACATTTTTTCATCAACACTTATTTTATTAGTTCACATTTATCTTCTTCATCTATATTCATCCATTTCATCTACGTACATATCATTCATCTATATTTTTTCCCACATCTTTTTAGTCTACATTTTGCTTATCGTCTTATTCATTCATACTTATCTACATTTATTTTCTTCATTTACACTCTTCTAATAATGTCTATTTAGCAATTTTTTCTTGTATCAGTTTTTCTACCAAATCTAAATACCTATTTTCTCGTAGTATATATCTGTATATGTATGCAAAGAAACTTGATTTTTATAACAGTTTGTTATATAATTTTTAATTAATATTTTTTAAATAACTGTTAGTTTGAAATATTGTTTATAAAGTTATCACAATTATATGTTTATTTCTTTATTATATTTGTAATTTCTACTTCTAATATTAAGTTACTTAACTAATTTACATATATTATTATAACTTAAAATAAAATAAAAAATTTAAAAATTATAGGGACAGAGAGCAATGTATTTACTTGAGTAATAAATAATAATAATATCTTTACTTAAAAGTTTATACAAATTAATAAATAAATTCTTATGAATATATAAGTGTACATTTAATTTATTTATTTGTTATGTTTTATTTCAAAATTTAAAATTAACAATTTAAACATATTAATTGCAAAGCTACGTCAATTTGACTTTTCAGCTTCTAACCATAAGTAGGAGTGATAGGGACCGGTGATGCTATATTTTTGTTTTGAAAATAAAAACTCATTCATTTTGTAAAAGAATATAATGTCTTCCTTTCTTATAATATAAAAGAAATATTTTAAAAATTGATAAAGGCATTTTTTCAAATATTTATAAGGAGAATAAAATGAACCTAAAGGTGCAATAACTTTTGCATAATTTATATATGAATTAAAATTAGTTTTAAAGAAATAAAATAATGAAAGATAGTTTATAAATTACCTTACATATAAACTAATTTGAGTTTAGAAAAAAAAACTTAAATATTTATATTATAGTATATATATATATATATATGTATGTATGTATTGTGAATATAATTATGAGTTTAAGTTTTAAGTTAGATAAAGATAAAATAGTTTAACTTCTTATAAGAATAAAAACTAATAAAACTTTAAAATTTTAGATTGAAAGAAATGAATTGAAGTAAGAATTTACTAGAATTAAATTTTGCCAATCAAATCCCCTTATAAAATACCTATATAGAAGACCACGTCAAAGAAATATTAAGTTTGAAAATCAATTAAAGTTGTGTTTGATAAATATTATACATTATTATAATCCATTTTTTCTTGTAAGTGACTATTGAATTTGACTCTTTTTGAAACCAAAATCTTGTCATATAATTCTCTTTTTAAAGGTTTTCTCCGAAAAAACTACAGTTATTTGATTTTTCTTATTTCAATTTTCAAATTTATCATTCTCTCAATTTATCATCTTGCCATGTTTAGTTTCATTAATTTTAAATATACCTTTCTTTTGTGCACGCTACAACTTTAACACTTGTTACATTAGGTTCTGGTGGATCAAAAGCTTCTAAGCACAATATAAAAGCTCAAATACAGTATAATCCTTTGAGGTCTCAACAATCACCTTTTAATCATTATTACAAAAGCATTGAAAAAGGAGCAACACATGAAGATAGCAACAAAAGTTATGTTGTAAAAGCCGTCACTGTACCATCTTCTGAGTCAGAATCTGAAGCTTCCAACTCCAAAAACATTGTTAATTCTGTCAAAGATTTCATGCTCGTTTTATACCAATTTATTTACCCTTACACAGTGTATGCTCGAGTAAGTGCAAACTTTCCATCTCTCGTAATTAATATTCAAAAGTTATGGTTAATAACAAGTTTTTCCTTTTCATTAAATTCTCATTTGCATAATTAATACTGTTAGTTGGAAAACTAAACAGATAAGATATTTTAGAATATAAATAAATGCAAAGTTAATTTTAAAAGTCGGTTTTGTCATATTGAATTAATCTTAAACTCGATTTCTTAATATAATATCTTAACCATGATTTAAATTGTCTTAGTAAAATTTTGTAAAAATTGTTACACTCGTCATCATACTATCATGGTCCATCCATCAATGTTTAATCCTATATTCCAGATTTATATACCTAAACTTGAGTTAGTAGACTGAGTAGAAAAAGTCAATTTATGCAATCTTTATTTTATAATTTAATTTTGTAAAATTGAATTAGATTTGAAATTTACTTCTTAAATTTATTGTTTTAAATTATCTTTATTTATATTTTACAGACATCAGCGGCAATTTCTGCATCTCTCATTGCAGTAGAAAAACTATCAGATATATCTCCATTGTTTTTTATTGGTTTGTTACAGGTGACCCTCCAAATATGTCGTTCTTTTAAATAGACAATTCAAAACTACCCTTTTAACCTCAATAATGCATTCTTTTGAGTTGTTTCAGGCTGTGCTTCCTCACTTGTTCATGGATCTTTACGTTAATGGAGTGAATCAATTGTTTGACTTTGAAATAGATAAGGTATGAAACTTACTACGAATAAAAGATTTGGATCATTGCTAAATTATTTCTTTATTTCTTTATTTATACTTTTTTATGTATTCCCTAAAAAATACGATGAAACATGTTTTTTTGTGTAAGATTTGTGTGAAGTAAAGTATTCAGAAACATAGACTAACACAAGAACATCACGACAAGAATTTGAACAATTTATATAAATTTAATGATGGAAGTCCCACATCGACTAGAGATAAGGCCAATTTATAATATATAAGTGAGGTGTAAACCTCACCTTAGAAGCCGATTTTGTGGGGATGAGTTAGGCCTCAAGTCCACTTCTAACATGGTATCAGAGCATGTGAAATATAAACGCGCCACACTGTTTGTTAATTGCATTGTAATTGGCTGTTGTCATTAAATTGAATGTCGTAGGCGATTTAAATAGTAGTTGGTCAGGTATAAAAACAGTAACAGTACCAGACCACGAGAACTAAATCAAAAAGACAACATAAATAACAAAAATGTAGACTCAAACGAAATTACAACTAAAACCCTTTTAATTTAAGTTTATCCAACAAAAGCTTTTCCTAAACTTAAATTTTTTTCATGCTTAATCCCTTGCCGAGAGCTTACTCCTTTCATAATTTATTTTCATTGTGGACCGAATTTGCTTAAGTTCTTTACTTTCGTTTTGGTCGTTCTCTATCTTCACCAACGTCTTATTTAATTTGGCCGACTTCTCAGTAACCAAATTTCTCTCTACATCTTCATCTCTTTTCTATTCTGATTATCTACACACACCTTACTAACATGAGCAAGCTCCTCTTCCAGACTAATCTGTGCCAACTCCTTCCATATTTGGTTCTCCACGTTGAGAATTTTCACTTTTTCTAGAAGAATCCAAATTACCTTTGCTAGACACTAAATCTCCTTATATTTCTCTTTAAGTTTCTTCTCTACGGCCTCTTGTATCACTTTTAATGACAATTCCATTTTCCCCACTCTCTACTGCTCCTCGAGCTCCACGTTTGCCACTAAGCTGATTTCCAAAGTAACTTCATGATTGTTCGACCTGATCTCATCCAACACTGAGCTCTAAAATATGGCAAGATATTCTAACAAAACCATGCTGGAGAAACCACGTGCAGAGATAGAACAAAATGTTAAAACATAAATCTTAAACCAAATACCAGTCCCAAGCCATAATCATACTAAAAACAAAACCACCACATTAAAAATGAACAATTTAAATTCTAAACTATAAGTGAGCTTAATTTGAATTTGTAATGAGAAATTTTGTAAGTTCCTTTTTGACGGAAAAATATTCAACTCTGTGACATGGTGGTTTAATTTGGTTGGGAGTTAATGTTCAAACATAGTTTTTCCTGGTGACTAAAATATTGGTGAAAAACATTGGTAATCCATAACAGTAGTTAAGCAAGGTAGTAGATTAGAATATATACATACATAAGTTTATATGGGGCTAATTATTATACATGATTGATATGAAGATCTATGCATGGATTTGGTGGTTGACAAATTAGTATCGGAGATGGAAGAGAGAAAATAGGTTATCGAAATAGTGAAAAAAGTGTTTACTATTAGCAATATAGATATAGGACAAAGTGAAGGGACAAATTAAGCAGGCACAAAAATCTATCACAAACTTGTTAATAGATACAGCAAAAGATGAAGGGACACCATAGAAAGAAGGGTGCGACCATATGTAAGGGAATGAGGACATATGCAATTATACAAATCAACCAGATTTCTAAGAAAGGAACTTTATCCACTTCTTAACATGATATCAAGTTAGAGCCTATCCTAGTAAGATTTGTGTGGACATTGTTCCACCCGTTATCGGACCACTATCGAACCATCCATTAGTGTCTAGTCTCATGCTCGAGATATATGACAAATATCAGAGAAATCATAACAGAATGACACGTATTGCAGGCATGCAACGCACTGCACTGTACTGTAATTCTTATTGAATGAGGAACGTGTGTATTTATACAATAGAAGAAGAGAGAGAAAAGTAAAATATTAGAGAAGCACTAGAAGCTTCCGTAACAACGGTGAGGCAAAACTAATCCAAAGACTAATTATGATTAAGACCCTCCCTCAAGCTGGGAATAAAGATTGAACATTCCCAGCTTGGTACGAAGAGTGGAAAACAGAGAAGGAGACAAAGACTTGGTGAAGATATCTGCAAGCTGCTGAGAAGAAGACACAGGTAGTAGTTTCACCAATCCAGATTGAACTTTTTCACGGACTAAGTGGCAGTCAATGTCTATGTGTTTAGTGCGCTCATGGGACACTTGATTGGCTGCAATTTGGAGGGCAGAGTGATTATCACAATAGAGAAGAGTTGGTTGCTTGAAAGAAATGTGTAAATCTGTGAGCAGATAAGTCAACCATTGAATTTCACATGTGGTGGCAGCAAGAGCATGATATTCAGCCTCTGAGGAGCTGCGAGAAACTGTAGGTTGCTTTTTAGAACGCCATGAAACAAGTGAATCTCCAAGATACACAAAAAAACCTGTAACAGAACGGTGAGTGTCGAGACAACCTGCCCAGTCAGAGTCACTAAACGCCTTCAATTGGAGAGAACTCTTAGTTGCAAAAAACAGACCGAAACCAGGGGCTTGCTTTATATATCGTAAAATACAAAAAGTTGCTTGAGAATGTGTTGATGTAGGAGCTGACATGAATTGGCTGAGGTGATGGACAACATAGGAGATGTCAGGGCGAGTGGTAGTTAAATAAATTAATTTCCCAAGAAGACGACGATAGGATGAAGAATCAGGAAGCGGTGTGCTAAATGAGGTGGAAAGTTTAGCAGTGTAATCCATTGGCGTGGCAACAGGACGAGAAGCCAACATACCACACTCTGTCAAAATGTCGAGAGTGTACTTCCGTTGAGAGAGATGAATTCCAGTGTTGTTGCGAGCAACTTCTAGACCCAAAAAGTAACGAAGATTGCCAAGGTTTTTGATTTTAAATTCATGATCAAGGAGTGTTGTAACAGATTCAATCTCTGCAATATTGTTGCCGGCAAGGACGATATCATCAACATACACAAGAATAGCTATAGTGGAAGATTCAGAAATCTTCAAAAATAAAGAATGATCCGAAGCTGATTGTTTATATCCATGCCAAAGAAGAAAAGAAGAAAGTTTCGCAAACCACTGGCGGCTGGCTTGCTTCAATCCATAAATTGATCGTTGAAGTTTACATACTTGGTTTAGGAAAGAAGGATTGATTCCCGTGTTAGAATCGCTGCAACGGAATTATTAGCGTGGAACAAACCAAGAGGGGGGGTGAATTGGTTATACACTTTTATTGTGTCTTTTATTATTTTTCTCTTAATTTTTCTTACTGGGCGAATGATTAAATATAAATGACAGAGTAAGGGAAAGAGAAAAATTACACAGGTGATTTTATCCTGGTTCAGATCACTAGGATCCTCCTACGTCCAGTCGCTTATCTCAAACAAGATAAACCTTTTTCACTAACACAAAACACTTACAAATATTAGTCACAAAGAAAAACAATTTGTAAGAGTTTAGAAATACCACCTCTCTTGAAACCACAAAAGATGAACTTACACTTCCTTTGAATCTTCACAAAGGATGATACCACCTCTCTTAAAACCACAAGAGACGAACTTACACTTCCTTTGAATCTTCACAAAGGATGACCACCTCCTTCGAATGCTTCACGAAGGATGATTCTCTTCCACGCACTCCCTCGGACACACCAAGGATGAACAAGCTATTCCTCTGTCACCGCAGTAGCACTTCAGGACTTTGCAGACAAGAGTTTCCTTAGCTTCAACAATCTCACAGAGTTCTCAAAGAGTTCAGAGATCTTTTGCACAAGGGAAGAGTTATTTTTGAGATAAAGAGTGAGCCATTTTATAGACTCAGCCTAATACCCTTCCATTCTTCGAAAACGGGCCATCTAACGCATTTAATCGATTAACATAAATATTAATCGATTAATAATGAGTATAACGGCTAGTTTTTCAAATCTGAAACCCCCAACGGCTAGTTTTTCAAATCTGAAACCTCCAACGGCTAGTGTTAATTGATTATTCTCAGGAATAATCGATTAACTAAATAAATCAAATATAAATTACAAGAATCAACCCTAATACATATTTGAGCACTATTACATCAACTTTGATTATTATAAAAGCTTTATAAAATACAGAGATCTTCAATTTGTCTTACTTGTGCAAATCTGTTCATCATCAAAACTTTATCTTTGATTTTTGCTAACATCCCGGAGGTAGAGTCATGTAGACTTCTTCATCTAATTCACCATGAAGAAAAGCATTATTTACATCCAGCTGTTTTAAGTGCCAATTTAAAATTGCAGCTAAAGCCAAAAGTAGTCGGACTGTAGTGAGTTTTGCCACAGGGGAGAAAGTGGCAATATAATCCAAACCTTCCATTTGAGTGTATCCCTTAGCAACAAGACGAGCTTTGTAACGTCCAGTACTGCCATCTGCATGATACTTGATTTTATAAATCCATCAGCAACCACTAACATGTTTATGGGGGGCAGAGACATGAAAATCCAAGTATTATTCAAGGTTAAAGCCTCCAATTCAGCTTGCATGGCCTTTTTCCAATAATCATATTTAACAGCTTCAGCATAGGAATATGGTTCGGTGATTGTGGAAATGCAAGAAATAAATGATTGAAAATTGTTAGAAAGGTGATAATAAGAAAGATGATCTTGAATGGGATAACACATACTTGGATTGGTAGTAGTTGATGTGAATGAATGATGGTAATCTTAAAGATAAGAGGGAGGATGATGAGCACGACTAGATCACCTTAGTGGGTGTGTTGGGGAAGTTGTCTCAGCAGAAAGAGGGGAAGGAGCTGGATTAGATGTAGTAGATGGAGAAGGAATAAAGTTAGGAGAGAGAGAAGTATTATGAAATGGAGTTGGTGAGACAATAGGAATTTTAGAATCAGAAGATGGAGGTTGAAGGAATGGAAAGCGATCTTCATAAAATTATACATTGCGTGAGATGACAATGCTACGATTATGAAGATTATAGGCAAGGTATCCTTTTGTAGAGTGTGGGATGCCAAGGAATATACAAGGATGGGCTCGTGGGTCTAATTTCTTACGATGGGCAGTAGATGTAGAAATGTAACACAAACATCCAAACACTCTCAGGTTAGAAATATCACATGTACAACCATAAAGTTTTTGAAAAGGAGTGTTATTATTGAGAAACGGTGTTGGGATAAGATTTATCAAATAAGTGGCATGCAAAAGTGCATAATTCCAAAAACATGCAGGTAAATTTGAGTGAAAAAGAAGAGCCCGAGTAACAATAAGTAAATATTGATGTTTGCGCTCGACAATTCCATTTGTTGAGGAGTTTCTACACATGATGTTTGATGTATGATACCTTTAGATTTGAAAAATTCATGCATAGAGAACTCCATTATCTGTGCGAATGATTTGAACATGAGAATTAAATTGCTTTTCAGCAAAAGTAATGAAATTAACAAGCAGTTGGCGAGTCTCTGCTTTATTGTTCATGAGAAAAATCCATGTGAAACGTGTATGATCATCCACAATTGTGAGAAAAAATTTGTGACCATGCATGGAAGGGGTAGAGTAAGGGCCCCATATGTCCATATGCAAAAGAGAAAAAGGTTTTTGAGCATGTGAACGACTCTTTGGAAATGGAAGTTTGAATTTGTTTTGCATAATGACAAGAATTGCAAATGAAATTTTCATTTATGGTCAAACAAGGATATATCTTCAGCATAGTATGTAAACGAGTGTTTGATAAATGCCCAAGGCGAAAATGCCAAAGATCAATAGGCAAAACATTACAATCAGGATGTACTATAGTAGAATGGATTTGGGGAAAATTAAAAGTATGAGGAACAAGCTGGTATAGACCATTCTTCACATCAATTGAACCAATCTTCATCTTGATTTTTGTATCCTGTATGAGACAAGAGTTAGCTGTGAAAAGAATCTGATAAGATGTATTCAAGACCAATTTTGACAGAGAGATCAAATTGAATGTGAATGAAGGAACATATAAAACATCAACAAGAGCAAAAGTGGAAGTGAGGTGAGCTGTGTGCCAGCATGAGTTGCTATAACACGATGACTATTAGGAAGGTTAATAGTAATAGGAGTAATGGCATGATATGAAGTGAAAAATTGTAAGGAATTAGAAACATGGTCTGTGGCTCCTGAATCAAGGATCCAGGGAGTTGTGTGGAGTGTGTGTGTTGTGCAAATTATGGATGAGATACTACCTGAAGGATGTGATGTGTGTGTAGAAGAAGAAATTGAACCAATGTGATTAACATGCGCAGAACTGGATGCTGAAGCAGTGTGAGATGGTTGCTGAATCAAGGCCAATAAAGCTTGATATTGTTGAGGAGTAAACCGAATTTCTGAATTCTCTGAAACAGTAAGTTGTTCCTTTTCAGCAACTGGTGCTTCAGTAAGTGAAACACTGTTAGCAGAAGAGAATTTGGCATTGAAGAAGCGGTGACCAGGAGGATATCCATGCTTCTTATAGCAAACTTCAATGGTGTGATCGGTCTTTCCACAATATGAGCAAATTTTTCCACGAGTGGGGGCACTCTTACAAGTAGAATGATTTGGGAAGCCTTGTTTGCGGTAACAGGTACTTTCAGTGTGACCATAACGTCCACAAAATGCACAAGCAGAAGCGGTGGTGGTAGGAGCATTAACAACATTTATAGAATTTTGTTTTGTCTCTGTATGAAAAATGTCAGGAATAGAATATTGTCTTTCTTGCTGGGCTACATACGAGAAGATTTTGTTGATTGGAGGTAGAGGATCCATCAACAAAACATGAGAACGAACATTAGCATACTGATCATTTAGACCACGAAGAAATTGCATAGCTTGATCTTCTAATTTTCGTTGAGCAAGGGTTGAAGACAATTTACAAGTACATTGTGCACCACAAGTGCAAACTGGATCTGGCCGAAAATTTTCTAGTTCATCCCAAATAACCCTAAGCTGAGTAAAATAATCGATGACACTGAGATCACCTTGTTTTAGAGAAAAGGCTTCTAGTTGTAGAGTTGAAATGCGAAGAAGATCACCCTGTGAGTACCGAGATTTGAGATCGCGCCAAATTTCCTCTACACAGTCCATCCAAAGGATGCTTTGCCTGATAGATGAAGAAACAAAATGGACAAGCCAGGAGACCACCATGTTATTGCAACGCTTCCAAGCTCCAGAAAGACGATCAGAAACTAATGGCCGTGGAGTGCTTCCATCAATGAGCTCCACTTTATTCTTGGCAGTAAGAGCGGTGAGCATAGATCTGCTCCAAGAATGGTAATTGGTGGAATCAAGTAAAGGAGAGACTAAGGGCATAGCAGGATTTTCATTGGGATGAAGATATAAAAAATGGTGAACGTTAAAAGAGGGATCAGTAGCATCACCCATGGCAGCAGAAGCAAAGAATGGTGATGGAGAAGAAGACCGTTAGGCTCTGGATACCATGACAAATATTAGAGAAATCATAACAGAATGACACGTATTGCAGGCATGCAACGCACTGCACTGTACTGTAATTCTTATTGAATGAGGAACGTGTGTATTTATACAATAGAAGAAGAGAGAGAAAAGTAAAATATCAGAGAAGCACTAGAAGCTTCCATAACAACGGTGAGGCAAAACTAATCCAAAGACTAATCATGATTAAGAATATATATCTCGGCGTGAGGGAGGGGTGTTGGAAGTCTCACATCGACTAAAAATAAGACTAATTTATAATATATAGGGTGCAAACCTCACTTTACAAACCGGTTTTGTAGGGTTGAATTAGACTTAAAATCTACTTTTTAACACTTACTATATATCGATGATTGCTAAAGAAATTAACCTTTTAGGACAGATTTAGTAATTTTCTTTTTGAGAAAAAATCATATAACTTTTCTTAATTTTTATACGTTGAATATTTAATTTTAATTTTTTAACAAAAAAATATATAAAAAAATCAGTTAAAAGTTGAGTAAAGTTGTGTGACTTCACATAATCCTTTACCTATTGAACGTTTCTTATTAAGTAATCTATGTTACATGTTTCATTGCAGATAAACAAACCATATCTTCCATTGGCTGCTGGCAAATTATCCTTCAGAACATGTGCCTTTATTGTTGCCTCATCTGCAATTTTGGTGCCATATATATTTATCCCTTTTCAGAATAACAGATTTTAAGATTATATTACAGAGAAAGGAGAGTCATTGTTTTATTCTGTTTTACAGGGTTTAGGGCTTAACTTGATGATAGGTTCTCCTGCATTGATTTGGAACTTTGTGTTGTGCTTTATATTAATTACTTGCTATTCAGTCAATGTGAGTTCTTTTTGCATTTAAACTTCCTTTACCTTACAATATGTTTGAAGGCATAGGTATGAAAAGGTTACCCATGGTGCACTCGTTGCTGTCATGCGTATTCTTACATACATACATACACACACACACATATATATATATATATATATTTGATGCTAATATAACAGTGTTCTGAAACTGTGCAGCTGCCGTTGTTACGATGGAAGCAATATCCGGTGCTGGCAGCATTATTTACGATTATTAGTTGGACATTTATATTTCCAATTTCATACTTCCATCATATGCAGGTTCTGTCCAATCACTAATCTGTTCCTCTTATAGATCTTAGATTTGAATAAGCATGTTCAAACTTAAATAATAATAACAAATCTTCAACCCAAGATTTTTGGGTTAGTTTCATTTGATATACAATCAACCATTTGAATCTACCATCAGAAATGGATTTGTTAAATTGCTAATTGATGTAACAAATGTTCAGACGTTTGTGTTCAAGAGACCAGCTGTGTTTACAAGATCTTTGATTGTTTCTCTGCTGTTCTTGACTTTCTACACTACTGGTATAGCATTAGCCAAGGTAAACTGTCTTTATTTTCTCAGGATATATGTATTGAATTGTCCAACATCAAACTTTTGGTCTAACAGTGTAAAACCTTGTATTGGACTTGTGTAGGATATACCAGACGTAGAGGGAGATATAAAACATGGCGTTGATTCTTTCGCAGCACGTTTAGGCCAGAAAAATGTATGTTTCTTGAATTCAATATTTTCTTAGGTTATCTTCTCTTTGAATGACATTTGATTGATTCTAAATCTTTGATAGGTATTTTGGATTTGTGTTTTCCTTCTCGAAATGGCATTTGGAGTTGCCTTTTTTGCTGGAGCATCATCTTCGTCTCCCTTTTTGATTAAATTTGTCACGGTAACATGTTTATTATATGTATATAGGTTGGAATTTTATTAGGCAGGCATAATTTATTTATTTTTTCCTCAACACGGAGTTCGATTTTGATAGACAAATGTCTTATAATTTATAATAATACGCTGTTTTGTTTGATTGTTTTTTTTTAAAGGAAACTTTTTTTTTTCAAATAAATTAAACAGATTTGTATATGTTTTCTATATTTGTCTATTATTTTTCTTAAAGTAGCTTTTTTATTTATGTATTTTGAGAAGTAATTTATTTCCACTTCTTTAAGATGTCATTTTTTAAAATGTCTTAAAATACATATTTAAAATTATAAATACTAGGTGCACTCGTTGCTGTCATGGTGCACTCTAGAAAAGGTTGTCTTTATTGTGTAGATTATTTCAACATTTTAATCTCGATAAAGGGTAAAAAATTATCTTTAAAATAAGTAATATTTTAGTACAAACATAGGGTTATTGGTTTTTACATATCATTATCGAAAAGTTATTTAAAATTTTGAACAAAATTTAAAGTTTAATCTGTTCTATGGTTTAGGGTCTAGGAAATGTTGCTCTTGGTTCGATTCTCTGGTACCAGACAAAATATGTAGATGTGACAAGTACCGCTTCCACTAAATCCTTCTATTCATTTATCTGGAAGGTAATTTTTCTCCTAAACACTGGTTACCATTAGTAGTTCAATATCCAACAGTTATCTAAGCAATTTTCCAACTTTTTTGGTAAACATAGTGAGTTGATTTCTATTGATTTCAATTTTCAAAACAACAATTTTTATAGTTCAAATGATGTAATCAGTCATATATCAAACTAATGTTCTATTTTAGTTAAAAATTCAATATAACTTAAAGCTTGGAACAAACCAGCACGTGAATTATTGCCAGTTTATCTATATATTATTAGGAAATTTTTGTACTAAATTATTTTATTATTCAAAGTTGAATATGATAACGTAGTACTTATGTGTTTGTTTTTGCAGTTGATGATGGCGGCACAGCTTCTCCTGCCTTTAATTAGATAAGGGGTGTCACTCAAGATTAAAACATATGTGTTCTCTATAGAAGATGAGTTTTGTATTACTGTGTTTTTTTTTTAATTGTGATGATTTGCAGTATCTATATCGAGCTTTATCTCTATATACACATCTTTCATAGATGGAATAAGAAAATAGAAGCAACTTTTTACGATATGATTACACTAAAGAATATGAGTGCTAATAAGTCAGCTTTTTTTTTCTGCTGCAGGGTGTTAATTTATAAATACACTCAATATAAAATCATCTCCCTAAAATATGAATCAGAGAAAGTAGAAGTCTTTCATTGTATACGTTAGGTTCACAAAAATATTAACAAAAAAAGATACGAGCAAGATAAGAAGAAATTTTTTACTAATTAAAAGGTTTTAATAAGAACTCTAAGAAGTTTGTGGTTGAATAAGAGTTTCATCGATAGGATTAGTCATGTGAGAAGGTTTGCTTCTAAGAGAATACTATGAACATACACAAAATGAACAAGACTGAAACAACAAGAAGAAAGAACAATAACAACTTGGATTTTTAAAAGGAAAGAATAAGATCAATATCATACAAAATCAACTCATCTCGTACAATTTATGGATTAATTTTGTTTTGATGATTAAATAATGAAAGTTTAATTTGAATTAGTTTGGAGATTAATAAATTTGAAATGTTTTATATCTCTTTATTATTTAGAACATAAAAACACGAATATGTTGTACAGTTACCATTATAAGATTATGAGTGTGAAAATCTACTTCCAATAACAGAACAAAAACACTAAATAAATACAAATAATTCAAACAAAAAAGAAAAAAAATATATCTAACGTGTATTATAGGCACCTATGTCCTTGGTTTCTTTTTAACGGACACGTCAAAGATTTGATATCAACCAAACTCATATAATATACTGTCACGTTACTTTTTAATAAAATTTTAATATAATAAGTTTGTGTTATTCTTCGAGCACATTTCTATCCATATGGGGGCTTTTAGTAATTTGAGTTTAAAGTATATTGTAATTACTATATATAATTTATTAAGAACAATTTTGACACGAAAACAATTCATTTTAAAAATATATCTGTCAATTACCATCATTCCCTATAATATATATATATATATATATATATATATATATATATATATAAAGAAAACATCATCTAAATGTTAACGTAAAATGATACAAGATCAATTATAAAAAGATAAAATAAAATTATTTATAATTTTTTCATTCATATTCATAAATTTCTTCACATTTATATTTTTCATAAACACTCATCTCATTCATTTTCTTTGTCTATACTCATATTTTTCATCTACACATAACTCTTTCATTTATATTTTTTTTCATCTTAATTCACATTTTTCTGCTCATCTCCTTCATTTGTAATAATTTATTTTCATCTATATTCATATTTTTCATTTACACTCATGTTCTTAATATATTATAAGTAATTAGTTTTGTTTATGCTGAATGGGACCGGGGAAAATTCCTGCTACCTCCGTCCGGAAACACTCCTCCTTCTCCGATCGGTCCTTTTCCCTTCGCTCTCCTCGCACCTCTTCGTCACACAAATGGGTTGACCTACAGCAAACACTCCGACGCTCAAGTCAGAATGGGCTTTTGCAAGTCTATATAATTATCAAAGAACATAGAGTTTACCTTCCCCTTTGACTGCTATTTATATGATTTTAGAGAATATTACCCATTAATTTACCTCTTAATGGCTTTCAATGCACACTTTAAATACTCGACAATGACCGTTACCTCATTAACTACACATTCATGAGCATTCAACGGCTGTCTCCAGTCCACAGTTTTATACATCTGCCCAATCGGACACGTTGTGCAAAAGAGTTCCGATCGGACATATCAGGCTGGAACACCCGATCGGACATGTTAGCCTTGCTTCCACCCGCTCGGCCTTGTCCAAACCTTCCCGGTCGGTTGTCCGCCCTTGGTAGTAACACAAGTCCCCCAAGCCCTAGCAAAAATACTTTTGCGTAGGGTTTTGAAGTGACCTCCGTTTGGCCTTTCTCTCTCTTTGTCTAACCAAGTCTTTAACACACTAACATTTGCTCTGGTGAGAACTGTAAAGTCACGACTGTAACTTTTAGGCGGGAAATGTGAAAAAACGAAATGTCTTACCGCCTGAACCGTCAGATTTTGCTATCACCGAAACGTCACGTCTCTCAAACCGTCAGATCTCTTGACGTTTGATGCTTCGGATATACCAGTTGAGTCGGTTGTAATCTTAGTATAAATACCCATACTTTTACCCTAATTTTTTACTTTAATCTCCTCGCCGTCGCCAGCCTCTCCTTCCTCTGAATCTTCCTCTGCTCCTTTCGTTCTCCACGCCTCAGGTAACCATGTCTTCTGATTTCTCCGGCAACGAGGGTAGGGGGTATGCTGACGATGACAACGCCAGTCCATCTTCATCCCTGGCTGCATTTACCGGTCTCGGCGCTAGGGCCTCACCTTCAGGGAATTCCTCCGATCTCCTGGTTGACAGTGATGCTCCTAAGGAAGTTGCCATCCATGTGGACTCAACCGACGCTTGGGATGGGAAGCCCCGAGCTTGGCCACCTGTTCCCGGCTACGATTGGGTGCCTCATGAAGTTAGGAAAATTCCCTCTTCTTTTTACGATCGCCAAGCTTTCCGCAACTTAATTAACCACATCTGTCTGGTCAAGTCAGCTGCCGACGCCAGGCATTTCAAACTAGCGTGTCTGTCACGGTCGGTGCAACTACCCCACTGACGTCTTCTACGTTTATGCCACTATGTTCAAGGATTTGAAGGTTCTTCTGCCCTTCTCTGATTTCCAGATGGGTGTACTGAGAACACTTAACTTGGCTCCCACCCAGCTTCATCCGAACGGTTGGGCCTTCATGCAAGCGTTCTCCGCCATCTGCTCCGGTTTGGCTCTCAAACCGACTCCTGCCGCCTTCCTTTATTTCTTTCACGTACAGCCTCACCCATCCAAACCTTGGGTTTCCCTTCGGACGGTCGGGAACAAACATTTGTTAACCCTTTACAACAGCTCCTATAAGGACTTTAAGAATCACTTCTTTAAAGTTGTGCCAACGGAAACCGGATACCAGAGCTTCTGCTCTTCGGCCCAAGAGGCCAAGTTTCCTTTTTACTGGACCCGAGATCCCCGGAAGGTCCACTACAAGAAATAATAAAATTACATACGGATAATTATATACGGATTCATATCCGTATATAAATGAGATATTATGTACGGAATTTATGTACGGATACCAGAAAAAGCTTTATATACGGATATTATATACGGATATTTATATACGGAATTTTCCGTATATAAACTCCGTATATAAAGTTTGCGCGTGGTGGCGGGAAAATTATCTAAGGAATAACGTAATGTAATGTTTACATCCAAAGGCTAAACACATAGAACAGTTGTCAGTTATTAGTTAGAAGTAAACAGCTGACAGCTGTAGTTTGTTCAAATGAATAACGTAATGTAATGTAGTGTTCCTCTGTCTTTATAACCATGTGTTCTGCAACAGAGGTTCACTGACTTTTATAATAATACTCTATAATGGTAAACTGATTTACAAATTCAACCACATTTCTTAATTTCTCTTTGTTGATTGTCTCGGTTTGATTTTTTTTTGTTAGAAATCTCAACCTCCCACCTCACCCCATCTAAAAGAAACAAGAAATAGGGGATAATTCGAAAAGTAATACTTGTGGGAACACTATTGCAAGATTTAGGACACCCATTGACAATCCTGGAAATACTAACAGTTAATATAAGTAGCCATAAAATACAATAATATACTAACAAGAAAGAATAAGCTATCAACCCTGCTCACCTTGGCCAAGCCCCAATGACTGAATATGTGTGGAAACTAAGGCATATGGAACGCTGTAAGTGATCTGAAATAATTGATCCATGAAGCCAGATAAACTTACACAGAACTCTCAAATAATATATTGGCAAAATCATGCACAATTAATGGGGTAATGTCCAAATTTTAAATTTTGACATGTCTTGATTCTCGAGATAGAAAATGCCAGTTTGTGTTAAAAACTGCTGCCAAGCTTGAGTCAAGACACTATAGGAGACATAATAGTACTGTTTATGTTAAGATACATAGGAGAACAGAAGGCAGTTTGAGCTAAAGAGATCATGCAGACAAAATCAAATGAACTAAGATACTTTATATGATGAGTCACTGAAACCATGCAAAAAGACAGAATTTGAGTTTTTGTTTTAAGGAACATGGGAGACAGAAAGGGTGCCTTCAATATTGGCAGAAAAAGAACAAACAAAATGCTTTTAGCAGGAAATAGAGCAACTTACTGCAAGTGGAAACCCAAGAACGGTAAAGATTGTCAATGCAGCAATCACAATGCCAGTTGGTGGTAGTTCTTTGCCTATATAGCCAATTCTATTTGCCAGATAGGTTACAATATATAAGTATTGCAATAAAGCAGACAGCCATCAAGATATTTGAGATTCCCCACACAAACCCAGCCCCCCGCTTCCTGCATAACCTCTCCATGAGTACAGACGTTATTCCAAGAACAACTGAATTAAGCAATAAGCCTATTGCCCCCATTCTAACTCCAGTATCATAATTAGGGCCTTCATTTGGTTCACCACCATAAATCTCTCGGCCCATCCAATCAGTATCAAAAAGGAGAAATGGAAACCACCCAATCCAAGTTAAGGCAGTAGCGGACAGTATTGTCCATACTGGGGTTGAAAAATATCTGACTGTCCCGAATAGCTCCCACAGAAAAGCTTCTCCAGCAGCACCCGATTCCCCTGCTGCTGCTTCAACAGGTTGTGCCCCACTAGAACTCAGAGGTACTTCATGAGCTGCCATGATGCTTATATAAGTGGTGACAGCGATGAAACCAATGTCAAGATAGAAAGCGGACTTGAGATTTGCACAACTAAGTAAGTTATTGTACAAATTTCAGAATTGAAGACAACAATGAGGAGCCCCATAAGGGTGATTATAAATCCTGTATGTGAAGGCAAAGAAGTTGTAGAAGAAGGCTCAAGCTTCAGCCCAGAAAGCCTTTTTTCTTTGCCACATGGTGTTGGTGGCTTGCACATGTTGGATTCTTTTAACTATGTTGGTGAGAGTTCTGAGGATCTGCTGTTAGATGTGCCTTCTAACAGTTCTTTTCCGCAGGCAGAGCTCCTGCTCCCAACTTTAAGCTATGATGCTAAGGTCTGCACCACTAGTAGCTCAGTACACTCAACTGTTACTCATCATCCTTAATAGGGTCCAAATATTTGCAACCTTGCAACCTTGAGATATGATGGTTGTGTTTTTGTTTCCTTGCAACCTTGAGCTTGGATTGCCAAAGGATGGAAGTTGAATGGGCTTTTTTCATTGTATAGGTTGGTTATAGATTGTAACATATAGTATGAAATGCGGAGTGATCAACTCCGGAGTTTTGTATGCAATTGTAGTTTATGTTTTGTTAATGATTTTCACAACCTTTTTATACCAGTAGGTTTAAATCTCAACTCTTCAAACTTCCATCTAAATAATAAACCGTATATATGCATGAGACAACTATGGTTGGATTAGATGACAAAGAACTGCAGAGTTATTGTCTTTAGTATTTTCAAAGAACCACGTCACGTTGGAACAGATTATCATTAATAGCAACGATAAACATGTTTTGAAGATTATTTATTGTGAGTCTCTTGTAACTATTTCTTTTAGTGGTTTTGATCTCTTTCTACTCTTTTCATGGGATTAGAAACCAAGGAATATAAGTTTCTCACCTACGTTTCCCAATGGCCTTTATTGGTGTCTAAATTATAACCATTCATTTTTGTCATCTTTGGTGTTACTCTAAAATGTCTTTGAATGTGATCATTATATGTTATATCTTATTCTGTGCGGTAATGAGAATGAGTCTTCAATTTGGGTTATAAAGTGTTTGATGAAAAAACATCATCTTACTCATTTTGCTTATAAGTTCTTACTCATTTTGCTTATAAGAAAAGTTCTTACTCATTTTGCAGCAAAAGCCCAACATCATGGTTCATATTTTGCTATTAGCAAAGGCAAAACTGGTGTGTTTATTTACTAAGTAAACTCTAATTGATTTTTTGTTGTTGAATCCGTAATGTGGTGCTGATGAGTAGGATACAATTGTCACACTATGAACGAAGAATAGTCGTTGGCGTCATGCATTTTCACTTACCGATTACTTCGCAATAAGTATCGGAAATTGTTGATATTTTCGACTTTTACATTGTGTTTGGACAATAATATTTAAAATTTTAGAGAAGTTAGGTAAGTGGTGGAGACAAGGGTTAGGTAAATGTGGTTGGCTACCCTCCCTGGTGACTAATGATGCTACTTGTTATGTCTGGGTCCCCCTTTCCCTCTATTATGATTACTTGCTACAATAGAATTTCCCACGTCATTGGAGAAACTTCTAGTTATCCAGTTGATTTTGAAACCCGACCCAACTTTATTCTCCACTGGTCCCTTCCCTTTATAGACTATAAAAATTAATTGATGATTAATACTTGTTTCTATATTATATCAACTTATCATTTCATACTTTAACTAAACATAATTACATTTCACTATATCACTTTCTTAATTATAAATAAAGAAAACTATAAAATTATAAGTAATTAACATTTAAAATTTTATTTGGTGAACAATATAGGTAAGTAATCCACAGATCCTAATCAGAGTGACTTTTTTTAACCTGTCATAAAGAGTTTATAGATAATGAGGAAGGTTTGAATATAGTGACGGGCAATAAGTCAATTCATTTAAATATTTTTATATAAATTCTAATTGTAAAGTTTTAAAATAATTAGTTTATAAATATTATATATATATATATATATATATATATATATATATATATTACAATGTTGTTAAGATTATTTTAATAATATTTTTGAGATCAAGAATCATGTTTTCTTTTTATTTTTAGGATTGAAGTTTTGTCTTTCTACATGGTAATTAACTAAAGAAAGAAAGTATTATCTTAACTTACTCTAGTTGTATGTTAGCTTGGAAGCCTGCATCCTTTCCTATAGATCATCTTGTTCATTATACATTGACCAATAATAATCTCTAAGTTAGAATCTTTTCTAAATATCTTGGGAAACTTAAATTAATATATTAATTAGTTACCAATATTTCAACAATAATTTACTGAATTTTAAATAGTGAGCATGATTGTGAAGTTAAAATATATTTTTTATATTTTTATCTTTATTATCATAACTCCAGCACTTGTATATAAATAAACCATTGACTTATTAAAAAACAAATAGAAAAAGAACCCTTCCTCCCTTCTCTCTATCTTTTCCTTATTATTTTATATCGTGGATATGGTAAGTAATGAGTTAATTAATTCATCTACAAAATTTCACTTTCTTCAATGATGAAGAAAGATACATAAAAGAAAAACACTAGAACAAAGAAACATACATGAATTATAAATTATGGATAAAAAATATAAACCTAATTTTGTCTTATATAATGGTAGAATCTTAGATATACATCTTGAATTTGTAAACAAAAATTAATAAACAAATTCTGCTAATCATGTTTAAAGTTCTGTGAAATTCTTAGATTAAAAAGCACAGTCTGGAAGGCAAACAGTGTTTGACAAGTTGAGTGTGCATGAACCTTCAGAACTTCATGCACCACTTTGAGAATCCACTAATAAGTGGTCAATCTTTGAAAACTGACAAATTCAAGTAAACCACTATGATCAAACAAAACATAAACAAGAAATATTCTGGCAAATTAATTATCTAGAGTGTAACATGGCCACCAAAGATGAATCAAAATAGTCTTTGAAATTTTGAATTTTGAGTGGATGATAACGTGCCATTCAATTCAGTAGTGGATGATTTTTTCCTCCATCATTTGAGCCTTCATCATTAATTATGCCAGAGTTGAGGGATCATACAGCATCACTTTTGCCTTAATATCATCCCTTAATCCATTCAAGAATATCCCAATAAGATAATCTTGATCAATCCCCTTTAGCAGCCCTGCATACTATTCAAAATTTTCAACATAATCCTCAACCGAACCAGTCTGAGTTAAGGCAATAACCACCTCGAAAGGATTCTTCAACATGTTGGACTGGATGCGACGAACCACTGCCAATTTGAATGATTCCCAAGTGGGATTGCAAGGCCTTCCCCTCCAAAGCTATCATCACAGTCTGCATTCTTTCCATTTCAGATACTTCTTGGAGATGAAAGTATCTTTCCAACCGGTTGGTCCAGCCAAACACATCATCTCCCACAAAGATAGGAATATCTAATTTGCGCCACGTGATCCAGCATTCAGTTGTCAGTCTTATTTTTGTTCAACAGACTTTAGAGGAGTACCCATATTCTGATTTGACCCACACGTTGACTCACTCTGAATACCATTTGATAGAACACCCAGAAAGAAAATACCAAGACAGATTCTTGAATGTTTTATTCGGAAGAGAACGGTCCTACCAACGTAGTAGGAACACAACAACAAAGTATAGCAGAAAACAAAGGTCTTTTGAGAGGACCCTAACTGTCGTAGTTCCCCTTCTCCAAAAGCCCCCAAAAAACTTCCTGCTCACCTCCTAATAAGACTATTTATAATAGTCTGTTACAGTTATGTAATTACAACTATACTAACTACCTTCTTTTTTCCTTCTTTTGTATACTGTATCAAACTTATCAAATTTGGTAGAGATAGAAGAAAACAAATTTCCTGCAAAATATCTGGTACAATATTTGTGTTTCCATGTATTCACCATTGTCAGATGCTGATAATTTGATTTCAGATTTTAAGTGATAAAGTAGTTTTTCTTCAGCGGGAATACTTTTTCTGTATTAATTTTTTTTATATACTGATTGTTTTAAACTTTGATTAGTCTCGTGTATTTAGGCATTACTAAACTTTTAGACCCAAATTTGCAAACATATACATTACTACCTTGGTGTTCTTAATCTAAAATTCTAATATGCACATTGAAATTTTGATTTGGTGTTTAGTATACTATTCTGAGCTTTCATTTTTCATATTTTAGTGTATTAAAACTTCTTCACATATGTACAGGCCAAGAAATCCAGTTCTCAAGTTCATTGCTAGTGGTAAGTATATGTGAATAATTAGTTTTTATATGATATTTTATTATTTATGAATGATATTATATCAAGTGCGTTTAGGTAGGTTTATTACTTATTATAAATTGATATGTGATGTTGTTTCTTTTGTAGTTGCACTCGGTACCTGCAATCCACTGTAGAACAAGCTTATTTTGACCATCAACCAAAGCTCGTAGTAAGACCTAAACCTTCAAATAGTTGTCCAATTGCAAATGTATGCTTATGCAACTGTATGTAACATATTAGGAGGGTTATTTAGTTCTTTAAATGTTGATTTTTTAATTAAAATTATTTAGCTCAACGTAATGTAGGTTGGCCAATATCCTTCTATATCGAAACCTTAAAACAATATTGTACATAGTGATTAATATAAAACAATAATATTGTACATAGTGATTTACATGTACAAAACAAGTATTAAGATAGAGACATGTTGAAAAACATTCTAAGATAGAGAGAAGAGGACCTAAATTCATTTAGGTTATTCTTTAGGAAGCCATTTGATAGGGTACGTGTCATAATATAGAGACGTATATTAAGCATTGGCTAATTGTTTTGTAATCGATTTATGTACAGAACATGGATCGTTCTCCACCAAATCGTGCATGGATGTACGATAGGTGTCATAGAGGAAGAGGTGCTTTGAAAGAGTCTTTTGTATTAGGTGTTGAAGAGTTTATAACTAAAGCTTGTGAACAAGAACGTTATCGTAGAGATGGGGGTCTTCGATGTCCATGTTTGAAGTGCGATTGTACAAAGATTCTGCACGAAAGAGTTGTGAAGGTTCACCTTTACAAGAACGGTTTCAAGCCTAATTATTTCATTTGGGAGGATCATGGGGAAATAATGCCAGAAGATCATGTACAGAATCATGACAGTTCGATGGCTGTAGAGACGGAAGATGGTCAAATTAACCAATTTCAAACAATGGAAGACATGGTGCATGATGCTCTTAGGCAAAATGAGTCGTGGCAAGCATCTACTTCTAATAACATTGAAGAGGCTCCGAATGAAGAAACACAAAGGTTTTTTAATTTTTTGTTGGATGCAAACCAGCCGTTGTATATTCTAATAACATGGGTAAAAGGTCTTAGGATGCCTGATGGATATTCTTCTAACTTGTCAAGGTGTGTTGATGTGAATAGGGGAAAGCTCATTGGGATGAAAAGTCATGATTGCCATGTGTTTATGGAATGCTTACTTCCTACAGCGTTTAGTTCTTTACCGGCTCATGTTCTGAATCCCATTACAGAGATAAGTCATTTCTTTAGAGATTTGTGTTCTACAACATTGAACAAGGATGACCTGGCGAAGATGGAAGAAAACATTCCCATCATTCTGTGCAAGATGGAGAGAATATTTCCTCCCTCATTCTTTGATTCTATGGAACATCTCCCTATCCATCTTCCATATGAGGCACGACTTGGTGGACCAGTCCACTATAGGTGGATGTACCCATTTGAAAGGTACCCATATGACATGTTATTGTTCAATTTACCAGGCATAATTCAAAAACCCTAACACATCAATTTCAAATTTGTAGGTTCATGGGATATGCTAAACGTTCAGTAAAGAATACGGCTAGGGTTGAAGGATCTATTTGCGCATCATACTTGCACAGAGAAACAACTCATTTTTGTTCCCACTATTTCAAAAACTTCATGTTAACACCACAAAGTAATAGAAATGAAGTAGACATTGAAATAGAAAGCTTTACGACAACATTATCAGTGTTTAACCAACCTGACCGTCATTCTGGAAGGGAATCAACACATTGGTTAAGTGATGAAGAATTGAGATCAGCTCATGTTCATGTATTGATCAATTGCAATGAAGTTGAACCTTACCTTCAGTAAGCCTCCAAAATAAATTATATTTCCAATTCTTTCATTTGATATAATTAATTTTCTTTGATCTAATCTGGACGTACATGTTGACAGCTCATTCTTACATGTCTATCAACTATCTGAGTCAAACAGTTCGACATACGTACATGCTAATTTCCCATTGTGGTTCAGGCAAAAAGTACGACTTCCTATCAATCTTACACATTCATTTCTTCCTTAATTTTTTAAGATTACATTGTTGAATAGTTTCATATCATGAATGGTTGTAGGTTCATAACGATCCTTTAAGTGTGAGAAACCAACATCTTAGAGATTTATCACTTGGTCCTTTAAGGTGTGTAAAGGAATGGCACACCTTCTTTGCTAATGGATACAAATTTCATACCCATGCATGGAGTCAGGGCAAGAGGACAATAAATAGTGGGGTTCATGTTAAAGGGCTAACAGAAGGAGGTCAAGATGATTTTTATGGTGTCATTAAACACATCTATGAGTTGGAATACAATTCAACAACCACTGAAAAGAAAATTGTATTATTTTATTGTGATTGGTTTGATCCATCGAGAGTAGGTACAAGGGTGGATTCAAAGTATGGCATTGTGGATATTCGAATGGATAAAAGATATGTGTTGTTTGATCCTTTTATCATTGCACATAATGTACAACAAGTGTATTATGTACCATATCCTACATCACGCACGGACAAACGAGGTTGGTGTGTTGCGATAAAAACGAAGCCTAGAGGTCGCATTGATTCTAATGATGTAGAAGCCGATGTGCCATACCAAGTGGAGGAAATGTCACATGTTAATGACATCATTGAAGTTGAAGAAGTAGTCCGATTACAAGATGTAGAAGCTGGTCTTGAAGAAGTTGACCCTAACGATATTTCATCATTTCAAGGGCAAATAGATGAAGATACAACGGAATCAGAAGAATACAATGCAGAAGGACAGGGTGAAGATGACAATGAAGATGAATTTCATAGTTCTAGCACTGAATAGAGTTAAGGTGTATTGCTCCTTATTTTTGTCGCTTTATTATAATGATGTCCACAATCTTAAGAGTTAGGGTGTATTGCTCATTATTTATTTAACTTTATTAATTTAGAAAGTGATTGATAGAAACAGTAAAACAGTAAAAACAAAAAAAAAATTAAAATTACAGCAGTAAATAATAACAGTACAAACAGTAAGTACAGAATTTTCAAACATATTCTTTCACCTGTTGTTTTGAGATTTATTGAGTTTCGGGCTTGATTTTTTTTCCCTCCATGGCCATCGATGTTATCTCATTAGTAGAAACTGTTTTAGACCAATTTCCCAATGGTGAAGATGGGGATTTGAAAAATTAAAAGCAAAGCAAAGAAAAGTCTACATTCACCATGATATATGCAATATTATATTGATATTCCCATATCGATTTCTCTCAGAATCAACATGTTTTAAAACCTGTGATATGCATAATTAGAAAAAATAAATACAGATTAAAACATGAGCAAATTAGAAATTTATATTCTGCTAAACTATACTGAATAAATGATTTCATTTCTTTTTCTCTTATTCTGGGACGTTTGTGATTCAGCATTAATCTGTCCGATTTGTTTTACACAGTAAATTCGATTTTTTTGTTACTTTGGTTTACAAAATGGAAACTGAAATATCTCAGATAACATCAGGGAACCCAAAAAATATTCTCATAAAACAACAACAAAAGACAATTAAAAAATAAAGAAAGAAAAGAAAATAGAGAGAGATGAGAAAGTGGGTTACAAAAAAATAAATAAAGGAAAAGCTGGACATTTACTTCTTGTACAATACAACAAGAAGTCACATACTCAGACCTTCCTCTCTCTTTCTGTCTCTCTCCATTGCACCTTCCCTTCTTCTTTTCTCTGTCATTTCTGAGATAGCTTTACTGGTTTTTTCTCTTGTACAGATTTCTAGCTACAACACCCAGATATCAATTTCTGTAATTCTGTGTGTTCTGTGATGTTTATGTGAGTTTTTTTAAGGACAGTAAAACATAAACTCTTCTGGGTGTATTGGCTTCTACTGCCTTTGTACATATTTTCTGTGTGTTCTGAGTTTTTCTACATATTTTCCCCTTTACTTGAGGAAAAGTTTGAGACATGGGCAAGCAAGGGCCTTGCTATCACTGTGGAGTTACAAGTGAGTTCCTGTCTCTCCAATATGAAATCTTTTGTTTGCAGTTTTTCCTGAGAGTTATTGGTTTTTGGATATTTGTCTCTTTGAATTTGAAGTTTGTCTTGGAACCGATGGCATGGATTGTGATTTTGATAAGAAATTGAGATGCTTGGAAGGGAAAAGTTCTGCCCAATTTAAACAAATGGGATAATTTAGTTTAATGTTCTTTATTTGGATGTATTAGAATTCAACCATATAAACATTCCTGTTGCCCAGAATATTTGGAAATGGAAGTTCTGGAAAATTCAATTATATTAACTTCCTCTGTTGATGTGTTCTGTGTCTCATTCAGTGGGTCTTTGCGTTCCTTGACTATGTCTGAAATGTGTGCAAATGTAATTCATGCAAATTTAATCTCGGAATGGATTGAATATTACAACGAACCTTTTTCTGTTTTAGGCACATTTTAGGCTCACACTTTAGGCTACCCAGACTAGCTAGAATTAGGAATTTTATTGTGCTTTAGTTTTTTGATATATTCTTTATTTTAGAGTTTGATTAGGATCATACTAAACATGTTAGCTATTAAGATGATGCATTTAGGCATTAGTAAACATTCACACCCTAATTGCAAACATATGCAGAACTACCTTGGTGTTCTTACTTTAAAACTTGTTCATCCACTTTCCAATTACTTTTCTGTTTTGTTGATTCCATTAGGGATTTTATTATTGAAACATTTTTTTTAATGTTAGATTGATGTTGGTATCATGTTTATACAGTTTGAAGTCATTTTACAGAATTTGACTGATGAAGTTATTTTCTTTGTTCACATGCGTGTATAGAATTAGGCATTTCTTATTTATTACACATTCTATCCAATTCTGCATTTTAGCATCTAATTAGCATCATATTAAGCATTAAATAATCATAAAATCATTCAAATATAACCTTCAATATATCAGAATTAAACTTAGGAGAAAACCCATTTGATGGTAACACTAGTTTTGACTAGTTTGGTCTGAAATTTGATATGACCACTGATTTTAAGTTTCTCTTATTCCAGTACTGTTTTGAGCATTTTATTATCTTTCTTTAATGATGTTTGAACCCCCAATTACCCCATTCCATGCATTTTACATGTTTTGACTCATTAAGCACATTAGCCTACCAAGACTTAAGAATTTTATTTTGTATTAATTTTTTTTATATATTCTTTGTTTTAGACTTTGATTAGGATCATGTATTTAGGCATTACTAAACTTTTACACCCAAAATTCCAAACATATACATTACTACCTTGTTGTTCTTAATTTAAATTTCTAATCTGCACATTCAAATATAGAGAACAAAATTACAGCTAATGATTTAAAGTGCAATAATCAACAACACAGTACAAACAACAGTAGAAATTAAACGGCAGGTAAACAACGACAGAGATTAAATTGCAGCAGAAATTAAAAACAGTAACAAAATAAAAACAGGATACAGTTCTGGAATTAACAACATGAAACCAACTTTGAATTGCATTTAAATTTGTGCAAGAAATTCGTAGAGCAAATAGGAAAATCAAATTAGAACATGCATACCACACAGTGTCGTGCTTTCTCCTCTAGTGTCCATCTCCTACTGTTCCAGCACTTTCGCGGTCTAGCTCCCTGTCCAGTTGCAGTCCCGTACCTTGCAGCCTCTACACTCTTCCACGGTTCTGCTCTCCTTCCAAACTCTCTACTATCTACTCCTACACTACACTACACTACATTACATTTTTAGTGAAGAACTACACTACACTACATGGAGATTACTCTAAGAGCTACTGGAAGAGAGGACCTCTCCCAGCCCGTCCGTCCTGCCTCTCTGGAACCCCTCACTTCACGACCAGCCTCTCCTCTTATATTCTTGGAGGTGCTCTCCTTCATCCGTTCCAGCCAGCTTCCCTATGTTTTTGGTGTCCCATTATCATCAATTGCTGCTTTGAGTGTTGTGTGTTTTCTCGGTGACAGTGTGCTTGCTGCCTCCAAAAATGATAATAAAAAATGATAATAAAAACTGAACCATAACCCTTCATCTCTCAACGTGCTGGACCGTGAACTTCTGCTTTGACTTTAAAAGAAATACAAAACGGTGCTCTCCATTGGATGTTCACGTTCCAGCTCTCGGTGGCTGCTCCGTTTTCTCCTCTTCTAAAATCATGGCAGCCACAGTTTGATGTGCGTAAGGGCTGCTGAACTGCTGTAGTGCTGGATGTAGAACTTGTGAGCTTTTTCATGTGGCAGCCGTGTTTGTCTCTGCGTGGGATCTTCTTCCAGTTGAGTTGCACATCACGTAGATACCAATTCCACTTTTTCAATTTGTCTGCAAGTGTGGGCTGTGTGGTTGTTTTTATCATTCAAAAGCTTAGAATTTTAGAGCTCCTTGGATGTGACCTTTCAAAGTGGTGGCCCCCTCCATCATGTGCATTGGCCGTTTGCTTTCATAAAAAAGAAATGACAATTTGCTTTCCTTACGTGTTGCTTCTTTCTCCAAAATGAAAGGCTTCTTTTTTCCAAGCTAGCGGGGCCATGTGTTTTTTTTTATTCCACTTAACATATTACTTACCTAGAAAGATAAGCATTCACGTGAACTTTTGCATTCCAACAAAGATGGTTTTAAAAATTCTTTTCTATGTGAATGTGGCATAAACATTGGTGGACGGTCCATGTTTTAAAAATTCAATCCTACATAAATAAATCTCACATAACTAATTCCAAATCTTGCTGAAAAATTCTTGGCAAATACTTTACCTGTGAAAACTACTGTGAAAAACTATTCACGTGATTCCATATGTTCTACCAAGTTCCACACATCACAATCACAATATTATATTATCTTGCTGAAAAATTCTTGGCAAATACCTTTATCACAATCACAATATTATATTATCTCACAAGTTGGTTACATAATAGAGTTTTATTGCATTTATCTCTGATTGTACTATTTCTAAATTTTCTTTTCTTCTATTGTATAAAAATATATATTATGTTCAAGAATATGGCATCAGGTCCTTCTGGCCCTCCTATTCCACCTTCAGGAAATTCTGATAAGGGCAAGGGGAAGAAATCTTACGTAGTGAAGTTGATGACACGTTTCAATAATCAAATTGGTTCAACCAGTCAACCAACTACACCTACCTCTACCTCTACTGGTAGATCTGTTCCACCTCCATTAGTTGTTCTTGCCTTTACTCCCACTCCACATCAAGTTCCTACATCTTCACCTACCTCTATTGGTACATCTCTTCCACCTCCAATACAAGTGCCTGGCTTGATACCCACTCCATACCAAGTACCTCCTTATCTTCAGGCTTCACTTTCTCCCAATGTTGGTTCTAACCCATCAACTCCCAGAAATATTGCACCATCACCTGGTATAGAGGATGCAGATCCACATTCTAGTTCAGTCGCTAATAACATGGAAGAATGTTCCAATAGTCGTCCAATGATTACACCCGTTGGTGGAGGGTAAGAAAAAAAATAACTCAATTAACATATACACAATTCATTGTTGTATTATTGTAATGTTTGAGTTTAATTTTGTTTTAGGTTTTATCCTACAAAAACTGCATCCAAGACAATCACAGCCACCATCAAGGAACAGTTTGATGAGCCATGGCTAACATGGGGTGCAATCCCTAAGTCAACCAGAGATGTCTTCTTCGAACGTTTTAAGGTAAACACTTTTCATTCCTAATCCTGTTACAAGTCAATAGTTGGTGTCCTGCATTTAATTTATACTTTGAACTTGTTTACTTATTCAAACCTATTATTTCTAATATAACAGAGAAGGGTTTCATGGAAGCCTGAAGATGAGGAAAAGGTCAAAAAAAATTATCACACCAAGGCATCTCATAGACTCTCAGAGATGTATAAAAAAGCTAGAACTCTAGGAAAAAGACCTGATTGGCTGGGGGACGATACTTGGAATGCTTTGTTGGAAAAGTGGAACATGCCACTTTATAGACAAAAGTGTGAAACGGCAAAGAAAAATCGGACATCTGAAAAGGGTGGTTGTTTGCACACTAGAGGATCTATAAGCGTGCATGAGCATGCTATTCGTTTGGTATATAACTTGTACATTTTTTTTCTTATATTTGTAATCATAAACTTTACAAATATTTATTAACAACTCCTTTTGTTTGCAGTCACAAGAGCTTGGTCGGTCTGTCCATGTTGATGAAATATTTCAGCAGACACATATTCGTCAATGAACAGGAGAATTTGTGGATGAAAGGTCTAGGCGGACCCATGTAAGTTTGTACTAACTCTATCACATTATAAATTTTCGTTTTTTAAACCTCATGTGTAATGATAATATTTATTCATTTAACAGGAACAATTTGTTGCAAAATTTTCTCAAATTAGATCTGAGACTGCATCTGTTGGTGTCTCAACATCTTCTCCTCTAGACCCTACAGAGGAGGAAAGATTGAGAAACCGATGTTGGTTAGAGGCTGCTGGTGGAAAATACAAGGGATGCGTATACGACATTGGAAATGTCACTTCCCAAGATGACTGTGTTGATAGTTACATCCAACAGACACAGGCATCTTCTACTGCTCAACCTCAAAATTCAGAAGAAATTCTTAACCTGAAATCGCAGTTACAACAATATGGTCAACAGCTTCAAAAGTTTGAAGGCTTTATTGGCGTCCTCCTACCATTCCTTCCGCCTTCAGCAGCCGCGGCTGCACAACAATTTTTAAACCTTCAAAATCCTCAAGTTCAAAATGACGTACCCAATATAGTCCAACCAGAACAGCAACCTCCAGAACAGCAACCACCACACCAGCAACCACCAGATGAACAACCACAAGATGGAAATGATGATTACATGCATTATTAGGCATTTTATAGAACTTATTTCCATTACTGTTGAACTTATTTAGAACCACAACTACAATCTGTTTATGAACTTACTAAATGTTGCAGTTATATTTACATTATACAATATTTATGTATTCATATACAATGTTTTCTTTGTGGATTAAGTGTATCTGAAAACCTTATTAAATTTATATGTCAATGTGCAATGTATAATGTCCAGGTTTGCTTGTAACAATGCTGAATGTTCATTATAATGTCCAGGTCTGCTTGTATATTGTGCATGGGGAACTGCTATATACAGAGAATTTATTTAGCTCTTGTTAGACCATTATATACGGATATATCCGTATATAATTTCCGTATATAAATTATATACGGATTTATCCGTATATAAGTTATATACAAAAATATCCGTATATAACTTATATACGGAAATTATATACGGATTTATCCGTATATAAGTTATATACGGAAATATCCGTATATAACTTATATACGAAAATTATATATGGATTTATCCGTATATAAGTTATATATGGATATTTCCGTATATAATTTCTGTATATAAGTTATATACGGAAATATCCGTATAGAACTTATATACGGATAAATCCGTATATAATTTTCGTATATAAGTTATATACGGATATTTCCGTATAATTTATATACGGATAAATCCGTATATAATTTCCGTATATAAGTTATATACGGATAAATCCGTATGTAAACTTAGCTACGATGGTATTATATACGGATTTTTGTCCGTATGTAATCCGTATATAAACACAGAATATATACGGATTTTGGGTCTTATATACGGATTTTTGCTGTATGTAATACACTTTTTTCTTGAGGTGGTCCTTTCCTGGCCTAAGCCCCAGATGGCTCCCGAGGACCTCGACTTAATAAACCAGCTTTGTCAGTTGCCCCCCAAATCCTCGTGTTGTGTCCTGATCAGTTTCCTAGGCCACAAGAACCTGCCTTCTAATGTGTTCGGTAAGCTATTTTTGACCGCCTTCTGTTGAGCAGCCATTTGAACTTATCTGAATTTTCTTTTGTCTTGCAGATTATCTATCAAAGATGGACCCCTCCAAGAACAGCACCTTCGCCCGCCTGTTCGCTCAGAGGGGGGCGATGTAAGGAAACCGGGCGGGAGCTCATCCCATGCCCCCTCCACAGTCGTTGCACCTACGACCTCTCGGCCAGCCCAACAGGCTTCCCTTCCTCTACCCCTAGTTGAAGTTGTTCCTGACCAGGCTCCCTTGATCGAATCTAACCCCAAGAAGAAGGAGAAGGGGAAACGAAAAGCCGCTCGGGAGGCATCTGCTGAGTCCAAGCGTGCCAAGAGGAATCTGCCCGATGGGCCTCCTCTCCCCGATCTGTTGAGTCCCAACTCTTGGGTGGCGAAGCGCCTCCACTTTGACCTTTTTGCTGAGGAAAAGGCCCTGGTCAGTGGGATGACCGAGGAAGAAGCCACCAACATGGCTCTAGAGTTGACGGCGCGGTCGGCCCTGTGTTTGACCTATGTCGCCCAGAAAAATGCTTCTGCCTCCGCCGAGCTTCAAGCGCTCCAAGCGAAGTTCGACTTCGCTTGCAAGGCCAAACAGGACCTTACCCTTCGGCTGGCCGAGACCGAGCGGATAGCAGAAGAAGACAAGAAGAAAGCCAGCACTCTGTTGGCCGAGGCGCGTACTACTCAGCGTCGTATGCAACGGTCTCTAGATGATGCAAAGCTTGACCTCCAGAAGGCCACTTCTTCCAACGCGACTTTGACGACCGAACGTGATTCTCTCCTTGATCGGGTAACCAAGTTGGAGGCCGAAGTCAAGCTGTTGGGCGATGAAGTGGTAAACGAGCATGTGCTCGGTTTTGACAAGGCCCTCGCCCAATGCAACATCCTCTTTCAAGTTCCCACCCACGATCCCCGCCTTGATGTAAGCATGATGGTTGTGGATAACCAACTAGTTCCTATAAACATTCCCCCATCTTCTCCTCCGGTCGACAAAAATGTCGATGCTGCCGTCGAAGTGGTTGGAGAGACTGGCGAAGCTGAAGGCCAATCCTAAGTGTTTAGACTTAGGACTTTATTGCACTTGATCTTGTAGCCTTCTTTGAAGTTTAATGAAAATTCAAGTTTCTTTTGCCCTTTTGCTTTCTCTGCGTCTATTGTACTTTCCTAATGTACTTGTCTTTTCGCGCATAGCTTGTTTGTTTCATGCTTGTTTTCTTCGTAAGAATTCCACTCGGTTTAGGTCTTAGGAGCTCTCTAGAAGCGTGCCCTAAAACCAAGGTGAGAGTTCACGAAAGAAATCTGCCTCACCCACTCGTTTTAGGTCTTAGGAGCTCTCTAGAAGCGTGCCCTAAGACCAAGGTAAGAGTTCACGAAAGAAATCTGCCTCACCCGCTCGATTTAAGTCTTAGGAGCTCTCTAGAAGCGTGCTCTAAGACCAAGGTGAGAGTTCACGAAAGAAATCTGCCTCACCCGCTCAGTTTAGGTCTTAGGAGCTCTCTAGAAGCGTGCCCTAAGACCAAGGTGAGAGTTCACGAAAGAAATCTACCTCACCCGCTCGGTTTAGGTCTTAGGAGCTCTCTAGAAGCGTGCCCTAAGACCAAGGTGAGAGTTCACGAAAGAAATCTACCTCACCCGCTCGGTTTAGGTCTTAGGAGCTCTCTAGAAGCGTGCCCTAAGACCAAGGTGAGAGTTCACGGAAGAAATCTGCCTCACCCGCTCGGTTTAGGCCTTAGGAGCTCTCTAGAAGCGTGCCCTAAGACCAAGGTGAGAGTTCACGAAAGAAATCTGCCTCACCCGCTCGGTTTGGGTCTTAGGAGCTCTCTAGAAGCGTGCCCTAAGACCAAGGTGAGAGTTCACGAAAGTAATCTGCCTCACCCGCTCGGTTTAGGTCTTAGGAGCTCTCTAGAAGCATGCCCTAAGACCAAGGTGAGAGTTCACGAAAGAAATCTGCCTCACCCGCTCGGCTGTTAACACATGATGAAAATTTCGTGTGATAAACAATGTATTATTGATATGAAATAACAAGTACAAAGCTCTTAGCTGAAATAAAATTTTAAGTGGGATGCATTCCACGTATTAGGTATAACTTTTCCCGTCAGGTGCTCCAGGCGGTATGCCCCATTTTGTAAGCTTTCCACCACTCTGAAGGGGCCTTCCCAATTCGCAGCTAATTTGCCCGCCAATCGGTTTCGTCGAGCCTCAGCCGTTTTTCTCCACACAAGATCTCCTTCAACGAATTGTCGCGGCCTGACCTTGGTGTTGTAACGCCTTGCTAGCAATATCTTCTTAGCCTCCGCTCGGATCATTGCTACCTCCCTTCGTTCGTCTAGGGTATCTAGCTCCACACGCAGCTCGTCATTATTATCTTGCAAACTTTGCACTTCCCTTCGTATGGTAGGTTCTCCCACTTCGACTGGCAACATTGCGTCCATTCCATATGTTAGGTTGAACGGAGTTTCTCCAGTTGTACCGTGCGGCGTGCAGCGATATCCCCACAGAACTTCCTGAAGCTGCTCCACCCAAACTCCCTTAGCATCTCCCAGCCTTTTCTTCAACTCCGAGACGATTACCTTGTTGACCGCTTCCACTTGACCGTTCGTTTGGAGATGCTCCACCGAGCTTGTGACATGCTTAATTCCCAGATTTTTGTAGAATTCCCCTAAGCCTTTATCAATGAATTGCCGCTCGTTATTCGTAACTATGACTTTAGGAATTCCAAATTTGTAGATGAGCGTCGAAATAAACTTCTGAACCCTCGCGGCCGTGATCGTTACGAGCGGTTCTGCCTCCACCCACTTAGTGAAATAATCAATTGCCACCAGTAAGAATTTATTTTGCGCTCGGCCCACGGGAAAGGGTCCGACAATATCTACTCCCCACTACGCGAACGGCCATGGTGACATCAAGCTATGCAACTCGACAGGTGGAAGATTGAGGTTCGTGCCATGCTCCTGACACTTCAAACATTTCTGCACAAATTCTTTGCAGTCTCTTTCCACCGTCGGCCAGAAATAGCCAGCTCTTATGACCTTGGCACGCAAAGCTCGCTGTCCTGTATGCATTCCACACGCCCCCTCGTGTAGCTCCCTCATCACATACTCGGCTTCCTCCGAAGATACACATTTCAACAAGGGTGATGAGAAACCTCTCTTATACAGATCTTCTCCTATCAACAAATACCGAGCGACCTTCTTCGCCTCAGCCGCTCGGACGTGCAAGCCATTCTCCTGCCTTTGAATGACTTCCCTTATGGCCTTCCTCCAATCAGTTCGACCGGAGATCTCATGGACTGCTAGACATTCCACCGAAGGGTTCATCATCACCTGCCTTATGACCGACGACAAGTGATCCTTCCCTCTGCTGTTGGGGAGTTTAGATAGAATATCCGTCCTCGCTTTCTATTCCCTCGGCACATGCCCAAATTCCACCGTTCTGAATTGTTTTACCAACTCCTTCACCTTATGATAATAACGAAGCAGCTGATCATCTTTGGTCTGGAAGCTCCCAGTCAGCTGCCCTAGTGATGGACAAATTTATGAACACCAAAATATGATGTCACAAACTTGTTTTTCAATCGGCAAGTATGACCGAATCGTTCAAGTAATAAACTTGGTAAGACCAAGTATCGTTCTTCCCAAAGGACTCACGACCTAGTTTAGTTGTGCGGTTTATTGATTAGCTAAGACTTAAAGACGAAATATTTGGATTTTTATATGCAAAAGACGAAAATTAAATATGTATGCATGAAGTTTTGATCAATGGCAAAAGCAAAAGATAAACACTTTCAATGAAATATATGTATGAATATGTTGTTGGGGGTCAATTTCATCTTATCCACTCTCATATATTTTAGGAATTCAACATTCAAATCATCATTGTTAATGCCACTCTCTAAAGTACCTTTCAAGAAGGCTTCTCCCTAATTACGAGTTCATACAATTCCTAGCATTCCTAATAATTAGTTCATAAGTGCAGGAGCTTAACGACAACCAATATAATATTGGGAGAAATTCCCCGGATCTAGACTTCCCCATACGTGCCCGTATCGCCAAAACCAATAATCATGCATCGAATGAGTTAAACAACGCAAGCATTAAGCAAAGAGGAAAAACCCTAACTAATAATGAAAGAAAGCATAGGTCTTAAATAAAAGATGTAAAAACAAATTCCATATATGAGAGCTTCAAAAGATTACATTGATTCCCCAACAAACATACAGAGTTTAGTTCACCATATTCATGGTGAACCTAGATGAATAACAATGAAAGAATGAAATATAAAACCCTAAAAAGGTGAAGAGGAAGCCTGAGAATCCAAGATCCTCCTTCAAAGGGGTGGAAGAGAGAGTGTTTGCTTCGTTCCAGCCAAAGATACCTAACCCTAGGAAAACCTAAAGCTTATATATTATTCGTAAATTACAGAAAATTAGGTCCAAGCCCATAAAAGTGCCGCTCAGCGGTAAAGTGCCGCTCAGCGGTAAAGTGCCGCTCAGCGGTAAAGTGCCGCTCAGCGGTAAAGTGCCGCTCAGCGGTAAAGTGCCGCTCAGCGGTAAAGTACCGCTCAGCGGTAAAGTACCGCTCAACGGTAAGTGCGTGAATCGTTTCTTCCCCTCAACGGCCATTTTGCCCCTCAGCGGACCTCCCGTAAGCTCCTGATTGCCGCTCAGCGGTAAACTGCCGCTGAGCGGTGACTTCGGCTTCTCCTTTTGCACTTTTTGATGTCTTTTCTGATTCCATCTTTCTCCTTCTTCACTTCTTTCACCAAATTCACCTTAAAACCTGCACAAAAACACTGAAATCAAGCATAAACCTGTCCAGCTCTCTTATTTCTGAAAATATGAAGAAAAGCATGATTTCAAGCTAGTTTCTAAGTGTAAAAGTTGCTTTTTATGTCAATTTTAAGCATGAAAATAACAGTTTTTCAACTGTTATCACAACCCCAAACTTAGAACTTTGCTTGTCCTCAAGCAAACAAGATATAACTCAATCTTCAACCAATTCATATGATGGTTCACTCATTCAAAAATCCTCTTTTTAGATAAGTAAAAACTTCAATTAAACTTATGACCAAGAGTTCAATCAAGATGTGCACATGCTTTAGTGTTTCACAAAGTCAGTTAATACCCAACAAATGCTCTTTTTCATGAATGACCAATCAATTAAGCATGGATGTTCATGTGCTAATGGAATATTTCCTCACTAGGTAAAGTGTCTCACTCAACACACAAGTGTATAAGAGGTAATCACTCATTCACTCTACTATCACAATGTCACATGAATCAACTTTGCCTTTCATTTTACCACAATAAAAAACATTCACAAGCATGCATCATCACAAGGACTTTTCAATGGCTTATAATGTGGTTGGGCTAACAAGAAAATTGGTTTTTCTGGATCGCAAAATCCTTGAGTTAAGAGAATCATAACACACAATTATTCTTATTTTTCCCAACTTGCCTTTGCATTTGCATTGAGCTTTACTTCTTTTTCTTTTCTTTTCTTTTTCTTTGCCTATACTTCCTTTTTGGCTCTTAGCTCAATGCTTTTCCTTTTTTATGTTTTCCCAACAACCCCAAACTTGAACATTTAACAATACCACACAAGATCTTCTACTTAACTCAAGGTAAAGATTTTCAATCAAGGGTTTCAGTGTATGTTCAAGGCTAAGGGTTCAAAGGATAGAACAATAAGTGTTCTCTTTTAGTGGGCTAACTTTATGAATTTGGCCAATAAAAAGGGTTCCAACAAACGGCCTTGATCATATGATGCAAAACAAGCAATTGATTCAATCATAGAAAACCTAGGCAAAGTCATTCATGCTTTCAAAGTAATAGCATTTAACAATAACAACTCTGGAGCTCAAAACCTCACATATAAGCTCATTCACATTTGACATACACATCCTGCTTAATTTCACAATCACAATCATAATATCATGCATTTGTTCACAAAGCTTGTGAATCACCTGTATAAGCATTTTAATGTGCACATCTATCTCAACATCAATCAATCACTAATCATCATCAAGCATTACTTATCACACAATCACAGTTAATAGCAAACCATCATAACAAACCAGGTGTTCAATAGAGTACATCAAACTCTAATCTAAAAACATAAAATACTTACAGAATACTGGGTTGCCTCCCAGTAAGCGCTTGTTTAACGTCACGAGCCTGACCCAAACTTTCAAGGATCAACCAACAACATCATTGTGGAAAATTGTTGCACCTCTCCCCCTAGATAGGGTTTGAGACGTTGACCATTCACCACCCAACTTCTCTATGGATCATCAGCAGCTGGATTAAATATTTCAATTGCTCCATGCGGATGCACTTCTTTTATCACAAATGGTCCTGACCATTTTGACTTCAACTTCCCAGGAAATATCTTCAATCTTGAATTGAACAATAGTACCTGTTGTCCTAGATTGAAAACTCTATTCACCAACTTCCTGTCATGATAAAATTTAATTTTGTCTTTGTAAGCCTTGGATGAATCATATGCATGTAATCGCATTTCTTCAAGCTCCAAAATTTGCCGTCTGCGTGTGCATTGAGTTTCATAAGGATCAAAATTCAAGAATTTCAAAGCCCATAATGCTCTATGCTCCAATTCTACTGGCAAATGGCATGCTTTCCCATAGACTAATTGAAATGGTGATAATCCCATGGACGTCTTCATTGCTGTCCTATAAGCCCAAAGAGCATCATCCAATTTGAGAGACCAATCCTTTCTTGATGAAGTCACTGTTTTTTCCAGGATCCTTTTTATCTCCCTGTTAGACACCTCAGCTTGTCCATTGGTTTGTGGATGATAAGGTGCAGCTACCTTATGTTTTACTCCATAGTGTTTGAGTACTTTCTCTAGCTGATAATTGCAAAAATGAGATCCTCCATCACTGATCAACACTCTTGGATTGCCGAAACGTGAGAATATCTGCCTCTTCAAGAATTTAATTACCGTGCTAGCATCATTTTTAGGACAAGCTAATGCTTCCACCCATTTACTCACATAATCTACTGCTACCAAAATATATTCATTGTTGAAAGATGGAGGGAAGGGTCCAACAAAATCAATACCCCAACAATCAAAAACCTCAACCTCTAAAATACCTTGTAAAGGCATCTCATGACGTTTAGTGATTGTCCCTGCTCTTTGACATTTATCACAATTTCTAGCATGATTATGGGCATCGTTAAACAAAGTTGGCCAATAAAATCCTGATTGAAGGACTTTTGCTGCTGTTCTTTCTCCATTAAAATGTCCTCCATAAGGTGAATCATGACAATGCCAGAGAATTCCTTCTGCTTCTTCATTTGTAACACATCTCCTCAGAAGATTATCTACTCCAATTTTGAACAAATAAGGATCATCCCAAACAAACTGCTTGGCATCATGCAAAAATTTCTTTCTTTGTTGCCAAGTTAAGTCTTCCGGCATGACCCTTGCAGCTTTGAAATTAGCCATATCAGTAAACCAGGGTCTCTGCTGAATATACATGAGTGATTCATCTGAAAAGGATTCCTAGATTTCAGACTCCTTGCTAGTGACCTCATTGTTGACTAACCGTGACAAATGATCAGCAATTAAGTTCTCACTTCCTTTCTTATCACGGATGTCTACATCAAATTCTTGCAATAGTAATACCCATCTAATCAGACGTGGCTTAGAATTTGGTTTTGTCAACAAATATTTGATAGTTGCATGATCTGTATAGACAGTCACCTTGGACCCAATAAGATAAGGTCTAAATTTCTCTAGAGCATACACAATAGCAAAAAATTCTTTCTCTGTGGTAGCATAATTCAATTGAGCATCATTCAGAACCTTGCTAGCATAATAAATTGGATGAAAACTTTTGTTCTTTCCGCTGGCCAAGGACAACTCCTATTGCATAATCACTTGCATCACACATTAATTCAAAATTTTGATTCCAATCTGGCGCTACAATTACTGGAGCTGACACTAACTTCTTCTTCAATGTGTCAAAAGCTTTCAGACAGTCTTCATTCATCACAAAAGGCGCATCCTTCATCAAAAGATTACTCAATGGTTTAGCAATTTTTGAGAAATCTTTGATGAATCTTCTATAAAACCCAGCATGACCAAGAAAACTTCTAATCCCCTTTACATTTGTTGGTGGAGGTAGTTTCTCAATGACTTCTACTTTAGCTTTGTCTACCTCAATTTCTTTAGCAGAAATTTTATGCCCCAATACAGTTCCTTCAGTTACCATGAAATGACATTTCTCCCAATTAAGAACAAGATTTGTCTGAACACATCTTTTGAGGACAGTGTTCAAATTAGCCAAACATCTTTGGAAAGAATTTCCAAAAACTGAGAAATCATCCATGAATACTTCAATGCATTTTTCTAAGAGATCTGCAAAAATTGCCTGCATACACCTCTGAAACGTAGGTGGAGCATTACATAATCCAAAAGGCATCTTTCTATATGCAAAGATACCAAAAGGACAAGTAAAAGTCGTCTTCTCCTGGTCTTTTGGATCTACCACAATTTGATTGTATCCCGAATATCCATCTAGAAAACAATAGAAAGCCTGCCCTGATAACCTTTCTAACATCTGATCCATGAAAGGAAGAGGAAAATGATCTTTCCTAGTAGCTTTATTTAGCTTCCTGTAATCAATGCACATACGCCATCCAGTAACTGTCCGAGTAGGAATAAGTTCATTCTTATCATTATAAATTACTGTCATCCCACCTTTCTTTGGAACCACCTGTACTGGACTCACCCATTCACTGTCAGAGATTGGATAGATGATACCTGCTTCTAGTAGTTTCAACACTTCTTTTCTGACCACCTCCTTCATAATAGGATTTAACCTTCTTTGTGGTTGAGCACTTGGTTTATAATCTTCTTCCATAAAAATCTTGTGCATGCAATAAGTTGGGCTAATACCTTTGAGATCTGATATTGACCACCCAATTGCTTCTTTGTTGGCTTTCAAAATTTCTATCAACTGCTCTTCTTCTTGTAGAGATAAAGAGTTATTGATGATGACTGGCTTTGTTCCATCTTCCTCTACAAAAACATATTTCAGATGTGATGGCAATCTTTTTAATTCTGGTGTTTGTGCTTTGACTGCTTCTTCCTTATCAATTATTTCGAATATTGGATCTTCCTCCAGACTCTTTTTCAATGTTTCCAAGTCCATCAGACATTCATCAATCAATTTCTCTTCTTCTTCATCTAAATCTTCACATGCATTAATGAGAGTTTTTTCCAATGGAGAAATATTTCGCACCATCCTTTCTTGCACCATACAAACTTCATCAAGTTCATCAAATTGAAAACATGCTTTGTCATCATTTGGATATGTCATGGCCTTGGATACGTCAAAAGTGACTTCTTCATCATCAACTCTCATTTTAAGCTTACCATTCTCTACATCAATCAAAACTCTAGCAGTCTTCATAAAAGGTTTCCCAAGAATAAGAGGAACATCACTATTCCCTTCCATGTCCATCACAATAAAATCCACTGGGAATACAAATTTATCAACCTTTACTAGAACATCTTCAACCACTCCAGATGGATATTTAAGAGACCTGTCCGCCAATTGAAGAGCCATTCTGGTTGGTTTAATTTCCAACCCCTGAATTGTTCTGCACATGGATAGCGGCATTAGATTAATGCTAGCTCCCAAATCAATCAATGCTCTTCCAACTTTCACATCTCCTATGGTGCATGGAATAGTAAAGCTTCCTGGATCTTTAAGTTTAGGAGGTAGTTTCTGTATGATTGCACTGCAGTTACCCTGTACATTGATAGTTTCCTTTTCAATATACTTGTGTTTCTTTGTGAGGAGTTCCTTCAAAAACTTTGCATATGCTGGCATCTGTTGCAATGCTTCAGAGAATGGTATGGTAATCTCAAGCTTCTTAAACAACTCCATGAATCTTTCCAACTACTTTTCTTTCTCCTTCCTTGAATAACTCTTTGGATAAGGAAGTGGCTTTTCATACTCTTTTTCTTTTTGTCTCTCCTCTCTCTCTTCTTCTTTTTTCTTTTTCTCTCTCTCAACTCTTTCTTTCCACTCACATGTTTCTTTTTCACTCTCACTCTCATTTTCTTTCTCTTTTCTTTCTTGTTTTCTCTCTTCTAACACTCTACCACTTCTGGTCACAACAGTTTTACACTCCTTTCTGAGATTATCATGTTTCATCTTGTCAACTATTCTCTTAACATAAACCTCATATTTTTAAATGCAGCATCCACATTCTGACAATAAGACGCATTTGTCTTCAAGAATCTTTGGAAAGTCTCTTCAAGTTTTGTTGTTTTCTCAATTGGAGTAGATTGCATTTGCCATTTTTGTTGTTGCACTTGAACCATTGAGACCTGTTGTATTTCCTGTGTTATTTGAGAAAGCTTCATAATTACCTCTTCAAGTTGTTGAGATATAATTCTATTTTGAATAAGCAAAGCATCATTTGATTGTAACAACTCCTTCTGACTATGATATCCTCTTTCAATGTTGAATTCATTGTCACTAGTAGCCATATTTTCAATAATTTCAGTTGCTTCCTCTGGAGTTTTCCATTTAATGTTTCCTCCTGTTAAGGCATGAAGCATCATCTTAGTTTGTGAACCAAGACCTCCAAGGAAAGTTAGGACTACTTCTTCTTCTTTGAAACCATGCATGGGCGTTTTTTGTAACAGGCTTTTATATCTGTCCCATGCATGCCCCAGTGATTCTTCCATGCCCTGCTTAAATGAAGAAATTTCTTGCTTGCCTTTTATCCTCTTAGATTGTGGAAAGTACTTGTTTAAAAACTTTGTCACCACTGCTTCCCAATCTGTGAAACTTCCTTCTGGGAAAGAATTCAACCAAAGTTTAGCATTGCCTCCCAATGAGAAAGGAAACAAACTAAGTTTGATAGCTTCGTCTGGCACCCCATTAATTTTGGCTGTGTTGCAAATCTCATTGAAGGTAGTGAGGTGCTCATATGGGCTTTCATGAGATAACCCATTGAATTGGTTGCTTTTTACCAGTTGGATCAGTGCTGGTTTGACCTCCATGTTAGCTGCATTGACTCTAGGTCTAGCTATACTGTTAAAGTGCTGAGGTCCAGCTATATTGGTGTAGTCAGCAAGAGTTCTTCTGATATTATTGTTCTCCATATTTTCTGTGCTATGAATAGAACCTTGTGGTGATGGTTGTAACAGAGTTTCCGGAGGAGGGAAAAGTTCTCTAGATGTTCGGATTCTTCTCCTCCGTCTACTCTCGTCTAAACCTTCAAGCAGAGGTTCTGTTGTTTTCTTGCTCCTAGTTCGATTTGCCTCCTGCATACACAAGAACACAAAACCCTAGAATATTTGGTTAGCACAAAAAGATATAGGAGAAGATAAAAACAGAAAACAGAAAAATAAAATAAAAACCGAAAAAATAAAAACAGAAAATAAAAATAGAAATTCAAAATTAAAGTCAAAGATAATCAATAATCACACAAATTAACCAGTTAAACCACGAGTCCCCGGCAGCGGCGCCAAAAACTTGATGGACAAATTTATGAACACCAAAATATGATGTCACAAACTTGTTTTTCAATCGGCAAGTATGACCGAATCGTTCAAGTAATAAACTTGGTAAGACCAAGTATCGTTCTTCCCGAAGGACTCACGACCTAGTTTAGTTGTGTGGTTTATTGATTAGCTAAGACTTAAAGACGAAATATTTGGATTTTTATATGCAAAAGACGAAAATTAAATATGTATGCATGAAGTTTTGATCAATGGCAAAAGCAAAAGATAAACACTTTCAATGAAATATATGTATGAATATGTTGTTGGGGGTCAATTTCCTCTTATCCACTCTCATATATTTTAGGAATTCAACATTCAAATCATCATTGCTAATGCCACTCTCTAAAGTACCTTTCAAGAAGGCTTCTCCCTAATTACGAGTTCATACAATTCCTAGCATTCCTAATAATTAGTTCATAAGTGCAGGAGCTTAACGACAACCAATATAATATTGGGAGAAATTCCCCGGATCTAGACTTCCCCGTACGTGCCCGTATCGCCAAAACCAATAATCATGCATCGAATGAGTTAAACAACGCAAGCATTAAGCAAAGAGGAAAAACCCTAACTAATAATGAAAGAAAGCATAGGTCTTAAATAAAAGATGTAAAAACAAATTCCATATATGAGAGCTTCAAAAGATTACATTGATTCCCCAACAAACATACAGAGTTTAGTTCACCATATTCATGGTGAACCTAGATGAATAACAATGAAAGAATGAAAGATAAAACCCTAAAAAGGTGAAGAGGAAGCCTGAGAATCCAAGATCCTCCTTCAAAGGGGTGGAAAAGAGAGTGTTTGCTTCGTTCCAGCCAAAGATACCTAACCCTAGGAAACCCTAAAGCTTATATATTATTCGTAAATTACAGAAAATTAGGTCCAAGCCCATAAAAGTGCCGCTCAGGGGTAAAGTACCGCTCAGCGGTAAGTGCGTGAGTCGTTTCTTCCCCTCAGCGGCCATTTTGCCCCTCAGCGGACCTCCCGTAAGCTCCTGATTGCCGCTCAGCGGTAAACTGCCGCTGAGCGGTGACTTCGGCTTCTCCTTTTGCACTTTTTGATGTCTTTTCTAATTCCATCTCTCTCCTTCTTCACTTCTTTCACCAAATTCACCTTAAAACCTGCACAAAAACACTGAAATCAAGCATAAACCTGTCTAGCTCTCTTATTTATGAAAATATGAAGAAAAGCATGATTTCAAGCTAGTTTCTAAGTGTAAAGGTTGCTTTTTATGTCAATTTTAAGCATGAAAATAACAGTTTTTCAACTGTTATCACCTACCACCAATTGAGAATCCGTTCGGCATTTGACCGAGACTGCCCCCAAGTCCTTAGCCAGCTCAAGCCCAGCCAGCACTGCTTCGTACTCGGCCTGGTTATTACTTATCTTGAACCGAAAGACAATTGCCTGCTCCACAACAAAGTCGTCCGGTCCTTCCAACACAATTCCTGCTCCACCACCAGACTTCTCCGAGGAGCCATCCACATAGAGGATCCACTCTTGGTGACCTTCTTCTTCCCAGGGTAACTCGACTGCAAAGTCAGCCAAATGTTGCCCTCGGATCGACCCTCTTGGTTCAAACTGGAGTCCAAATTCAGACAACTCTACGAACCATCCCACGATTCTCCCGGCTAAATCTGGTTTGCGCAGGATTTTTGCAATCGGGTGATTCGAACTATCACCTGATGACTCTGGAAGTATGGCCTTAAGCGCCGCGCTGCCATTACTAGTACCAAAGCGATCTTCTCGACTCGCTTGTATCTGGTTTCCGCCGGTTGCAACGTTCGGCTGACGAAGTACACGAGTTTGAATTCGGGTTGCTCCTGTACCAACGCCGAGCTGACCATGTCCTCCGAGACCGCCAGGAATAGTTGCAACGCATGCCCTGCATCAGGTCGTCCCATGACCGGTGGGCTGACCAGTATTCGTTTAACTTCATTAAAGGCTTGCTCACACTAGTCGTCCCAATCCGTTCCCGTACTCTTCTTCATGATTCTCACTATTGTTGTTATCCGCTTAGCTAACTTTGGAATAAAGCGGGATAATGAAGTAAGTCTTCCCACCAGCCTCTGCACCTCCTTCAGCTTCTGCAGACTCCTCATTTCCAGTACCGTTCGGCACTTATCGGGGTTCACCTTGATGCCTCTAGTTGTTAGGAGGAATCCCAAAAATTTTCCCGCCGATACCCCGAACGTACACTTAGCTGGATTGAGGCGCATGTTGTATTTGCGAACCTGGTGGAAGACTTCCCCAAGATCTCTCACATGGTCTTCTACCGAGCGGCTCCTCACGACCATATCATCCACATAGACCTCCATGCACCTGCCAATCTGGTCAGCAAAAACTCTATCCATCAGCCGTTGGTAAGTAGCCCCCGCATTCTTCAGCCCGAACGGCATAACATCATAACAGTAGTTAGCCCGCTCGGTGATGAATGTTGTCTTGTCGCTATCCGGGGGAAACATAGGAATCTGATTATATCCTGAATATGCATCCAGGAAACTTAGCACATGGAAACCTGAAGCTCCGTCCACTAACGCGTCAATACTTGGTAGTGGGTAAGAATCTTTAGGGCAGGCTTTATTAAGGTCTGTAAAGTCCGTACACATTCTCCACTGCCCGTTCATCTTCTTTACCATCACAACGTTCGCCAGCCAAGTTGTGTACTTGATTTCACGGATGAAATCTGCTTCCAACAACTTCTTTACTTCGACTACCACTGCCGACCGCTTTTCTTCCCCCATTCTTCTCTTCTTTGGCGCTACCGGTCGGGCCTCTTCTAACAATGCCAGCTTGTGCGACATAACTTTTAGGTGGATTCCTGGCATATCAACTGCAGTCCAAGCAAACAAGTCTTGGTTTTTCTTCAACAAAGTGCCAATTAATTTGGCCTGATCCTCCTCCAACTCACTCCCGATGGTCGTAACTTGCTCTTCCTTATGCCCGAGGCCGAAGGGCTTTGTCTCTCCGATCGGTTCTATCCGATCATCAGTATTAGCCCTTGGATCTAAGTCTGCCATGGCTACCTCCGATCGTCTTCTCCTCTGCCGGCTGGGTGGATCTGATGACGATGGCTGAACCTTCAACCCCGCCATATAACATTCTTGCGCGATCCTCTGATCGGACCGAACGGTACAAATACTTCCATTATCCAACGGAAACTTAAGCGTAAGATGGGGTGTGGAAACAATTGCCCCAAATGCGTTCAGACATGGTCGTCCTAACAACACATTATAAGAAGTGTTCGCATCCACCAGCAAGAACCTAGTTTTCACCTCCTTGCTCCGTTCGGTTCCCAGGCACGTTTTGAGATCCACATATCCTCTGGTATCTACTCTCTCCCCTGAAAATCCTACTATCTGCTCATTGTAAGGAGCGATCAGATCTTCGGATATGTCCATCTGTTGGAATGTTTTCCAGTACAGAATGTTAACAGAGCTGCCCTGGTCCACCAACACTTTTCCCACGCTATATCGGGCAATAACTGCTGTTATCACCATCGGGTCATCCTCATCTGGATCGGGAGCGTGGAAATCCTCATCCGTAAACGTGATTGGCGGCATAGAGCGCTTTCTCACATCTACCCTGTGGACGCTTTTAAGGTCCCTCAGGTTTCTCTTCCTCGCGGATGCCGACAACCCTCCCGCAAATCCACCCGAGATGGTGTTTATCGTTCCGCGCAGCGATCGGTCATGGCTGCGACTTCTACTCCGCCTGCGGTCGGGACGCCTGTCCTCTCTTCTGTCACTTCTCTACACCCTAGTCCTTCTGGGTGGACTTCTCGTCTTTCGTTCCTCCTTGACAAACCTCCTCAGATGACCTGCTCGGATCAATTCTTCCACCTTATCCTTCAACACCGTGCAATCCTCGGTGTTATGCCCTATGTTTAGGTGATACGTGCAATGTTTAGTTCCATCTGCTTTAGGTGATGACCGGGAAGGTCTTACCTTTATCAAATCTGCATTCAGGGCTTCCTCCAGCACCCTTGCCCTTGGCATATTCAACGGGGTGTACCGTTCGTACCTAATCCCCTTCGGACCATCTCTAAACTTCTGGCCCTTCGGCCGTTCACCTGGAACGAACGGTTTCTTGTCTTCTTTTTTCTCCTGCCCCGAACTTGTGCCTTGCTCTTGTTGTCATCTCTGGACCGCCCTCATTTCTTCTATTCTAATGAACCGAGCGGCCCTCTCTTGCAACTCGTCCAGGGTTAATGGGGGCTCTACGAACAAGTTGTCGACAAATGGGGAAGGCCTCAGCGCGGTAGCCAGAGTACTAATGGTAAACTTCTTTCCTACCCCCCATACTTGCCGAGCGGTTCTATTGAACCTGTCCATGAAGTCCCCGAGACTCTCTCCCTTCTCCTGCTTTATGTTTGTTAGTTCCAGATACGTCAAATTTCGCACTCTACCCGCCGAAAACTGTCGCTCGAACATCTCTCTTAAAGTGGCAAAATTGTTGATGGTTCAAGGCCTCAACGAGTGAAACCATGCCAACGCTTCTCGCTTTATTCACAGGGAAAAAACCCTGCACCACACATTCTCCCTGGGCGAGTAAATGGTCATCGCATCAACAAAAGATCTTAAATGCTCCTCCGGATCCCCCGAGCCATCATACTTCTCCAAGGCCGGGAACGCTCTATCCGGAATCTGCTCCTCCATGATCACTGTTGTGAACGGATGCAACGCTCTAGCCCCACTGGCCGGGGCCGGACGGTTTGCAGTTCGATGTGAGCCGGCCTCACTCTGTTCCTCCCCCTGATAATAACTATCTGGAATAGGGTCTGTGTCGTCTTCTGAGTCGGGCTCGGTTTCCGGCATCTCTACAGTTGGTGGTCTTTGAGCGCAGGCCGCAGATGGACGATTAGCTTGCGACCCTCTGGCCGCATCACGCTCCGCCCTAAGGGTTTCAATTTCCGCCTGCATTGCCTCCATTCTCCTCCTCATCTCCTGTAAAAATGCTGTCGGGTCTTGCTCCATCCTTACGGTCGTAAAGGTTGTTCTTCAACGATCCTCGGCCCCACGGTGGGCGCCAAAATGTTTCTGCTGAATGGAACCGGGGAAAGTTCCTGCTACCTCCGTCCGGAAACATTCCTCCTTCTCCGATTGGTCCTTCTCCCTTCGCTCTCCTCGCACCTCTTCGTCACACAAATGGGTTGACCTGCAGCAAACACTCCGACGCTCAAGTCAGAATGGGCTTTTGCAAGTCTATATAATTATCAAAGAACAGAGAGTTTACCTTCCCCTTTGACTGCTATTTATATGATTTCAGAGAATATTACCCATTAATTTACCTCTTAATGGCTTTCAATGCACACTTTAAATACTCGACAATGACCGTTACCTCATTAAGTACACATTCATGAGCATTCAACGGTTGTCTCCAGTCCACAGTTTTATACATCTGCCCGATCGGACACGTTGTGCAAAAGAGTTCCGATCGGACATATCAGGCTGGAACACCCGATCGGACATGTTAGCCTTGCTTCCACTCGCTCGGCCTTGTCCAAACCTTCCCGGTCGGTTGTCCGCTCTCGGTAGTGTCAACACCCAATTTCGTCCGGATTGACTAAATAATGAGTCTCTTTTTATTTTGCCTTATTTCATTTTCTTTTATTTTTATTTTATGTTATTTTATTATTTTATTTCTTTAGTTTTTTATCTTTTTTTCCTCTTTCTTTGTTATTCTATTTTATTTTTACTTTATTATACTTTATTATTATTAGGTTATTTTACTTTATTTTATCTTATTATTTTAATTTTATTTTACTATATATATTATTTCGTTTTATATTATTATATTAGTTTATTTCACTGTATTTTATTTAGTCTTTTCTAAAAAAAAGAAGAAAAGAAGAAAAGCAAAACAAAAAGAAATGAAAAAGAAGAAAGAAAGAAAAAAATGAAAAAGGAAAAAAAAAAGGGGGTAAGTAAAAAAAAAGAAAAAAAGTATGGTGATTAAATTGGAGAGGTGCTGCACGGTGATGCATTGGATTTTATTTCTTGGAAAAATGGTACATGAGCAATTAAAGCCACACTAGGTTACGGTTGTGAGGGTGCTTCATGATGTAGGATTAGGATATTTTTGCGTGGGGGAATAAAAAGCACATGGTGTCACGGGTTGAAGGAATTTATGGGCTTTTAAAAAGAGTGTCTGCCATGTCTTTGAAGTTGGAGAATGAGAAGCCCACGACCCAGTAATAGCAAAGAGCTAGAGCGTCCAACAGAGGTGTGCACGAGCTGAAGAAAAAAAAGATTATTTTGGAGGGCGGCAACGCGCTAGCATCCAACACGTCTAACATGGGCTACACATCATGTAGCGTCCAGCAAAGAGGAAGCTGCCACGTCCAACAAATTAAAGAGTTACTTCCAGCAGCATGTTACAGCCCATGGGCAACATATACTTGCTACATACAGCAAGATGCTTGAAAACTCGTCCAGCCTTCACACGGTCCAACAACAAGGATTTTGGTGAGTGTCCAGAGTCCCACACAAGTCCAACAGCTTGGGAGGTAGGTCCAGCGGTCACCCAAAATGAGGCAGAGGTCATTCATTTCTTGAATTGAAGTAGGGCACATGATGTAGTCTCACGGGGGGCAGCCACCGTATATAAGGGATAGAGCATTGAATTGAAGGGGGCAACCACCAAGGGGACACCTTCATCATCTATCCCTGTAACATCTCCCGTCACTCTCTCTCTCCACTCCTCAACGTCAGACCTTCACCTTCAAGAATCCTCGGGGCTTCATCTCCCCAACCCAAGCTAAATTCTCTCTTTTGTTCCAAACCCATTGTTTTCCAGTCTCAGAAAGAACCAAACTTCATCTGTAACCTCCAACACACTCACTGAATCATCATCCATCATAACCTCATGACCACGGTCCATCATCTTCATCCCTTTCCTCTTCATTTTTCATCTCCAACACCTCATGACCACGGCCCATCGTCTTCATCCCTTTCCTCTTCATTTTCATCTCCAACACCTTATACCACGGCCTAACCTCAAACTCCTTGACTCCCCTCACCCGTAACCATCCCAACCACACTTCCTTTTCACTCCAAGTTCCTCACCTCCAACACCCATCATCCATCATTGGCCACACGCCACAACTCTCAACTCCTCTATTTTATCGCATAGAGAAACACCTTCCTCTTCTTCAACAATTGGAAAAACAAGGAAGAATTCACTCACTTCATAACCCCTGTCGTGCTTCCTATCACTATTACAACACACCTCATTCCCAAACAAAACAAGTACAAAACAAATCACAGAGAGAGACGAAGAGGGAGCTACCGCTCGTGGCCTCCAAGCTCCGAGACATCCAATCCACTGATCCCCTCGCCAGCCACCGTGAGCCGCTCCTTGTCGCGCCCTTCTACGAGTTCTTACTCTCCGGCCAGGCCTTCCCACCTATCATTTTTCTCGGCGACCACTGCTTCTTCCCCAAATACGCTCACGCGACTGGACCAGCTCTGAATCTTCAGTTTACAGAACAACTTGCTCACAGAAACCATCCCTGCATCAACGGCAGTAGACCTCATCGGTGTCGGAGAGAACATGTCCCGGGAGCAGCGGCGTTAGCTCGACGGATGGCTGTCGCCACGCAGAAAGAGAAGGAACTGACGGACTGGAGTTTGGGCTGACGCTAGCTCCGGCGGTGCGCGTGGTTACCGGCGACGCCACAAACGCGGTTCACGGTGGTCTGGTTCGAAGAAGCTTGGCGCGACAACCAGTGGGGTCTGTGGCGGCGATCAGCGCACTGGTGGCGTCCTGGTTTGCGGCTGGCGGCGGCCGATTTGGCGGAGGCGGCAGTGTGTGCGCGGAGGCGACGCCCCTTCATCGGAGTTCCTGGCTGGGAATAGAGAGATTTGGTTTCGTAGTTGGCAAATGGAAAATGGAAGAATGAAGAAGGTGTGAGCAGACCCCTAATGGGATTCTGAATAAAGAGTCTTTGGACCTAGCTATTGGGCCGCGTCCTTTTCCTCCTGCCACATGCACAATTCCATTCACACTCCATTTTCGTTCAGGCTTAACCCCATTCTGTGCAAACAAAAATAAAAAAAAGGAAGAGAGAAAGAATTGGGCTGAGCACGCTATTTCAGGATGCACCTCCATTTTCGTCCTTGCCCCCCTTGCAGATGCAAAGTTGGAAAAGAGGATTTTGGCCCAAATTAAAGGAGCCCCATTTTCACTCCGCACGCACCCCTGGTTTTTATCTCTATACCTCTATTCCTGTTGGACTTTTTTTTTTTCTCTTTATTTTTATCCTTTTGGTTTCTTTTTATTAGTTTTTTTTATTTATTATTGCATGTAACCCCCTTGTATGATAACCCCACCCCTTTGCTTTATTTATATCTATTAAACTTGTTTTTCGTTTTACATAAAAATTACAAAATAAGAAAAAAGATAAAACTTTAAAATTTATAAATGTTTTATAAATAAAATTACAAAAAATATGTTTTAAAGGTTAAGCACACGTGTGATCGCTCGCATCGTCCTTGTGTTAGAAACTTTTTCTCTTTTATAAATAAAATTACAAAAAAATATGTTTCAAAGGTTAAAGGTTAAGCACACGTGTGATCGCTCGCATCGTCCTTGTGCTAGAAACCTTTTCTCTTTTATAAATAAAATTACAAAAAAATATGTTTCAAAGGTTAAGGTTAAGCACACGTGTGATCGTTCGCATCGTCCTTGTGCTAAAAACCTTTTCTTCTTTCTTAAATAAATTTACAAAAATATGTTTTAAAGGTCGAACACTCGTGAGATCATCCGCATCGTCCTTGTGTTCAATACCTTTTTCTCTTATTTAAATAGTTAAATAATGATATAAGTACTCGTGCGATCGTCCGCATCAGCCTAGTACTTAATATCTTCAATCTAAAAAATTAAATAATGGTATGAGTGCTCGTGCGATCATCCGCATCAGCCTAGCACTCAATATTCTTAAGTCTTCCTAAATAAGTAGATAACGGTATGAGTGCTCGTGTGATCGTTCGCATCGTCCTAGTGCTTAATATTGTTATTTCTCTTTTTAAAAAATAATTAAAAATATTTAAATACCATTCTAAAGGTATGAGTACTCGTGTGACCGTTCGCGTCGGCCTAGTACTCATTACCTTCTTTTTCTCGAAAATGTCAAAAACAAATATATAAAATCATCAAAAGCTAAAAACATCAACACTTTCAAACAAACAAACAATCTTTCAGCCAGAACTACGTGATCCTTGATTCTCCATCAAAAGTGGAGATACGTAGGAGCAAGGCTAGTCCTTGTCAGGTTCACTTCCCAAAAATCCAAAATCATTTCCAAACAAAATTCTCAAACAATTTCCTAAACGAAATTTTCAACACAATTTCAAAAAGAACTACGTAACCCTGATTTCTCATATTGAATGAGAATACGTAGGAGCAAGGTCAATCCTTGTCGGGCCCAAAAAACTAAAAAATATTGTCTCTTTATAGTTTTATTTTAGGGAGAGTTAAACATTTTGAAATCCACATCATATTCGTGCATTTAGTTAAAGGTACTGCCTTAGGGCAGGCGTTGTAGGGTGCTAACACCTTCCCTACGCGTAACCGACTCCCGAACCCAGAATATGGTTTTCGTGGACCGTGTCTTATCATTGTATGGTTTTTCCATAGTTTTCCAGAATAAACTATGGTGGCGACTCCAAATCTCTTTTCAAAACGCCGTTTCTTTTTTGGATCGTCGTCCCGTCGCGATTCCGGTTGCCACAGATGGCGACTCCACTGGGGAGTTTTTTAGAGAGTCAAGCCATTTAACTATATGCGCGAATTCAATGTGGTTTTTCTTTATGTTTTTCTTCCCTTTTTCTTTATCTATCTTTGATATTTGAATAATCGCATGTGAGTAAATTTGCCTGTTGGATATTGAACCCTAGGGTAGAAACCATGTTTATATATGCTTGGGAATTTCTCTGGTTGTTTTGCAGGTGAGGGTTTGGGTATGCATTGCATTCTCCCTTCACACACGCACCTTATGCATATCATGAGTGAGGCCCTATACCCGGGTCTGAGCGCAACTTAGAATTAGAGGGGTTGTGTAGCGGTGTCACTCTGGGATGTACTTCCTGTTTGGCTATCGTTAGAACCCCAGCTAGAGTCTGTTCTCTTCATTTGTGTCTTCACACCTAGTTGATTACTCGACTGTTGTGGAGATGCTATGAAGGGGGCCATAGCTCTAGTGACCGTTGACCTTTAAGTTTAGGGAACCATCCTGGTGAGATTGCATATGGTTGACCTCGAATCTGAAGCGTTGAACCTTATCTAAGGCACAAAGGGAGATGTGTGTAGCCTTATAATCCTCATTGTTTCTTAATAAAATCCAACACCTTGTACATATCTTTATACCGTTTTTATACACCTTTTTCTTTTCTTTCTTTCCTTTTCTCATGCATTTTTATGGTCTTGTCACTAGTTCTAGTCAGGAAATTATAAATTTGTGATAAGCCTTTGAGATAAAATGGAAATTAACATGAGATCTGAAGTCAAGGGGGGTTCAAGTTCAGACATTTTAAAGGAAAGGATAGCCATTGAAGTAAGGGAGGGTAATATGGATGGCCTGAGAGAACTGCTGAAGAAAATGGAGACAACCCAAAAGGATGCATTTAGGAAGGAGTATGGGAATTTGTTGAGCCTGTTAGAGGTGGAAGTTCAAACATCGGCCATTACTCTTTTAGCCCAGTCTTATAAACCACCATTGAGATGTTTCACTTTCTGGGATTTCCAATTGGTGCCTATGGTATAAGAATTCGAGCAAATTTTAGATATACCTCTCGAGGGAAAAAATCCCTACAACTACCTAGGGTAGTATACCCCTATCCTAAAGCTAGCGAGAATCATGAAAATACACCCTATGCAATTGGAAAGTGGGTTCACAATCAAGGGCAAAGTGAGGGGAGTTCCTCAGGGATACCTAGAGGGATACTTGCATCGTTTGGATGAAGAGGAAAATAGGAAACAATTACGAACGTAGTAGCTCTTATCCTCTATGGTGTCATGATCTTTTCTAATATCATGGATTTTGTCGGCTACGTCGTCATGAATGTATTTGTGGGATACAAAGTTCGCTCTAAAGGATCCAGGCAGTATTGTCCTAACTGAAGTTTCCAAGACCCTTAGTCAAGGTTATGAGCCATGCAGAAAGAAGATCTCTTGCATGAGTAAGGCAATTTTGAATGCCACATGTCACGTGGAGGAGTTGTTGCGGTGTAAACCGAAGATGAAAGAGGTAAATGTATGAGCGCAACTCTGTGTAGGCTCAGAGGAGGGAAAGTTTAAATGACGTGTTTTCTTGGGAGCAAAGATCGTGTATCATACACCATCGTAGGAGTTATCCTGATGCCCCCTCATGGGTATCCAATATTCTGTATTAATTACATCTGTGTGTCAACACAAAAACAATTTGGGTATCCTGTGAGAGGATTGCCAACGCCTGCATCTCTTGTCACATTGCAGATCTTATGAGGAATGAACCTTTGCTGAAACGCTTCATCAAGTTAGGGACGCTTGGGGCAATGTTCTTCGCTGCAAAAAAAGGCCCAAGATCATGGACTGTTAATGAAAGATTCCCTTAGTCAATGGATCGTAGAAAGAGATAAGACAATCCAGTTGCCATTCAAGTTAATCTCCCCTGACCCAAATTGTGAAAAGAAATTTCACAAGTGATGAACATTGTGAAAGCAGCAGTGGCAAAACTGGAGAAGAAATGTCATCGAGCTAAGAAAAAAGAGGCATCAAGAATTGGTAATTCAGATGAAGGGGCATATTGTTGAACAAGGGCGAATGGGATGATAAGTCTCTCACAACTAGCTTCCCTCGCCAATGAAGCCATTGAAGGTGTTCCGAAGTTATTAACTAATCTTGAGTCTGTAGTGTCAATCTTCAACCCGCTTAAGGGGATTGAAACATTCCTCAATTGCTGCAGGGAACTTATCAGAGAAATGAAGAATGTTATGGCTAAAGCCTGAGATGGTTGACCAATACTTCCTATGTCTCACGTCTTGGGAACTTCTGAATGATGAACCACCTTATTGACTTTGTTTCATGTTAATTTCCAAATTACACCGGGGCAATATTTTCGCAGCTTTATAATTTCTGACTAGAGAATTTGAACTACGTTGTCTTTTCTTTTTTCTTTTTATTTTTATTTTTATTTTCTTTTTTTTAAATTTGTTTTGCAAAAACAAGAAAAAAACAAAAAAAACTAAAATACAGCTAAACATCCAAGATACCCTAAAGGAATCGAACCAGTTAACAAATCTTGGAGAACCAAAGAGAAGTTCAAGAAGGGATGAAAGTCGATATCCAACAATTGAAGAGACAAATGAGCCAAATCCTAGAGGCCCTGAATGCCTTACAAAGCCCTGGAGATTCGTGCGTACCACGACTACAATAGAGAGTTCCAGAGGCACAAACTTTCCCTCCTTATGGTCTTCCCCTACATTACACTTCACCATTGGAAGTGGAATTGAGGCATGTTCACACTCAAAAGGCAGAATATAACGCAGTTGAAGGAAGAAACAAGCTTAGGGCAACCACTTTCATGGTCCGTCCCTGCAGAAATGATTCAACCCAATGTAGTGAGCAAGACAATGACAAAGCAACCCGAGTTGAAATCTTCTCCTCATGTCGTTACGCCAATGGATGTTGAGGTTGACAGATGTAAATTGGAAATGCTGGAAAAGGGCAAGAGTCATAGAAGTTGGAGGAAGTCTTAACTTTGAAAATGTTGTAGGGCTATGCTTAGTCCCAAATGTGGTGATACCTCCCAAAGTATAAATGACAAGGAGAGACCGCTTGTCTTAAGACTCATCTCATAACACATGGGAAGAAAATGTTTGTTCATGCATGTGATGGAAAGTTGCTAATTCATTTGTTCCGAGAATTTGGTTGGCATGACACCAAACTGGGGCACTCATCTTGAATCTTCGTGCATCCGGTCTTGGGGAGGATTTGGTGGATGCTTTCTTGAGGTAGTACAAGTACAACCTGGAAGTAGCACCTGATAGATTGCAATTGCAGAGCGTGGTGAGAGAGTTCAAGTCATTTAAAGAGTATGCCTAAAGGTGGAAAGAGATTGTTGCTCAAGTAGGGTATCCTATGAGTGACAAGGAGATGGTTGTCATGTTCTTTCTATGAGCATATGGTGAGTAGTGTTTCCTCAAACTTTGCAGACTTGAGGATGCTTGGAGAAAGAACTGAAATTAATGTGAGGAAAAATCCCGCACGATCCTACAATGACGGTAAATGTTAACGAGTTCGGGTCTAAGCCTAAGAAGGGAATACAAGGAAGAGTTTAACCATGTCCCACCACTCAAATACCATTTGCCTACCCTCCATCAAAAATGTTTCCAAGACATAATTGGAAACCAGATCCAAACTCAACTTCTCACCAAATCGCTGGGCAGAAGGATGCTTGTGAGTTTCACTGCTATCCTTGTGACTTACGCGCGTTGCTACCAAGCATCCTACAAAAAGACCTTGTCTCTACTTGTCACGTGAAGCTTGTAAAACCTCCATGCTTCAAGACTTATGATGCAAATACAAAATTTGATTACCATGGAGAGGCTATCGGTCATTCCACCAAAAGTGTAGGACGTTCAAGCGCAAAGACAAACTTTAATTGATGCAAGATGGTTAAAGTTTGAAGAAATTCAACCCAACACTAAGGCAGGGCTTGAGAATGTCTCTACAGACGCCATACAGAAATGAAGTAGGCTTTAGAACCACATAAGAAAACATAAGTCATTATAGAAGTGGATTTGATGTTGTGAAGTGTCTTGCTACCGGGGAGGTATGTGCATTGATATCGCACTTTCCTCCATGACTTTCAATGTGAACATTCACTACATGGTTTCTCTAAGTAGTGCTGGAAATTGAGTCCTGAAAGGGTATTGCGGAAAAAAGGAAAGCGAAATTGAAAAAAAATGAAGGAAATCTTGAGTCACTTGTCTTTCCTGTGAATCGTCAAACTCTTGTTTTTCGAAAATAGAAAAAAGGAAAAAGTATGAATAATCAAAAAGAAAATTGGGATGTCAAGTTTTTCTAAGGTCCAATGTTTAAAAATAACAATTTGATGTTTTCTTTCGAGATGTTTGCGCACGTGTTGCTTGAAAGCCTTCACCCTTCACTTTCTCTAAAATAAAGGATTTTCCCCAACAAACATTATCACTACCCTCATCAACAAGCACCTTTACACTGGGGTAGATTGGCCTGACCAAAATTACTCTCGCTTGTGCTAGTTGGGTGATCCCTGAATCCATTGAGACAAACAAAAGAACTTTCAAAAGGAGAATAAGTCCACTAGATTGAAAACCCGAAAGGGCGGTCTAGAAAGAAGGAAAAAGAAAAATGACTCATGTTGAGGTCATCTAATCGTAGAATTAATCTTTTGAAAAATAAAGCAATCAGAGTTCAAAATGATGTGTGGCCTTTTTTCTTTATCCAAAAAGCAAAAACTATAACCATTGTTACCCCGTTTGAGCCAAAAATAAATTCTTTTTCGAAATTATTCCCAAGCAAGGTTTATCATCAGTATGAGTCAACTCGAGAAGCAGACGAAGAGCACTGAATGATCAAACGAGAGAATCCTTCAAAAGGGTAAACAAACAAAAACGAAAAACAAAAATAAAAAAATAAAAAATCACAAAGTGGTGATAAATGAAAAGAATGAAAAAACGAAGTTCAAGAAAAAAGAAGAGTGCTCAAAAGATCAAATAGTTGACACAATGCTAGATGATAACCCTTGTTTCAAAAAAAAATATAACTGACAAGCATTCATTTGGGCCTTTAACCCTTTCTTTCGATACCTTCTAGCCCTAGCCACATTACAAGCATAATAAAGTCCACACAGATTGAATAATTTTTGCTCAAATTTTCATAAAACTTAATTTTGCGATATGACGAAATGACTTTCAATGTGTCAAAAAAAAAAAGAAGAAGAAGAAAAAAGTAATGTCTCAGGAAGAAAGGATCTCTTTGCCAACTAGGCAAAAGCATGCAAAAGAAAATCAGACCAATTGGGGTCATCCTTTTAACCGATCCTTTTCATGCCCACTACCTCTTCCAAACATAACCCCGTGCCAAAAAACTGAGGCAATTTTGTGAGTTTCATACGAGTTTTTCATCAACCCATACCACAATAAATAAAGAAAAAAAAACTGGGGTAGCTTTGTGAGTCTCCCAAGAGTTTTTTATCAACCCATAATTTCAAGACTAGGGCAGCTTTGCGAATCTCACTTGAATTTTTCACTCGAATTGTCAAAGATCCATACCCCATGCTCATATTCCCAAGCACCAAACTGGGGCAACTTTCGGGATGTCCCGTTTCACGTTGACATTCACATATCACATCTCCAGCGAGGAATGTATGGGGAATGATGCGCCCTTGTGGTTGTCCTAGTCTTCTCCAAACCATCCTAAACATCTGTCATTTTTCTCACTTACCAGTGAATTCAAGCACGCGTGCATTGATGTCACGAAAGAAAAGTCAAAATGTAATTATCTCAAACTTTAAACCTCAGATGTATGACATTCCTAACTTTCACGAAACATTGAAAATAATGACCAGTTTGGTGATTGCATGTAAAACAATTGACTCAAAAAAAAAAAAAAAAAACACAAAAACAAAACAATTGTTTTTCATATGTGAATAACATGCATGTGCATCAATCCATCAAAAAGAAAATCTTTCAGATCGAAACCCTCTTCATTCATATGAATGGTTGTCGAATCCTTCTTCAAAAATACAAAAAGAATAACATTAGGGTTGTCTCTTCGAGTCATGTTGTTTCTTGTTGATCATGTTTTTTTTCTCTCATCTTTACACCCTGTTCACCGCTTGTAAGTTAGGGTTTCAACATTCTACCATGGTCTTTACACCTTGTTTCTCTTATCCTCATATCACGACCCTCTCTCACGGAATAGTCACTGATGTCTTTTCAAAAATCAAATTTCTGTCAAAAAAAAAAACATTTCACAAAATTAAAATTTGAAAGCCCAGTTTTACCTGGCCCCACCAAGCCCAGCTCGCTTGGCCCCAAAGCCCAGTTTCCACACTAGCCATAAAGCCCAGTTTCCACACTGGCCTCCCAAAGCCCAGTTTTGTCTGGCACCCTAAGCCCAGTTTTATCTAGCACCCTTAGTTTTCTTCTTCGATATCGGCCCTCTGCATGGCAATGGTCGGATTTAAATTTCTGTTCTGTGAGTTTGGCCCTCTGCGAGGCAATGGTCAAATCCAGGTTTTAGTTTTCTGTTATCGGCCCTCTGCATGGCAATGGTCGGTTTTAAATTTCTGTTCTCTGAGTTTGGCCCTCTGCGAGGCAATGGTCAAATCCAGGTTTTAGTTTTCTGTTATCGGCCCTCTGCATGGCAATGGTCGGTTTTAAATTTCTGTTCTCTGAGTTTGGCCCTCTGCGAGGCAATGGTCAAATCCAGGTTTTAGTTTTCTGTTATCGGCCCTCTGCATGGCAATGGTCGGATTTAAATTTCTGTTCTGTGAGTTTGGCCCTCTACGAGGCAATGGTCAAATCCAGGTTTTAGTTTTCTGTTATCGGCCCTCTGCATGGCAATGGTCGGTTTTAAATTTCTGCTCTGTGAGTTTGGCCCTCTGCGAGGCAATGGTCAAATCCAGGTTTTAGTTTTCTGTTATCGGCCCTCTGCATGGCAATGGTCAGATTTAAATTTCTGTTCTGTGAGTTTGGCCCTCTGCGAGCCAATGGTCAAATCCAGGTTTTAGTTTTCTGTTATCGGCCCTCTGCATGGCAATGGTCGGATTTAAATTTCTGTTCTGTGAGTTTGGCCCTCTACGAGGTAATGGTCAAATCCAGGTTTTAGTTTTCTATTATCGGCCCTCTGCATGGCAATGGTCGGTTTTAAATTTCTGTTCTGTGAGTTTGGCCCTCTGCGAGGCAATGGTCAAATCCAGGTTTTAGTTTTCTGTTATCGGCCCTCTGCATGGCAATGGTCGGATTTAAATTTCTGTTCTATGAGTTTGGCCCTCTGCGAGGCAATGGTCAAATCCAGGTTTTAGTTTTCTGTTATCGGCCCTCTGCATGGCAATGGTCGGATTTAAATTTCTGTTCTGTGAGTTTGGCCCTCTGCGAGGCAATGGTCAAATCCAGGTTTTAGTTTTCTGTTATTGGCCCTCTGTTAGGCAATGGTCAAATTCCAATTTGTTGTTCTGCAATATCGGCCCTCTGCTACGCAATGGTCGATTTCTTTTGTTGCAATCTCACCTTTTTCATTGTTTGGTTATCATGTATATTTGAATAAGTTTTTATTTTCCTCTTTCTCTTTTGAAATCCAGACGAAATTAGTGTTTCTTTCTTTACTTAGCCTTTACTTAGATAATACGAAAATATCAAATTTTCATATTATCTAGTAAAGTCTAAGTAAAGAGGGGCAGCTGTCAACACCCAATTTCGTCCGGATTGACTAAATAATGAGTCTCTTTTTATTTTGCCTTATTTCATTTTCTTTTATTTTTATTTTATGTTATTTTATTATTTTATTTCTTTAGTTTTTTATCTTTTTTTCCTCTTTCTTTGTTATTCTATTTTATTTTTACTTTATTATACTTTATTATTATTAGGTTATTTTACTTTATTTTATCTTATTATTTTAATTTTATTTTACTATATATATTATTTCGTTTTATATTATTATATTAGTTTATTTCACTGTATTTTATTTAGTCTTTTCTAAAAAAAGAAGAAAAGAAGAAAAGCAAAACAAAAAGAAATGAAAAAGAAGAAAGAAAGAAAAAAATGAAAAAGGGAAAAAAAAAAAGGGGTAAGTAAAAAAAAAGAAAAAAAGTATGGTGATTAAATTGGAGAGGTGCTGCACGGTGATGCATTGGATTTTATTTCTTGGAAAAATGGTACATGAGCAATTAAAGCCAAACTAGGTTACGACTGTGAGGGTGCTTCATGATGTAGGATTAGGATATTTTTGCGTGGGGGAATAAAAAGCACATGGTGTCACGGGTTGAAGGAATTTATGGGCTTTTAAAAAGAGTGTCTGCCATGTCTTTGAAGTTGGAGAATGAGAAGCCCACGACCCAGTAATAGCAAAGAGCTAGAGCGTCCAACAGAGGTGTGCACGAGCTGAAGAAAAAAAAGATTATTTTGGAGGGCGGCAACGCGCTAGCATCCAACACGTCTAACATGGGCTACACATCATGTAGCGTCCAGCAAAGAGGAAGCTGCCACGTCCAACAAATTAAAGAGTTACTTCCAGCAGCATGTTACAGCCCATGGGCAACATATACTTGCTACATACAGCAAGATGCTTGAAAACTCGTCCAGCCTTCACACGGTCCAACAACAAGGATTTTGGTGAGTGTCCAGAGTCCCACACAAGTCCAACAGCTTGGGAGGTAGGTCCAGCGGTCACCCAAAATGAGGCAGAGGTCATTCATTTCTTGAATTGAAGTAGGGCACATGATGTAGTCTCGCGGGGGGCTGCCACCGTATATAAGGGATAGAGCATTGAATTGAAGGGGGCAACCACCAAGGGGACACCTTCATCACCTATCCCTGTAACATCTCCCGTCACTCTCTCTCTCCACTCCTCAACGTCAGACCTTCACCTTCAAAATCCTCGGGGCTCCATCTCCCCAACCCAAGCTAAATTCTCTCTTTTGTTCCAAACCCATTGTTTTCCAGTCTCAGAAAGAACCAAACTTCATCTGTAACCTCCAACACACTCACTGAATCATCATCCATCATAACCTCATGACCACGGTCCATCATCTTCATCCCTTTCCTCTTCATTTTTCATCTCCAACACCTCATGACCACGGCCTCATCTCCAAATCACAGAGAGAGACGAAGAGGGAGCCACCGCTCGTGGCCTCCAAGCTCCGAGACATCCAATCCACTGATCCCCTCGCCAGCCACCGTGAGCCGCTCCTTGTCGCGCCCTTCTACGAGTTCTTACTCTCCGGCCAGGCCTTCCCACCTATCATTTTTCTCGGCGACCACTGCTTCTTCCCCAAATACGCTCACGCGACTGGACCAGCTCTGAATCTTCAGTTTACAGAACAACTTGCTCACAGAAACCATCCCTGCATCAACGGCAGTAGACCTCATCGGTGTCGGAGAGAACATGTCCCGGGAGCAGCGGCGTTAGCTCGATGGATGGCTGTCGCCACGCAGAAAGAGAAGGAACTGACGGACTGGAGTTTGGGCTGACGCTAGCTTCGGCGGTGCGCGTGGTTACTGGCGACGCCACGAAGGCGGTTCACGGTTGTCTGGTTCGAAGAAGCTTGGCGCGGCAACCAGTGGGGTCTGTGGCGGCGATCAGCGCACTGGTGGCGTCCTGGTTTGCGGCTGGCGGCGACCGATTTGGCGGAGGCGGCAGTGTGTGTGCGGAGGCGACGCCCCTTCATCGGAGTTCCTGGCTGGGAATAGAGAGATTTGGTTTCGTAGTTGGCAAATGGAAAATGGAAGAATGAAGAAGGTGTGAGCAGACCCCTAATGGGATTCTGAATAAAGAGTCTTTGGACCTAGCTATTGGGCCGCGTCCTTTTCCTCCTGCCACATGCACAATTCCATTCACACTCCATTTTCGTTCAGGCTTAAGCCCTTTCTGTGCAAACAAAAATAAAAAAAAGGAAGAGAGAAAGAATTGGGCTGAGCACGCTATTTCAGGATGCACCTCCATTTTCGTCCTTGCCCCCCTTGCAGATGCAAAGTTGGAAAAGAGGATTTTGGCCCAAATTAAAGGAGCCCCATTTTCACTCCGCACGCACCCCTGGTTTTTATCTCTGTACCTCTATTCCTGTTGGACTTTTTTTTTTCTCTTTATTTTTATCCTTTTGGTTTCTTTTTATTAGTTTTTTTTTTATTATTGCATGTAACCCCCTTGTATGATAACCCCACCCCTTTGCTTTATTTATATCTATTAAACTTGTTTTTCGTTTTACATAAAAATTACAAAATAAGAAAAAAGATAAAACTTTAAAATTTATAAATGTTTTATAAATAAAATTACAAAAAATATGTTTTAAAGGTTAAGCACACGTGTGATCGCTCGCATCGTCCTTGTGCTAGAAACTTTTTCTCTTTTATAAATAAAATTATAAAAAAATATGTTTTAAAGGTTAAGCACACGTGTGATCGCTCGCATCGTCCTTGTGTTAGAAACTTTTTCTCTTTTATAAATAAAATTACAAAAAAATATGTTTCAAATGTTAAAGGTTAAGCACACGTGTGATCGCTCGCATCGTCCTTGTGCTAGAAACCTTTTCTCTTTTATAAATAAAATTACAAAAAAATATGTTTCAAAGGTTAAGGTTAAGCACACGTGTGATCGTTCGCATCGTCCTTGTGCTAAAAACCTTTTCTTCTTTCTTAAATAAATTTACAAAAATATGTTTTAAAGGTCGAACACTCGTGAGATCATCCGCATCGTCCTTGTGTTCAATACCTTTTTCTCTTATTTAAATAGTTAAATAATGATATAAGTACTCGTGCGATCGTCCGCATCAGCCTAGTACTTAATATCTTCAATCTAAAAAATTAAATAATGGTATGAGTGCTCGTGCGATCGTCCGCATCAGCCTAGCACTCAATATTCTTAAGTCTTCCTAAATAAGTAGATAACGGTATGAGTGCTCGTGTGATCGTTCGCATCGTCGTAGTGCTTAATATTGTTATTTCTCTTTTTAAAAAATAATTAAAAATATTTAAATACCATTCTAAAGGTATGAGTACTCGTGTGACCGTTCGCGTCGGCCTAGTACTCATTACCTTCTTTTTCTCGAAAATGTCAAAAACAAATATATAAAATCATCAAAAGCTAAAAACATCAACACTTTCAAACAAACAAACAATCTTTCAGCCAGAACTACGTGATCCTTGATTCTCCATCAAAAGTGGAGATACGTAGGAGCAAGGCTAGTCCTTGTCAGGTTCACTTCCCAAAAATCCAAAATCATTTCCAAACAAAATTCTCAAACAATTTCCTAAACGAAATTTTCAACACAATTTCAAAAAGAACTACGTAACCCTGATTTCTCATATTGAATGAGAATACGTAGGAGCAAGGTCAATCCTTGTCGGGCCCAAAAAACTAAAAAATATTTTGTCTCTTTATAGTTTTATTTTAGGGAGAGTTAAACATTTTGAAATCCACATCATATTCGTGCATTTAGTTAAAGGTACTGCCTTAGGGCAGGCGTTGTAGGGTGCTAACACCTTCCCTACGCGTAACCGACTCCCGAACCCAGAATATGGTTTTCGTGGACCGTGTCTTATCATTTTATGGTTTTTCCATAGTTTTCCAGAATAAACTATGGTGGCGACTCCAAATCTCTTTTCAAAACGCCGTTTCTTTTTTGGATCGTCGTCCCGTCGCGATTCCGGTTGCGACAGGTAGTAACAAGTTTAATTAAAAAATAATTTAGAAATAGTTAAGAATTAATCTAAGTTAAGTCATTTTTTTTATCAGAGTTTATCTTCAAAGACTTATGCTAACAAATTAACCTTCATGATATTGGTGTTACATACACTTGTAGCGTAAAAGCTAATGCTAAATCTGTTAAGAGTGGCTTTCACTTTATTAACAGCAACTTTTGCCGATAGTAAATAATAATTTTCTCATAATATACGTCTTTGTGTACAAATTCATGGTTAAGGATAAATATTAAAAAAAATCAGCTGATCGAAACTGAAACTTTACAATAGTCTTTAATATACTAAACAAACAAAAATATCGATAGACTTGAAAACAATCAATATATGTTGGTAACAGATAATTCTAATAGTTTATTGACAATTACAAATCTATTAGTAATTTTGTTATCGGTAATCATTATCAACGAATATAAATCGTTAGTAATTACCGATGAATAATTTGTCAGTAATTACAGAAGAATATATATGTTGAAATATCTGTTAGTAAGTGTTAGACATAGTTCAATGCAATTTGTATTTTGTCTATCCTACATTCACATCATTATCAAACTTGCATAAAATAATAAATAATTCATGTCTAAATAATTAGACATATATTGAGATACATTTTTTGTATAGATTTGAGGCTTTTTATGTTTTTGGACTTTCTCTTTGCAAGTTCGCGAAGAACACAAAGAAATTTAGGTTTCCATGGAGTCCGCGATTTGGATGTGCGAATTAGGAACACGATTAGGGTTCATGGTTTCGCTTTCTCGTGTGCTTTACTTGCTAGTGTGCATCGCGATAAAGTGTGAGTTCTCAAGGTGGAGAATGGATGAGGCTTGCAGAGTGCTTACGCTCACGGTTGCATCAGGATGGCCTGAGTTTTGGAATTTATGGTTTGCTATGGTTGTTGCGAGTGGTTCGATCTTATGCAATGATGGATAGACTCATGATTAGGGCGTCGTGATTTGGTTTTTGAAGCATCTGAGCTTTTGTTTTCTAGATTGGGGTTCACGATGATGATGATGATCGTGATGAAGGGTGGTTGTTGTTTTTGGGTTTTCTGGCTGTTGAATCTAGTTTCTCTACAGGTTTCCATGGCGGCGTGAGGTGGTTGATGCAAAGGAAGAAGGGAAGAACTCGCGATTTCTGGTTAGTTTGAGGAAGAAGATGGTTTTGTGATGGTAGTGGTTGAGTGGCGATGCATGGAGGCTAGTGGTGAAATTTTTCGATGGCTGCCATGGACTGCTATAGTTTCTGATTTGGGGAAAGGTTGAAGATGATGCCATGGCTGACAACTCAGCTTAATGTGATGACCCTGCATTTGCCACATCAATTAATAATTTCACTTTACAGTAAAAACACAACATAATTTTAACATTGTTAACCCAATTTAACCGTATGGATCCAGTGGCATTGATTTTGCACTTTTAGAGACACAATTGAGAAAAAAAAAATAAGAAAGTGACATATTTGAGAAAATCCAACATAAATAAGGACTTTCTGATGAGAGGGTCGCACCTCCCACAAAAGTTGTTTGCAAAATTAATGCAGTATAGTACTAGGAAGTGACTCCTAGATCGTCTCTCAAGGACCAAATGTGGTTCGAATCTCGGGTCAAACACGTAGTGGGGGGTTTATGAAAGATTTATTTGGATGGAAATGATGAAATTAAAAATGAAAATTAGGCACAACCGAATACAATTGAAGGCATTAAAATGCATAAAAACATTAAATTGAACACTGTAACAGATAAATATCCAAACGCAATTGAAACTATTAAAATGCAATGTTGAGCTGACAAATTAAATGCATGTTAGAATAAAGCTTGGAAATTATAAAACAAAATCACCACCGGTACAGGCATCAACACAATATAAAGAGAAAACCTCTTGGAACTTTCTTTCCCTCCCGAGACATAACCGAATGCCCATTCCAGAATAAAAGTTCACCCGTGCGCTGGAAATAAGTAAAAGAAGCCGAGAGCTTCTTCCCGTGTCACCACTTCTCGCTTGCATCTTGGAGCTCTCCAACAAGCAAAGCATTGCACGTCCTCTCCAAAACAAATATTTCTTCTCTGAAAATTATCACCAAACAAGTACACCTACCCATCTAATCACCTCTTCATTCTCTCTCAAAGTAATAAAGGAAATGCATTTATAATGCCAAACGTCCCATCATCTAGAATTTATTCTCCAACCATTAGTCACGGTGCCCTTTTTTTCGTTCCAGCAAAGAGCAGTAAAAGGCTTTAATCAAAAGTTAAAATGTAAGGTTGTGCATCCTCCCAATCCGTGACAGCACACCACTTTCTCCATGCCTTCTAGAACCATCATTTCACCTCTTTCCAGCTGTGACAAGCACCACACACACCAACGTGCTGTTGCTTCCAAAACGTAACAGCGCACACCTCCAGCTTCATTCCAGCAGCATGCAACTCACTAAATTGAAATTAAGATGAATGTGCGCATCAGCCATAACTTCCACCCATTCCAGCGTCACATCACTTAGAGAAATGAAAGTGCTTTTAAATTAAGAACGTCACAGTGCTTGCAGCTCCAAGAATCAGCACCTCCTACCTAATGGAATGCAAAATGTAATTTAAGGAAAAACGTTTCCAGTATGCTAGACTAGGCTTCAATTAAATAGTGCGTGAAAAGCAAAATGAAAAGGCAAGAGTGAATTTGCAATTTGAAATAAATTTGGAGCTCTCATTCATGCTAGCGTAACAGCCCTCCCATCTCTCATTCCATAGAAACAACGTTCAAAGAAAGCTCCCCCCGTTCAAAACCGAGAGAAGAGAAACTAAAACAGTGGCCAAAAAAATTGTAAGTGGCGGCTGGACAAGGGCCGTGTGTCCCTTTTTAATAAGGGTAGGGTCCACACAAAAAACCCTAGGGTGCTAAGTCACTAACTTCTAATTTTTGGGTCTAATCTAATTTACCAAAAATTGACCCAAAATATAAGAGTTGATACAGAAATTCTAAACTACTGAATTACAATTTAATTAATTCTAAAATGTCTGTGTGGAGAGTCTTGAATTTATTTGGCATTCTTCCTGATGTCCCAAAATGTATTTCTGAAATTTTCCTGCACTTCAAAAATGCACTTAATCAGCTCAGAAAACCCAAATTAGCACAATTACAAATTTCCAACCAAATTAAGCAAAATTCGGAAAACGGGGAAATAACAAACAATTAAACACAATTCCCTGGTTTATTTAAGTGCAATAAACTAAATATAATTCAAGAAATAATGACTCATCACTTTCGTAATGATTAAATCTTAAATAAAATATAAATTAAATTATTATCTTTATTTTTTGTAGGTAACAAATACTTACGGATCGGGTAGTATAATATATATCCGCACCTAATTTGTTTATAAACAGGTATTAATATAGTGGCTATCCGTAACCCGCGGATAATAAATACCCACGGGTACCAAATACTCGTCACAAATTTTATTGCCATCCTTAGTCTCACCATGACGGAGAACACAAACAACGACAATCAAGAATGAACAGACGAATAGGTGTGTGACGACAAGCGCAACAAACAATGATGTTGAGCAATGATGAGAGCGATGAGCAAGGACGGTGGTGTTCAGAGTTTTCGCAAGAGGTAACAGTGTGGTTTGTTGTAGAGGAAGAAGAAAACGGTTAAATGTGGTTCTTTGTAAGTTTTCGCAAAATTTCAAACCTGGCAAAATATATTGCCTCGGTTATTAAAATAACCAAAATAATAAAGGGTCTCTACAACATTTATTTTAAAAATATTGGAAAAATGACAATTTATAACGTACAAAAATGACTTTTTATAACGTAGTTACTGGGGACATACACTACAAAAAAGTTGGGCATTATCGAAGGCCAGAAGCCCTCGGAAACTGCCATAAGTCGTCGATAAAGGTTGTTTACCGAAGGCTTATCGACGGCCAAAACTCCTTCGGTAAATCTCTTGTCGCTAACATTTACCGAGGGCTTTCGCCCTTCGGTAATTACCGAGGGCCAAAAGCCTTCGGTAATTACCGAAGGGCAGAAGCCCTCGATAATTTCCGAAGGGCGAAAGCCTTCGGTAATGACCATACGAGGGTATTTACCGAAGGGCAGAAGCCTTCGGTAATGACCTATTGTGGGCATTTACCGAAGGGCGAAAGCCTTCGGTAAATTGCAGAGAAGGTTTCAGAGAAATGGTATTTGTTGTGCAACCCAGACCTGTATATCAAATTTCAATTACAAACAGACCTGCATATCAGTTTTCAAGTACATACAAACATGCATAATGTGCATCTCAAAGATGCAATCAATTATCAATATCCATTGAACATCAACTAATCCAACGAACATCCATTAATGTATAGATAATGTAACAAAAGGATGTTCTAACATCCAAAGTCTGGAAGTAGATCTAACTAACATTGAAATCATATCAAGTCAAAAATGTTCTAATATCCAAATGTTTGTGTAACAAGTAATAAGAAAATGAAACTAATAATGTACATAACTATCATCAGAATGATCTTCATCATCCTGCTCCTGTACTGATGGCTGGACTGGTGTGGGTTGGACTGATGAAGGTTGGACTGATGTGGGCTGCTGAGTGGCAACAGGTGATGAGGAGGGCCGTGGCTGGGTCGGAGGGATATTTTGTACGTCCTGTGAGGTTTCAGGCAAGACTCTCATGACCAGGGCCTTAAAGTTTGTAAACTCTGCTCTGAGATCAGTGATCTCCTGGTCACGTTGTCGGAGTTCCTACGTGAGGCGAAGAACGACCTCGTCAGGAGTACTGGTGGAAGAAGAATGCTGGTGCTTCAGAGTACCTCCTCTGGATGTTGTATAGTTTGCAGCAAGCTGTCCCGCACCATACACTCGTCCTTTTTTCTTCCCACCAACGATGTCGATCCAGCACTGTGTCCTACGGATGTCATCATCTGCATTACTGGCATCATCCGGTGTAGGAGCTGACTCATGTTCAGATCTAACCTATGAAAGTCTCGTAGAAAAGTCTTCCTATTGAAACATTAAAAGCAATGTCAGGGAACGATAGTATAACATAAATGAAAAATTAGTAATAGTAATAGTGTTATTTGCTTACATGAGTCTTCCGAGATCTTTCATCAACAAATTGATTAGTTCCCTTCCGAACATGAGTCTGTGCAAAGACCTCATCAACATGGACCGCCCGTCCGAGAGCCTGTGCCTGTAACATAATTAAGAATTACAAGCGTACATATGAAATAGAATATACATAACTTATGTATGAAAGAAAAAGTTATGTAATGAGATTATACCATACGAATGGCATGCTCATGAATGGTGATTGACCCACCAGTATGCAGGGTGCCACCCCTTTCAGACGCTCTGTTCCTCTGGGCTTTGGCACATTTATTGCGAAACTCTACTGTATTCCAATGAGCCAGTAAAGAGTTCCAAATTTGTTCACCCTGCCAGTAAGGGCGCTGTCCTGCATTGCGGGCATCCCTAAACATCTCTGACAGTCGATGAGATGCTTTCATGTGGAAATTTCTGTGTATCTGACTTTCATGTTCAGGTTTCCACTGCACCTTCATCTGTAACATTAAAGAGAACAAACATTGATTACAGAACATACTAAAATAAGAGGGACAATTAGTTAAATAGATTGTTCACTTGAAAGCGATCCCAGAATGCCTTTTTGTCGTCATCAGGAATTGCTCCCCAAGTAGGCCATGGACTTAGAAACTGTTGCTTAATTGAACGTGTGATGGCCTGGGAAGTAACCCTAGATGGAATAAACCTGCAGGATAAAAGTCATTTGAATTACAATAGGGTTTAAACATCAAATTATATCAAGAGATTAAAAACTTACCCTTTACCATACGGCTCAATCCATGGTCAATCATGGAGGGGCGGGTCAAGACCTTCACCATCACCACTTGAATCTTGATCAGCAGATGGTGTGACAGTGTCAGAAGACGGTATAACAGATGAGGAAGGTATAGAAGTAGGGTCAGGGACAGGAGTGGGGGTTATAACCACAGAAGGAGGAGTGGGGGTTATAATTACAGGAGGAGGAAGAGGGTCTGTTGCAGGGGTAGTAGAAGGGTGTACTGCAGAGGAGTAGGGTCTACTGTAGCTGTAGGAGGCTGTACTGTAGGGGTAGGAGGAGGCCCCACAGATGATGTACTGCCGGCAACAGTGGTAGGTAGTCTAGCAGGCACCCTAAGTACATACTTTGGTGCCTGCCGTTGCCTCTTTCTAGGCCTTGCTACCCCATTTCCTTTATCAGGACGTTCTGAACCTTGTCCTGTCATGACTGCATTGAAATGGTTACAAATAAAGCGAAAAAATAGAAATGATTAATGACTTCAGGATGTATATTCTGGTGCAGTTAACTAATTTGTTTGGTGATTATTTTGGTTGATTTCAAGGGTGTTGTGAACTGTAATTGGAGCACTGAAGTTGGACAACCCTTCCCTACCAAGGTAGCATCTTAGGAAGTGGAGAGGAACCTGAATTTTAGAATTCAAGTGTGTTATCAATAATGCAAAAGTGTCAAAATTGGCAACTCCTATAGCCAAATTTTTAGATAGAACCCAAACTGTTGAGTGATGGTGAGAATTAGTGTATGTCATCGAAAAGAAATTCTACACTGTATTTCAAGTGCTGAAACAGTTCAGAATTCTACACTGTATTTCAAGTGCTGAAAAATCCATTTTTCCTAATCTGAGTGCATTATACAGGACAGAAAACACTAATTTTTTGAAGCATTGTGTGGCTAACTTGGCCTCATATCTTTGGCAATAACAAAGACTGTTATGTGGACAATTTTTAAACAGATAACAGACCTTTCTGATTTTAAAAGACAAAACAGTTTACACTGAATTGGAGTGTTGAATTGACTTTGATTAGGTGGTCCAAAACCATGCTGCTAGGATCACATGCATCTTGCTATACACAAGGAATTTTAACCAGAAACAGAATCGTAGCGGCAGACACCAGTAACATCCCTTTTCTTTTCTTTCAATTTGTTTTTGAGTAAACTAATTTGTCATAGGTTAGATTTCTTTTACTTTCATTTTAAGTTATAAAAGGCCTTTTAAAAAGTCCAACTATTTGGAAGATTCCTTGGTGGTCTTTCAACTCTTGGCAACTTTCTTGCTTTAAATTTAGCATGGCTAGACAGGTGAGTCTGTCTTGTTAGCAAAACCTACAAGTCAAAGGGTCATCTAAACCTAAACCTTCTTTTGTGTTGTATTCAAACAACCGATTTGGAAACATTCTAAAGTTTTTTTAATGTAGAAGAAACTTGGGAAGTGGAACAAAATTCACTTCAGTTGTTGAAGGCAACTTGCTTTGATTCTAGTCAAGTTGCTTTGATGTACAAGACATTACTAAACTGAAAAGGGTAACTTAAACCTACACATTCTATGATCTTACAAACATGGTAAGATGTCTCATGTGGCTAATTCTGACTGATTACAACAATGGAAGAGGCCATTGTACATGCTTTATTTTGTCAACTTCATCATGCACATATCAAAGTACCAAAACATATATCTTACATATATGGCAATCAGTTTCAAACCATTCACAACAAACTTTGATAAACCTCAATGTTTATAGTATCATAAAACTTCAATCAACATAACTTAAGGTTCAAACTCATGAAATTTCAATCATGCAATTTAAGTTTAGGTCCCCATACCTTTGCCTTTGCTTTCCTTTCCTAGTTAAGTCTTCTCCGTAGACTCTCGTCCTCCCTTTCTGGCCACAATTCAAACTCCTTTAAAAGCTCACCCTAACACATGAAATGGAATTTCGTCTTAAAACTCCTTTAAATGTACATACATAATTGAATCCAATTTTAGGAAAGTACAGTCATTCCAAATAGCCTAACACTTTAACATATATGATATTTTCCTATTGAACTTCCTAACAAAAACCAGTAGTGGTGCTCTGTACCTTGGTTTTCCATAACACATTATGGCAAATTTACAATCAAATAAAATGACATGCAACCCATCCTCACATTGCCACAATGACACCTACTCTTCCCTTTTCACAAACTCAACTACTTCTAAATAATGTACTATATTTTAATATTGGATCTACAATATTACTTTTTAATCAATATTGGACATATTATTACAACTATAAAAAGCATATGAAAGTGATTTCAACAGACAAAGTAGAGAACTGTGTTAAGGAGGAAAGAGTAATTTGAGAAAGATGGAGCTGTGCCACTAATTACCTAACACTAAATTCTGAAACAGAGCCTGTGCCACTAAAACAACCCTGATTTAGTATAATCACAATGCTTAACACCCCTCCATCCTTTTATTTTTTGACCTTTTCTGGAACCTTTTTAATCATTTCACATTTACTTTGTTCAAAACTTAAAGCACTCTCTCAACCATATAAAAACTAAGCATGCAAATTAACACATCACCTAAGGCAATCTGGATTTGGTTTTGGACATCTCACTCATATCATTTCTCATCATTACGGCAACAACAATGATTACTGCCAACACTTCCCAAAACATGAAAATTACACAAACAAAACTCTAAATTATGCAGACCTCAAAATAGAATAAACAAAGCATAAATAAAACAAGAGTAATTCATGATAGGGGTGACTGGGTAAGGAAGGGTGCTAAAGCTGGTTTTGGACCCAATCCAAACCATCATTAATTATCTTGGGACGGCCTACTCCATAATCATTTTCCTGACCCTAAACTCAAAGCCCCCATTATTGTTCCTCTCCTTTTCTCTCCCATTACAACCACTTTTATTCCCACTGTACCCTCCCCATACACGTTTTTCCTTGTTTTCTTTTGTCTTAAAGCATATTACTTTCTTACCAAATTCCCATGTATTTGTTTCTGTTCAATTGGACATAAAGTTCAAGAGTGATATCTAAACATACTTGTATATAATCTACAATAAATATATATGTACCAATCATGTCAAAGTATAGTTGGTGGCAAATGTGAATACTGACCAACATTTCAGTGTTCAAATAAGAAATAAAGTACCTTCAAAAAATAGAAAAGCAAATTGAAAGGTACAGGGGCACGTCCCCCCCCCCCCCCCACTCTCTCTCTTTTTGTTATTTATTTATGTTTTTATTTTCTTCCTTTGTGTGTCTATGTGACTCTCTGCTCTTCCTCTCTCTTCTGTGTTTTTTCCTCTATAAATTAACACCCTTTTTCCCTTTGTCCCTCACTTCCACACACTAAACTCACCCTTTTCACACTGCTACTCCTTCCACAATCCAGACTGTGCTTCCTCCACCACCGAAACCACCCTCCTTCAACAATACTTTTAAACCATTCAATCAATAGCAAACTTCATTTATAATAAACACTTTTAAATAATTAAAAATAACATAAGCTTTGCAACCATACAATTCAAATAATTAATGACAAATAAAAAGTACATAATCAATTATCTTAGTTAATAAGCACTTAGGTTTTTTAAATTCTTTTAAAAGCCAAAAAATTTATTGATTTTATAACACTCTTCATTCTGAAATACTTGACAATATCAGTACATGAGGAAAGAATGGATAACATTAACAGAATCAGGGTCATGGTCAGATCATCTCCATTTAACAAGCTTCTGATGGTTCAATGTTTAAAGCAGAAGGGTACTGTGGTGCCAATCACAAGTAATGCCACAAATGACGCACCTACTCTAAAACATTTAGATATTAGACTTTCTAAGGGAATAGAAGGCACTGAAGTGGAAAAGGAGAGCATTGGCTTTAGACACCCAGGAACCTACTGATGATCTCATGAAGATGCCACCTGTAGGTAGAGTTGAGCCACTGATAACTACACTTATGTGGAGGAACATGATTTCCCAGGCATTGTACCAGGTTATGGTACAACTGGTTCTAGAATTGAGGGGAAGATCAATCTTTCATGTTATTGAGAAGGTGAAGAACACGATTATCTTCAATTGTTTTGTCCTCTGCCAAGTGTTCAATGAGTTAAATGCAAGGGAAGTGGAGAACAACAACATATTTAAAGGAGTTGGTAACAATAGGTTGTTGATTGTAATTGTGAGCGTAACTGTTATTCTTCAGCTACTGAAGGTTGAGTTTCTGAAAAAGATAGCCAATACTGAGACATTGACTTGGGAGCAATCACAATTTGTGTTAGCATTCGACCTTTGTCTTGGAAAATTGGTGTGTTGATGAAGTGTAACCCACTTCTTCACAACAAAAATAGTACAAACCACTAAGTTATAATCTTCACCTACTCAATCTTCACCGGTTGCTTTTATTTTCCCTAAACTACGACTAAGGTTATTTGAACCTTCTGACCGACAGCCCAATGCATTGCCCCTCATTTCAATTACAAAATAAAAAATTTTCTCCAACAAACAACATAACACAGTGTCCTCATTGCCACAAGAACATCAAACAGATTGAAGAACAATTAAACTCATAACGATTAAACGTACAACTTACCTCAACCAAGGTAGCCCTAGACGATGGCAACCTTTGTACAGCACGACAGCCACAGAGGCCCACAGTGCCCCTCCAACGAAGGTCGTCGACCAAGTTACTTTAACTTCAGAGGTCAGGTCGCCACAACACCGTCGACACGTCGCAACACCAACCACCACCCTCCACCAGCCCCCTCGAAACGATTAATTTCGTCAACCACTGTAAGATCCTTGAAAATATTTGTATGTTAAAATGTAAGATCCATGAAAAAAAAAAATATTTATAATAGTAAATTTTAACATTTTATTAGTAATAATAATTTTAATGGATAGAAAAATGTAAATTTTTGGATATAAAGTTATAGTAATTTTGGAGGGAGAGCTTCAAATTTTTGATAACTTATTTAGGATTTTTTTAGAAATGTGAATAGTGAATAGTGAATAGTAAATAGTAAATAGTGAATAGTGAATAGTTAAAAAAAAAATATTAAAATAAATTATGGAAGAGAACACTCCACGTAGAATTAATCATTCAGAGATAAGAATGGTGAATAAAAAATAATTTTTGAATAGTAAAAATGAATAGTAAAAGTGAATAGTAAAAATGAATAGTAAAAATGAATAGTAAAATTTTTGGCTATAAATAGCCAAGGGGGGGAGGCTGAAGATTTACACCAAAATTCTAGAGAAATTGTGAGAGAAGAGAGTTAGAGGAAATTCTAGTTAAAGAGGGGAAATTCTGGAAGTTTCCGGAGAACGGTTTGAGAAGAGGAAACTAAGTCTGGAATAGAGGTAAGGGAAGCTAACTTTGAGTATTTCTTTTTGTATTATCTTGAGTCTTGAATATGCTATATTTTTCTTTTGTCTGATTTTAAATCTTAAATATGGAGTATTTTGTTTCTGTATGATTTTGAATTTTAAATGAGAATATGTTTTTTTTGTGTGTTAATATCCAAGTGTGATAATTGTAAAATGTGATATTGATTATGTTATGTCAATTGTATGTTATTAGTGGTTTATATTTTTATTTTGGAAGGATTAGAAATTGTCTAACCGGCTCTGCCAGATTCAATTTCTTGTTTCCCCAAACATTTTATTGTTTTCCTTATTTATCTTTATTGTATTTTGGAAGGATTAGAAATTGTCTAACCGGCTCTGCCAGATTCAATTTCTTGATTCCCCAAACTTTTTTTTATTTCCTTCTGTATTTATTTTATTACATTTTTGGAAGGATTAGAAGTTGTCTAACCGGCTCTGCCAGATTCAACTTCTTGTTTTCCCCAAACTATTTATTTCTTTACTTATTTATTTTATTGCATTTTTGGAAGGATTAGAAGTTGTCTAACCGGCTCTGCCAGATTCAACTTCTTATTTCCCCAGACATGTATTGTTCTTGTTATTTAATTATATTGTATTGATGGATGGATTAGAAGTTGTCTAACCGGCTCTGCCAGATTCAACTTCTTGTTTCCCCATGAATTTTTATATTAAGATTATTTTTATGATTGTCAAATATTGTATTCTTTTATGACCATTTATAGTAATGTTTTATTATTGTTAATTGTTTATAATTATCTTGTATGAATTCTATTATGGATGTTTATTGTGATGATTTTATTGAATGAGTTTGTTGGCTGAAATTAATCTTGTTGGAAGGTTTGGAATAAGGGTTCTATAATAGCTTGTATATGGGTATTAAATATATATACAGTGTTTGAGGTTGTTGTGAGAGGAAGTAAAATTAGGCATTTTAAGATTTAGAGCATAAGAAAACAAGGTAGATAAATTAAATAAATAAATTGTTAATTATTGAAGGCCTCCCTTTGTTGGTAGGATAGAGGAACCTTAAAAACCTGAGTTGGCACATCCCTGATCATAGAGCAGCCCTGGCCTGGTCCAGTCAGTTGTGACTAGTCATATGTGCTGGCGTCGAAGGTGAGTTTGATGCGTTCAGACATCTGAGTCCTCTCCGGTGACCAATTGGGGTAAAGAAAAATCTCTACTAGGATGAAAATAAAATAAAACAAGTTGATTGTAGATGCATAATATTATCATGGTAAAAATTTCATATATATTTTATTTATCATTACATTGAGCCCAGACTTTAATATGTAGTTCCTAAGATATGTTGATGTATTTTGGTTGATCCATGATCTTTGTTTGGTGAAAATATGTTGAGTTATACTCGTTATGGGCAAAATGAGTTTATAATATGAAGCATGATATCTGTCAATGTGTTTAATTTATCGATACCAAAACGGGTTATTATGAATTCATGATTAAAGAATGAACATGATTGAGTTAGGTGGATAAGAGGGTATGAATTGTTGGTTTTTATGAAATGTTGGAGTGGATATGAGAAATCATTACTTATGAAATGATGTTTACTACCGGGAGTAGTATGTTCGAGTTATACCATGAGAGTTTGGTATGAGCAAAGTAACACCTGAGATTTATGGAAGCAGGCAGAGAGGGGTCTGACCATAAGGCTTCAGAAAGTAAGACATAGTATGTAAGTGAGGCTTAAGGAAGCAGGCAGAGAGCGGTCTGACCATAAGGCTTCATGAGTAAGCATGGTACACTTGTAAGATTTATGGAAATGAGAAAGATGATTTTGATAATGATGAATTAATGACACCGGAATAATGATATTTTATCAATTGCAGAAATACCTGATTTTAATATTTTTGTTACAAGTTTAATGATTTTATGATATGGTTGGCTTACCCTTATTTGTTTGTACTATGATCATATAACTCATGTTATATGTGATTAGATAATGTTGCAGATGCGGTTGAAAAAGCTTAGAGATGAGAGAGATGCGGGGAAAAACTTTCAGGGATTTTTGTAAAAAGAATAAATTTGTATTGGGAAGATTATGTTGTGTAAAATTTATAAGTTGAAATTTCAATGGTGAAGACTATATTGTTTAAAGTTTGTAAGTTTGGTATTGTACTTTGGAGTAATTGAAATAAAGTTTGATTGTTTATATGAGATATCAAATTAATTTAGTCTCTACTATCAGTAATACCCTTTAAAATATTCGGGTGTTACATTATGGTATCAGAGCAATGGTTTTCGAAAGTATTTTGGGACTATGGGGAGTGAAATTATTATTCTTAGTAAAACTATTAATGGTTATGATGAAAATGACTATTTGGAGGAAATTGATATCATATGCTAAATTGTATTGTTATCTTTTTGAAGAAATCATTTAAACTCGACAAAGATGCAGCAACAACAAGTTGATCAAGTACCTCAAAATCATTCTAGCTTGAATGACTTCTTAAGGCATGATCCAACTAAATTTAATGGGGAGGCTACTCCTGATGAGGCTGACTCTTGGCTAAGGCAGAACGAGAAGATTTTTCGGGTAATAACTTGCTCAGAAGAACAAAAATTAACTTATGCATCATTTCTTTTGGTGGGTGAGGCTGAATATTGGTGGGAAAGTATGCAACAGTTGATGACGGTTCGTGGTGAGACTGTGAATTGGGAGAACTTTAAGATAAGGTTCTTGGAAAAATATTTTCCAAACAGTGCAAAATTTGCAAGGGAGGCGGAGTTTCTGACCTTACAACAAAGAAGGTTATCAGTACAAGAGTACGTAGTAAAATTTAATTATCTCTCGAGGTTTTATACTCAGAATATCACAGAAGAATGGAGATGTCGAAAATTCGAGGGAGGACTAAGGCATGAACTGAAGAAGGTACTTATGCCATTGGAAATACAAGAGTTTCCAGCATTGGTAGAGAAAGCCAGAATGATAGAATTGTTGGAGTTTGATCCAAGTAGAGTTTCCAGACTTGTAAAGGGAGAATCTTCAATGAAATTCAACAAGAAACCTTATGAAAAACCACAATTATCATATCGAGGAACAGTGAAGTGTTTTGAGTGTGGAGGGGCACATTTCAGACGTGACTGCCCTAAACTTACTGGGGAAAGAGTTGAAGGGAAGAGATGTTTCATCTGCAATGATCCAGGACACTTTGCTAATGTCTGTCCAAAGAAAAAGAAGGTGGGAGAACCACAACAACAAGATTCTGCTGAAGTAAAGCCCCGGGCAACAGGAAGAGTATTCGCAATGTCTGCAGAAGAGGCTACTAAGCCAGGTACATTAATCTTACACACCTGTATGCTGTTAGGAGAATGCGTATATGTTTTGTTTGACTCTGGAGCCACACACTCCTTTATATCTCTAGCATGTTTAGAAAGACTCGGATTACCGATGCTTGATCTAGGGTGTGAATTAGTAGTTTCTACACCAGCATCGGGACCAGTTACGACCAGTTCAGTCTGTGTCGGATGCCCGATCCAAATTGCAGGACGCAAGTTCAAAGTGAACTTGATCTGCTTACCCCTTCAAAATCTAGACATTATTTTAGGAATGGATTGGTTGACTGCCAATCACGTTCTTATTGATTGTGGGAAACAAAAGATAGAGTTTCTAAATTTGAACAATTTAGAACTAAGCTCAACTCGAGTCGCTGCGAAGGATATCAAAGATGGAGCTACCTGCTATGTGGTGTTAGCTCAGGAGAAAAGAGAGAATACTGAAGAACAAATCATCGGAATACCTGTGGTAGAAGAATATGTTGATGTTTTTCCAGAAGAAGTGCCAGGTTTACCACCTAGTCGAGAGATCGATTTCACAATAGATCTAGTGCCCGGAGCTGGCCCGGTTTCTATGGCTCCATACAGAATGGCTCCTGCCGAACTAGCAGAGTTGAAAAAGCAAATCGAAGATCTGTTGGAGAAGAAGTTTATCCGTCCAAGTGTGTCTCCATGGGGAGCTCCTGTATTGCTGGTGAAAAAGAAGGATGGAAGTTCAAGGTTGTGCGTGGATTATCGACAGTTGAACAAGGTTACAATAAAGAACAAATATCCTTTGCCAAGAATCGATGATCTATTAGATCAGTTGAGAGGAGCAGAGGTGTTTTCAAAAATTGATCTCAGATCTGGTTACCATCAGATTCTTGTCAAGACGGAAGATGTACAAAAGACGGCTTTCAGATCTCGCTATGGACACTTTGAGTACGTGGTAATGCCGTTTGGTGTGACGAATGCCCCAGCGATTTTTATGGACTACATGAACAGAATATTTCGGTCATGTTTAGATAAGTTCGTGGTAGTATTTATCGACGATATTCTTATCTATTCAGAGAATAAGGAAAAGCATGCAGAACACTTGAGGGTGGCGTTGGAAATTTTAAGAAAACATCAACTGTATGGGAAACTATCAAAGTGTGAGTTCTGGATAGAGAAAGTACAATTTTTGGGTCATGTGATTTCTGCTCAAGGAATCTCAGTGGATCCAGCAAAAGTGGAAGCTGTGCTAAAGTGGGAGCGGCCGAAAACTGTAACTGAAGTACGAAGTTTTGTAGGATTAGCCGGTTATTACCGACGTTTTGTCGAAGGGTTTTCCAAGATTGTAGGTCCTCTAACTCAGTTAACTCGTAAAGATCAACCATTTCTGTGGACTGACAAGTGCGAAGCCAGTTTTGAAAATATGAAGCAACGACTAACATCAGCACCAGTATTAATCATTCCAGACTCTAGCAAATCTTTTGAGGTGTACTGCGATGCGTCATATCAAGGATTGGGGTGCGTTCTAATGCAAGGAAGGAGACCTGTAGCTTATGCATCTAGGCAGTTAAAAGCGCATGAGAAAAACTACCCAACGCATGACATCGAACTTGCAGCAGTAGTATTTGCATTAAAGACATGGAGACACTACCTCTATGGGGCAAGTTTCCAAGTTTTTAGTGACCATAAGAGTCTAAAGTATTTGTTCGATCAAAAGGAATTGAACATGCGACAAAGAAGATGGATGGAATATATGAAGGACTATGACTTCGAGCTTTTATATCACCCAGGAAAAGCCAATGTGGTGGCAGATGCATTGAGTAGGAGACAAGCTCAGATAACAACGATGATGGTGAAGGAATTAGAACTGTTAGAAAAGTTACGTGATATGAACTTGGGGTTGCAGTTAAACCCAGATCACATATGGTGTAGTCATTTAGTAATCACTAGTGACTTCTTAGAACAAGTGAAGGTTGAGCAGTCGATGGATCAAGAGTTGCAGCAAAAGATCAGGTTGTTGGACACCGATCAAGCTAAGGAGTTCGTTCTAAGTAAAGATGGCATACTTCGATTTAAAAACAGAGTGTGTATCCCTGCAAAGAGTGAATTAAAACATTTAATTTTAGACGAAGGCCATAAAAGTCGTCTTAGCATACATCCAGGTATGACTAAGATGTATAAGGACCTGAAAGAGTCATTTTGGTGGAATGGAATGAAGAGGGATGTGGCCGAGTTTGTAGCAGCCTGCTTGGTGTGTCAAAAAGCAAAAGTGGAGCATCAAAAACCGGGAGGGATGTTACGACAGTTAGACATTCCTCAATGGAAGTGGGACAGTATCTCGATGGACTTTGTAACACATTTACCAAAATCATCAAAAGGTCACGATTCTATCTGGGTTATCGTTGATAGACTAACCAAGAGCGCTCACTTTTTGCCTATTAATCAACGTATGTCACTAGAAAAGCTGACGGAGTTATACATCGGGGAAGTAGTGAGGTTGCATGGCATACCTACAAGCATTGTGTCAGACAGAGATCCAAGGTTTACTTCAAGGTTTTGGCAGACGCTACAGAAGGCTCTGGGAACACAGTTGAAGATGAGTTCGGCTTATCACCCTCAGACTGATGGTCAAACAGAAAGGACTATTCAATCTTTGGAGGATTTGCTGAGAACTTGTGTATTAGATCATCTTGGAAGTTGGAATGAGATACTACCATTAGTAGAATTTACTTACAACAACAGTTATCATTCCAGTATTGGTATGCCACCATATGAAGCTTTATATGGAAGAAGATGTAGAACACCGTTGTGTTGGTTTCAAGATGGGGAAGCACTGACAGTGGGACCCGAGCTATTACAACAAACCACAGAAAAAAAAATTAGTCCAAGATCGGATGAAAGCAACTCAAAGTAGACAAAAGTCATATGCCGACAAAAGAAGAAGACCGTTAGAATTTGAAGAAGGAGATCATGTATTCTTACGAGTAACGCCAACTACAGGAGTCGGGAGAGCTATCAAGATGAGGAAACTGACACCAAAATTTCTCGGACCGTATCAAATTCTCAAAAAGATTGGGCCAGTGGCTTATGAGATAGCACTACCACCTCGATTGACATATTTGCATAACGTTTTTCATGTATCCCAACTGCGGAAGTATATTCCAGATCCAAAGCATGTGTTAGAAGTTGATGAAATTCAGGTCAAGGAAAATTTAACAATGGAAGTTGGCCCAGTGCGTATACTAGATGTTCAAATGAAAAAGTTAAGAGGGAAGGATATTCGCACGGTAAAGGTACTTTGGAATGAAGACACACAGGAAATGACTTGGGAATTGGAAGAATTTATGATAAAGGAATATCCATATCTCTTTTGTAAGTAATTTTTTTTTTGTTAAATAGTCTTTGTTTAAATAAATAATTTTCGAGGGCGAAAATAATTGTTGTTGGGGAGATTGTAAGATCCTTGAAAATATTTGTATGTTAAAATGTAAGATCCATGAAAAAAAAAAAAATATTTATAATAGTAAATTTTAACATTTTATTAGTAATAATAATTTTAATGGATAGAAAAATGTAAATTTTTGGATATAAAGTTATAGTAATTTTGGAGGGAGAGCTTCAAATTTTTGATAACTTATTTAGGATTTTTTTAGAAATGTGAATAGTGAATAGTGAATAGTAAATAGTAAATAGTGAATAGTGAATAGTTAAAAAAAAAATATTAAAATAAATTATGGAAGAGAACACTCCACGTAGAATTAATCATTCAGAGATAAGAATGGTGAATAAAAAATAATTTTTGAATAGTAAAAATGAATAGTAAAAGTGAATAGTAAAAATGAATAGTAAAAATGAATAGTAAAATTTTTGGCTATAAATAGCCAAGGGGGGGAGGCTGAAGATTTACACCAAAATTCTAGAGAAATTGTGAGAGAAGAGAGTTAGAGGAAATTCTAGTTAAAGAGGGGAAATTCTGGAAGTTTCCGGAGAACGGTTTGAGAAGAGGAAACTAAGTCTGGAATAGAGGTAAGGGAAGCTAACTTTGAGTATTTCTTTTTGTATTATCTTGAGTCTTGAATATGCTATATTTTTCTTTTGTCTGATTTTAAATCTTAAATATGGAGTATTTTGTTTCTGTATGATTTTGAATTTTAAATGAGAATATGTTTTTTTTGTGTTAATATCCAAGTGTGATAATTGTAAAATGTGATATTGATTATGTTATGTCAATTGTATGTTATTAGTGGTTTATATTTTTATTTTGGAAGGATTAGAAATTGTCTAACCGGCTCTGCCAGATTCAATTTCTTGTTTCCCCAAACATTTTACTGTTTTCCTTATTTATCTTTATTGTATTTTGGAAGGATTAGAAATTGTCTAACCGGCTCTGCCAGATTCAATTTCTTGATTCCCCAAACTTTTTTTTATTTCCTTCTGTATTTATTTTATTACATTTTTGGAAGGATTAGAAGTTGTCTAACCGGCTCTGCCAGATTCAACTTCTTGTTTTCCCCAAACTATTTATTTCTTTACTTATTTATTTTATTGCATTTTTGGAAGGATTAGAAGTTGTCTAACCGGCTCTGCCAGATTCAACTTCTTATTTCCCCAGACATGTATTGTTCTTGTTATTTAATTATATTGTATTGATGGATGGATTAGAAGTTGTCTAACCGGCTCTGCCAGATTCAACTTCTTGTTTCCCCATGAATTTTTATATTAAGATTATTTTTATGATTGTCAAATATTGTATTCTTCTATGACCATTTATAGTAATGTTTTATTATTGTTAATTGTTTATAATTATCTTGTATGAATTCTATTATGGATGTTTATTGTGATGATTTTATTGAATGAGTTTGTTGGCTGAAATTAATCTTGTTGGAAGGTTTGGAATAAGGGTTCTATAATAGCTTGTATATGGGTATTAAATATATATACAGTGTTTGAGGTTGTTGTGAGAGGAAGTAAAATTAGGCATTTTAAGATTTAGAGCATAAGAAAACAAGGTAGATAAATTAAATAAATAAATTGTTAATTATTGAAGGCCTCCCTTTGTTGGTAGGATAGAGGAACCTTAAAAACCTGAGTTGGCACATCCCTGATCATAGAGCAGCCCTGGCCTGGTCCAGTCAGTTGTGACTAGTCATATGTGCTGGCGTCGAAGGTGAGTTTGATGCGTTCAGACATCTGAGTCCTCTCCGGTGACCAATTGGGGTAAAGAAAAATCTCTACTAGGATGAAAATAAAATAAAACAAGTTGATTGTAGATGCATAATATTATCATGGTAAAAATTTCATATATATTTTATTTATCATTACATTGAGCCCAGACTTTAATATGTAGTTCCTAAGATATGTTGATGTATTTTGGTTGATCCATGATCTTTGTTTGGTGAAAATATGTTGAGTTATACTCGTTATGGGCAAAATGAGTTTATAATATGAAGCATGATATCTGTCAATGTGTTTAATTTATCGATACCAAAACGGGTTATTATGAATTCATGATTAAAGAATGAACATGATTGAGTTAGGTGGATAAGAGGGTATGAATTGTTGGTTTTTATGAAATGTTGGAGTGGATATGAGAAATCATTACTTATGAAATGATGTTTACTACCGGGAGTAGTATGTTCGAGTTATACCATGAGAGTTTGGTATGAGCAAAGTAACACCTGAGATTTATGGAAGCAGGCAGAGAGGGGTCTGACCATAAGGCTTCAGAAAGTAAGACATAGTATGTAAGTGAGGCTTAAGGAAGCAGGCAGAGAGCGGTCTGACCATAAGGCTTCATGAGTAAGCATGGTACACTTGTAAGATTTATGGAAATGAGAAAGATGATTTTGATAATGATGAATTAATGACACCGGAATAATGATATTTTATCAATTGCAGAAATACCTGATTTTAATATTTTTGTTACAAGTTTAATGATTTTATGATATGGTTGGCTTACCCTTATTTGTTTGTACTATGATCATATAACTCATGTTATATGTGATTAGATAATGTTGCAGATGCGGTTGAAAAAGCTTAGAGATGAGAGAGATGCGGGGAAAAACTTTCAGGGATTTTTGTAAAAAGAATAAATTTGTATTGGGAAGATTATGTTGTGTAAAATTTATAAGTTGAAATTTCAATGGTGAAGACTATATTGTTTAAAGTTTGTAAGTTTGGTATTGTACTTTGGAGTAATTGAAATAAAGTTTGATTGTTTATATGAGATATCAAATTAATTTAGTCTCTACTATCAGTAATACCCTTTAAAATATTCGGGTGTTACAACCACCACCTCCTTACCGTCACTATGCCAACGTCGACACACCAATTGCAGCAACCACTAGTGCAAAAAGGGGTTTTAACGTCCGATATTTTGGCCTTTTGACGTCCGCCGTATGCCCGACGTTTATGTGGGTGACGTCGCTCAGACGTCCGTTGTGTCAGGACGGACGTCTCTGTAAACGTCCGTTGTGTTAGGACGGACGTCGACATGAACGTCCGTTGTGTCATGACGGACGTCGCCATGAACGTCCGTGGTGTCAGGACGGACGTCTACATGAACGTCCGTTGTGTCAGGATGGACGTCTACATGAACGTCCATTTTGTCTGGACGGATGCCTATGTAAACGTCCGTTGTGTCTAGACGGACGCCTATATAAACGTCTGTTGTGTCAGGACGGACGTCTATATATACGTCCGCCTCCTCCCCCTGACGTCTACCTTGCTGAAATGTTTTAGGTAGGAGCTGGGGGGTGGACGTCCGTGTGTGCACTGACAGACGTCTATAGACGTCCGACTGTGCACTAACGGACGTCTACTAGGCATTTTTTTTTAAAAAATTAGTTTATTTTTTCAATAAAACCACACCTGAAAAGCAGAAAAATGTCCCAAAACAATTTTGCAATAATATAAAAATGCGTTTTATATAAACAAAGTTCTACTTAATGTGGAGTTCAATCCACTACCAAACTATCAACATAAAACTTAAACTAAAACTAAACAATGTTCAACAAGAAATATAACTATTCCTAACTCCATCTTTGCAGAAGATAAGCGGTCCACTCCTGCCTTATCTGTTTAATTGTGTCTTCTGTAATTGGCGATGTAGTCTTGAAGCGCTGCAAAATTCAACAAAGATTCATTATTGTTTCATATATAGTTGAAGATGAATATGATTTGTAATGTATTGAAGGTATACATCATTACCTCATTCCAATCATCTGTAATGACTGCTCGAATGATGGTCTTAATCCAACACATCACATAGAAGCCACATTCCCATGAATCTAGCTGGTGGTTACACTAAAATAACAAACTAAATAGTTAAGAATTTAGATCATTCAATAACATAAATGAAAAGGAAACTATAAATGACTTACAACCTTTGGATACAAAATTTGAACCAGTTGACTACGAGATTTACCAATAACTCTGTACAGATTGAAAACACAAAGTATAATTAATATGACTATTTTCTCATAAAAGTTGAAGGTGAACATCAAATTCAAAGTCATTTTTGGAGAAACACTTACCCTTGAAGCATGGTTCTCAACTCAGTTTTCATCCTCCTGTGCAACGAACAAAAAAATATAATTTTACATTGTTTGGGAATGATTACCATCAGCTGCCAGTGCGACCTAACACAACTAATACAGATATATTCAAAAGCCAATTACGTAGTCACATTTTATAGTAAAAAACGTGCATTCACAAAACTCAATTACATGCATACAAAAAATTTTCAACCAACAAGCTAACCTGAAAAGTAGATTCGAAATGAAAAGGATGAAAACGGAGGAGTGAACGGCCTAAAACGCAGTCCAAAAACAGTCAAAGAAGCCGTCCAAGAACACGCAAGAGTCTGCAAAAAAAACGGACCGAAAACGATTTTTAATCGGTTCAAATCAAAGGTATTTCATCACAGAGCAATGTAATCGGATTTAAAATGAATTTAAACGGTCCAAAAATGAGAAAACTCACCTGGAAATCAATGGCGCAGCAGCGTTTTGCGGAGGAAGACGATGAACAGTGTTTTCGCGTTTCCAAACGTTAACTGGTCACGGGTTCGCGGGAGCACGATATTATACTCTTAGACGTCCGGCGAGCTTGTCGACGGACGTCTATAATATTATAGACGTCCGGTTCATCACTAATGTGACGTCTTTGAGGATTTAAAAATGATATTCGCGGGTGGGTTAAAACGTCAGTCCTTGGTTGCGCCGACGTCTTTAAGATGATAAACGTCCGTTTTAGGGGGCTGACGTCTATTATACTGAACAATTGAACGTTTCAACTACCCCATGGCAGCCCCTCAACGTCAGTCCTAAGAGGGCCCGGACGTCTATAATATTATAAACGTCCGGCCCCGTAGATTGGACGTCTCAGGACCTGAAGAGAATTAAATATCCAACCACCCTATCAGTACATTAAACGTCCGGTATGCGGGCACGGATGTCTATAATATTATAGACGTCCGAGCCCGCCCAAAACAGACGTTTAAGGACCTGAAGAGAATTAAATATCCAACCACCCTGTCAGTACATTAAACGTCCGTTATGTGGGCACGGACGTCTATAATATTATAGACGTCCGAGCCCTCCCAAAACGGACGTGTAAGGTCCCTACTTGGGAAATTGAAACGTTCAGTGTCAGCCTCGTAGACGTCCGTCCCCCTAACACGGACGTTTAAGGGCTGCCATGGGTACTTGAAAACGTTCAGCTTATAAACGTTCAGTTGTCAGCCTTTTAACGTCCGTCTCCTACGACAGACGTTCACTGAAGTATAAACGTCCGTCTCGGCCAGGGACGGACGTTCAAAGGCTGCACATGGTTTTCACTGTTCAATCTATTAAACGTCCGTCACTTAGGATGGACGTTCACTCAAGTATAAACGTCCGTCTCGGCAAAGGACGAACGTTCAAAGGTAACACATGGTTTTCACTGTTCACCTTATAAACGTTCAGTTGTCTGCGTATTAAACGTCCGTCACATGGGACGGACGTTCAAAGAGCTGATAGGTGTTTACTAGTTCAGCCTATTAAACGTCCGTCACCCAGGACGGACGTTCATAACATTATAAACGTCCGTCTCGACAAGGGATGGACGTTCAAAGAGCTGATAGGTGTTTAGTAGTTTAGCCTATTAAACGTCCGTCACCCAGGACGGACGTTCATAACATTATAAACGTCCGTCTACACAAGGGACGGACGTTCAAAGGGCTGACACGTGTTCACTTGTTCAGCCTATTAAACGTCCGTTACCAAGGACGGACGTTCAGAACATTATAAACGTCCGTCTCGACCAAGGACAGACGTTCAAAGGGCTGACACGTGTTCACTTGTTCAGCCTATAAACGTCCGTCACCAAGGACGGACGTTCATAACATTATAAACGTCCGTCTCGATCAAGGACGGACGTTCAGAGGCTGACAGGGGTTCAATTGTTCACCCTATTAAACGTCCGTTTGCCAACGCTGGACGTCTATAATCTTATAGACGTCCGGCTCGACCCAGGACGGACGTCTACAGTTCCACTTATTTACTAATATGCCACCGGTCAATTATATACGTTGTGGCTTTTGTGGACGGACGTCTATTGGGAGACGTTAAAACCCCTTTCTGCACTAGTGAACAAAGGGTTTCAATTACAGTTCTGAAGTGAGAGAGAAAAATTTGGGGAAGAGGTTCTGCGGAAACAAAAATTGGGAGAATAAAGAGGGAAATCCCAAATTTTCATTTCATTAGGTCGATCACCATACCGACGGCCTATGAAGCCTTCGGTAAACTTACAAAAAGCCTTCGGTAATCAACCACTAACATGACCTTCGGTGCATCCTTCGGTAAGTCAATCTTACCGAAGGCCTCAGAGGCCGTCGGTATTATTCCTTCGGAAAATAACCGTTTTCCTGTAGTGATAGTTCTGGGCGATATAGTAAGTCTGCGCATTTACGTGAACATATTATAACGTAGTTTCTGAAGTCCGTCATAATATGCACAATTTATTATGACAAATTTTCATTTGTCCGTTATAATAGGTGGAAGGTATTATGACGTAGAAGTTTTTGTACGTTATAATATGTGATCTATTATTACGTATATATTTTTGTACATTATAATATGTGATCAACCTATCATAACCTACATTGTTTAGTACGTCATAATATATGTTGTTTTAAAAAAATTAATATTATGATCTCATCCAATCAATATAACTTCAAATAAACAAATTTAATGATGTTAACAAAATAGAATTCATTTCAAACATTAAATAGTCTAATAATTTAATACATCATTTATACATGAAAATATATATTAAATCCAAATATTACATACACTATTGAATACAAATAAAACAATAGAGTTAAAACAACATTGTAATGAATAGTTGGATAAGTATTTAGTTAGTATTGCATTAATCAACTCACATATGAGAGAAGGGTAGGAGAGTACTTGATCATTCCACCAGTCACTGTTCCTCTTACTGGATCTTGCCATTGTTTGAAAAGGTCCTGAATGAGTTCCTGTCTATGAGCTTGGGCGTAGACAAAACCAACATACTTTGTAATTTCCGGATAATCTTGGGAAGCCACAACCTACAGTTTTTAACACCTCATTACGATTTAAATAGCTTATAACTTGAGTTGTTTGATCAAAAATTCATACAACTGCAATTGATGGGCTCGAATCCTCTCCAGGATGTGGATGAGTCACATCAGCTCCAAAAATAATAGTGGGTCTGTCTCCAACAAAGGGGATGCGCCGTGAAAGTGCATCAACAAGTATAGTGTTTCTCCCTCCCACTTTGACATTAATTTTCAATGCCACATTTGCGAGGTACTGCTTGCTCATTTTAAAGACGTGCTTAGTCAAACAACATTGTGAAACTAGTCCAAGATCTGTCTCACATATACGTTTGAGATCACCTAAACAAAAAATGATACATATTAAGATATTTTCACAAGTTTGATGGGTACAACAGAAGAATAAATTAACAAGATCATGGTCATGCACCAACCATAAAGAGATCCATCATTGTCAGGTAAAATAACAATGAGCAAATAATCAAAACACTGCATTCAAAACAATTTCATTAAAAGGAATATATACAAACCATGCCAAATATATAACACATCTGAGCAAAAGTTCATAGCAAAAGCCACGGGCAACGCTATCCTGAACACTCCTTGAAAAATTGATGCAGAACCAATGGTTAACAGTACCCCCATTTACCATTTTCTGAAAGAAATAGAAATTTGTTATTATTCATCAAATGAAAGTCAACAAATAATCAGATTGCGAGCCATAAGCCAGACATTTTCTATCCTTCATAAAGTCATTCCAAAGACAAACACCTCGTCACCATGCATGTATTTGAACATGATACATTCAAATAGAACCTTACTCAAACTTACAAACTCTAACGAAAACTTAAAAACCAACCCACTACAGCTCACACCTTCAAACCGTTCAAGAAAGAAAAACCACACATTCTATATTATCATTGTATAATGTACATAACCACCACACAAAAAGGCACCAAACAAGTACGTTATTCATCATATTCCACTACCCAACTTGAGGAAGACAATCCTCTCTCTACCTGTATCATGATATTTGAGCTGAAGAAAACAAAATCAATGGTTATTAATTAGAAAAACAATACCTAAATTTCTAAAATTTAATAAGTTGATCTTGATATTAAAAAAAAGTACCCAGGGTGCAGGTAGGATGCGTGCTTGAGCAAGCTTCTCGCTAATTTTGATTCCAAACTCTTGGGCGTAACACTACAAGAAATGTCTTATTTACCGAAGGACTAATACCGAAGGTCTCTTGAGCCGTCGGTAAAGATGAATTACCGAAGGCTTTACCGAAGGTCAATGAAGATGGTTATTATGGACGGCCTATGCCCGTCGATAATGGGCAACTAATTTACCGAAGGTGTTTGGCCATCGGTATAGGCATGGACATATTGAAATCAGGAATTGGGATTTCCCTCTTCCATTTTCCCAAAATCCGTATTCGCGAAAGCAACCTGCCCTCCGTTTGAGTTCACTCCCCTCTCCCCCATGTAATCTCTGTCTCCCTCTCTCGTTCAGAGTTTGAAAGCACCATTGAAGTTGAACCCCACTTGTCTATTACGGTTCCGCCATCGCCATTAGACGTTCTCGAGCTCCTCTCCATACTCCAAAAGTGTGTGGGGTTGAAGGACGGAGGCATTGACGTGACGACTTCCATTGTGGACGGTGCTTCTCTTAGGGTTTGTTCACGACGGTCCTTTGGCGGCGTGAGGAGGTGTTGTCGCTGCGTCAGGGGTGGTGTCGTGACGTGAAGAGGTTGGGGGAAGAAAGTGTTACTGATCTGGGGTTTCGTTTGGTTTGATTTGATTTCAGCGGTTACCTGTTCAAGCTTCTACTTATCGGTGACTCTTCCGTCGGGAAATCATGCTTGCTTCTCTAATTCGCTGTCGGTCTCTCATCACTTCACCGTATTTCCCCTTCTCTTTTGCTTTCTCTCATCTTTTCATTTCCTTTCCTTGCAGGATAACTCGTATGTGGACAGCTACATAAGTACCATTGGAGTTGCTTTCGTAATCATCACTTCTCTTCTTTTATTTTCTGACTCTTTCTCTTTGTCTTTCTATTTATGTCCCGACAATTTTTCTTCTCTTTGTCCAGAAAATTAGAACTGTCGACCTACAAGGAAAAACCATCAAGCTCCAGATTGTGAGTTTTCTTTTCTTATGCTCTATTTTTAGATTTTGATGATAACTATTTATCACGCCTTTTACTATCTATTATCTATTTTGATTATCTTATGTTGCACTAGTGCAGCGAGGGGATTTTACCGCGGTTATTTTTCACTATACGTCGCGGTTTACGAACCGCGGCATATTCAGCCGCGGTAGTAAGTCAGAGACTTTAGGCCGCGGTTATGACCGCGGTATATAGGGTGCGGAATATGCCGCGGTTGTCCAAGGAACCGCTGCCTAAATCCATTTTTTTTAAAAAAAAAAAAATTTTGTCCACTATATGCCGCGGTTCAATCGCGGCAAAAGACTGTAGTATATGCCGCGGTTTTAGCACTAACCGCGGCCATATGTCTCATTTTACAAAAAAACGAAACATTATATGCCGCGGTTGTAGTTACAACCGCGGCATATTCCCCTGCAGTTGTTTAAAATTGTAGGTCTGTTTTTGTGATATCCACTACCACAAAAACAGACCTACATATAAAAACATGTACTCAAATTCAATTTGAACATAACAAACACATGTTCAAATGTATTTCAACATCAAATAAAGTACAAAGTCTAAGAAAATTCAATCTAATCAAATGCAATGTTTAAATCTAAGAGCTATTGTATAATCTAATTATATACTTCGCAGCAGCGTTCCTAATGAATAATAGTGACTTCTCAGGAACTGGTGTAGTAGTCTTGAATCTCTGCAAAAGACAATTCATATTAATTAGTGTATATGAATTCAACATTTGGGAAAAAATCAAAATTTGTTAAAGTTAAAGATTACCGTTTCCCAGCGACTTGTGATGTGAGAACGAACAATATGGGCCATCCAATACATTACATAGTATCCGCACTCATATGACTCATTTTGTTTGTTACACTACAATATATCATCACAGTTGATAATAGTTAGTGAATAACATTAAAATAAAACAATTATAACAAAGTATGGCTTTAGCATATGTCAAACCTTGAGAGAAATCCAAGCAATCTTTCTACTATTAACAATTGATCCCATCATTATACTTGCTAGAATAGAACTGTATATAAAAAAAGGTTTTAGCATTCATTTATATAACAAAGAAAGTCCAAACATTGAGGTTCTTACCAATCAATTGCTTGTCTGAGTTGTGTGGGAGGAGGCCTATGCAATGAACAGAACCACAAAGCATAGTTGTCTTGCATAGACATAACAAGAAGTTGCCAATGGCGCCTGAAATTCATAATAACGTAACTATTAAATATTAAAATCACATATGGAACATTATTATGTTAACAAAGTTCACTTACCCGGATATATAAGGCAAAAAGTATATTTTCTTGCCCCTTCCAAAACTTCTTATCAGATTCATGTTGATCTGATCAAAATCATTTGATTCATGAATTGATTGGGGATCAATGAATCCATAATCATCAGAACGCCCCAACTTGTTACTGACCCCAGACTTATACCTGAAATCAAAAATTAACTTTGATATAAGGATACTTGATATATAAATCAATTTTATATATAAATAATTGGTCATAGACTTACATCGTCCAAAGTTGAATAATTGAAATATTCAACTCTTGTGTTCCCGACGCAAGCTCACGGACATCTTGGCTATTAAGGCATATTGGGACCTCAGAGCTTGTCCCAAATACATTAGCATCATACTCAACCTCCAAAGGCTTATCATCAAGGATGTCAGCAAGTAGATGCAATGAAGAAAGAGGGTCATCCTCAGATAGAGGAATCTTCTCTTGTGCCTGCGTCTGTTGTTACATGAAAAGATAACATAAGTTTTGACATCAAAAACCTTTAAAATTGAGAAGTGTAAAGAAGAATTTCATACCGAGGGGTCAGAAATTGGTTTAACCAAAAATTTAGGCCAAGTGATAAACCACTTATATGCTTGTTCCACAGTGAAAATCTCTTCCGTGGACAGAGGAACCGAGGCATCTGGTATGATCATTTCATCCACTGAGACCTTCACCTCATCCTCTAATAGTTGCATACCATGACATACAGTCGCTGACCTAAACTCTGTTCCACGAGCTACCAGCACCATCTCAGTATCCTCTAAAATGTATAGCAGACATGGACTACCATCGTCCATGTCATCCTCTGGGATGGCTGATGCGGAACAACTTCCTTTCGCGCTTCTCCCTGTCAGAGTAAATGTTAGATTATACAAAAGATAGAAATAATTGCACATAAATGTTTATTAAGTTTACCTGTGGGAGGGGGAGGGATAACATGTTCCTCTATAGGAGACGGCACCGGGCGCATGCTCTGAAACTGCTACTGGTATAGCATCTGGAATTCAGCCCTCACCTCGGCCCTGATCTCCTCTCTAAGGTCTTGTCGGACCTTTTTTGTGATCTCTTCTGTCATCCTTTGTGTATCGCTGTATGAATATGAAGGCTGACGAGAAGAGCTCCCAAAATAATCTGTAATTCCTACTCCAGGACCTGCAGCACGTACACGTCCAGGGTGCTCAGGTCGTCCAATCGCAGCAGCAAGAATATCCTGGCGACCCTCTGGAGTGAATTGGCCTTGGGAGCTCTGCTCAACCAAGGCGTCCTGTAACATTACAAAACACCATTATTCTTTAAATAGTTTAATGTAGTATGTATAATGACAATATTTATTATTTTAGGAACAATGATAACTTACAATTCTTTCAGAAATCTCTCGTGTAGTGTCGGAAGAGTAGGTGCCCGATGGTCGCATACGGGCCAACTTCCATTTCTCATGTCTAGACGGTGGAGAAGGAGGCTGAGGAGGGCTACCACCCTGAGATGGTGGTATAGCATCTGCCTTTTGCTTGAGGATTTTCTCCTCAAGCTTCCTATACCCACCACGAGATAATAGGTGGGGGTTTTCGTTGTGAGCACTTGTTCCTTGTGCTTTGCTTCTAATTGCCTGTCACATACACATTAATTAATTAGTTCATATGATATATGAGGAATTGAATAATATGAACTACACTAACCTGCCATTCCTCTGACATCCGACTCTCTTTAAAAAGCCGTCAAGTCTCCTCATCAATGGACTTATATGAAGTACATGGACTTTTATGTTTAAGGTGTCCAAAGATGTATCTTGATGTGAACTTGCTTTTAAAGTTTCTGAAATTTTCTGCAACAGTTGACAAACACTTATTTCTAAGTGTTGTGACATTTGGAATGTCAAATGTCATCTGAAAAAAACATAATAAAGTTGTATTAGTACAAAATTATCAATATAAACAAATTTTAATTCAAATGCTATTAACTAACTTACCAATATATCTTTCCAAATAATGTTCCGATCAACCTCGGACACATGATCAAAAGATGGAATGAGAATGCTAATCTTATCACGTGCCACTACTCCAAGGTATGATCGGAAGTCATCTGCATGGGGGTCAGTTGCCACACCCGTGGTGACATTCACATTCACCGGAGTTCTTTCACCACTATTTTTCCTGATCAATAGTTGTTTCATCGTAGTGGGTCCTCTAGGGGATCTGGTTGGGGGAGCCTCATCCCCTGAAGAATGTGGATGATCAGCCATATATCTGTCAAAATAAATAACAACATTAAATTTTATTTCAAGACTTATGTAATATCATATAAATTAACAAAACATGTAATAGTAATCATAGGAAATGTATAAAAGGAAAACTTATGTTATATTAATAAAATACTTATACAGAAATTGAAAATTCATACATAAAGATATGGATTCATCATATGTATATTCCCTCATCATGATCTGACCGAATTGCATGTACATCATCGTCAACTAGAGATTGGTCATCCAAATTTGTTGTAGTTTGAAATGAATGGTTGTCAGCAATATAAATATTAATCAGTGTCTTCGTTAACTTCAATTTGTTTTTTGCCTTGAAGAGCAACATACCAATGGTCAGACGCAGGATCTTTGACATAAAAAACTTGAGATGCTTGATGTACCATGATAAACGGTTCGTCTCGGTAACCCACCTTGCAAAAATCAACCAGTGTCATACCCGAGTCATCTATTTTCACACTATTGTCAAACCACTTACACTTGAACAATGGAACAAAAAACTTGGTGTAATCAACCTCCCATATCTCTTCTATTATACCATAATATCTCATTGATCCAACTACAGGAGATTGATCTTTTGATGTGGAAAATTGAAGTGACTCAGCTTCTAAACTGACTCCACTATTTTGTACTGTGCTTTTATCATCCAAAGTCTTCGTATAGAATGTGCAATTATTGACTTCATAACCTGTACAACACACGACATCAAACTTCAAACCATTTGCAAGCCACAATAAAGTTTCAGAAGAATGTGGCTCTTTGTCAATTTCAGATTTGAACCAAGACATAAATGTTTTGTTATGCTCCATCAATTGCCATTTCTCTGATTGTCTTGGATTTTTATTCTTAACAATGGCTTTGTGTGCTTCCAAAAAAGGGATCACCTCATCTATGTTGTTCAATATATAAAGATGCGCTTGCAACAATTCTTCGCGATCTTTTGTCACCACATTAACACCTCGGATGCTTTTACTTGTAGAAAATTTATTCAACCATGCTGTGCGAGGAACTCTTATTGGATTCGTTGATGTCATGTAATCTGAACAAAACTCGATACTTTCTTCAGCAATATACCTTTCAATCATCGAACCTTCAGGACGATATGGATTTTTAACGTACCCTTTCAAAATCTTCATATAACGCTCAATAGGATACATCCATCTTAAGTATACCGGTCCGCACAACTTGATTTCTCTAACCAAATGAACAAGTAAATGTACCATTATGTCAAAAAAAGATGGAGGGAAAAACATCTCTAGTTGACACAAGATGATAACAATCTCGCCTTCAAGTTCATCTAACTTTGTAGGATCGATGGCTTTACTACATATTGACGAGAAAAATGAACACAACCTGTTTATGGTGTGCCTAACATTTTTGGGCAAAATTCCACGAATAGCCACCGGTAACAACTGTTGCATTAAGACGTGACAATCGTGAGACTTCATGCCAACAAGCTTTAAGTCCTGCATTGACACTAAACTCTTCATATTTGAAGAGTATCCTTGTGGTACTTTGATACTCGTTAAACATACACAAAAACTTATCTTCTCTTGTCTAGACATTGTGTAACATGCAGGGGGCAAATAAGTACGTTTACCAATCTCCTTGGGTGCCAACTCTTCTCGGATATTCATGTCAACCAAATCCAAACGAGCATTCACTCCATCTTTTGTCTTTCCCTGAATGTTGAGTAATGTACCAATCAAGCTATCACACACATTCTTTTCTACATGCATCACATCTATGCAATGTCGAACATCTAACTTTGACCAATATGGAAGATCAAAGAATATTGATTTCTTCTTCCAAGGGGTCGTTACAGATGACTTCTTCGATGTTTTCCCAAATACATGATGTATTTTATTAACTTTTTCAAGAACTTGAAGGCCAGTAAGTGGATTTGGTGCTTCGTCCCTCTCTTGATCTCCATTGAATGCTTTTTTTAGCCTTCGATATGGATGATTACGTTTTAGAAATCTCCGATGACGCAGATACACCGTCTTTCTTCCATGTTTCAATTGATGAGCTGCAGTGTTTTCTTCACATATAGGACACGCTTTATGACCCTTGACACTGTATCCTGACAAATTACCATAAGCAGGGAAGTCATTAATGGTGCAAAATAACATTGCACGCATCATAAAAGTCTCTGAAGCGAATGCATCAAATATTTCAACCCCATCAACCCACAAAACCTTCAAGTCTTCAACTAGTGGGCTTAGATAAACATCTATGTCATTTCCAGGCTGCTTTGGACCAGATATCATCATAGACAACATCATGTACTTCCTCTTCATGCACAATGCAGGAGATAAGTTGTAAATTATCAATATAACTGGCCAACAACTGTGATTGGTACTCAGATTACCAAATGGGTTCATTCCATCAGTGGCTAAACCAAGCCTAAGATTTCTACACTCTTTACCAAATTCGGGGAATTGTCGATCAATATTTTTCCATTGCTTTGAATCAGCTGGATGACGAAGCAGCCCGTCAATTTTTCTCTCATCTGCATGCCATCTAAGGTTTTTAAGATCTTTGGGATTCGCAAACAAACGCTTAAGTCTGGGCACTATTGGAAGGTACCAAACTACTTTCAAAGCAGATCCTTTTTTTCTATCTGACCATTATCTTCACTATTGTATCGTGATAAGCCACATTTTGGACACTTTGTCAAAAATTCAAACTCTTTCCTATACAAAATGCAGTCATTGGGACAAGCATGTATCCTTTTATACTCCATACCCATTGGACAAAGAATTTTCTTCGCATCATAATTACGAGTGGGCAGTGTATTTCCATCTGGCAACATTTCATTCAACAACGTCAACAGTTCTGTAAAACTCTTATCAGTCCATCCATTGCTCGCCTTCAAATTCATGAGCCTTAACACCACTGACAAACGTGTGAACTTAGTTGAACCGACATACAAAGGTGTTTCCGCATCAGTCGACATCGTCTCATACACATGAGCTTTGGCAAAATTTTCTGCTCCAACATCGCGGATCATGTCCTCCAATTTGTCTTCATCCGGTCGATCTTCTTCCATGGTGGAATCAGTAACATTTACAGTTTGAGAGTCAGTGGGAAAATGCATTTCTTCGCCGTGCCATATCCATGTTGTATAGCATCTTAGAAAACCATCACATATAAGATGTTCTCTAATTTGAGTTGCGTTCAACTTTCTCCCATTCAAACAGTTCACACAAGGACATCTAAACTTCACTTCATCATCACTTCTCCCCTCATTACGTTGCGCAAATTGTATAAATTCCTCTACACCTCTCTCGTACTCAGCACTAATACGTGGTAAATTAATCCAATTTCGATCCATATTCCTAAATATTACATAAAAAGATAAGCTACTAAAAATCAAACTTGCAATTTCATACATATCATTGAAACTTAGTGAATAATATTTTAAGGTTTATAAATAATGCAAGAACTACAACACACATTACCAAAACTATAGCAAAAACTATATCATACATTACCAAAACTATAGCAATTTCATGCATTACCAAAATTTTAGCAAAAACTATACCATACATTACCAAAACTATAGTAATTTCATACATTACCAAAACTATAGCAATTGTTATTATGCAAAAACTAATGAAGAAATCATGTTAAGAATGCAAAAGGGCATAAATACCTGGAACAGGGACGGCGAAAAAGCTTGGTGCAACAAAGGGAAATGGCAGCGGAGAGGAATGACAGGCGTTTCAAACGATTTTGATCGGCTAAAACTGTTTCTTATCGTCAAAAATGAGAAATGACCGAACAATTTTGAGTTTAAACGGTGAAGAAACGAGGGAACGGAGATGATGGGTGGTCGGCGGGAGAGAAAGCTCGCAGCGTGCCTGTCTGCGCGAACAAGACGATACTGTTCCAAAGTTTTTTTTTTTTAACTCTGACTCATGAATCTACCGCGGTTCACTACTTAACCGCGGTATAAGATGGGTATATGTCGCGGTTTCACAACGAACCGCGGCCTATACTCATTGAAAAAATAACCTAAATGGCATTTTTGAAATTATTTTTAAACTATCTGTCGCGGTTCAGCGCGCAACCGCGGTATATTCCTCTAAAATATTTCAAATTCATTTTAAATTTATTTCAGGTAGGCGAATAGGTCGCGGTTACTCTGAGAACCGCGGCCTATACCCCTGTAACGTGCTGAATACAACTATCTCCCCAACTGCCTTTTGGGGAATATCAGTAGATGACAGTGGGTATATGCCGCGGTTTCTCTAAGCAACCGCGGCATATACCCCTGAAACTTCTGAAATTCTCTGACTGACGGAGAAGTTCAGAAGTTACTGCGGTATATGCCGCGGTTTCTCAGAGCAACCGCGGCATATACACTTGTAACTTCTGAAATTCTCTGACTCAGTCAGTCCCTGCAATAAATTGGCAGGGGTATATGCCGCCGTTTTCCAGAGAACCGCGGCATATACGCTGTTATTTAATTTTTTTTCAGACGTGGCGTCATAGGGGATGGTTGACTGTCGTATATGCCGCGGTTCCCCTCTGAACCGCGGCATATTCCGTCGATTTATTTACAAAACTGCCACTGCGCACCATTATGCTGCGGTTTCTAGTGAACCGTGGCATAATGTGCGCTGTAAAAACCCAATTTTTTACTAGTGTTGCACCCACTGTAATGTTACAATTTTGGCCTAATTTATGTATATGCCTGTTACCCAATGTAGGGTATTGAGAATCAACACATACCACCATGTCTCACATTTATCTTTCTTATCTTCATCCTTGCGCATAAACATTTTTGGTACAGCTCATCATCACCGTTGGTTGTAACCTTGTTCAATCACCCTCTACTCTGTAGTTGCCCCATATCAAGCTTCAATTGTTTTATTATGTTTTTTCTGTTTAGTTGGTGCATACTGTGGAATCACCAGTTAAACACTAACATTTTAACTGGGCTTTACTTCATGGTTCCTTTTTGCATTTTAACTGTCTTTCACTACCTATGAATATGTTTTCCTATATGGAGATTTTCCAACTTACTGTGTAATATAAGCATGCTTTAGTCTAATTTTGAACACAATATAGCAATACTACCACTTGTAAGGACAAAACATAGATGTTGTAGTATAGATGATTTGATGTTGTTCTTCAGTTAAATTTAGAAGTTCATATAAAGGTTGATGCATGTTACTGAGATGAATGTTCTATTTTAATTGAAGAATATAAACAGAAACATTTCTAATATCGCACTTTTCAGTCCCTTAAAATAAGAAAATTTTTGTCTCCAAAAGTGTAATATTTTAATATTATAGTCGAAGAAAAAAGGGCACATGTATTCACCCAAAAATAAATTAGACTGAGATTAATAAGTTGGGTGATTTAAGTGATATTCTTTAATGTATGTTTGAGAATTGAAGTGGCACAAAATAGTTGAGTTTAGGTATTCATCTGATATTTTAGAGTCTTATTTTGACTCTTTTATTTTACTTTAGAGCATGTTTGAATAGTATGTTTAGATTAATTCATGTGTCTTGTAACTGTTTAATTCATGTACTTTTCATTCACTTGTTAGTATATGATTGAAGGAACTTGGTTAAGGGACTTCGTTGGAGTGGCCGTTGTGGGGCATCGCTGTCGTGGTGTACAAAGGTTGCCATTGTCAAGGGGTATCTCGGTTGAGGTAACTTGTGCGTTTAAAAATTCATTATGAGTTACAATGTTCTTCAATTTGTTTGATGTTGTTGTGGCATCAGTGTATGATGTTGTTTGATTGAGAAAGATTGATTTTTAATTGGCTTTGTTGCTAAAAAAAGGAGATGTGCTTGAGATAATAATAATTGTTAGGGGAAAAATAATGAGTTTGATGAGAGTTTGGGCCTGGTGGGTTATGAGTGGTAGTAACGTGAAGCATCATGGTTGACAGAGGGTGGTATTTTGCATCAATCTACGTTATCTAATTCTGGCCTCCATCTTTCTCAAATTACTCTGTCATCCACTCCCACACTTCTGTACTGTTCTTTATTTCTTTTTTTGTAATTTCTCATCCAAGTTCAGATTTATGTTTTTATTAGCATCTTTTTATATCTTATAAATTCAAATGTGAATTTGTTTAGTGTGTTAAAAAGGTATTGATGGATATGTTGGTAGGCTGTTTTGAACTCATTTTAGAGTTTAAAGACAATGAAAATCATCAAACAAAGTTGCTTGAACATTCATTTGTGTTTAAATCACTTTATATATGGTTTTTAGTATGAAACCTGCAAACTAGGGACTTTATGTAGTGCAAAATTAGTATTCCAGCTAAGGTTTGATTCTTTTGTGTAGTTGGAACATGTTTATTATCATTAAATTGAAGCCATTAGCCACATGGCTACCTCCTCTCATAAAGCATAAAAAGGTAGCTCAAATCTAAGGATTTTCATTAAGCTTAGTGTCCTGTGTGAGACCACCAATGGTAAGAATTGAAAATCAAAACATCAACTCCTTTCCACTGATCCCCAGAGCTAATTCTGTCCAACTTAAAAATCCTGCCTTTTTCTTTATCAATAGTCAAATCCACTAAGAACCCATTCTTCAAGCACATGATTGAAGCTATGGAATCCTATAATGTACCAAAAGTTGAACCAAATTATAAGTGAATCAAACAAGTACAAAGCCTCCAAACTTTCCTATGTAAACAGAAAAAAACAAGCACTGGAAACGAAAGAAAGATGGTTCAGAGGAGGAGCTGGAGGAAGACAAGGGCAAAGGGCAGCAGAAGTGGAGGAAGCAGATAGAATTGCCTAGTTTTAAGGGGATTGATCCAGAAGGATGGATATCCAGAGCAGAGAAAGTTTTTGAGATTCAAAACGTGGCAGCAGGGGAAAAAATAAGATTGACCTATGCTAGGATGGAGGCATTGTTTGTGTAAGAAGACAAAAAAGGGTAGGTTTGAATCTTGAGATTCACCTTAATGATAAAGCATAAGACAAGATAAACCCAACAGTTATAAATATCCACATCCTCATCACAATAAAAACATTAAAAAGAAAAAAATCACAATACTGAACTAACATTCTTAGCAAAATTCTAATGACTTCTGTTAGTCTTGAAACGTAGCCCCCAAATAACTGGCATTGAAAGAAATTATGAAATGAAAAACCAAAATATGCCCTTCCAGTAATTTATCATAATTATCATTATACCATATAGCTATATTTGCATTCCTGCTCTCACCTAAACAGAGCAGAAGTCAATCCAGAGTGTAGACTAGTAATCCATCCATACTTAAACCATTTCCATTTTCAAACTAAACCATCAAAGCATGAAATTGAAGTATTTTCTTATTCATCATTAAACTTATCAAGCACCCTAAATTGTCTAAGAGTTAGCCAGTCAAAAGCTTAAATCGAGACACTTCTTTCCTACATCACCTCATTGGAAATAACAAGGCTCTTTTCTTTGATCAACACACTTCCCCCATCTAAAAACGTACTCACAAGTGGCTGTCAACATAAAAATGTCAATTAAAGACAGCAAGAGTTCTTTGTAGTAGTTACAATGAATATAACTGTCCAATTTACTCTACAAATGTTGCCGAAATATTTGAACACAAATTCATAATACACTGCATTGCATACATAACAAATTCATTATAGCAATTTTTATTACGCTCCTTATACCCGAGAAGTGGACATTAGTATAGTGGAAGACATTTAGAGAATGAAGAAGGAGAAATATGTAGCAATATCAACGTAAGACGCAAAAAAGATGGTAGATAGAATAGAAAAATATTATAATGAGAAGATTGGAATTCAGCCATGCATATTCTCTCTTCTAATAGAATTCTATATACCACGGTCTAAATCATTCAACATGCTTTGTATTTTGGAACTTGAATTTTTCCTCCTTCCCTAATTTAGTGGACCAACAACCATGTGTCCATTTAGTTGAACTCTCCCAGCTCTCTTTTTATATGCTTTTTCCTTTCATTTTCTATGCTTGTTCACCTTAGAATAGACCCATCTTCACTTTTTCTAACATTAATGTTTTCTCCCTACCAATCACTTTCATTTCTCTGTCACCATTACATATATGTGTTTAATTTCTTGATCAATCACGTGTCAGCAATGTGAAGCAAACAAGTGATTGACCAGCACATGTTGTTACTTATGGAGTCCCCCACAAACATTATCTTCTTTCCTGTGTCTCTGTCCAACAACTTGTTACCATCAAACCTGTCACCAACAACAGCATTTTGGGAGGGAAGAAAAAGAATTGATCTTAAATGGGCTGAACCAACTTCAAATTCATATAAATACACCAATAAATGTCATTGGTTAATAGTGAATAAACCAATAATAAAATGGGCTGCACCAACCTCTCATCAATGTTTTACTCAGACAGCTCCATAATATATATGTATGTAATGGCTGAAACAGTACCAACAATTTGAAAGAAAAGGAGGACCGGATAACAGTGACAGGTTAGTAAATGTGGTACACAGTTGGGTACAGGGAATTGACTTAGAGGTTCTTGACTGTTATGATAAACTTAGGACTGAAAACTACAAATTAAAGTAAAACATCTTCATGATTGAGAACTTAAAACTACTAGCAAAACTGAAACAATTCGATACAAGAAAAAGGTAGAGTTAAGTTAATCATCACATTACATTTCTTCTTTTAAAGAAATTAAGCAGACCTTGCCTAACTACAAGAACCACATGTTGCTGTCAGTTCTCACTGTATTATTGACTCTTTCTTTTTGTTTTCTTTTTGAATATTTAGACATCATGTTCTGCAAGAATATGGTAGTGTACATTCTTTAATGCTTGCCCCTGATCCTGGTATTCTATATTTGACTGAATTTTGATGGTTTAGTATACTATTATGCACTTAGACCATTATATCAATAATTGAACTCTGCTACCAACTTTTAAAGATCACTTTAGACTTCCTCAAAGTGTGACACAACATACAAATGGTAGACTTCGAAATCTGTCTTTGTTATGGCCAAAACTGCAGAATAATCACTCCCTCACACCACCAAAAGTGAGTTTATAACATTCAATTAAGTAGGCAATGTTAAAAGTGACTGTAGAATGTGTAAGTACACAAGACCAACCTGAAAAACAGCAACAAGGTGGAGCTAACAGAAATTAGATGAAATAGCTAAAAATCACTACTCTAAACTGAAAAATATTGTACTAATTTTGAAAACTGCACTAAACTAGGAAAATATACTATAAATAAACTATCCTAACAAGCTAAGAATGGTAGAACGTAGCTATTTAAGCACTCCCACTACATAAAATACCTAAAACTCAAAATTCCCCAACTTAGAAACCCAAAAATTGTACCTAAAATACACTAGAAGTCCAAAGACCGCAAAATATATTAAAGTACTTAGCAAAACAGTAAACTAACTATCTACAACACTTTTAAAAGATAAAAGGAAGATAAAATTGAAGTGTCAATTGAAAAATAAAAATAAAAACAGAATTTACGAAAATGAACACCTATAAATAGACTAAAGTAGGTGAGAGTTTTATTTCCTTGGACAAATTTGTTATCAAACCTGCATTTAGACAACCAGTGAATGTTCATCTATATGTTCTATGTTGATGTATATATTGTATGCTCATGTATATTGTATGTTCATTTAGTAGGCTACTCCTTCATTAAGTTAAGTAGTCATTTAAAGTCCTATGGTACTAAAAACATTCTCAATAGAATGAGAAGGGTAACAGTACGTTAAACACTTACAATGTACAATTTTAATGTGAAAGTACTCTATAAAAGAGAACTTTAGCAATGTCAGATTATTGACGCCCCCAAATTGTATACACAACCACTTAGGATGTCAAAGGCATTTCAATACTGAGGACTTCTCTTTGGATGCCCTTATTGGATGCCTATGACAATAGTGTTGAAATTGCCTTCCATGTTTGACTTGAGTAGTAATAGGTTTATTACTTATGTCACATGGAGTGTTGCTGTTTTGGCTAAGTTTTTATTTGTTTGGCTTGTCACAGAACATGGCCCATTTTCTCAACCATCATGGATGGATGTACGACCGTTGTTATAGTGGAAGGAGAGGTTTGAAGGAATCTTTTGTCATTGGAATTGAAGAATTTGTGGAGACGGCCCGACGAAATCAATATTATGCTATTGATGGAGGGATTCGATGTCCATGAATTAAGTGCAAATGTACAAGGATTTTGAAAGATGAAGTCATCAAACTTCACCTATACCAAAAAAGGTTCATGCCTAATTACACGGTTTGGACATTTCATGGTGAAGAAATTCCTTCGACCTCCACTGCAGCTGAAAAGCGGCTTGCATCAGGTTCGAATACTATTGTACATACATCTGAGATAGATCAATTTGCCGATATGCAAGAGATGGTCGACAATGCTCTTCGTCGCCATGCTGAACAAGAAGCAAACGATAGTCATTATGAAGACACTACAGGAAATTCATTGATTATCGACGGGCTATTAGCGACGGTCCTTAGGCCTTGGGTAAACTTTGTTTACCGAAGGATTTTCCGAGGGTCTGTAAAGTAGTACATAATTGGAGGATTTTGGCCTTCGGTAATCGACATGGGACATTACCGAAGGAACTTGGCCTTCGGTAAGTGGTTGGTGTATAAGAAAATTTTTCCCTCCCCCTCATTTCGCGAAAGCTCTTCTTCCCCCAATATTCAGAATCTCCCAACTCTTTCTTCCCCTAAGTCCTTTTCCTAACTCCCTGTACTGCTTGTGCACACTGTTCCCTCCACCATCATTGCGCTCCAGCCTCGTCGTTCATTGAAGGAAGCCATCTTTGTCATTCGGCCGACCATTCCAAGAACGTCCTTGGAGTCATCTTCTCGAAGGGTCTTGGTCGTTGGCTACCGGTGTTCGCCTGCGTTAGCTGCCAGAGTTCGCCGCTCACATTATCATTAGGGCGAAATCAGGTATTCCCTCTCACATTTTCATTTCGCATTCAAACACATTTGCCCTCCCTTCTCTGATTTCCCCAATCTAAGAATCGTCACAATTATTTGGTCCAAGGGCCATAGGCGCGGGGTGCTGGAGTTCGCCTCCCTCCATTGTGCTTCAACCGCACCGTGAGCTCGTGAACCGCCATTGCAGTTCAATCGTGCCTCTGCAAACCTGTATTGGCCTGAACTTCACTTCCGGTTTGAGGACTCCTGTTCGCGACACTTCACTCGCGAGGTAATATTCCTTCGTTCCCCACCTGAAACCCTACAAATATGATATACATGTGTTGGAAATGTGGTGTGGTGTGTGATTCTGTATTGTTGTGATTATTGAGTTGATGAATTTGTAATTGTATAATGAGAAACATGAGATTCTGTTCCATTTATCTTCTTTCATTTGATTTGCCTGATCTTGTTTCTAGTTTCTAGTTCTAAATAGGAATGTAGGTTAGTTATTGTGTTCTCATTCAAACAATCAAACATGAGACAACCATAAGCATAAAGAGTTTATTTATGAATGTACATACACCTTGAGGTGCTGCGGAACTCATAGAGCTTGCCACGGTTGGAAAAAATGATGAGGGCAACCTCAGCATCACAAAGGACTAAGAGCTCATATAGGCCTTATTGAGCAAGCCATTTCTTCTCTTGGCAAATGTGACTTGCCTGTTCATTTGGTTCTTTATCCTCTTCAGTTAAACCCTCCCTCTTCCCATCTCTATTTTCTCTGTCTACATCTCTTAAAAACACACACTGTTTCTTGCTCTGGAAACTCTCTTTCTTGTATTGGTTAATAGAAGATTGTGCTTTCTTAAATTGACTCTTTGCTTAGGGTACCGAAAGGGATAAAACAGTAGTGCAATATGTTACCAATAAAGAGTATTGGTAAATCTTGAAGAAATTTGTTTTGATGATGCTACAAGAAGTTTTAGTTGCAGAAGATATTAGAATTAGTTAAAAGCAATTTGTAGAAATTAAATGTAGTAGGAAATTCTTGTAAACCTTGTAAACTTGCATTTTTAACTACAATAATCGATTATGATTAAGCAATAATCGATTATCACAAGTCATACTTGAATAATCGATTATCACTTCATATAATCGATTATCACATTTTTGAAAAACCTATAACGGACTTGAATAATCGATTATCACTTACAATAATCGATTATTCATGGCAGTTGGGAGCTGACCTTTGGCACTCAGTGTACTTGGCTATATATTTTGTTTTGGAGAAATTAGAAAGGAACGTTTTTTGAACTGAGAAAGCTTAGAACACTGTGTGTCAGAGGAACGTTCTCAGAAAGCTTTTTGTTCATTGTTCCTTTGCTTGGTCTTGTGAAAGGAGAGGCTCGCGTATCGTGTGTCGATAGTCGGAGCAGACTCTCTTCAAGTTAGCAAGGTGCTCTGCCTGGTCTTGTGAAAGGAGAAGCTTGTGAATCGTTGGTCGATTGCTGAAGCGGTTCTCTTCAAGTTGGTAGAGTGGTTCTATTCATTTTATTCTTGTTCATTATCTTGTAATCTGTTAAACAATTTTTTAGTGAAAAAGGTTAATCACTATTTATAGTGATTAACGACTGGACGTAGATTCTGTTGAATCGAACCAGGATAAAAATATCTGTGTAATTTTTCTTATTCCCTACATTCATTTTATTTTACGTATATCAACTGTTTGATTAATTTTCTGAAAGAAAATTATTTTTACTAAAAGGACCAAATTAAGTTTAATTGTGATCGAACACGCTTTCCACTCTCTGAGTTGTTAATTCCTCTGCGCTATACTCTTCGAAAAATACCCCCTCCGATACCATCAATTGGTATCAGAGCTTGCTTTGATAGTTTTTCAAAATTTGCGAAAATGGCTGGTCACAATCAAAACCATGTATATGCTGAGGGTGCTTCCATTAACAGACCTCCATTGTTTACTGGTGATAACTATGCTTTTTGGAAAGTTAGAATGGAGATTTTTATGGGGTCTGTTGATAGAGGTATTTGGGAAGCTGTACAAAATGGCCCTTATATTCCTATGAATACTATTGATGGTGTAGAGACTGAAAAACCTTATTTTAATTGGACTGCTGAAGAAAATAGACGAGCTCAGTTTGATATTAAAGCTCGCAATATAATTTCATCTGCTGTTGTACTTGATGAATTTTATAGAATTTCAGTGTGTAAGACAGCACAAGAAATGTAGGAAGTCCTCAAAGTCACTCATGAAGGAACAGAGGACGTAAAGCGTGCTAGGAAGAACACTCTCATTCAGGAATATGAGATGTTCAGAATGCAACCTGGAGAAACGATCTTTGATGTTCAAAAACGATTCACTCATATTATGAATCATTTAACAGGGTTGGGTAAGACTTTTGATACTGATGAACTTAATGTGAAAATTCTGAAATCTCTGGACAGGTCTTGGCAACCAAAGGTGACTGCCATCTCGGAATCTCAAAATCTTACTCAGATGTCAATGCCAATCTTGTTTGGAAAGCTCCGTGAGCATGAACTTGAGCTGAGGAGATTGACTGCTGAAGAGGATCAAGGCAAAAGGAAAACTCTAGCTTTCAAGTCTGAAATTTCTAAAGGAAAAAGCTCTAAGAGGATCGAAGAAGATGATTCTGATGATGAAGAAAATATGAGCTTCATGATAAAGAAATTTGCAAAGTTCATGAAAGCAAAGGGAAAGGACAAGTTTCTCAAAGATAGGAAAGAAAGTCAAGAATCTCCATCAAACGTAAAGTGCTTTGGTTGTGGAGAAAGAGGGCACGTAAAATCTGAGTGTCCAAAAAGCAGGAAAAGTGAAGACAAGAAGGAGAGAAAATTTCAAAAGAAAAAGAAAGCATACATAGCTTGGGAGGATAATGCCTCTAGTTCAACAAGTTCAAGTGACACAGAAGAAGAAGCCAATATTTGTCTAATGGCTGAATCAGAAGATACTGGAAGCCAAGTGATTCCAGCTTTGAATCTAGTGAATTAGACTTGCAAAAGGCTTTCTATGAATTGTTGATTGAATCTGAAAAGCTTGATGCTGCACATAAAAAACTTAAGAAAGAGCACAATGAATTAAAATTGAATTATGAAAAGTTGCTTGATGATGAAGTTGTCTTAAGAAATAAAGTTAGTTCTTTAGAAACAAAATTAACTGATGCAAATGCTACTATTGAACTTGTTGAATGTTTGTCTTGTAAGAATCATATGTTTCATATTGACATACTTGAAAACTTACTTGCAAAGGAAACCAAGACTAATTCACATGCTAAGACAAACTTTAAGAGAAGAAATGTTAAAAATATAAACATGCATCTTCATAAAAAGTCTAAAGTTAAGAGAACTCGTAGAGTTTGGGTTGAGAAAGGGACTTTTGTGAAAAACAAGGTGCATGATGTTTGTTGTTTTTATTGTATGAAAAAGGGACATACTTCTAACAAATGTAGAATTAAACATTTTGATGTTCCAAATGGAAAATATGCTTGGATTCCTGTTATAAAGTAAATTGTCTCTAACCTCAAAGGACCCAAATGAGATTATGGGGACCAAAACTCTATTGTTTTTACTTTGCAGGTTAAGTTTTCAAAAGGATAAGAGAGCTCTATGGTATTATGCTCTTTGAAGTGATGCTACAAACCAGGATGTAACTCCATCAAGTGGTATCCAAAAGCCTTCATTCAAGCACCAAGTATTTGAGCTAAGTGTTGTTTAAACTGTGATGTTACATCTTGTTTTTATTTAATCTTCCATTATTTAATTACTGTTATATTCATTACTGGTTAGGCAAATGATATGTTCATCACTATTTCATTCATCCTGTGGTGTGTTCTTGTCTGTTTACACATTTTGATCAAGTGAAATTCATTTATTTAAGATATTCATGTGTTGAATTTCATTCATGTCATGTAAAGCCATGTGCATTGTTATTTCAGTGCTTTGTTGATAATTATCTATAGAATTTGTGTTTAACTGGCTTAGTATTCAATTTCATGAGTACTTTGAAGTTACCTTTGGTGTAATCTCTGTCAAGCATCAAAAACTATGAAAAAGTCATTTAAATGAGTTGGTTGACAAATTTTCATTAGCAATTTTTTGATGATTAAGATATGTGAAAAATTAAATTTTCATTTCTATTTCAAAGTTGGTTCTGTGGAGATTTGTTTTTAAGTTCAAATGCATAATGAATGAGCTATGATAATATACATTGAGAGCCTGGGTGCAGAAAATGAACTTATCAAATTTGCATAATTTTGATGTAAATTATTTTGTTTAAAAAATGTTGAAAGATAGCACCTGAATCAGCTCTTGTGGTTGAATTTTTGCATATGTTGTTTTGATATGCATAGTTGAATATATGAAGTTGAACAAATTGGGATATGAGAGTGCATGAATCATAGTTGTTGTTTTGAAAGTTGTAAATTGTGTTGTCAAAGTTAATTTTTTTAACTGATTGTGCTAGCTGAAATGTTTTCATGTCAAACCTGTAGCAGCTGTGATCATTTCCATTTAAGCTACTGTTGCATTCATTTTAGTTTATAAATTGGTTGCTTAATCATTGATATCTTAATTGTTTGAAAAGTGGTTGTTGATTTCGTGGGTTAATTGAGTATGCTAAAAACTAAATTTGAATTGCATATTTAAGGGGGTATCTTTACTTTATGAACTTAGAAGAGAGTTAGGAGTGTTAGACATATCTTAGAATCAAAATCTATGCAAATTTTTGCATTTTTCGTAAACTTAACGCTTCATAATCGATTATCACCAAGTCATAATCGATTATTCATGCATAAATTTCAATTCTGGAAAATCTTGAGCAGATAATCGATTATCATTATGCATAATCGATTATCATGCAATTCTAGGCAGTAATTATTGAACTGATAATCGATTATCACGAGCCATAATCGATTATCACGCTGACAGTTTCAAAAATAGAGCCGTTGGAGCATCCCATAACGGCTATAAACGATCATAAACGGCTAGTTTGTCCATTTTTCTTATAAATAGCCCCCCATAATCGATTATTAGACACTCCTTTGCACCCAAATACTGCTAAAATCAAATCTAGAGCTCCAATCTTCTTCATTTCCCTTCACCTTCTCAAAATCTCATTTTCCCATTCTTCCTCCATGGCTGACTCAAGAAGGCACCGTCGCAGAACAGCTGGAGCCTCCTCTTCTTCTCAACCACGTCTTGCAAACATAGATGGATGGATTTCAGATCAAGGGAAACACGCAGACTTTGTTAATTCTTGGCAAGAAAGGAAAATCATGGCGGTAAAGTTTATTCGTCTTGACTTTTTCCGCTTCTATGGCTTTCAATTTCCAAACACTTTTGCTGAGCAGGGGTTAACGCATCTGTTAGAACAAAAAGGCTGCATTTATCCTGATCTGATAAGAGTCTTCTACTTCAACATGCGCTATCGAGATGCGATAATATCTACTACGGTCAAGGGAGTACGCATCATTTTAGATGATGACATATGGACCAATGTTGCTCAACTTCCCATCTGGGATAATGCTGTCAAAGTCCACTTAGGACTTGAAGATTTCAACAGGATGATGACTTTTCAATCCTTCCTACGTCATCCTGAACGTCAAACAAATAGAAGGCAATTACTGGTTGGAGGTTTTAAAGTTGAAGAAAGGATGATCCACTACTTGATTGTCTGGATTTTATGTCCTAGAGCAACCAACCATGCTCAATGCTCTGAGCAGGATTTACTTCTATTGTACGGGATTCTAAATCACATACACATCGACTGGCCTGCTCTCATTGCTGACACAATGGTAAAAGCCAAGAAATCCCATTCATATCAACTTCCCTATGCTCTTCTTATCTCTAGGATTTTAGAATTCAAAGGTGTACCTGTTGAAGGAGAACTAGTTCAAAATATTGAAGCTGTGGGATCAGAAATTGGAGATACAACCTTTCGTCAAATGGGATTCATTACTAGAGGAAGAGTCCTTATTCACAAAGATGATGATCATCCTGATGTAGATGAAGATGATGACATGGACACTCATATGGCTGACCCAGTAAGTGTTGCTGCTCCGTCTGATGCTGGACCATCCAACATACCCTCCTCTTCCTCAACTTCTATGGAAGAACATTTTGCAAGGTTATCTAAACAATTGGAGGATATGAGTCTTGCACAAAAGACTCACTTTGAGGAGATTTATGAGTGGCAACGATCTGTTGATGAGTACATGGTTGATCAATTTCTTGATCTTGATGTTCGTCTATCTAACATCGAGAATCATCTCAACATTCAACCTCCCGAGAGATCTCCTAGTCCTGAGTTTTAGATATAGGTTCTATGTTAGACTGTTTTGTTGTTTACTTGCCATTTCATCTATGTTATAATTCTGTCTGTTATGTGTCTTCTTATAATGTAATCTTTATTTTCATAAATAAAATGATCTCTTGATTATATGCATCCTTTGATTAATTGAGGGGGAGATCATATTTAGGGGGAGCCTTTAACATCCGATCTTTTTCCTTCTGATCAAAAAGGGGAGAAGAATAATACAAGGGGAGAAGTATAAATTATTACAGGTATTGCTAACCTTGTTGTTGTTTGTTAGCTTGTATGTTTTGCAGGTAAGCCAAACTTGCTTTTAAAATTGAATTTTTGATCATCATCAAAAAGGGGGAGATTGTTACCAATAAGGAGTATTGGTAAATCTTGCAGAAATTTGTTTTGATGATGCTACAAGAAGTTTTAGTTGCAGAAGATATTAGAATTAGTTAAAAGCAATTTGTAGAAATTAAATGTAGTAGGAAATTCTTGTAAACCTTGTAAACTTGCATTTTTAACTACAATAATCGATTATGATTAAGCAATAATCGATTATCACAAGTCATACTTGAATAATCGATTATCACTTCATATAATCGATTATCACATTTTTGAAAAACCTATAACGGACTTGAATAATCGATTATCACTTACAATAATCGATTATTCATGGCAGTTGGGAGCTGACCTTTGGCACTCAGTGTACTTGGCTATATATTTTGTTTTGGAGAAATTAGAAAGGAACGTTTTTTGAACTGAGAAAGCTTAGAACACTGTGTGTCAGAGGAACGTTCTCAGAAAGCTTTTTGTTCATTGTTCCTTTGCTTGGTCTTGTGAAAGGAGAGGCTCGCGTATCGTGTGTCGATAGTCGGAGCAGACTCTCTTCAAGTTAGCAAGGTGCTCTGCCTGGTCTTGTGAAAGGAGAAGCTTGTGAATCGTTGGTCGATTGCTGAAGCGGTTCTCTTCAAGTTGGTAGAGTGGTTCTATTCATTTTATTCTTGTTCATTATCTTGTAATCTGTTAAACAATTTTTTAGTGAAAAAGGTTAATCACTATTTATAGTGATTAACGACTGGACGTAGATTCTGTTGAATCGAACCAGGATAAAAATATCTGTGTAATTTTTCTTATTCCCTACACTCATTTTATTTTACGTATATCAACTGTTTGATTAATTTTCTGAAAGAAAATTATTTTTACTAAAAGGACCAAATTAAGTTTAATTGTGATCGAACACGCTTTCCACTCTCTGAGTTGTTAATTCCGCTGCGCTATACTCTTCGAAAAATACCCCCTCCGATACCATCACAATAGTGGAAATAAAAGAGGAAACCTGAAAAAGGTTCCCTTACGTTTTTTTTTCATCTCCCTGCCGTATACCCTCCATAATATGTGTAATCAGCTTACTAACTTACCACAATTTGACACCTCAACTTTTTGTGTAAATGCTACACACATTTACTACTTCATTCAACTTTGTTTATGCTTCAATAGGAAATGTATATTGAGTTAGTAGGTTATCTTCACTAGCAAAATACCCTTTGATCTAAATGTTTGTTAAGTTGTATTCTATCTAATGTATATTCATTATATAATTGATTTTGGATTGTAAAGTTTGCAATTTGAGCAATTTGAGCATGTATGAATTGCCTATTTTGATGATAGCCTTGATGGGAAATAAATTGTGCAATTTGAGCATAGAAACTTATGTTGATGTTGTTTTAGTATGTTGCTGATTGATCTATCTAAAACACTAAAGCCTTGATGGGAATCAGCATTTTCCCCTAAACCTAAACTTAAAATAACTCACAAAACTGCATAACAGTACACAATGAGCATATAGGAGGAGAGGTTACTTGTTAAGTAACCCTACCGTTCAACCTTTCCAAAATAACTTTCTGTCAAAGTTATTCATTGTTTCCCCCTGAAATTGGCTTGCATAATACTCCCACATATGAAATAAGGAAAGAGTGAGTAGAGGAATTGCCCATTATTGCAATATAGATGTCATGATTGCACCAGATCAATGGTAGAAGTGAATGTTAATGAGCCTATTTGGAAGTAGAAGCCTACCCTATAAGTTATTACAATGTTTGATAGTTCACTTTCACACTAAGAAGTGGAAACTAAGCTATTACAATGTTTGATGGTGCACTTGGAATTGCTTGAAAAGCATTTTTCCAAGCCACTTTAAGTTGAAAATGAACATAAAATGGAAAGAAATTACAAAGGTTCCGTGATACCAAGCCAAATTTACAATGCAATGTTGGTACAATGAAATAAAGCCAAGTGTGGCTGCTAGTTGAGATTGGTTGAAGACCAAATGTGATGTGTTTTTGCTGTTGAAATGGTTGCTGGACCAGCAATGTTAAAGTGCTCTTGGAGTCCAAGCTTGAAGCCCTTTAAACACCTCATCCACTTCCTAAGATGCTACCCCCTTGGAGCAAGTAATCTGAGGTAGAAACACTGCACCAAAACGTCACAGCACCAAAGCAAACACCTAACCAGTCAACAAACAAATCAGCTGCTGCACCAGGATTTAATTTTCGCAGTACAGTTTTTTGGCACAAATTTGAAGGCAAACAAGTTGAATTCAAGTGAATTTAAGCTTGGAATAACAGAAGGGACACAAAAGGAACCTAGTAGAGGCACTAGAACAGATTAAACAAGCAAGAAAAGACTCAAAATAGTGATGAAATTGTGTGCTTCGAAACTGTTTGATAAAATTCAAAACTGTTTGACAAAATGCCCCAAAGAACAGCAGATTTTGTGTTTCTGGTTTTTGACCTTTCAAATCTGGATTGCAGGATTTAAATTGGTTTTTATGATTGCTATACACTTGGATAAGCATATAAATGTAATTGGAAACTTAAACCCAACTTTTGCCAATCCAAAAATGAAAATTAGAATATGGCTAATGCCAAACAACACAAAAAAAAACATTCTGCACCAGAAATATGACTGAAAATTGGTGGTTTCAGTGTCAAAATTGATTGGCAGTGGTGCAAAGGCTTAAGTGAGACATCAAAAAAGTGTATATCATCATTGTGAACATGTTTAAATTCTGAAACAGCAAAGAAACATTCTGCATCCGAAAATGAATGGTACACTTCCAATTTTAAGAAAAATTGATGGTTTAAATGGTGATTTGGCACACTTGGCTGGAAAATGACCAAATGAACAGTATGAAGAAGTTTTAAATGGTCAAATAAACTGTTCCTAATGTTCACAATGCACAGAAACAAGGGGAGGCAGCAATTGGCAGTGCAAGTTGTTATTTATGCAGAATAAAAGCACCAAAACTGCACCAAAATAAGAAATGTAGGAAAAAAATTGGAAACTGCAGTGGTGAAAATGAACAGCAGTGATTAAAATGTTCAAATGCCACTTCAAACAAGTTTGTATCATCAAATGGAATATGTTGAAGCACTTAAACAGCCACAACAAAGTCCATATCAGTTTTGACTGGTTTAATTCCAAATTTAACCAAATTTGATGACTGAAACTATAATTTGATACAAAGGCTGGAAAATTACCATATGAACAGTAACAATAGGTTTCAAATGGCCAAATATACTTGCACAAACAGTCAATCAGCACAGAAACACATTGCAACAACAATTGATAGTGGTAGTTTCCAAAAATGTAGAAAAATATACTAAAAATTGTTGCAGCATGAAGAAAACAGCAAGTTCAAAGTTGGATGGATCAACAAACATGCAAGAAAGGTCCTAAGTAACTACATCTAGCTTCAGAAATTGAGCTAGGGAAATAGCACATGGCCTAAGACACACAATGACAGCACACGGTGCAAAGCTGGATTAAAACTGTGACATGTAAAACAGATTTTGGAATCAACTCAACCATTCATTTTTCAATTCTGTGATTGATTGGAGTTGCTATCACTTGAGACATGCTTAAAATCATAAAAGAAACTTGTCTCAAGCTTTAGACACAACAAAACTGAGTAGAAACAGTATTGACCAAAGCAGACCAGAAATTGAATTGGAGAATTGTGAAACAAAGACAGCACAAGCTACTAAAAGTAGGCAACTCAAGTATGCATTTTGCATTTTAGTGATTAACAAGAGTTGATACTACTTGAAACAGGTTTAACAATAGTAAACACACTTGTACCAATATTCAAAACCACAAAATCTGACCAAAAACAATGAGCACAACTTGAAACCAGTAAAGAGTGTTGATGCAAATTTATAAAACTGGAAACAATGTTTGCACTGCTATTAGCTCTAATGATCAAAGCTGGACATGGTGCCATTGCTTTTCATGACCAACATAGAGCAGAAATTGCTTTAAACACAAACAAAACTGAAAAACCAAAGAAATAGAAGATTTGACTATTTATGGACCTAAGATTACACTACACCATGGTAAATTTGGTAAGAATGATGATGTGCAATCTGTAAAAGACGCCTAAAAGTGTCTACACAAGTTGTTACCTCCTAGAAATGACCAAGAATGGACTCAAGAATTGATTCCTAACACACTTTCTTGAAATCAGTACTAAAACCTCAAAAGGGCTACTAGAAATGCACTAGAATGGTCAAATTTTGATGACTGCACTAAACTAGCCTAAGAAACTTCAAACAAACTGTCCTAACAAGTTTAGGATAGTAAAACAATGCTAATTAGAAAGTCACACTACAAAAACAACTTAGAACTCAAAATATGACACCCTAGAACCTAAAACTAATTAGTAGAATACACTAAAAGTGGTCATAATGCATAGTGTAATAAAGTAGTAACCAAAACAGTAAAACAACTATCTACACAAGTTTTAAAACATAAAAGAAAGATAGAAATGAGGGCACAATGAGATGATACAAAGTATACAAAATCAAACAGCAGTAAAAATGAAAACTGCACCAGAAAAATGACTTTAAAAGTGTGCTTTGAAACCCAAAAATGATTGGCAGTGTTTGTAAAGCTTAAGTGATGATTCAAGCAACTTTATACCATCAATTTAAAGGTGTTTAAACATTGAAACAACAACGAATCACAGTACACTCGAAAATCACTAATTCACTTCCAAATTTAAGCAAAATTAATGGTTTAGGAAGTGATTTTGCATGTAGGCTCAAATTTGACCAAATGAACAGTGCACACAGGTTTGAAGTGGTAAAATAAACTTGTTCAAACATTCACAATGCGCAGAAACAAGCAGATGCTTCAATTCAGACCTGCTATAGCCAATTATGCAGCATTTTTAAACAAAAATTAGCACTAGAAGTTTGAGTTTTTAGTGACTAAAAAGTGTACTTATAAGGTGAGAAATTGTGATTTCACCTAATGTAGACTCATTCTAAGGTATGTAAACATCCTAACAAGTCTAACTTAGTGAAATCAAGGTAGGAAAGTAGTGAAAAGCAAAGAATAACCTAAAACTAAAAGTTTTAGTATTTAGCACCTAAAAAGTGTGTTCAAAGGGTGAACAATTGCAAATAGAACTAATGTAGACTAAATTTAAGTAATGTGAAAATCCTAACATGTCTAAAGTACTGAAATAAACCTAGGAAACTATTCAAAAGCAAAGAATTAGGTACAACTGAAATTTTGAGTAGTTGGAAGCTATAAAAGTGTGCTTAAAAGGTAAGAATTTGCAACCAGACCTAATGTACACTTATTTTAAGTAATGTGAACATCCTACCATGTCTAAACTAGTGGAATGAAGCTAGGAAACTTGACAAAAGCAAAGAATTACCTCAAACTCAAAGTTTGAGTATTTAGAACCTAAAAAGTTTGGGTATTTTAACTAATGTGATTGTCAGTAGATACTTTTATAGCTATTTGATTGCCTAAATTATGTTAATATGTATTATATATCCATGCTTTTATAGATATTTGATTGCCTAAATTATGTTGATGTCTATATTGTATGTTCATGTATATTGTCTTACATTTATTAGGCTACAACTTGATTAAGTTAAGTAGTCATTTAAAATCCTATGGTACTACACACATTCTCAATGCAATGAGAAGGGTAAAAATACTATAAACACTTAGAACCTACAAAATATTTGGAAGTACTCTAGACAAGAGAACTTCAGTAGTAATAAGTTGTCTCCTCCAACTTTAATACACAACCCCTTAGGATGTCTAAGGCATTTCAATACTGAGGACTTCTATTTGCATGCCCTTATTTAATGCCTATGACAATAGTGTTCAAATTGCCTTCCATGTTCGACTTGAGTAGTAATAGGTTTATTACTTATGTCACATGGAGTGTTGCTGTTTTGGCTAAGTTTTTATTTGTTTGGCTTGTCACAGAACATGGCCCATTTTTCCAACCATCGTGGATGGATGTACGACCGTTGTTATAGTGGAAGGAGAGGTTTGAAGGAATCTTTTGTCATCGGAGTTGAAGAGTTTGTGGAGACGGCCCGACGATATCAATATTATGCCCTTGATGGAGGGATTCGATGTCCATGCATCAAGTGCGAATGTACAAGGATTTTGAAAGACGAAGTCGTCAAACTTCACCTTTACCAAAAAGGGTTCATGCCTAATTACATGGTTTGGACATTTCATGGTGAAGAAATTCCTTCGACCTCCACTACAGCTGAAAAGCGGCTTGCATCAGGTTCGAATACTATTGTACATACATCTGAGATAGATCAATTTGCCTATATACAAGAGATGGTCGACAAGGCTCTTCGTCACCATGCTGAACAAGAAGCAGACGATAGTCATGATGAAGAGCCTCCAAATGAAACGACTCAGAGGTTTTACAATTTACTTACAGAGGCAAATCTACCTGTATTTGAAGGTTCATCTGAGTCAAAATTGTAAGTTGTGCATTAGACTCATGGCTGGCAAATCTAATTGGAACGTTCCCATTCAAGCAGTGGACTTCTATACAAAATTGATGTTAGATTTGACACCACCAAACAATTTTATGCCGAAGAATTATTATCAAGCCAAAAAATGTGTTTCAAAGTTGGGATTGGGAGTCCAGAAGATTGATTGTTGTGTTAATGGATGTATGTTATTCTACGACAATGACAGTGGCAAAAATGATGCATTGTTGGTTGAATGCAAGTTTTGTGGCTCACCTCGATATCATACGATGCATGCTGGCCAGAGGCAAAAAAAACCCATTCCCTTAAAGTCCATGTTCTACTTGCCTATAATTCCAAGATTACAAAGAATGTTTACTTCAATGCAAACATCACAACACATGACATGGCATGATGGTAACAAAACTGAAGGATTTTTGCGTCATCCTTCTGATGGTGAAGCTTGGAAGCACTTCAATCGTAAACATCCATCATTTGCTAGTGAACCGCGTAACGTCAGACTTGGTCTATGCTCTGATGGGTTTACCCCGTACATTCAGGCCTCGGCATCACCATATTCATGCTTGCCCGTGATAGTTACCCCATACAATCTACCACCTGAGATGTGTATGACAAAGCCTTACATGTTTTTATCGTGTATAATACCAGGTCCATCTAATCCCAAATCATTAATTGATGTTTATTTGGAGCCTTTGATTGATGATTTGAAGAAGTTATGGAATGGTGTTTGGACGTATGACGTTTCAAGGAAGCAAAATTTCCTTATGAGGGCAGCCTTGATGTGGACTATTAATGACTTCCCAGCGTACGACATGTTATCTGGTTGGAGCACACATGGTCGATTAGCTTGTCCACATTGCATGGAACATACAAAGTCATTCCAATTGAGTTATGGTCGGAAAAGTAGTTGGTTTGACTGCCATCGACGGTTCTTGCCCATTGATCACCCCTTCAGAAGAAACAAAAAGGCATTTCGCAAAGGGCAAGTTGAAACGGATTTGCCCCCGCCGAAGTTGACTGGATCACACATTTGGAGAAGAGTTAAAGACTATCCAAAAGTCACTGAATCTGGTCACAATAGGATAAAAGGGTTTGGAGAATGGCATAATTGGACTAAAAGAAGCATATTCTGGGAACTTTCCTATTGGAAAGACAACTTGCTAAGACACAACCTCGATGTCATGCACACAGAAAAAAACTTCTTTGACAATGTCTTCAACACAGTTATGAATGTTATAGGGAAGACAAAAGATAATGAGAAAGCAAGAAAAGATTTACCTTTGTATTGAGGACGAAAAGACTTAGAGTTGAAGGCGCAAGGTAACAGCCGATTATTTAAACCAAAAGCAAATTACACCATGTCAAAAGATGCGACAAGAATAGTGTGTGGATGGATCAAGGGGCTTAGAATGTCAGATGGATATGCTTCTAACTTGTCCAGATGTGCCAATGTTCAGAACGGTACAATTCAAGGGTTGAAGAGTCATGATTGTCATGTATTCATGGAGACTTTCATCCCTCTTGCATTCAGTTGTTTGCCAATGCACGTGTTAAATCCACTGATAGAAATTAGTAACTTCTTTAAAGATTTGTGTTGCACGACACTAAAGGAGAATTCCCTTAAAAAGATGGATGAAAATATCCCAATTATTCTCTGCAAATTGGAAAGAATATTCCCTCCTGCATTCTTTGATTCAATGGAGCATATTCCAATTCATCTTGCATATGAAGCTTGGCTTGGGGGACCGGTGCAATACAGGTGGATGTATCCATTTGAGAGGTTTATGGGAGAATTCAAACGTTCAGTTAAAAATAAAGCTAGAGTAGAAGGCTCAATTTGTGCAACTTACTTGCACAAAGAGACAACGTATTTTTGTTCACATTATTTCAAAAACTTCATGTTATCCCCCACTCATGTCAGAAATGAAATGCAATGGAAAGTTGAATCACGTGAAGGTGCATTATCAGTTTTTCGACAATCAGGCCGTCACGCAGGGAAAGAATTCACACATTGGTTAACTGATGCTGAATTCACTTCTGCTCATGTCCATGTCTTAATCAATTGCAGTGAAGTTAAGCCGTACCTTGAGTATGTATTCATCCATCTCTTATCTTTCCAACGACACAATTGTTATACACTAATGAATTTCATTTGTACCAGGTCATTTCTTGTGGCTGAGCAAGTCGCAGAAGGAAATACTTTTGCTAGAATACACTCTGAGTTTCCCCATTGGTTTAGAAATAAGGTTTGTAGTTTTTCTTACGTTTAGAAATCGGTTAATTTGACTTTTGTTTTGATTATTTTTTTAGTGTCTTTGTAGGTTTTTAATCAGGCATTAACTCCCACAGTTCAAGAGTTAAGAAATCTCTCGAATTGGCCAATGAGATGTGTCAAAGAATGGCACACTTACTTCACCAATGGTTACAAATTCCATACACATGAATGGTCTAAAGGAAAGAAAACATCAAATTGTGGTGTGTATGTGAAGGCCCTAACAGAGGGTTGTTATGATGATTTCTACGGCATCATTCATAAAATATATGAGCTAGAGTACAACAGCACTACTTCTCTAAACAAAGTAGTGCTTTTTTATTGTGAATGGTTTGATCCTTCTAGAGTTGGTACTAGAGTTGATCCACGCTTTAATATTGTCGAACTCAACCAGAGATTAAGATATGGACCGTTTGATCCTTTCATTTTACCAACTAATGTCAGATAGGTTTATTATGTGCCATATCCACCATTCCGCAATATTGACAAGCGTGGTTGGGCCGTAGCAATACAAACCAACCCTAGAGGTCGCATTGACTCAAATGAGGTTGAGGAAGATGTTGCCTACCAACTTGACCAAATGTCACAACCACGAGAAATTATTGAAGTTGAACGTATAACCGCATTGGTCGACCTTGATGGTGATGGAGATGAATTAGAAGCAACAATACAAGGTGATGAAGAACAAGAAGAAGAGGAACAAGAAGAAGAAGAAGAAGATGATGATGATGATGACGACGACCAAGAAGAAGATGATGATAATAATCTCGATGATGAAGAAGAAGATGAAGATGAAGATCATGATGACGATGATTGAATGTTGGACATCTATTGTAGCAAATTGAACTATCATTTGAATAGAGTTATCTAAAATACTATCTTACAAGTTGTATGCAATTATTTATACATTGACTTTTAAAACCATTGATCCTTCCTTATTCATTTTTTTTCCTTTATTTGTAACCATTTCAATGCAGTGATGACAGGACAAGGTTCAGAACGTCCTGATAAAGGAAAGGGGGTAGCAAGGCCTAAAAAGAGGCAACGGTAGGCACCAAAGTATGTACTTAGGGTGCCTGCTAGACTACCTACCATTGGTTCCCCCGGTACATCATCTGTGGGGCCTCCTCGTACCCCTACAATACAGCCTCGTACCCCTACAGTACACCCTTCTCCTACTCCTGCAGCACACCCTTCTACTACCCCTACAGCAGACCCTCTTCCTCCTCCTGTCATTATAACCCCCACTCCTCCCCCTGTGGTTATTACCCCCACTCCTCTCCCTGACCCTACGTCTATACCTTCCTCATCTTCTATACCGCCTTCTGAGACTATCACACCATCTGCTGATCTAGATTCAAGTGGTGATGGTGAAGGTCTTGACCCGCCCCTCCATGATCGACCATGGATTGAGCCGTATGGTAAAGGGTAAGATTTTAATCTCTTCATATAATTTGATGTTTATACCTTACTGTTAATTGAAATGACTTTTATTATGCAGGTTTATTCCATCTAGGGTTGCTTCCCAGGCCATCACACGTTCAATTAAGCAACAGTTTTTAAGTCCATGGCCTACTTGGGGAGCAATACCTGATGACGACAGAAAGCCATTCTGGGAGCGCTTTCAGGTGAACAATCCATTAAACTAATTGTCCCTCTTATTTTAGTATGTTCATTAATCAATGTTTGTTCTGTTTAATGTTACAGATGAAGGTGCAGTGGAAACCTGAACATGAAACACAGATACACAGAAATTTCCACATGAAAGCATCTCATCGGCTGTCAGAGATGTTTAGGGATGCCCGCAATGCAGGAGAGCGCCCTTACTGGCTGGGCGAACAAATTTGGAACTCTTTACTGGCTCATTGGAATACAGTAGAGTTTCGCAATAAGTGTGCCAAGGCGCAGAGAAACATAGCATCTGAAAAGGGTGGCACCCTGCATACTGGTGGGTCGATAACCACTCATGAGCATGCCATTCGTATGGTAAAACTTCATTACATAACTTTTTCTTTCATATATAAGTTATGTATTTTCTATTTCATATGTACACTTCTAATTACAAATTATCTTACAGGCACAAGCTCTGGGACGGGCGGTCCATGTTGATGAGGTCTTTGCACAGACTCATGTAAGGAAGGGAACTAATCAATTCGTTGATGAAAGATCTCGGAAGACTCATGTAAGCAAATTCCACACTATAAGACTTACTAATTTTTCATTTATGTCATTCTATCATTCCCTAACATTGCTTTTAATGTTTCAACAGGAAGAATTTTCTACGAGACTTTCACAGGTTAGATCTGAACATGAGTCAGCTCCTACGCCGGATGATGGCAGTAATGCAGAAGATGACATCCGTAGGACACAGTGCTGGGTCGACATCGTTGGTGGGAAGAAAAAGGGACGGGTGTACGGTGCAGGACAACTTGCTGCAAACTATACAACATCGAGAGGAGGTACTCTGAAGCACCAAACTTCTTCCACCACTACTCCTGACGAGGTCGTTCTCCGCCTCACGCAGGCACTCGAGCAACGTGACCAGGAAATCACTGATCTGAGAGCAGAGTTTACAAACTTTAAGGCCCTAGTCATGAGAGTGTTGCCTCGAACTTCACAAGATGAATTCAATATCCCTCCGACCCAGCCACGACCCTCCTTGTCACCCGCTGCCTCTCAGCAGCCCACATCAGTCCAACCCTCATTAGTCCAACCTTCATCAGTCCAACCCACACCAGTCCAGCCATCAATAGAGGAGCAGGATGATGAAGATCATTCTGATGATAACTATGTACATTATTAGCTTCATTTTGTTATTACTTGTTATACAAACATTTCGATATTAGAACATTTGATGTTTAGATCATTTCGATGTTAGATCAACTGGATGACTTTGGATGTTAGAACATCATTATTCCATATTGTTTTATGTTTTAACTATAAATACATGTTCAACTAATTAATGGATGTTCTATGGATATTATTGATCAATGATTGCATCTTTGAGATGCACATTATGCAGGTCTGTATGTGCTTGAAAATTGTTATGCAGGTCTGTTTGTGTATGAAAATTGCTATGCAGGTCTATTTATGTTGTAGGTTTCATAATAAATACAAATGTGTCTCACATCTCCCTCGAACTTACCGAAGGCTTTTGCCATTCGATAAATACCCACGTTCGCTGATTACCGAAGGCTTCTGCCCTTCGGTAATTACCGAAGGGCGGAAGCCCTCGGTAAAAGTTAGCGACAAGGGATTTACCGAGGGCTTTTTGGCCGTCGATAAGCCGTTTGTAAATGCCTTCTACCGACGGTTTTGGGCTGACTCCGAGGGCTTGTGGCCTTCGATAATGTCGTTCTTTTTTGTAGTGTAAGGATCTTAAAGGTATGCATTGTGATATACAGTCTGCATGATGTAGAGAGAGGTTACATTGGGAAATAAATAACTGACAAAGAACGAATCATAAACTTTTTAGTCTAAACAGAAATTGCCACATGGAAAGACACTAGTGTAGAAACGACTTTAGACGTCTGTTATTTTGGGCTTTTAATGTCTGATCTCTGTCTGACGTCTATATGGGTGACGTTAATGAGACGTCGGACCCTTTAGGTCAGGCGTCTCTATAGACGTCGAATCTATATAGGTAAGACGTCTATATAGACGTCGGACCCATACAGGTCAGATGTCTCTAAGGTTGCTCCTGACTCTTGGTGATTCGAGTTTACAACTTTATATTTTAGTTGAAGAGAATGTATTGTACATTTCTTTTATTGGATGGTTTTAAAAATGTAGTGGAGGGAATTGGAGGAGTACAAAACACAAGAAATCGCCGCCAAAGAACGCCGCCCAAGGACACGAGAATAACTGCACCAAAACCCAACGAAAACGCATTTTAATCAGTTCAAATGAAAGATAATGTATCAAAGAGTGATGTAATCGGACTAAAATTAATTTAAAACGGTGCAAAAGTGAGAAAACGAACCTGAAAAGTGTAACCCGTAAAGAGAAAACGCGACGAAGATGATGAACAATGAGTGTAAGACCCTTGTAAACTCAAAATTTTACCAAGTTGTAAAAATTTCAAGTTGTAGTGTAAAATAGAATGCTGTCAAAATTTGACATAGTTTACTATTTTATGTATAACTTTTTATACAATTAATATTTTGGGTTGATTCTTTTTCCATTGGAAATTAGACTCAAAGAGCTTCGATTCGAGTACTCATACGCCTAATTCCGACTTCGGGAAGGGGTTCAACCGATCTGTCAAAGTTGTGACAGATGTGCTGTTTGAGTTTTTTCTTTGCTGGAACAATCGATTAACAGCTGTAGTTAATCGATTGTTACAGAGAAAATTTCGTGTTTTAACCTCTGGACTCGTGTTAATCGATTAGCACTTGAGTTAATCGATTAGCTACGTCAGTTATGGAAACATAACAGCCTGGAACACGTTTTTTTGAGCGTGCAAGGTTGGGGAATCTTCCCACAAACCATTCTTTCCGGATTTTGGGCTGGAAAATGGATTAGGATGGCCAGATGTTGGTCTTTTATTGCTAAATTACAATATCTTGGGTCCTAGCTTATCTTGGAGCCATTTCTTTAAATCCAAATCAGATTTGGAAATTTGGGGAGAGTGGAGAGCTTTTTGGTGTGAGGAGAACGAAACTCTAAGTGTGCAGAGGTGTTGGAGCTTGCTTGGTCTACCAAGGAAAGGAGGAGTTACTCTCTTGGAAGAAGAAGTTAAGATCTTCAAGAGGTAAGGGGAGCTAACTTATCTCTTCTGTGATTATTTGTGTGCAGAATTTACTTGATGAATATGTGTTTTCTTATGGGTAAATGTTGAGTATTAAGAATTTGAGAATGAGAAATTGGGATTATCGTATACATAGGCATGCCATGATTTTAATTGGTTGACTTGAAGGGATCCTTGTGTTACAACTTTGATCTATGAATCTTGATTAAGTTATATGATGAAATATTGGTGGAAATTGATGGATCTATGTTGAATTGATGGTGGGATTTTATTCTTTTATGTTGGTATATGTGGATGGAAAGTTTTGAACCAATTTGGTCATGAAATGGGGTTGTATATAATAGAAGTTTATCTCACTGTATTTTGATTTGCGAAAATGGATTGAAGATTGATGAAGGTGAGAGTTATATAAGTTGTTTTCAGATTTGGATGTGGCACATTTTGGGATTTTGAGTGGTGGAAGCTACTCCTTTCCTTTGTTTTCTTGAATTTAGAAAGTGGTATGTGCAAACTGTTTTGGGATAAGTTGCAGTACGTTATTGATCTGTTTTGGTGTTTAAAATCTTGGAGGAAAGATCATTGTTGGGTGCTGAATGTTGGGTTACAAGTTGTTAGAAAATTATGCAGGGATATGTGGTTGTTGGATAGTTAAAAGAGTTGATTTTTGCATGAGAAATTGGATAGGATGATTTTATGATGTTTCTGGCTGATTGTGGAGTGGTAATAGACTCCAAATATGTTTGAAAACATGTTAGAAGTGTTGAATATGTACTGGAAATCAAATCTGGAAAATTCTGGGTGAAAAACCAGAATCTGGTTGCTGTCTGGACTTGTTCTGGGTAAATTACGAACTGCTAATCGATTAACATGCAGTGTTAATCGATTAACACGCACCTGCACTTTGCAGAATTTGTTTTTGATAGTTTTGGGGGTTCCGGATGTCCGTTTTGGACGTTCTCTAGGTCGTTTTGGGGGTTCTTGACCCTTCTGGAGCTGTTGGTGATGGTTTCAAAGCTGTTTGAGTTACTTAAATATGGGTATAAAAAGGATATAAAGAAAAAGTGTTATATATAAACTATTTTGAACTGTTTGATGCATTTGTTGAATGTAGAAATGTTGTGTGATCCATATGAAATTGTAAAAGGATATGAGGATGAGGTTTTCATGGTTAAGTCTTGTTGAAACCATGGTTGGATATGAATTGATTATGAATTTCATGATGTATGAGATGATTATTGGATGACAATAAAAATGTTGGATCTGTGATGGATTTAAGTTTATTGATTTTTGGAGGATTGATTATCATGAATATGAGAAGAGTCATGGTTGAGAGTGAAAGGATTCATAGTGTTGGCCTGAAATACATGTGCTGAAAAGTTTAAGGTTAGGTTGTTTAATCTTGATTTTGTGATGTAAAGTGTTTGAAAAATGTAGTTTTTGATGAAAGTAGGTTTTGGAATCATATTATGTGTGGTTATGATGGAAAATCTTGGTTTTATACCACTGTAAGAAAGGGATTGCGAAAAATAGGAAGTATTGGGGTCTTGTATGCTGTCTGGACCTGTTCTGGGTAAATTACGAACTGCTAATCGATTAACATGCAGTGTTAATCGATTAACACGCACCTGCACTTTGCAGAATTTGTTTTTGATAGTTTTGGGGGTTCCGGACGTCCGTTTTGGACGTTCTCTAGGTCGTTTTGGGGGTTCTTGACCCTTCCGGAACTGTTGGTGATGGTTTCAAAGCTGTTTGAGTTACCTAAATATGAGTATTAAAAGGATATAAAGAAAATGTGTTATGTGTACACTGTTTTGAATTGTTTGATATATCTATTTGATATGGGAATGTTGGGTGATCTGTTTGAGATTGCAAATTGATATGAGAATGATGTTTGGATGGTTAAGTACTGTTGAAATCATAGTTGTATATGATTTGATCATGAGTTTCATGTTAAATGAAGAATTGAGGTTATTAATGATATGGTATTGTGATAGTCTCACTTATGCATTTGAATATATTGAATATATGCTAAGTTCATGGTTGGCGAATATGTGATGATGATATGATATGGGCGTTATGGTATGGTTGGATTGGTATTGTAAGGATTATTGTATATGGGTATTTTGGTCAGATGATGTTATTAAACGAGTGGTGGATAGTAAGCGTTGTGCGTGTTGTCCCGGGGAATCTCTTTAGGTGAGTGATGGGGGGTATACTTGTACTTGTCCGGGGAAGCTCTTGTTCAGAGTGATGGAGGGTGACATTGTGTACTTGCCCGGGGAATCTCCCTATAGAGTGATGGGAAGCAGCACTACACATTGGGGTAATGTGTAACCGCCCGGGGAATCTCTTACATTTATGTAAGAGTGATGGGGGTGACGTGGGGTACTAGTCTGGTGAAGCTCGAGATAATTAAATTGGCGTTGTGCTTGCGGGCCCGGGGAATCTCTTTAGGCGAGTGATGAGGGGTATACTTGCACTTGTCCGGGGAAGCTCTTAATTAGAGTGATGGAGGGTGACTGGTGTACTTGCTCGGGGAATCTCCCTATAGAGTGATGGGAAGCAGCACTACACATTAGGGTAATGTGTAACGGCCCGGGGAAGCTCTGAAAAGAGTGATGGGAGTGACGCTAGTACATATTTGTGTATGTATTTTGATTGATCTGTAATATTGGTGGATGTAGTCTGATTTATTTTGTAATACATGTTGGTGTATGCATTCTAATTTGATATTTTGATACATATTGGGATATGCATATGGTTGAAGCATAATTCGTACTCGGGTATATAGTTCGATCTGGTTAAGGTGTGGATGATAGCATGTTATTATGAGTATGTTATGATGTATAAGAATTGTATTTTGTTAGCTCACCCTTGCTTGTTTGTGCATGTGAATGCGATGATCGTATAATGTGTGATGTTATACGGGAGCAGATGTTATTGCAGATGTGATGGCTGATGTTTCTGAACATGCATAAAGGATGAAAGAGAGATGGGATATATGACTGGGAATGTATTTGTTTATATTCGATCCTGACTATTTAAACGTTTTATTTTCGGAATAATCGGTTTGTAATAAATATCGTACTATATTTTTCCGTTGAGGTTGAATATTAAAATTTGAATTTTTACTTATGTGTTTTACGGAAAAAAAAAAAAATTTAGTCGACGTAACACCAAATTTCGGGGTGTTACACTTGTGGTATCAGAGCAGTGATTCTTTTTCGAAAATAAAATTTTAAGGATTGGGGAGTGAGAAATTCTATCATGCATTCTTGTAATTTTCTTGTTTGTTTATGAAATTGATTGTGTCATTACTATGCGTGTAAAGAGCATCATGTCTCAGAGAACTGAGAATTGCAACTCTCACAATGTGACTGAGAGAATCGAAGGAATTGTTAGTGTAGCTTCTTATGAGAAACTAGTGTAAACTAGAGTTTTCTACAACACATATCGAGTTAGATCTCAACCAGTTTAGTCTGTGTTGGAATCACGATCTTTTGGCTGGACACAAGTTCAAGGAGAACTTGATTTTCTACCATCCTAAGGTTTAGATTTCATCCTAGGAATGTATTGGTTGATTGCAAATCACATTCTTCTCGACTGTGGACGACAACAGTTGGTGTTTCCGGACTCTGACGATTTTAAGTTGATCACAACTAAGGAAGCCTTGAAGGAGGTCAGTAATGGAGCCACATGTTTTGTAGTGATGGCTCAGGAGAAGAAGAAGAGTCCTGGAGAAAAAGCAATGAGAATCCCAGTGGTAGAGGAGTTTACGGATGTCTTTCCGGATGAAATTCCAGGATTACCACCAAGCAGAGAAGTAGAGTTCTCCATTGATCTAGTCCCAGGAGCTGGACCAGTGTCTGTGGCCCCGTACAGGATGGCTCCGGTAGAATTGGTCGAACTAAAGAAGCAGATTGAAGAGTTGTTAGAAAAGAAATTCATCAGGCCAAGTGTTTCACCTTGGGGGGCACCAGTACTATTAGTGAAAAAGAAAGATGGAAGTTCGAGGTTATGCATTGACTACCGGCAGTTAAACAAGCTGACGATCAAGAACAAGTATCCATTACCGAGGATTGAAGACTTGTTGGATCAATTGCGTGGAGCTAGCGTGTTCTCAAAGATCGACTTAAGGTCTGGGTACCATCAAATCCTAGTGAAGCCTGAAGACATACAGAAGACAGCCTTTCGGTCACGTTACGGTCACTACGAGTTTGTGGTGATGCCGTTCGGAGTGACCAATGCTCCTGCAATATTTATGGATTACATGAATCGAATCTTCCGGCCTTGGTTAGATAAGTTTGTTGTTGTGTTCATAGACGACATTCTCATTTATTCTAAGGATCAGGAAGAGCATGCTAAACATTTGAGGACAGTGTTAGAAACACTCAGGGAGCACCAGTTGTTCGGGAAATTATCCAAGTGCGAGTTTTGGTTGGGTGAGGTACAGTTTCTAGGTCATGTGATTTCTGCCCAAGGAATTTCTGTGGATCCAACCAAAGTAGAAGCAGTGTTGAAGTGGGAACGTCCAAAAACAGTATCCGAAGTGAGGAGCTTTGTTGGCCTGGCCGGGTACTACAGGAGATTTGTCAAAGATTTCTCAAGGATAGTAGGTCCACTGACGCAGTTGACTCGGAAGGACCAACCATTCTCTTGGACAAACAAGTGTGAAGCAAGCTTTGAAGAGATGAAGAGAAGGCTGACAAGTGCTCCAGTGCTAATGATCCCAGATACTTCGAAGGTTTTTGAAGTGTTTTGTGACGCTTCACACCAAGGACTCGGATGTGTGTTAATGCAAGAAAAGAGACCAGTGGCCTACGCATCGAGGCAATTGAAGGTACATGAAAGGAATTACCCAACACACGATCTCGAGTTAGCCGCTGTTGTTTTCGCTCTGAAGGCTTGGAGACATTATCTTTATGGATCACGTTTTCAGGTCTTTAGTGATCATAAGAGCTTGAAGTATCTTTTCGATCAGAAGGAGTTAAATATGAGGCAGAGAAGATGGATGGAATACTTAAAGGACTTTGACTTTGACTTACAGTACCATCCAGGAAAGGCAAATGTTGTTGCAGATGCTTTGAGCAGGAAGCGGATACAGATGTCAGCTATGATGGTTAAGGAACTAGAGCTAATCGAAAAGTTTAGAGATATGAACTTGGGTTTACAGTTGAACCAAGATCATATTTGGTGTAGTCATTTGAAGATCACAAGTGACTTCTTGGAGAAGATTAAAGCAGAGCAAAAAGAAGACGCAAACTTACAACAGACGGTGGAGTTGTTAGGGACAGAGCAGGCTAAGGATTTTAGTCTAGGAGCTGACGGAGTTTTGCGGTTCAGAAACAGGGTGTGTGTTCCAGCAAAGTTGGAATTGATAAGAAAGATTCTGGAAGAAGGACATAAGAGTCGTCTTAGCATACATCCTGGTATGACTAAGATGTACAAGGACATGAAGGATTCTTTTTGGTGGACTGGAATGAAAAAGGATGTGGCGGAATTTGTCTCCTCTTGTCTAACTTGTCAGAAGGCTAAGATTGAGCATCAAAGACCAGGAGGAATGCTGCAACAGTTAGAAATTCCCCAATGGAAGTGGGATGACATATCAATGGACTTTGTGACTCATTTACCAAGGTCCCCGAGAGGTCATGACTCTATATGGGTGATTGTGGACAGGTTGACAAAGTGTGCTCATTTCTTACCCATCAACCAGAAGATGTCATTGGATAAGCTAGCAGAACTTTACATTAAGGAGATAATAAGGTTGCATGGAATACCCAAGAGCATTATTTCAGATCGTGATCCAAGATTTACGTCAAGATTTTGGAAGAGGATGCAAGAATCTTTGGGTACAGAGTTAAGGATGAGTTCAGCTTATCATCCCCAAACGGATGGACAGTCTGAAAGGACTATACAATCCTTGGAAGATTTGCTGAGAGCATGTGTACTGGATCACTTAGGAAGTTGGAGTGAGGTGTTACCTTTGGTGGAGTTCACGTACAACAATAGCTTTCACGCGAGCATTGGAATGGCACCGTATGAAGCTCTCTATGGGAGGAGGTGTAGGACGCCTTTGTGCTGGTTCCAAGATGGGGAAGTAATATCGGTGGGTCCAGAGTTGTTACAGAAGACAACCGAGAAGGTTAAGCTGATACAAGGAAGGATGCGTGCAACACAGAGTAGGCAGAAGTCTTATGCAGACAAACGACGGAGACCTCTTGAGTTCGAGGTGGGAGATCATGTTTTTCTGCGAGTCTCTCAGATGACAGGAGTTGGAAGAGCCATCAAGTCAAGGAAGTTATCTCCGAAGTTTCTTGGACCATTTCAGATTATCAAAAGGATAGGACCAGTAGCATATGAAATTGCACTACCTCCTCAATTGGAAAATTTACACAATGTGTTTCACGTTTCTCAGTTGAGGAAGTATGTGTCAAACCCTGATCATGTGCTCGAATTGGATGATGTCCAAATCAGAGAAGATTTGTCATTTGATACAAAACCTGTGCGAATACTGGATGTTCAGTCAAAGCAGTTGAGAGGGAAGGATATTCGTACAGTGAAAGTGTTGTGGAATGAGAAGACTGAGGAAATGACTTGGGAATTGGAAGAGGAAATGAAAAATCTTTATCCTCATCTTTTTGGTTAACAAGTACAATTTTCGAGGACGAAAATTTTTAAAGGAGGGGAGAATGTAAGACCCTTGTAAACTCAAAATTTTACCAAGTTGTAAAAATTTCAAGTTGTAGTGTAAAATAGAATGCTGTCAAAATTTGACATAGTTTACTATTTTATGTATAACTTTTTATACAATTAATATTTTGGGTTGATTCTTTTTCCATTGGAAAGTAGACTCAAAGAGCTTCGATTCGAGTACTCATACGCCTAATTCCGACTTCGGGAAGGGGTTCAACCGATCTGTCAAAGTTGTGACAGATGTGCTGTTTGAGTTTTTCTTTGCTGGAACAATCGATTAACAGCTGTAGTTAATCGATTGTTACAGAGAAAATTTCGTGTTTTAACCTCTGGACTCGTGTTAATCAATTAGCACTTGAGTTAATCGATTAGCTACGTCAGTTATGGAAACATAACAGCCTGGAACACGTTTTTTTGAGCGTGCAAGGTTGGGGAATCTTCCCACAAACCATTCTTTCTGGATTTTGGGCTGGAAAATGGATTAGGATGGCCAGATGTTGGTCTTTTATTGCTAAATTACAATATCTTGGGTCCTAGCTTATCTTGGAGCCATTTCTTTAAATCCAAATCAGATTTGGAAATTTGGGGAGAGTGGAGAGCTTTTTGGTGTGAGGAGAACGAAACTCTAAGTGTGCAGAGGTGTTGGAGCTTGCTTGGTCTACCAAGGAAAGGAGGAGTTACTCTCTTGGAAGAAGAAGTTAAGATCTTCAAGAGGTAAGGGGAGCTAACTTATCTCTTCTGTGATTATTTGTGTGCAGAATTTACTTGATGAATATGTGTTTTCTTATGGGTAAATGTTGAGTATTAAGAATTTGAGAATGAGAAATTGGGATTATCGTATACATAGGCATGCCATGATTTTAATTGGTTGACTTGAAGGGATCCTTGTGTTACAACTTTGATCTATGAATCTTGATTAAGTTATATGATGAAATATTGGTGGAAATTGATGGATCTATGTTGAATTGATGGTGGGATTTTATTCTTTTATGTTGGTATATGTGGATGGAAAGTTTTGAACCAATTTGGTCATGAAATGGGGTTGTATATAATAGAAGTTTATCTCACTGTATTTTGATTTGCGAAAATGGATTGAAGATTGATGAAGGTGAGAGTTATATAAGTTGTTTTCAGATTTGGATGTGGCACATTTTGGGATTTTGAGTGGTGGAAGCTACTCCTTTCCTTTGTTTTCTTGAATTTAGAAAGTGGTATGTGCAAACTGTTTTGGGATAAGTTGCAGTACGTTATTGATCTGTTTTGGTGTTTAAAATCTTGGAGGAAAGATCATTGTTGGGTGCTGAATGTTGGGTTACAAGTTGTTAGAAAATTATGCAGGGATATGTGGTTGTTGGATAGTTAAAAGAGTTGATTTTTGCATGAGAAATTGGATAGGATGATTTTATGATGTTTCTGGCTGATTGTGGAGTGGTAATAGACTCCAAATATGTTTGAAAACATGTTAGAAGTGTTGAATATGTACTGGAAATCAAATCTGGAAAATTCTGGGTGAAAAACCAGAATCTGGTTGCTGTCTGGACTTGTTCTGGGTAAATTACGAACTGCTAATCGATTAACATGCAGTGTTAATCGATTAACACGCACCTGCACTTTGCAGAATTTGTTTTTGATAGTTTTGGGGGTTCCGGATGTCCGTTTTGGACGTTCTCTAGGTCGTTTTGGGGGTTCTTGACCCTTCTGGAGCTGTTGGTGATGGTTTCAAAGCTGTTTGAGTTACTTAAATATGGGTATAAAAAGGATATAAAGAAAAAGTGTTATATATAAACTATTTTGAACTGTTTGATGCATTTGTTGAATGTAGAAATGTTGTGTGATCCATATGAAATTGTAAAAGGATATGAGGATGAGGTTTTCATGGTTAAGTCTTGTTGAAACCATGGTTGGATATGAATTGATTATGAATTTCATGATGTATGAGATGATTATTGGATGACAATAAAAATGTTGGATCTGTGATGGATTTAAGTTTATTGATTTTTGGAGGATTGATTATCATGAATATGAGAAGAGTCATGGTTGAGAGTGAAAGGATTCATAGTGTTGGCCTGAAATACATGTGCTGAAAAGTTTAAGGTTAGGTTGTTTAATCTTGATTTTGTGATGTAAAGTGTTTGAAAAATGTAGTTTTTGATGAAAGTAGGTTTTGGAATCATATTATGTGTGGTTATGATGGAAAATCTTGGTTTTATACCACTGTAAGAAAGGGATTGCGAAAAATAGGAAGTATTGGGGTCTTGTATGCTGTCTGGACCTGTTCTGGGTAAATTACGAACTGCTAATCGATTAACATGCAGTGTTAATCGATTAACACGCACCTGCACTTTGCAGAATTTGTTTTTGATAGTTTTGGGGGTTCCGGACGTCCGTTTTGGACGTTCTCTAGGTCGTTTTGGGGGTTCTTGACCCTTCCGGAACTGTTGGTGATGGTTTCAAAGCTGTTTGAGTTACCTAAATATGAGTATTAAAAGGATATAAAGAAAATGTGTTATGTGTACACTGTTTTGAATTGTTTGATATATCTATTTGATATGGGAATGTTGGGTGATCTGTTTGAGATTGCAAATTGATATGAGAATGATGTTTGGATGGTTAAGTACTGTTGAAATCATAGTTGTATATGATTTGATCATGAGTTTCATGTTAAATGAAGAATTGAGGTTATTAATGATATGGTATTGTGATAGTCTCACTTATGCATTTGAATATATTGAATATATGCTAAGTTCATGGTTGGCGAATATGTGATGATGATATGATATGGGCGTTATGGTATGGTTGGATTGGTATTGTAAGGATTATTGTATATGGGTATTTTGGTCAGATGATGTTATTAAACGAGTGGTGGATAGTAAGCGTTGTGCGTGTTGTCCCGGGGAATCTCTTTAGGTGAGTGATGGGGGGTATACTTGTACTTGTCCGGGGAAGCTCTTGTTCAGAGTGATGGAGGGTGACATTGTGTACTTGCCCGGGGAATCTCCCTATAGAGTGATGGGAAGCAGCACTACACATTGGGGTAATGTGTAACCGCCCGGGGAATCTCTTACATTTATGTAAGAGTGATGGGGGTGACGTGGGGTACTAGTCTGGTGAAGCTCGAGATAATTAAATTGGCGTTGTGCTTGCGGGCCCGGGGAATCTCTTTAGGCGAGTGATGAGGGGTATACTTGCACTTGTCCGGGGAAGCTCTTAATTAGAGTGATGGAGGGTGACTGGTGTACTTGCTCGGGGAATCTCCCTATAGAGTGATGGGAAGCAGCACTACACATTAGGGTAATGTGTAACGGCCCGGGGAAGCTCTGAAAAGAGTGATGGGAGTGACGCTAGTACATATTTGTGTATGTATTTTGATTGATCTGTAATATTGGTGGATGTAGTCTGATTTATTTTGTAATACATGTTGGTGTATGCATTCTAATTTGATATTTTGATACATATTGGGATATGCATATGGTTGAAGCATAATTCGTACTCGGGTATATAGTTCGATCTGGTTAAGGTGTGGATGATAGCATGTTATTATGAGTATGTTATGATGTATAAGAATTGTATTTTGTTAGCTCACCCTTGCTTGTTTGTGCATGTGAATGCGATGATCGTATAATGTGTGATGTTATACGGGAGCAGATGTTATTGCAGATGTGATGGCTGATGTTTCTGAACATGCATAAGGGATGAAAGAGAGATGGGATATATGACTGGGAATGTATTTGTTTATATTCGATCCTGACTATTTAAACGTTTTATTTTCGGAATAATCGGTTTGTAATAAATATCGTACTATATTTTTCCGTTGAGGTTGAATATTAAAATTTGAATTTTTACTTATGTGTTTTACGGAAAAAAAAAAAAATTTAGTCGACGTAACACCAAATTTCGGGGTGTTACAATGAGTGCATGTAACGGCTGTCTCGCTTTCACGTTGTTTTAATGGCGAAATTTAGAAGTCGGTTCCCCCAATTAACAGACGTCTAAAGTGCTTTAGAAGTTGAAGTGGCGGGATCGGACCTCTAATGGGAGTCAAAAAGTGACTTTTACAATTTCTGGGTTTAGAGTTTAGACGTCGGTTCCCCCAATTAATAGACGTCTAAAGTGCTTTAGAAGTCGGAGTGGCGGGATCGGACGTCTAAAGGGAGTCAAAAAGTGACTTTTAAAATTTTTGGGTTTAGGGTTTAGACGTCGGTTTCCCCAATTAACAAATGTCTAAAGTGCTTTAGAAGTCGGAGTGGCAGGATCGGACGTCTAAAGGGATCAAAAAGTGACTTCTGGGTTTAGGGTTTTAGACTTCGGTTCCCCAATAACAAACATCTAAATAGAATAAAAAAATATTTTTTATTAACTTTTTCATTTAGTTTTGGCGTCTATTCGGGGGAGCCGACGTATATGAGTATTTAGACGTCGGGCCCTTCCATAGCCGACGTCTAAATAGTTGTTTTATTTACGAAGAATGCCACCGATCATTTTTACGTTAGATATTCGAGGGTCAGACGTCTAAAGAGTGACGTTAAAGGTCTTTTCTGCACTAGTGAGAATACAAACATAACACCTCACTGATTTTAGAAAAAATAAACAATGTAATCCGAAAACATCAACTACCTGCATGATATCACGCTCCCTCTCAACAAGATGCTGGCATATAAATTTCAAAAGAGCGGTGATCTGTCTTTCATTCAACCTCTTAGAATATCTCTGCCCTTCCACAATCTTGCATACCTAATCCAGAGAAGCTATTAGCTAAAGCAGGCTAGTCCAACAAAAATAGCAAAAAACTAACAAAACGAGGGAGCTTATCTCCATTGTCAAATAGTTTGGCCTTTGTGTATTCCCAACTTACAGACAAGGCCACTGAGTATGTTGAATGACAAAACCATATGTCTCATAGAAGTACTCTACAACAGATTTCATAGTTCCTCTTTCATCTATAGGGAACCTAAATCCGAACCAAAACCAAATCAATATAAAATCTCATTCCATAAAATAAAAATTGCCACACATACTCACGTCAACTCTCTTGTTGCCTGAGAAGTCACCACTGCGGCTGCGCGGGTCCCCTCTCCTCCCTCACCGCCGACACCTCCCCGGATATCACCAACGACGTCGCGGGGTTCATCAGCGACGGCGTCACCATGCCAAGCCGCGCCGCCAACGCGTCCTCCCCTCCGCCACCGAACATTGACCTCTTCACCACCTTGATGTGGTTTCAATGTGAATTCGTGATTAGGGTTTTGGAAATGCGAAAACTCAAAAAAACAGAAGTGGTGCACTGAAGCTGGTGAAAGCACGGGCGCGGAGGAGTGTTCTCGGAGTGTTCGGAGGGAGGAGTGCCGAGAAATTAGAGATGAGAGGGAACGAGAGGGAACGAGAAGGGAACGTAATAATAGGAGCGTTCGCAGGTTTAGAGACGCAGAAGAGAGGAACGAGATGAGAGGGAACGTTGAAATGAAATTAGGGAAATGTGAAAAATTAGAAAGGAGGAGATATTATAACTGATTTCTAAAACTCCATTATAATACATTAAGAAATTTCCAACAGGTGCTTATATCTATGTAATAATATGTTTTGAACTTAAATATTATAATTGATCTACAAAATAATGTCTTAAACTTATATATATGTTTGCCACCGCGTTTCATATTATAACTGATTTACAAAACTACATTATAATATATCTTATTTTTTATTATCATTCTACCACCTATCAACCTATTATGATGGATAATTTTTATCCATCATAAAATAGTATTTTTCTACTAATTCTAAAGCCTCTCGAAAATAAGTTATAATGACAATATTAAAATTTATTCAACCTTTTGACCTTGATATTTTGTAAAACCAATACATAAACAACTTATGGCATTGGTTCGAAACCAATCACAACCTAAAACCTGATAAAAATTAAATATTTAAAATTGAAAGTTTTAATATTTAGGAGAATGTGAGTTCGTAGTAGAGTCTATGACCTCAATTCATAAAGAATCATAACCTAAAAGAGTCTAACAACCTCGCGATTATTCCGTAGACTTTTTTAAGTTGTTTTTTTTACTGACACTTATAATTTCTCAAAATTTATGAACGTGCAACCGGATTATGTTATGCTTTAATTTTTTTGGAAATCGAACCCTATTAAGTGCGTTAAAAGGCCAGTTCTGTACAAGTAGTACTAAATTAAAATTAAAGACAGTTTTAGAAATTTGAGAAGATTAACTAATTATAAATATTTTAACATATTGAGGAATTTTCTTTTTACATGTTATAAAGTTCAAAATATGGAATGGTTTTCATACATAAAATCACAAGTGTTTTGCTTTTTATAATAGTTTTTCTTCTTAACTTTAGCATGAGTTTGGAGTAGGGATGGCAACGGGTCGGGTCGGGCACGGGTAGTGCCTACCTGCAACCCGACCCGTCGGATAAAATCGTACCCGTTACCCGACCCGTTACCTGTCGGGTATCCGTTTAAAAAATACCCGAGAATATCTGCAAAAAATAGAAAAAAAATATTTAATACATTTTAAAAATAAATTTAAATAAAAATACAAATATATATATATATATATATATATATAATATAATATAAATTAAATGTAAATTAACATTTAATTTTAATTAAATTTAAACTAATAAAATATTATTTTATTTTATTTTTAATTAAATTTAATTAAAAAATATATAAATTATTTATTTTTTAATTTTTTGCGGGTAACGGGTACCCGCGGGGCGGATAGTATACTACCCGTACCCGACCCGTTTAGAAGCGGGTATTAAAATACTCGCTACCCGTTACCCGCGGGTAGTAAATATCCGCGGATAGTTACTACCCGCCGCAGATTTTACCCGCGGGCACGGGTACCTGCGGGTAAAATTGCCATCCCTAGTTTGGAGTGACCCCATATTTTTCTTTCTCTTTTTTTTTTTCGTGTAATGAGAATTATATTTAACATGAACTTGTTATAATAAGAGAGATAAAAAGAAAAATTAAATGTGTGATAAAAATCAAGATATTTGTATATCTTTACTTTTTTTTCTAATGAGTTGTTACTTTTTAAAAATATTTTTTTAACTATGAAAATGTAAAAACGAAAATAAAAACAAACCTCGCACTAGTACAGTCAGGGGAAACGACAGCGGTTATTTTTGTCTATAGGCAGCGGTTTTTGAACCGAGGCATATTCAGGCGAGGCAAAAAGTCTAATACTTTTGGCCTCAGTTTAGAACCGAGGCATAAAAGGAAAGGATTTTGCCTCGGTTCAGCCTTAACCAAAGCAGCAAAGTTTTTGGTTTTTTTAATTTTTTTTTCGTTGGACTTTATGCCTCGGTTCCCTTGAACCGAGGCAGTATGTCCCACTCTACTGCCTCGGTTGTAGCTGGAACCGAGGCAGTAGACTTTTTTTTTTCTCATCCGCAAGACTTTCTGCTTCGGGTGTGACCATAACCGAGGCCATAAGGGGTCTTTCTACTTCGGTTATGACGTGAACCGAGACATATATCCTTATTTTTTTTTAAAATGAGGTCTGTTTCTGGAACATTCCCAACCACCGAGGCATATATCCTTGTTTTTTAAAATGAGGTCTTTCTGCCTCGGTTTTTAAAAACAATCGAAGCAGTAGCGAATATATGCCTCGGGTAGACAAGAAACCGAAGCTAAAATAGCCAATGACACCGGTTCTAAAGCAACCGAGGTCGTAACTCTTGGACAAAACGGATGGAAGTTTCAAAAAGGTCTTCAAAAAGTGGTACGGGGCAGAGGTTGCAGAGGCGTTATGCCTCGGTTCTGAAAGGAACCGAAGCAATATAGGCTTTTATAACTTTGTCAGTTGCGTGTTCAATCAGTTGCAGTGAGTTGCAGGCGTGAGTTGCAGGCGTGTTCAGTGCGTGGCAGAGGCTTTATGCCTCGGTTCTCATAAAAAGCGAAGTAGTAACGTCTTCGGTAGGTGGTATTAGACACCGATTTTGAAATGAACAAAGTGGTATTCCAATTATGCTTCGGTTAGTCATGCAACCGAGGCCTATAAGTTTAACTTAATTTCAAGTCTGTCACCGCGTACTGATAGGCAGCAGTTTGTTATAAAACAAGATATAATGTGTGAGTTTAAAAGCAAATATTCTACTAGTGTCGTCATGGATCAGTAGAATGTGAACATTAACTTAGTAAAAGACTTCGCTTATGGTTTTGGTTCTAGTTAACCAGTGCTCTTAGGGTATTCGTTAAGAATAACTAATATACATTGAGTTTTAAAAAAATTGATAGTTAACTCGGGCATTAAATGAATTCTGACCTTAATAATTGTTAATTCAATTTTATTTTATTTAGAGGACAAAAATGTCTATAAATGTTAAAAATATAATTAAATAATAAAATACTTTTAATATTTTGTATAATTTTTTTTTCTTTATAACCATTTTCCTTTCATTTTAGTGGGCTAAAAATTAAAATATAATTAAATTTAAAAAAATTAACATAGAAAACAATAAATGAAAATAAAAAAATAAGCAACTAAATATATCAACTATCAAGTAAGTGTTAATCATCTAAAATTAAAAAAAAAACAATTCAAATATAAATTTGAGACTGTTTTTTTCTTCAACTTTTCGAGAACCTTTTGCAACATTTTTTTAACTTAACAAAATCTCCTCTATTAAAAATACAAATAATATTTTAATATAAAAATTATTAATATAAAGACATAAAGCTAACAATATAAGAAATTTAATTTAAAAAAAAGTATTATTGTCTTTAGAAAATCTATTATATAAATTTATATTATTTTAATTAATGAAGTTAATAATTTCAAATTTTAACTTAAATAATAAAAAATTATTAATTATACTTTAAACAGTAGTTACTGTATCCAAGTGAATTAAAGGTCATAACAAAATCTATGAGAGATTTTCTTAAAACTGTCATAATATATTTTAAAAATAATTTTAATTTTATCATTGCATTTAGCCTATAACATGTCTCTCAAAATACATTATAATAACTTTTACTTTATTATGAAAATGTCACGTATCATAATAAATCATTATAAAATTCCTTTCTTTCCGTAGTCTGAGTAAAGAACTAGCATTCTTCAATTGGACTTGATGCTATTATTAATCTTTGAGGAGAATTTTCCCCTCCTTTGGTTTCAGTGCCTTTCCTTTGCATTCATTTATTGCCTCCAATTTTATTTTTATTGGGTTGATTTAGTGTATTAGAATACATTTGGTTGCAGAGATAAATGCTTGTGTGTGCCTCTAGGATTACTTGGAAGGTTGTGTATTTAATATTTGTTTATATTTTCTTAATTTAATACCCAACATCTACCATATACAATCAAAATCTTTCTCACTTTTTTGGTTAAATTTTAGTTCACATTAGTGAAGCTTCCTTATAGTTGACGGGTCCAGCACAAGTAAGAGATTATTAGTTGCATTATTTAAAAGTATGATTGCATGTTTCAAAAATTTGAACTTGATTTTGTCTCTCTATACTCGTCACACCAATTTTTAATCAATTTCCTGCCCTCTTAATCAGTCATTCAGCTTTATTTTGTTTACAAAACTCCTTTTCTTCTAGATTAGAGAATGTGTGTTAGAGAATATAGCATCCAATAATAAAAAAATATTAAATTATTTATTTAATCTTTTTAAATTTATACATTCATGAATATCAATGCATATTTGAACAGTATTCGGTTGCACCATTGTTTTATCAATTAATAGTCAAAAACCTATTAGCTTGAACGAGTCCAATAAAGATATATAAGAAATTAAAAAATTCAACACTTCAATTTAGTTCTTCAAGTAATGGATTCCTATAATATATTAAATTATCATGCTGCTGACTTCAATCAATAACTTTGTCTTGACAAATTCAAGAGAAATACAATATTCGAATTAGTTAACAGTTCATTATTTCACCCATAGGTTATGATTATTTTTGTTACTCACACTAATCTTTTAGTACACGTAGAGTGAATGATTATTTTATCTAATTAAAATTTATGGTAATAAATCTATATTTCTAAATGTATAACTTGCATTATAATTAAAGCTTATAATAAATTAATATTGTGAATATTTAAATTATATTTTTTTTTATGTATAATAACAAATTTATACAGTGATAAAAGGATAGTTTTCATCATTGGTGTTTTTTAATTAAAATATACAAATTAATATTAGAACTAAAGCTACTAAAAATAATAAATTAAATTCTCAAAAGTGTTCTTTTTCAAGGAAAAATAGTAAAAAGCTATCACTGAAGAATAACTACCAAAAATAGTTTCCTTCAAGATAAATATTTTATGTTAACTTATTTAAACATATAAATATATTTTAGTTTAAAAGTATTCATTTAATTTTTTTTTCTAGAGCCTAAACTATGTGCAAATACAGAGATGAAGCCTTATGGATGATAATTTTTACAACCAATAGTAATATTAAATGATGTTGGGCTCTGGATAATTTCATTTGTATTACCAATTGGGATAATTTGGAAAGAGCATATTTTAATTAAGCACTTGTTCAATAACTTCTTATAACAGATTTTTCAAACATTGACTGTCAAATTTAATGATATGAACTAAAAATAGCTTGAAGATCATAATCTCTTGTGTCTTTAAAATGACCCTGGAAACTTTGAAACTTGGAATATACGTTAAGATAAATAAAACATTTGGAACGATACGCTTATTGATTAGTGAGGTAGTTAAATAATGTCCATTGAATCGTCAATATATATATATATATATATATATATATATATATATATATATATATATATATATATATATATATCATTTAATGATGTAAATGCACTATTTTTATAATATTTTAGTCTTACGAATAACGAGCTAAATGAATCAGTTTACAAATCAAGGCTTACTAATTTAGTTATGACTTTTAAACTCACTTAAAGAAATATATAAAACTACAGTGACAATTTTAAAATTTGACAATTTAAGTATGTATATATAGTATAGACTTAACAGTTAACACTCAGGACCGTTCGATCTATCTGCTACATATACAATGGTCAATTAGGTTAAATGATTTTATTGATGTTGGGTCATAATTGGGCCAGCGTTTAAGTTATTATTGAGCCAATAGTCCTGTAAATTATAAAATAATAGTAGAATGATTAAAAGATATTAATTAAAAATATTTGATTAAAGATATTGATAAGCTGTTTGTAAGTAATTAAACAAATCTAAAGGTAAGTTTGTTTTTATTTTATTGGATCTATGCTAGTTTAGGATTCATGGGATGACTTATAAATATAAGGTTAAGGCCAAAAGCCAGGTACGTTCTACTAGATCCAAAATACTCAATTGTGATAAATAATTCACTAAACCACGCCTAATTTGAGCGTCCGAGTGCCTTTTGCAGGCACCTCACTCTCTGATCAAAATTGAAAGCGTTCGGAGCAGGCGACTCAAGCACTGGAAGGCAAGAAGGACATGTCGTAAATAGATCTCTCAGCCCTACACATATCCACACAAGAACATTTTGGCGCCCATAGTGGGGCCTAAAGAAATAGAAGAAATCCAATGGTGACCATGAGAAACATGAAGGAGCAACAAAGCACCAGAGAAGTGATTAGAGACATGCAAGCATAGGTATTCGGCCATTCGACCTCACAGGTGTTCAGCCACTCGGCCTCATAGGTGTTCGTCCACTCGGCCTCACAGGTGTTTGGTCCTTCGACCTCAACTGCTCGGCCTTCCATGGCCTCAAATACTTTAGCCAAATCTGGCATTAAGTCTTCAACCATTTAACCATTCGGCCATTCGGCCTCACAATGCAGATGACAGGATGATGGACACAAATCACTTGGCCAATCGAGAGCTTACCATTTGGGCCACCTCACAAAACCCAGGGAATGTTATCGGAAAAACTTCTGGTCCAAACTGAGGTGATAAAAGTTCTCAGCGAACTATCACTCTCGTTTAGAAATCCCAGGGAATGTTATCCGAAAAACTCCTGGTCCAAACCGAGGTGACAAAAGTTCTCAGCGAATTGTCACTCTCGTATACAAAACCAACGAAACGCTATCCGAAAAACTTCTGGTCTAAAACCGAGCAGAAAAGTCTCGTCAACAAAACCGAGATTATGTTATCCGAAAAACTCCTTGTCCAAACCGAGGTGATAAAAATTCTCAGCGAACTGTCACTCTTGTCCAGAAAACCAAGGAAATGTTATCCGAAAAAATCCTGGTCCAAACCGAGGTGATTAAAGCTCTCGCGAACTGTCACTCTCATCTAGAAAACCTAGGGAATGTTATCCGAAAAACTCATGGTCCATGAAAGCTCTAGCGATTTTCATGGATTACATGAATTGGATATTTTGGTTGTGTCTTGATAAGTTTGTTGTCATGTTTATTGACGATATTATCATCTATTATTGGGAGGAGCATGCTGAACACCTAAGGATGACATTGAAGACTATGAGAGGGGATCAATTGTATGGGAAGTTTTCAAAGTGTGAGTTTGGGTTGGTGGAAGTCTAGTTCTTGGGGCATATATGTAATTTTTGAACAAGGAATTGTAGTGGACCCATTTAAGGTTGAGGTTGTATTGAAATGGGAATGACCAACTACGATAGCAGAAGTGAGAAGCTTTGTGGGGTTGACAGGTTATTATCGGAGGTTTGTGGAAGGATTCTCGAAGAGAGTAGGGCCGTTGACACAGTTAAGTCGTAAGAATCAACCATTTATTTGGACAGAAAAATGTGAGTCAACTTTTGAGGAGATGATGAAGAAGTTAACCTCTGCTCCAGTGTTGATGATTCCAAACACTGAGAAAGTTTTGAGGTGTACTGTGATGCATCATATCAAGGACTGAGATGTGTACTACTGCAAGGAAAGAAACCAATGGTGTATGCATCTCGTTAGTTGAAGGTACATGAAAAGAATTATCTGACACATGACATGGAGTTAGTTGTACTGGTGTTTGGTTTAAAGACATGAGGACATTATCTTTATGGGCGCATTTTCAAGTCTTTAATGATCACAACATCTGAAATACTTGTTCGATCAGAAGCAATTGAATATGCGTCAGAGGAGATGGATGGAGTATTGGAAAGACTACGATCTTGAATTGCAGTACCATCCCTGTAAAGCAAATGTTGTTGCTAATGCTTTAAGCAAGAAGAAAGTTTAAATGACAGCCTTGATGGTAAAGGAGTTAAAGTTATTCGAGAAGTTACAAGATATGAACTTGGGACTGCAAGTGAAAGAAGGTCATATGTGGTAAAATTCTCAACATAGAAAAACTTAGGAAAACACTTAGGTTCTTAGAAAATATAAAAACATTTAGGTCAAAACACCCAAACGCATGGCTAAACGCATGGCTAAACGCTGCTTTGCCTAAAGCATCTAAGAGAGTTGAAGTTAAATGTTTTATCCTTACCATAGCTGAAAAAGGTATTTAGCATAGCTCTTGAAAACAAAATAGGTCGAGACGATGTCTTTGACAAAACCTTTTAAAAGACATAAAAACTCAAAATACAAAAGAATGCTTGAACAAGATAAACATTATCTGTCTAAAAAGAGACAAAAACAAAAGAAGAGTTTATTTGATTAAACGATACCATAAGCTTAACAAGTACGTATAACGATGAAGTAACTATATACACTTGGTATCTTTCGAAAAGAGCTTAAATGTAAAATGCTACCTAGCAGTAGAAAATAAAAAAGCACTTTGTTATTCTGAGCAAGCATTAAATGCATTAAATGTTCAACGTTCAAAAACAACAAAAGTGATGAGAAAAGACGTATCTGCTGCATGCACAATTTACTATAATCTTGTAGATAAGCTATTTACATGCATCCACAATACAACATGTCAAATATAAAAAATTGGACATTAGAAACAAAGGAGATATTCACAGAATGTTCATTAATTGAAGCAGAGTCTAAAAAGATCGTACAATCTACTTTCAGCAAAGTACTGAAAAAACATGCTTGCACATGTATTAAGGCTACAAGCTCAGTCTAACATACAAATATCCATAAAGCCTATAGATATAATATTTCTTGAAAAGAAAATCAATAGGATAACTTAAGAGGATAGTGACGCAAAGCTTACAATGAAAAGAGAATACAGTTGGTCTCCAATATTCATAATGGTCACGAATTTCTTTTTGGTCTCCAAAAATACACGAAATGAAAGTGGCCACGGATGACCACAATCAAACATGAATTAATAGAACAATACAAAATAATCCCAACCAAATTTTATCAAACTTATCCATAAACTCCAACATACATGTTATAGAAAATTATGAAATATATTTTTTCCAAACAATCCGATCGGACAATTCGAAATTTAATACAAATGATTAAAATTTAATCGTTTATGTTAAATCTCAAACGAGAACTAAGTTTCACTCAGTGCTTGACTATGATTTCATACTACAAATATATTCAAATTTTAATCAACAATGAAATGTCAATATTCAACCAAATTGAAATCATTGTGTTTTATGCAGAGATTCAATATGCCTGCTCCAATTCCAGAGAAGTCACTTAAACTCGTGAGGAAAGCACGGACTAAATATGTAATTCAATTATGTAATAGTATGTAGTAGATATTAGGATATAGTAAGTTCTAACTTTATGTTTCTAATTTGTTTTATGCTTTTGTACATTATATTAGTTTAACTTTGTACATTGCATTGATTTATACTTCAAAGTTGGTTTATGATTACATTAGATTGATTTATGCTTCTAAGAAGTTGATTATTGAATGTATTTATGTTTTAATATAATTTTCATTCAAAATATACGCTTTTGGCACTAGTGCAAAATCGGTATTTTAAATCGTCCATTAAGCTTCGGTTTTAAGACAACCGAAGCCTATTAAAATACGGTGGCAATGGTGTAATATTTAAGATACCATATGCCTCGGTTTTAAGACAACCGCTATACAAGGAATATATTGCCTCGGTTACTCAAGAGACAGAGGTAGAAAACGTTGTTGTATGCCTCGATTTTAAGACAACCACTTTTCAAGGAGTATACTGACTCGGTTACTCAGGAGACCGAGGTAGGAAACATTGCTATATGCCTCGGTTCTAAGAAAACGCTGCTGAGTCACCCCCTCATTCGCACCACCGTCCTTCCACTACTCAAGTTACTCAAAATTCTCTCCCTTCCCTCTCCGTTCATGAATCTCCTCCACCTCCACGACTCCAAATTCTCTCCCTTCCATCTCCGTTCACGAATCTCCTCCACCTCCGTGATTCCAAATTCTCTTCCTTCTCTCTCCGTTCAAGAATCTCCTCCACCTCCGCGTACTAGAACACAGCCCCTTCCAAAACCCTAACCACTCCCTCAAGCCGAATCTTGCGCCCGAACTGAAACGGATTTCCCTTCGGCTTCGCCTTCAAAATCTCCTACGTCAGATCCAACGCCGTTCTTCCACGCTCATCCGCCACCTCACGATTCGCGCCCAGATCCAGCATCACCTTCGCAACACCAGGCCGCACGTACCTCGCCGCCATGTGCAGGCCGCACGTACCTCGCCGCCATGGACGATTTAAAGCACAACGGCGTTCTCGCTACGCTACACATGGCGGCGAGGTACGTGCGGCCTGGTGTTGCGAAGGTGATGCTGGATCTGGGCGCGAATCGTGAGGTGGCGGATGAGCGTGGAAGAACGGCGTTGGATCTGACGTAGGAGATTTTGAAGGCGAAGCCGAAGGGAAATCCGTTTCAGTTCGGGCGCAAGATTCGGCTTGAGGGAGTGGTTAGGGTTTTGGAAGGGGCTGTGTTCTAGTACGCGGAGGTGGAGGAGATTCTTGAACGGAGAGAGAAGGAAGAGAATTTGGAGTCACGGAGGTGGAGGAGATTCGTGAACGGAGATGGAAGGAAGAGAATTTGGAGTCGTGGAGGTGGAGGAGATTCATGAACGGAGAGGGAAGGGAGAGAATTTTGAGTAACTTGAGCAGTGGAAGGACGGTGGTGCAAATGAGGGGGTGACTCAACAGTGTTTTCTTAGAACTGAGGCATATAGCAACGTTTTCTACCTCGGTCTCCTGAGTAACCGAGTTAGTATACTCCTTAAAAAGCGGTTATCTTAAAACCGAGGCATACAGCAGCGTTTTCTACCTCAGTCTCTTGAGTAACCGAGGCAGTATATTCCTTGTATAGCGGTTTTTTTAAAACTGAGGCATATGGTATCTTAAATATTACACCATTGCCACTGTATTTTAATAGGCTTCAGTTTTTCGAAAACCGAAGCCTAATGGACGATTTAAAATACCGATTTTGCACTAGTGATGCCTCGGTTGAGACCATAACTGAAGTAGAAAACACTCTTATGGTGTCAGTTAAGGTCACAACCGAGGCAGAAAGGCTAGCGGATGAAGCAAAAAAAAAAAAAATAAATAAAAAAGGACCCTACTATCTCAGTTAAGATGGCAACTGAAGCAGTAGAGTGAACATACTGCCTCGGTTAAGAGGGAACCAAGGCATAAAGTCCTACGAAAACAAAAATTAAAAAAAATTACTGTTTCGGTTAACTTTGAACCGAGGCAAAAGCCTACCCTTTTATGCCTCGGTTCAGAACCGAGGCAAAAAGTTGACTTTTTGCCTTGCCTGGATATGCCTCGGTTCGGGAACCGTTTCCTATGGGCGAAAATAACCTCTGTCTTTTCCTCTAACTACACTAGTGAAGTGATATAGAATTTGTATGGTATATAATAATTGGGCCGGCGTTCAAAATATTATTATTGGACCAAACATTCCAGCAGAATAAAATAACCAAAGATATCTCATTAGAGATATTGATAAGCCGTTTATGAGTAACTAACCAAAGTTTCATGGAACTTTGTTTTTATTTGATCTATAAAACACCTATAAATACACTGACAAGGCCAAAGGCCAGGTACATTCAACTCACACTCTATGAGACTCAAATATTCAACTGTGATAAACAATTCATTAAACCGCTTCTAACTTGAGCGTCAGAGTGTCTTTTGCAGTACCTCCCCCATCAAGAGTGCAACTGAACGGCCTCCGGAGTCCAACCGAGCGATATATGAAACTCAAGCATTAGAAAGCAGGAAGAGTACAACAAAAAGGTATGTCTCTCGGTCCTCCACAACATCCACTCTGAAACAGAGTTAAACTTTAATAAACTAACCAAATAACTATATTATATTATTTTTTATTTAAAAAAATACATAAAGGTTACGGTAGACGAAAGACAAAATATATTTAGATACCTACGTAGTGTTACTTTAATATGTGTGAAATCTACAATCAATAAATTAATAAAGATTAAAAAAATGTTTCAGTTTTTTTTTCTCTTTTGTCCGACCTTATATATTTCAAAAATCCATGTAATTCACAAAGTCTTTCGAAACTTTTTAAACTTTTACGTTGTTAATTTATTAAAATCTAAACTACTAAATCCTGTTAAAAAAGTCTTTTAAATCTATCTTACGCGAGACTGTTCTGTTATTATTTTGCAATTGTTTGCCTGCAAAATGTTGACTATCATTTGCGGCGTAATAATTTTCTATTTACCATTCAAATTTCATGGAATCTTTTTGCCTATAAAATCTCTTATTCATATATTGTCTTGTACAAGGGTATCTCTACGTTCTCATCTGTTCTATAGAGTTTAGTTTCACTCTATGTGATCAGTTTCCATGGCTATGGCACATCTAGTATCTTCTCCTATCGTCTCTTCACTCTCAGCCGGTACTTATACTCACTGTCTTCTTTTTTGCCTCATTTTTCACTGCAAAATTATTTTCTGAATATGTGGAAGCATGCATTGTAATTGCAGGTGCAAATCTTTGGGGCAGGAAACTCTCCTTCAACACTATTTACTGTGAAAGTATTCATCACTTACACCCTATTCCTTCAACTAATAACCTTTATTATGGTTCTTTGGTTAGCTTTCTGAGTATCTCACTCTAAATTTTTTTTACATCTATTAGGTGGAAGGTGTGAATAAAAAGGAAATGATCACCTTTAATTATCATCTTTTATTATATTAGATACTTTAATTATCATCTTTTATTATATAATATACTTTAATTATCATCTTTTATTATATAAAAAGAATTCCCTTTAATTATCATCTTTTACAACATAATATAATTAATTTTAGAAAGATTTTAAATAGTAAAATTATTTTTAATGCTTTTACTAAATAAATATTTATGTTAGTCAATTTTCAAATACTGACACCAACAAATTAGTTTTATTTATTTTATTAGTAAGGGTAGAAAAATTTACATTCATTAGATATATGCTGTACGGTAATATATATATATATATATATATATATATATATATATATATATATATATATATATATATATATATATTTTACAAACTCCTATTAATGTTAATAATCTTTATATTAACATTAAATATTATACACCACTACTTATTCACTATAATTCATTTATTTTATATAAGTTACAATATTTTATAATAAACAACAATAATCAAAATTAAGTATTTAATAATGCATAGGTAAATTTTAATTTAATTCACAATATTATATTTATTTAAAATTGAGAAAAGAAAACTTTTAAATTTATTTAATAAAATGTACTTCACAAATAAAAATGATGATAATGATAAAGAATTTAATGTAATAATATTACGAAAATGTAGTTATATTTAAAATGGTGCAACATATTTTTTAATTTTATAATTATATTTAAAAGTTAATGGGTACGGGATTTTTTATGGAGACAAAATCTTTAAAACTGAAGAAACATATAATCATTTAAAAATATATGTGATATTATAATTTAACTAAAATAAAAAATAAAGTATGGGAATATTGATTTAGGCTAAATTTAAATTTTAATTATTATTAAAATGTTATAATATAAGAATATACTATTTAAAATATTTTTTCTGTTACTTCGACTTTTCACAAATTATCTCCCAAAGTATTTTTTGACACAGGTTGGGCCTTGAACTTGGGAACCAATCGGGGATGGCCACGTGGTCGTATTTTACTGTTTTATAATAATAATAATAATAATAATAATAATAAAATAAAAATAATAATAATAATAAGAATAATAATAATAATAATAATAATAATAGTATTAATTGGATTATTTTTTCACAAACCTATAGTTTTTATTAGCTTGATTTTTTTAATTTGAATTTTCAAATTTAACATTCCCTCAATGCAACATCCTGTCATGATGTAGTTTCAATAATTTTAAATATAATTTTTGTTGTGCATGCTACAACTTTGAACACTTTGTTACATTAGGTTCTGGTGGATCGAAAGCTTCTAAGCACAATGTAAAAGCTCAAATACAGTATAATCCTTTGAGGTTTCAACAATCACCGTTTAATAACCATTACAAAAACACTGAAAGAGGAACATATGAAGAAAGCAATAAAAGTTATGTTGTGAAAGCCGTCACTGTGCCATCTTCTGAGTCAGAATCTGAAGCTTCCAACTCCAAAAACATTGTCGACTCTGTCAAAAATTTCATGGCTGCTGTGTACCAATTTATTTACCCTTACGCATTGTATGGTCAGGTAAGTATAAACTTTTCCATCATTCTCGTAATTAGTATTCAAAAGTTATGCTCAATATACTAAGTTTTGGATAACTGATACGTTGTTGTTTTAAATTAATTTAATCTGTATTTTACAGGCAACAGCTACAATTTCTGCGTCTCTCACTGCAGTAGAAAAACTATCAGATATATCTCCATTGGTTTTTATTGGTTTGTTGCAGGTCAGACTCCAAATATAATTTTATTTTTTAAAAGACAACTTAAAATTACCCTTTAACTTCAATAAAAGACATTTTCTTGATTTGTTTTTTAATTTTTCAGGCTGTGTTACCTCACTCTTTTATGGTTCTTTACGCTAATGGAGTGAATCAAGTGTTTGACTTTGAAATAGATAAGGTATGAAACTTACTATGAATAAGATGTTCACTGACGTACTCCTTCCTTTTTATTAATGGGAGCATCACCAAATTAAAATTTGACCAAAACCCTGAATCTTTTTTTTAATTAATTCAGTTTATCCCATATTAAAGTAAAATATATTTGGATTTTTAGAATGACCTTCGACGTTAAAAATGGTGATAATACTTAACAAGTCATATTACCAAATAAATATATTTATTGTTAGAATTTGTCACGTTTTGTTTTGTACGGATGATTTCTTTATCCTTATATATGACTTTTGCTTTTCTCTACGTACATGACTGAACATTAATTAATGAAATATATTTTTCTGCGATACCTATGAATTCTATTTATTAGAATTATCGTATCCATTATATATAAATATATATTAGTCGATTGACTAAGGTTAAGTTATATTTAAAATTTATTATTAGAAGAAAATTTATTTAAAATATATAAATAAATAGAAATCAGATTTTATCAATTGGTTTTATAGAGTTGACGTAGATTTATTGTATAAGTCTCTATTATTCTACTTCTTCCTTACACCACGATGGTTGACCAGAGCTCCTTTCATGGTGATTACCTCATTAATCCTTCGAATCCTCTTTATCTTCATGCCAACGAGTCACCCGCATAAACTTTAGTCTCACCATCTAAATGAACAAAACTATCATGCCTAGGCAAGAATTATGAAGCTTGCTCTTCTCTGCAAAAACAAGTTGAGGCTTGTAGATGGCAACAGCATTCAACCCTGTCACCAACAAATACGTCCTATGGAGAATATTAATCTAGTGTATAATTGCGTTGAATACTCATTGATTGAGAAGGCTATTAAATATCCGTAACGTGTACAGACGCGATACTGGACCAAATAAAAACCAAACGAAATAAAACCACTGAACTAGAAATTAACTGGGTTGCTACAGTGGACCCTTCTGCCCTTGTTGTATGTGTTACAATTCCACCTCATTACCAACCTTGTCTTCAAGGTTGAGATACGGAAAAGATTGTTGCAGGTGAGCTGATCTCCCAGGTGGCATTATCAACATCTAATCCTTCTCACTGAACTAAATACTATGAAACTTAGTGTAGGCCTCTTAATATGACCCTTGATTGTAAAATCACATCAGACTGAATAACAGGTGACAATTCAGTATGAGTGATGGATAATGACTCATAAGGTTGAGAATGATCCCCTTTGTAAAGTTTCAATTGGAAACAATGGAATATTGGATGGATTTTAGTTGTTGGTGGTAGCAACAGTTTGTAAGCAACTTGGCCTATTCTTTGAATAATAGGGAAATGGCCAAAAACCCTCATACTCAACTTCTGATTTTTTTGAGAGCAACAAAATGTCGTCTATAGGGCTGCAATTTGACAAAAACTAGGTCACCAATTTGCAATTTCATGAACTTTATTTTCTTGTCAGCATGTTTCTTCTTCATGTACTGTTGAGTTTTGTGGAGGTTAAATTTCAATTTGCTAAGTGTCAGATGTCGTTGTAGTAATTGTTCTTGAACCGAAGGAGAATCATGGGGATTAAGGGTGTATTTTACCAATATAGGAGGATCTCTGCAATAGAAAATCTGAAAGGGAGTCATGCCACAACTATGATGATTGGAAGTGTTATACCAATACTCTGGGCAAAGGCAATAACCTTGCCCAATCTTTAGGAGAGTCATAAGTGAAACATCTCAAGTACATTTCTAAACATTTGTTTAAAGATTCGGATTGGTTATCTGACTGTGGGTGGTAGGCAATGAACATATGCAGAGAAGTACCACTTAATTTGAATAACTACTGCCAAAAGTGACTAAGAAGACTTCGTCGCTATCATAAACAATAGTTTTAGGAATGCCATGCAGTTTGACCATAGTTTTAACAAAAACTTCTACTACTGACTTGCTAGAGTAATCAACCTTTAATATAGAAAAATGGTCATTCTTTGATAATCTATAAATAACTACTAAGATGACCGTAAAGCCATTGGAAGAAGAAAGTCGCGAGATGAAATCCATAACAATGTCATCTTAAATCTGTTCTGGAATGGGTAGTGTAATAGGCCTGTAGGTAGAGTGTGAGCCATTTTTTGTTGACAACTACTAGAATACTAGAAGAAAATAACATATTTGCTGCCAAACCAGTATCCACTCCTGTGGTACCTTCTACCAGATTAAATAGCTCTTCTGACACTCCTTTATTTGACCCTTAAATTTTCGTCAATTGATTGATCAACTGATGTATCTTACAGCTACTAGACTAATCATCACTCTGCCATGAGAGTGCATCGTTATCAGCTGATGTTAAAGGTCTTCATTTTGCATCCAACTAATCTTTCATTCCTTCTAGTTTTGCTGATTTTGATTGTGGCTGTAGTATGCAAAACTTAGAAAATTAATCACTAGATATTGTGTCTTTCTTGTCTCTTCATTAATTTCTTGGAAAACTAAGCAAACAACAATATTTTGGTCTTCCTCTGAAGTTGAACATAAGTTCTTACAACTCTGGGTTGTGAGTTACAGTGGCTTTATTATTTACTTACTAATTTAAAAGTTCCTAGTGATGCCTTTATCTAGTTGACAATCCTACCTTTCATAAGCAAACAAAACATATAGAAATTGATTATCATGTCATTCATGAAAAAATTCAAAGTGATTTTCTTCATTTGAAAAAATTCAAAGTGATTTTCTTGATTTGTTGACAATTCCTTCTTCTGCATAAATGGCTGATATGTTTATTATGACTCTTCGTCTCAAAGCTTTCACACACTCTTATATGCCTTTACAGGTTCTTGTAGAAAAATAATCCCTTTATAATTTCGAATCGGAAGTCTTCCTATAATTACCACATGTTTTGATAGGATATAAGGGGTTTAAATGAGAAGGACAGTTAGGAAGGAAAAGTTATTTGACAGTTAGTTAGTGAAAAGGGGAAGAGAAACTTTATAAATAGGGAGTGGATTCTGTACAGGGGATTATTGAGTGAATTCTTTGTAAATCTGGACTTTGGCCAGAAGAGGGAGGTTATGCTTCCAACCAGGGAGGTTATGCTCCCAAACCATTCTTTGTAAAGAGAGTTCTTTTACCGTGAATAATAGAAAATCTCATTCTTCCATTACTGTTTCTACCTACTGTTAGTGTTCTTGTTAGGTTCCAAACCTGGGTACCTAACAAATTGGTCCGACTCGCCGGATCAAAGTGGGGGTGAAGGATCAAGAAGCAGGTGGATCATCAAGGGAGGACTGCCGGACCAAGAAGTTGCCGGATCATCAAGGAAGAACTACCAGATTCCGCTTGGGAGAGGATTGTTGGATTCTGCTTGGGAGAGGACTGTCGAATCTCCTTAGGAGAGGGCTGCCAGATCAAGAAGGAATCAAGAATTGGTCAAGAAAGGGTGGAGGCATGGAAGGAAGAATACGCAAGAATACAAAAGAAATATGCAAGAAATGAGAGAAATGCTACAAGAAATCAAGATTCACATAAAGGGCTTAGGAAGAAGTAAGGAATCTGTCATGAAAGGGTAGAAAGAGGGTTTAGATGAAGAGGAAATGGAGGAAGACAGGGGTGAACAGAATTGGAGGCAGTATGTAGAATTGGCCAAGTTTGAGGGGCTGGACCCATTGGGATGGATCTCTCAGGCAGAGAAGTTTTTTGACACCCAAAATGTCACAGAGAAGGAGAGGCTCAGGTTGGCTTACAGTTGCATGGAGGGAGGCACAATCTAATTGTTCAGGGCCTGGAAAAATAAAACCAATAACCTTTCTTGGAAAGGGCTGAAAGAGGCATTAATAATGGGGTTCGAAGGAAGAGATAGAGGCTCTATTTTTGAGAAGAAAAGAGAAACGGAAGCTGAAGTTTTGAGTGTTGATGGTTTTGCAAGAATTAGAGAACAGGATAAGAGAGAAGAAAATATATGTGGAGAGGAAGGCAATGATGAAAACTATGATGGAGACATGGGTATGACTGCTGCTGGAAAGTTGAAAAAGCTACTGTTTTTACTACTGCTGAGAAAGTAGCAAAAGTTGTGGTTTTTACTACTGCTAAGAAAGTTGTAAAAGCTGTTGTTCTTAGTGGAGATAGTGTGGTAGATTGTGGTGTGAATGTCAAAACAGTAAAGACAGGAAAGAAACGCTTAGGTGGAGGAGAAAATGCAAGCAATTGGGAGCAAAAAGAAGAGGATGCCACTGACAATAATGGAGCTAGGAGGGGTGAGGAGACACCAATTTTTTCGTGGGTGAAAAGAGAATAGTTGATCACTTATGAAGGGATTGACACCCAAATGCTTCTAAAGTTCAAAACACCAAAGGATCAACAAAAGCGCACCCAAACAACAAAGAAAAGGTAGTCCAGGGGTGCAAGACTTGGCATAAAAAAAATCAAGCACCTTTCTTGGAAAAATCTGGCACCAACTCTACTAAGGATAGTTGAAGGGAACAAAAGAAGCAATCTATATGAGAATTGGGCCGTAGTAACACAGATGGGGAGTGTGGAAATTTTACATGAGAGTTTGCAAGTAGATAAAGCAACTGCCAAAAGTGTTGTTGCTACAAGGGCCGATGAAGTCAGAGTTGAGATTTTGAGAACTTCACAAAATTGGGCTAAAAGAATCCAGAAAGAGTGGAAGTCATTGAATAGGATTTGCCACCACCCAAGCCTCCAAACCTAAATTAGAGGGCAACATCCAGTGGGTTCCTTCATATGGTAACAGGTTGATGAAGAGGAGCCATGAGATCCAGCTTTCTGGTTCCAACCTTGAGAACAAGGTTTTTCTGTAACAGGGTGGAATGATAGGATATAGGGTGTATAGGTTATAAGGGATTTAAATGAGAAGGGTCGTTAAGAGGAAATAATTATTTGACAGTTAGTTAGTTATAGTGGACTCCCAACTAGGGAGTATATGCTCCCAAACCATTATTTGTAAAGAGAGTTTTTTTACGACGAATAATAAAAATCTCATTCTTCCATTATTGTTTCTACCTACGGTTAGGTTCAAAGGCACCTAACAATAGTGAAGGCATGTAACTTTTTAGAGTGTACAAACCTTTTGAATGTTTCTTAGAAGTAATCTATTTTACATGTTTTATTGCAGATAAACAAACCGTATCTTCCATTGGCTGCTGGCAAATTATCCTTCAGAACTTCTGCCTTTATTGTTGCCTTAGCTGCAATTTTGGTGCCATATAAATCCATCACTTTTTAGAATAAAAGATTTTAAGATTAGATTCATTGAAAAAGGAGAATTACGGTTTTATTCTATTTTACAGGGTTTAGGGTTTAACTTGATGATAGGTTCTCCGCCATTGATTTGGAACTTTGTGGTGTGCGTTACATTATGGACTTGCTATTCAGTCAATGTGAGTCTTTCCAATGGCATTTAAACTGAGTATTATGTTTTAAGGTATAAGTATTGGTGCACTGAGTATTCTTATATATATTCTGCAGTTGCCTTTCTTACGATGGAAGCAATATCCGGTGATGGCATCATTACTCATATTTGTTTGTGGGACATTTATAAATCCAATTGCATACTTCCTTCATATGCAGGTTCTGTCCTATCACTATATCTTTGCCTTTCATAGATCTTAGTTTTGAATAAGCATATTCCAACTTATTATCACTTTCAAAGAATAATAACAAATTTTTCTCCCATGATTTTTGGGTTAGTTTCATTCCAAGATTTTCAATCATCCATTTCAATCCACGAACCAGAAATAAATCTACTAAATTGCTAATTGATGTAACAAATGTTCAGACGTTTGTGTTGAAGAGGCCACTTGTGTTTACAAGATCATTCATTGTTTTTCTGTTGTTCATGAGTTTCTACTCTCCTGGTATAGCATTAGCCAAGGTAAACTCTTTATTTTCTCATGACATGTATTCATTTTCCAACATCAAGCTTTTGGTTCAATAATGTAAAACCTTGTATTGAATCTGTGTAGGATATACCAGACGTAGAAGGAGATATAAAACATGGCGTTGATTCTTTCGCCGCACGTTTAGGCCAGAAAAATGTATGTTTCTTAAATTCAATATTTTCTTTTGGTTATCTTCTCTTTGTATAATATTTGATAGATTCTAAATCTTTGATAGATATTTTGGATTTGTGTTTTCCTCTTGGAAATGGCTTTTGGAGTTGCCTTCTTGGCAGGAGCATCATCTTCATCTCACTTTTGGATTAAAATTGTCACGGTAACATATTTTTATTATATTATATATATATATATATATATATATATATATATATATATATATAGGTTGTATGCATAATTTATTTGTTTTTTTTCTCGCAACATGTAGTTTGATTTTGATGATATTTATTAGGTATGCATAATGATCGTTAAAATAAGCAATATTTTAGTACAAACATAGGTTTATTGTTTTTTATATATCATTATAAATCAGCATAAAGTTATTTAAACTTTTGAACAAAATTTAAACAAAATCTGTTATATTTTAGTGTCTTGGAAATGTTGTTCTTGGTTCAATTCTGTGGTACCAGACCAAATACGTAGATGTGACAAATCCAGCTTCCACTAGATCCTTCTATTCCCTTATCTGGAAGGTAATTCTTCTATTAAAACACTGTTTCCATTTGAGTAGTCCAGATTATAAAGGAAACATCTAATAACATAAGTACTTATGTGTTTGTTTTTGCAGTTGATGATGGGATCATACGTTCTCCTGCCTTTAATTAGATAAAGTGTAACTCAAGATTAAACAACGTTTGCAACACATGCAATAGAATAACATAGAAAGCCGTCGCATCTAAGTTTATTGAAGCAATAAAAATTGCACATGTATGTGTTCTCTAGATCTGATGAGTTTTGTATCAGTAAGTTTTTTTTTTTTTTTTTGCTTTTCAGTTGTTTGATGATTTTTAGTATAACTATATCGAGCATTATCTCTATATTAAAGGAATAAAAAAATAGAACCAACTTGGTATGATATAATTACCCTAAAGTATATGAGTGCTAGCGTATGAGCTTTTATCCACTGTAAAGTGTTAGTTTATAAATACAGTCAATAAAACTGATACTTCACATTGAAACTGATACGTGACAGTTGTCACATTATGGACCTGACATGACAATGTAATTTTTTTAAAAAATTTAAACTGTTTTAAAAAAATCACAAATTGACATTATCCCGTTCCTAAGAGAACTTGTTTGAAACAATTTTTCAACAATTAAAATGCCATTGATATTTTTTAAAATCGAAGATCAGCTTCACACATTCTAACTTGGTACCACAATGATTAAGTTTATAAGAATCTAAACCATTGAAAAAAAATGAGTCAATTTAGCAATTATATGATTAAATAATGGAAACCACTAAGTGAATTAATTAGGCAATGTGAAATGTAAAATGGGCAGCCCACCATAATTATGTCAGTTTTAATCATTATATTAAAAACGCATACTTTCGATAAATATTTACGAACATATTTATTTCAGCGAATAAATTAAAATTATCGACGAATTTATCAGTGAATTGTATCCATGAATTTACCAGCTAATATATTATCGGTAAAAGCTACGCGTCATTACCGCGGGTTATAGCCCTCACTAATTGGCTGATTAAATTGGATTAAAAAAATTTCCTCTTCACACAAACCTCTTCTTCCCTCTTTTCAAGCAACCCTCATAAAAAAAAGCACAGTCTCCTTTAGTGATTGTGCGATCAAACCTCTTCATGTTGAGTATCACTAGTCCTCTTGGTGTTTCGTCCATGTCACCATCGTGTGGACTAGTAAAAAAATATTTATTACCGCACACATTATGCATCGGTTCACGAGAACCCGAAACATAATATTGCGCGGTATCATTTTTGAAATTATATCGATAGTATAGGCCTCGGTTGGAACAAAACCGCGACAATATATGCCTTTCGGCCTCGGTTCTGAGAAGAACCGCGGCCTATTGTTCCTGCAAAATTCTGACATTCCCCCCAAGGCAGTCTTGTTATAATTTTGCAGGGGAATAGGCCTCGGTTTCTGAGGGGAACCGTGGCCTATTGTCCCTGCAAAATTCTGACATTCCCGCCAAGTTGGTCCTGAAATAAATTTGGAGTCAGACCGTCAGGGAATACGCCTCAATTTTGGGAGAACTGCAGCCTATTGTCTCTGCAAAATTCTGACATTCCCGCCAAGGCAGTCCTGAAATAAATTTGGAGTCAGACCGCCAAGGAATAGGCCTCGATTCTTAGGGGAACTGCGGCCTATTCCCTGATCTGAACAAATTTTAAATATTTAAGAGAATAGGCGTCGGTTTGGCGGGGAACCACGACATAAAGGTTGAAAAAATTTCAAAATTGCCATTTCAGATCAATTTTAATTTTTTTTTAGGAGAATAGGCCTTAGTTAAGTTGGGACCTGAGGCCATATCCCCTCTATACCCAGGTTTTCTAATGAACTGAGGTAGTAACATTTGATTAGGTTAAAAAAATATTACAGAGAGTGTCTTCCTCGAACTCTCTGAAACTGTTAAAACTCTCTGAAAATCTCTCCTTCGCTGTGCTCATTCTCACCGATTTCATTGCATTCTCACCGATCAACCTTGATTTTGATTGTCGTCGTTGCCTTCGTGATCATTTTGGAAGCATTTACACCGATCAAAATTAGTTTTGAAGCATTATTGTGTCGTTGTCATGGTTTGTTCATTTTTCTTCGCGTTTTTGGATGGTTTAGATAAGTTTTTTTATTATTTTCTTGGGTTTTTTATTATTTTGGATGATGAGACTTACGTTTTGTTGTATTTGTGTGTAGATATTGTGATTTTGTTGCGTTCCAAAACTTGGATAGTCGTATCTTCTTTGTTGTTGGCTCCTTTTTCACTACAAAAAAGAAGGGCATTACCGAAGGCCAGAAGTCCTCAGAAACAGCCCAAAACCGTCGGTAAAAGGTAATTACAAACGGCTTATCGACGGCCAAAGAGCCCTCGGTAAATCTCTTGTCGCTAACATTTACCGAGGGCTTCCGTCCTTTGGTAATTACTGAGGGTCAAAAGCCTTCGGTAATTACCGAGGGCCAAAAGCCTTTGGTAATTACCGAGGGCCATTAGCCTTCGGTAATTTCCGAAGGGCAAAAGCCTTGGGTAATTACCGAAGGGCGGAAGCCTTCGGTAATTACCGAAGGGTGGAAACCTTCGGTAATAACCTAACGTGGGTAGTTACCGAAGGCCAAAAGCCTTCGGTAAGTTGGAGGCAGATCTAATGCACAATTGTATTTCTTATGAAACCAAACTGTTCATAACACAAACAAACCTGCATAACAGTTTTCAAGCACATACAGACCTGCATAATGTGCATCTGAATAATGCAATCATTGATCAAAATCCATAGAACATCCATTTATCCATAGAACATGTATTTATATTTAAACATATAACAATGTAACATAATGATGTTCTAACATCCAAATCATCCAATTGATCTAACATCCAAATGATGTAAACTCCAAATGTTGTAATATCCAAATTGTAAACTCTGCTCTCAAATCAGTGATTTCCTGGTCACATTGCTCCAGTGCCTGCGTGAGGCGGAGAACGACCTCGTCAGGAGTAGTGGTGGAAGAAGAAGGTTGGTGCTTCAAAGTACCTCCTCTCGATGTTGTATAGTTTGCAGCAAGTTATCCTACACCGTACACTCGTCCCTTTTTCTTCCCACCAACGATGTTGATCCAGCACTGTGTCCTATGGATGTCATCTTCTGCATTACTGCCATCATCCGGTGTAGAAGCTGACTCATGTTCAGATCTAACCTGTGAAAGTCTCGTAGAAAATTCTTCCTGTTGAAACATTAAAAGCAATGTTAGGGAATGATAAAATAACATAAATGAAAAATTAGTAATAGTAATAATGTTATTTGCTTACATGAGTCTTTCGAGATCTTTCATCAACGAATTGATTAGTGCCCTTCCTTACATGAGTCTGTGCAAAGACCTCATCAACATGGACTGCCGTCCCAGAGCTTGTGCCTGTAACATAATTTAGAATTAGAAGTGTACATATGAAATAGAAAATACATAACTTATATATGAAAGAAAAAGTTATGTAATGAAATTATACCATACGAATGGCATGCTCATGAATGGTTATCGACCCACTATTATGCAGGGTGCCACCCTTTTCAGATGCTCTGTTCCTCTGGGCTTTGGCACACTTATTGAGAAACTCTACTGTATTCCAATGAGCCAGTAAAGAGTTCCAAATTTGTTCACCCAGCCAGTAAAGGCGCTGTCCTGCATTGCGGGCATCCTAAACATCTCTGACAGCCGATGAGATGCTTTCATGTGGAAATTTCTGTGTATCTGTGTTTCATGTTCAGGTTTCCACTACACCTTCATCTGTAACATTAAACAGAACAAACATTGATTACAGAACATACTAAAATAAGAGGGACAATTAGTTTAATGTATTGTTCACCTGAAAGCGCTCCCAGAATGGCTTTTCGTCGTCATCAGGTATTGCTCCCCAAGTAGACCATGGACTTAAAAGCTGTTGCTTAATTGAATGTGTGATGGCCTGGGAAGCAACCCTAGATGGAATAAACCATGCGTGCTCCAACCAGATAACATGCCATATGTTGGGAAGTCATTAATAGTCCACATCAAGGCTGCCCTCATAAGGAAATTTTGCTTCCTTGAAATGTCATACGTCCAAACACCATTCCATAACTTCTTCAAATCATTAATCAAAGGCTCCAAATAAACATCAAGCAACGATTTGGGATTAGATGGACCTGGTATTATACACGATAAAAACATGTAAGGCTTTGTCATACACATCTCAGGTGGTAGATTGTATGGGGTAATTATCACGGGCCAGCATGAATATGGTGATGCAGATGCCTGAATGTACGGGGTAAACCCATTAGAGCATAGACCAAGTCTGACGTTACGTGGTTCACTAGCAAAGGATGAATGTTTACGATTGAAGTGCTTCCAAGCTTCACCATCAGAAGGATGACGCAAAAATCCTTTAGTTTTGTTACCATCATGGCATGTCATGTGTTCTGATGTTTGCATTGAAGTAAACAATCTTTGTAATCTTGGAATTATAGGCAAGTAGAACATGAACTTTAAGGGAATTGTTTTTTTTTTCCTCCGTCCAGCATGCATCGTATGATATCGAGGTGAGCCACAAAACTTGCATTCAACCAACAATGCATCATTTTTGCCACTGTCATTGTCATAGAATAACATACATCCATTAACACAACAATCAATCTTCTTGACTTCCAATCCCAACTTTGAAACACATTTTTTGGCTTGGTAATAATTCTTCGGCATAAAATTGTTTGGTGGTGTCAAATCTAACATCAATTTTGTATAGAAGTCCACTGCTTGAAAGGGAACGTTCCAATTAGATTTGCCAGCCATGAGTCTAATGCACACTGCCAATTTTGACTTAGATGAACCTTCAAATACAGGTAGATTTGCCTCTGTAAGTAAATTGTAAAACCTCTGCATCGTTTCATTTGGAGGCTCTTCATCATGACTATCGTCTGCTTCTTGTTCAGCATGGTAACGAAGAGCATTGTCGACCATCTCTTGCATATAAGCAAATTGATCTATCTCAGATGTATGTACAATAGTATTCGAACCTGATGCAAGCCGTTTTTCAGCTGCAGTAGAGGTCGAAGGAATTTCTTCACCATGAAATGTCCAAACCGTGTAATTAGGCATGAACCCTTTTTGGTAAAGGTGAAGTTTGACGACTTCATCTTTCAAAATCCTTGTACATTCGCACTTGATGCATGGACATCGAATCCCTCCATCAAGGGCATAATATTGATATCGTCGGGCCATCTCCATAAACTCTTCAACTCTGATGACAAAAGAATACTTCAAACCTCTCCTTCCACTATAACAACGGTCGTACATCCATCCACGATGGTTGGGAAAATGGGCCATGTTCTGTGACAAGCCAAACAAATAAAAACTTAGCCAAAACAGCAACACTCCATGTGACATAAGTAATAAACCTATTACTACTCAAGTCGAACATGGAAGGCAATTTGAACACTATTGTCATAGGCATTCAATAAGGGCATGTAAAGAGAAGTCCTCAGTATTGAAATGCCTTAGACATACTAAGGGGCTGTGTATTAAAGTTGGAGGAGACAACTTATTACTACTGAAGTTCTCTTGTCTAGAGTACTTCCAAATATTTTGTAGGTTCTAAGTGTTTAGTGTATTTTTACCCTTCTCATTGCATTGAGAATGTGTGTAGTACCATAGGATTTTAAATGACTACTTAACTTAATCAAGTTGTAGCCTAATAAATGAAAGACAATATACATGAACATACCATATAAACATCAACATAATTTAGGCAATCAAATATCTATAAAAGCATGGATATATACTATAATTTGGGGTTTATGGAATTCTTTGCTTTTGAATAGTTTACTAGGTCCATTTCACTACTCTAGACATGTTAAGATGTTCACATTAGTTAAAATAAGGTTACATTAGGTCTAATTTTAGGTTTAAGTAACCAAATTTTGAGATTTAGGTTGTTTTTGTAGTGTGAGTTTCTAATTAGCTACTTTTTACCATTCTAAACTTGTTAGGACAACTTCTTATAAGTTTCTTAGGCTAGTTTAGTGCAGTTTGCAAATTCTAACCATTCTAGTGCATTTTTAGTAGTCATTTTGAAGAAGAAAAAGTTGTATTGGGTGTCAACTTTCGTGCAGCAGGGATTTTGTGCTATTTGGCAGTTTAAACAAGTCTTAATTGTTGTTTTAAACTTGTTAGAACATTCAAATTGAAGCCATATTCATCTATGTGCAATTTGCATATTCAAACCTCATTTTTGAGTGAAATTGGGAACTAAAAGGTTGAATCTGCTATACAGTTTGGTTTTGAACCCAATTAGAGTTCAAACAAGTTTAAATTGATGAATTAAAGTTGCTGAAAGTATTATCAAAGAGTCAGAATCACTTATGCACGAATTCACTTTTAGAACCACCAATCTTGGGTCAATTTTTTGGTGTAGAGTTGAAAAATTTAAGTGCTGTTTTGATGAGGTTGGTGTAAAATTCCTTTTTGCTTGGAGCAAAACATGTTTCAGTTTGTCTTGCTTTCTTCATCTGTTGAAGAACCTTTCTTAGAATCCATTTGAGTGCCTACTTCTATTGTACACCTATTTCTATTAGTTTTAAGCTTGTTGGCATGTTAAAATTGACCAATTCAAGTCAGATTTTGGTGCTGTCCAGTGACCATTTCTGGTGCAGTTTTTGATCTGCTTTGGTGCTAATTTATGTGTTAAATAGTGGTGTTCTAAAGACTTTGAGGTGCAGTCTAGTTTTAGAAACCTTTTCCAACTAAGGTGGCATCTTAGGAAGTGGAGAAGGAGCATAATTTGTCAATTCAAAGGGGCTGTCCAGCAAGGAAAAATGATGAAATTGGCAACTCCGGTAGCCAAATTTTGAGTTCTAAATTGTTTTTGTAGTTAGGTTTGTTCATTAAATTTCATTCCATTAATTTAATAATCCAGAATTGAATTTGGGCAAACAAAATAATCAAACAATAACTGGAAAGGGATTCAAAGGCCTTTCTTCACATGTTTAGGGTGAATGATAAATCCAAGATAGTGCTAGTTGAAGACCCTATTAGTCAAGAATAGAGGTTGTTAGAGAGAAGGAAGAATGCTAAGATGGAGAAAGCTGCAAAATCAATCTTAGAAATCAGCTTGGAAGTAGATAGGCTTGCAGGGATGGTATGTGTTGTGGTTGCTAATGATCAGTGATTGGATTTGGTTAGGTATCAACATTTGAGTGAATTATCAACAAAGGTGGAAGATTTGTAGAAACAGATGTGCTTAATCTGATTGAGTTATTGATGAATCAATTGCTTAAACTAGATGGTATAATGGTTTAAGGGGATGTGAAATTAAAGAGGAAAATTCAGGTCGTGCCTAATACTGAGATGCATTTTACTGATTTTTGTTTATCAGTGTATCTCAAATTACATTTGTTTAAGTGATAACAGTTGAAAAACTGTTATTTTCATGCTTAAAGTTGATACTAAAAGCAACCTTTAGACTTAGAAACTAGCTTGAAATCATGCCTTTTGTTTATATTTTCAGAAATAAGAGAGCTGGACAGGTTTATGCTTGATTTAAGTGTTCTTGTGCAGGTTTTGAGGTGAATTTGGTGAAAGAAGTGAAGAATAAGAGAGAGGACATTAGAAAAGACAAGAAAGAGTGCAAAAAGGAGAAGTCGAAGGCACCGCTCAGCGGCAAACTACCGCTGAGCGGCACTCAAGAGGTGACGTTGGAACCGCTGAGGGGCAAAATGGCCGCTGAGGGGAAGAAAGAAGACGCGCAATCACCGCTGAGCGGCACTTTTTGGGCTTGGACTTTTGTAATCTTTTGTAACTCTAGATTACTATATAAGGGCTTGCACGTCCTATAGTTAGGCATCTTTGGCAGAAACGAGGCAAACACTCTCTCTTTCACCCCTTTGAAGGAGGATCTTGGATGCTCAGGCTACCTCTTCACCTTTATTGGGTTTATTCTTTCATACTTTCATTGTAATTCATCTAGGTTCACCATGAATATGGTGAACTAAACCTTGTATGTTTGTTGGGGAGTCAAAGTAATCTCTTGAAGCTCTCATATATGGATTTGTTGAGTACATCTTTGAATTAAGACATATGCTTTCTTTCATCATTAGTTAGGGTTTTTCCTCTTTGCTCAATGCTTGCATTGTTTAACTCATTCTAATGCATGATTATTGGTTTTGTTGATACGGACACGTACGGGGAAATCTAGATCTGGGGAATTTCTCCCAATATTATACTGACAATATTATATTGGTTGCCTTTAAGCTCCTGCACTCATGAACTAATCATTAGGAATGCTAGGAATTGTATGAACTATTTGATTAGGGAGAAGCCATCTAGAATGGTACATTAGAGAGTGGCATTAACAATGATGATTTGAATGTTGAATTCCCAAAATATATGAGAGTGGATGAGATGAAATTGACCCCCAACAACATATTCATTCATATATTTCCTTGAAAGTGTTTATCTTTTGTCTTTGTCATTGATCAATTCATGCATACATATTTAATTTTCGTCTTTGCATATTAAACTTCAATTATTGTGTTCTTAAGTCTTAGCTAATCAACAAATCACATAACTAAACTAGGCCGTGAGTCCTTTGGGAGAACGATACTTGGTCTTACCAAGTTTATTACTTGAAACGATTCGGTCATACTTGCCGATTGTGAAACAAGTTTGTGACATCATATTTTGGTGCTTACAAATTTGTCCATCATTAAGCACTTCTAGTTCTAATGTTAGTGAAAAATTAATTTTGAAGGTAAAAAGAGTTCAAAAGTATGTTGAAACTCTGGAATAGCTGAAGATTAAGAATTCCTTGCTTGGTAGCAATGGACATCATGCACCATTGAGAATGTGTGTAGTACCATAAATAGTTTAAGGTACTTTTATCCTTCTACATCAATAGTTTCAAGAGCATGCTTAATTTGAAACTTTGCTAATAATATCAAACTATAGATATCTTAAAATGATATTAAAGTAGTAAGATTAACGCTAAATCAATCCTAAGTTGAGTAATGTGAGATTTCACTTACACTCATACACTGTAATTTGTTCTTACATGGGATTTCCAACACTTATTTCTAACCATTATGGGATCACTCATAGTATGACAAAAAGGTAATGAATTTGGTAAAGAACTTTACTTTACCATGTCAAGAACAAGATGGAATTTTCTAAGACTAGTTACTAAAACACAACTTACAAAAACATTGATTCAGTTTAGCCATTACCTTGAGATCAGAGAGCCCAATCACACAAGCACACTCCGCTACTTTAGCACCAGGAAGTTCTACAATTGAAAGCAAACTTAACTATTTTAGGAACAACAACAAAAAATGGGGGTTAATTTATAAAGCTTTTTTTTATATATATTTAAACATGCTTTTTATTTCTAGTAGTTACCTAGGAGTGTGACAAGACAGTTACATGTATGAACCCTTAATTTAAAGTGAATCATGGTCTACAATCATGAGAAATCAAAGTTGAATGCATCTGTACTTACTCACCACAGAAATACATTCACTTTATAAGACATTTTTTCTTGCAAAAGAGAATATAGAACAAAAGAGTTATTTCAATCATAAAAGGCTACAAGAGCAAATCACCTGGAAGTCTAATTGTTGTTGATAGAGTTCCACCTGTAAATGGAAACAACTTGTATTGTCAGAGAGGTTTTACATGAAAATGGAAACAACTTGACTGAAGACTTGACTTCTCAAAGAGGTTTTACATGAAAATGGGAATGCGCTTTGCTGCTTGGAATAATGCAATTCTCTGTTATATTGTCAAATCAAAGCACCAAGTGCCTTATGGAGTAAAACCTTGTATTCAAAACATTACTATATGTGAAGGGTTTTCAACTGTCAAAATAACTTTAGAATTTATTTAAACATTACTGTAATCCTAATCAATTTTGATTTATTCTTGTATTATAAAGACTACATAATTCATGTATTATAAAATAAAATGATAATATAAGGTGTTAGCTTATGGCAAACACAATGTAATAAAAAACAGAGAATAATATGCTTAATATGAGAAAAGGAGATAAAGGGAATACTACTTTTATTCATCCACCAAGAAGAAAGAGTTGCACCATGACTAATAAATTAAAAGAAGCACAAAAACAGCATGATCATAAAGGTGAAAGAAAAATATCTCACGTTCATTAATATCTCAAAAAGTGCAACATTCACTAAGAAAAATGACCCTTTGTTAGACAAGTAAAAACCATCATTGATTTGAAGCCTGAATCCTAATCATAATCAACTTCATTCATTCTTTCAGTTTCTTCACCCCTCATTGCATAAAACACCTCCATTAACCTAGGAAGAAATTCCAGAGGCAGCCATGGTGGAATTGGGAAATGCCAAAAAGATTAGGGAAAGAAACCTAATGCCAACAAGAAAGCAAGAAGAATAAAGAAAGAAGAAGAGAGCCAGAATTTTTGTTCAGTTTCATGTTTTGCAGAGTGCCAGCACTGGTCTTATTTGTAGGGTAAGGTTATTCAAGAAAGATAAATGTTAAAAAAATTTAAACATAATTTCATTTAGAGGAGATACATTGTCAATATTTTTAAAATTAAAATATTACAGTTATAATGTATTAATATTTTAAGTAGGAAAAAGAATGGTAATTAAAATATGTATATTTTGTTTATTAAAAGATGAAGTTATTTAATTAAAGACTACAACAAGGATACTTAGAAATATATATGTATATATATGATGTGCATTTTTAAAATATCATTTTTTAAAAGAAAATAAATATATAAAATTTATTAAAAAAGATTGATAAAAATCTATCTTTTTTATGTACTTAAAAAAGTATTTTAATAATATAAAAAATTTTGTGAAATGTAAAAGAAGTTTGTACAAGTTTAATAGATGGAGTTCTTAATGTTTTCCTGTGGAACATGTTATCTTAGTTCATCAGAGAAAGAAGTAGCTACAATTAACACTGATGTCATCTCTTGCCAAACAAATTTATGACCTCTAATTTCTAATACCTACATTATGAATTTATGATGGCCCAGAAAATGTATATTCGTATTTCCCTAATCAGCATATCTTCACACTCTTAAATCTAAACTCTCACGCATATTTGATTTAACAACGAACATGCATTCTCCCAAGTTTTTCTTTCTTTTCTGATATGAAAGTAGTTATTTTCATGTTTTGCTGATTTTTTTTAATGTTATATAACTTAATTCATAGAGAAAACAAAAAGAAAAAACCTTAATTATAATTTATATCTCTGTATCTAATCAACTAATTACTTTCAACAACCTTGATCTCCACAAAAAAACAGTTCAGACCAAGTCAAAGAACATTGTTACCCTTTGCTAACAAAGCTCACACACGACCCCTAGAACGTGCTCCTCAACCCTCTCCCTCTCCTTTGTTAACTGACTTCATTTTTCAACTTTAGGTCTCTTTTTAAGTCCAACGTGACCAACCCTACTATTATAAGAAGAACACTTTCACTCTTTGGCAGCAAGAAAGCACACACTACTCTAAAGAGAGCATCTTGAAATCCGAATATGGAAGGTTGAATTCATCTTCCAATTGCTATAATAGGGTAATGTATCTTTATGGATGTCAAAGCAAAGAACCTAACAAGGAAACAACTTAGGTATGCTAGGGTGCAGGGGTCCCATTAAATTATTGTACTTATTAGGTAGAAGAAAGTGTTTTTGGCAATAAGAAAACAGATGTTACCTTCCGGGATGCTTCAACTTTCTCACTTTGAGCTACTGCATGAAGTCCTTGGACATGTCTTAGCTCAATTCTCAACTTTTCCAACTCAAGGTTCAATTTTGCCTGATAAAATAAATGGCCAAAAAGAAATTCATTTGCAGATTGGAGTTGTATCTATATAGAATTTGCTGAAGCAATAGCTATATGACAAGCAACATAAAGATTTTTATGAAGCATTGCATATTAATAAAACTTTCGATTGTGCACAACATATTTGTAGTTTTACATTTGCATGAAAAAACTGGTTCTAGTGGAAGATCAAATTTGTGTTGTTGGAGACTTGTCAAGTATAGGATAGAACAAAAATTAAATAAAAAAAAAGGAATGAACACTTTGCCATCCGATGTTAAATCATGTATACATATGTCTATGTTTTCCAATAGGGTACCATCACCTGATGTATGAGCTAGAAATCAGTACCATTTCATCAAGCCAGATGAAAAAAATTCCAATTACCTGCCTATTAGGTGATGGAACTGTAGTTGCTAGTGGCACATCCTTTATAGAATTTTGATCGTACATCCAAGATTCAGTATCAGAAATAAAGCTTTTGCAACTAGAGACTCGACTTAAGGCATGATCAATGTCTGAGTTTCTGGCAGAGCTAATAGCAGTATTTTCTCTCCCAAAATCTAGAGATTGGCCTCTAGAATGGCTAGCGTCACTTAAACTCGGATTTGTGCTTACAAGTGCACTATTTATACTTGAAAGAGCTTGAAATCGTTGTGTTGCTAGGGAAGACGAGTGTAAACCAGCTTATGATGAAACTGATGCAGATTCATTATACATCCAAAAATGATAATAATTATACTACACAGGGGATAGTCAATTTTGATGTTTTCATGATGCAACACAGGCTAGAATTTCTGAGAAGAGATAAACATATCTTTGAAACCAAGCACCTCATGGTGTTGCCTTTATTTGCAATGTAGGTGAGTAATATGAACATTAAATATCACAGTAGAACTGTAAAATATAGTGGCACAGTTTAAATATAGATGATTTCTTATTATATTTCCTTATTTCTAATAATCCAGATGGGAGTCATTGGAAATTACGATTTGAAGAATAATGTGAATGTCTACCATTTACAGCAGAACATACGAGCAGAATTAAAGCTAAAAATAGGAAAAACAGTGAAAATTATAAAATATGACATCCAACTAATATTTTCCATGGTAAAATGGTTTAGAACAAGTTCAGAGCAAATTAACAAAGCTAAAAATTAAAGCAAAACAGTGAAAAGAAGATGAAAAATAAAAAAAATGAGGACTGAAGAGACTTACATATCGAGCGAGAGAAGTCGAGCAACTGTGTTGTCTTCGTTTGTTGCCTCCTCCACGAACCCCACATCGCTCTCAACGCACCAAGAAGCCCCTCGTCACCATTGTCGCCTCCTCCACGAAGCCCTCCTGACACAGCCACAACGAATTTGTCACGCAGCCCCTACAACCACAGAACGAACCGCCACCGCAGAATGCTTGTGCAAAGGACAGAGACGACGTCCGTGAACAAAACCTCGCAAATTTGGGGAATGTTGGTGACGGTTCGATGGCTCGAAGAAAGGGGAAAGCTGGTGAGGGCTTGATGTCTCGAAGAAAGGGGGAATGCTAGTGAGGGTTCAAAGAAAGAAAGGGAAACTTTTGGCTCGAAAAATGAAAGTTAGCATAGGGAAACCCAAGTCTGCTGGGGTTAATTACACCAGCACCTTACCGAGGGTCATATATCCTTCGGTAAGTTAATTCACCAAAGCCAATACTGACGACCCAAAGACCTTCGGAAAAAAGCCTTCGGTAATGAGCGCATTTCACCATGGCCTTCGGTAATCATCTATCTAACTGTCGGTAACGCACTTTTACCGAAGACCGAGAGGCCGTCTGTAAAAACCCTTCGGTAATACGCCAATTTCTTGTACAAATTTACTTTTAATGAATTTATTGGACAAAATTTCGTGCTTCCTCACCATCCTTCTTTAGGTAGTTATAACATGTAAACATTATGGCTTCTTATGTACTGTATCTAAAATTTAATTTGTTGCTCTAGTGGAAGCTAAAAATATTACTAGATTATTAGTATAAAAATATAGTTGAGGCCCTTTCTCACTTGACAATCAGATGCAAATGTACGAGAATATTCAAAAGAGTTTGTGAATGGGAATGATGTACAGGGCCGCTCAAATCATGGGAAGTTTGTTCCTAGTCAAAAGGTTTTGGAACTGAGTAAAAAATTAATTAAGTTGATGGAGGAACACATTAATTAAGTGCTTAAACCTGTCATTAGTATGTTCCTTCCTAATGCTTGTGGTATTTTATATTTATGTGTTGAACAAAAGACACGAGTTCAGATATGAGAATCAACAGGTTATCACCTCAATGTGATGTATTGGAGTTAAATCACAATCAATTCCTGCTTCTTATGGACCCATATAACTAAAGAAACCTAAAAACCAAAAAAGGTGAATACCAAACTAACCCCTCAAAGTATCAGTGTTGGACTGTTGCTTCTCTAATCTAATCACTTTCACATCAACCCTTATACAATTCACTTAGAAAAATTGTATCTTTCATCTCCCAAAATCACCCTAAGGATTTTTTCTAGTTTTTGTTCATTTAACCACTTGCCAAAGCTTTGATTATCTCTCATAATGCGCCAAATAGTGTTATCTACAGGGAGGAGTGTGTGCTTGTTAATAGATAGTTGATTACAGCAAGATTAAATACTAAGCATGCATCTGGTGGTAACAACCATTTATAGTTTAAAATCTCATCATTAAAGGAAAATATATGACAGGGTTGAGCATTGTTATAACTCAACAAGACAACTGAGAAAATTTCATAACAGAACACAACTCTTATAACATCATTGCCACCCAAAATAGAACAATCCACTATATTAATTGTTAAAATCAACCGAACAAAACATATTCTATTCTAACGCAAATGAAAAGAAAAGAAACAAAACACAGTCAACACCATCACTGCACAAAACAATAATGACATGTTCTATAACAAATCATATTGCACAAACTAATTCAGAGCATACATTGAAAAAAGTCAGAACAAATTCTTCTTAGCTTTTATAGTTCATCAATCAAAATGACAACTTACCTCGACGGTAGCCCCTTCAATAGCCTCTAAAGCGGTAGTGGAAGACCTTGTCACGCAACGACACTCCCCTAGTTACGACGCCTCGTCGAATATCCTCCCTCGCGACAATGTTAGTCGTCGTCACGGACCTTGAACCCCGTCGTCATGCAACTAGAACCTCACCTACAATTGCCTCGCGACAATGGTAGCCTTCAACTCAACCACCCACCACCTTCCTCAGCTCAGGACACTGCAAAACCGCTACAGGAAAAAAGGTTCCACCACTGACGCGTAATCGAAAAGAGTAACAGGAAAAGAAAATGAGATGGAAGAATGGGAGACTTCACCTATAATGGAGGAGTGGGGAAGAAGCGTATCCCCATTGTGGTTAGGGTGGGAAGCAGTCTGCACAAGCCACTTCGGTAATACTCCGCCGGTAATAATTGTTTTTCCTGTAGTGTTTCACACTCTCAGGTTCCTATTATTGTGTTTATTAAACTTTTTTTGTAAATTTTTTATTTTTGTAAGTTGAATATATGTAATTATGTGTGATTGAATGTTTGAATTGATCATTTGAATGCTTATTAATTGTATGATTGTATGACTGAATTGATTGTATGATTGAATTGATTTGATATGTAAAATTGTATAATTGTAATTTTGTAATATTTAGGAATGGATCGAAATTTGATTAATTTACCACGCATTAGTGCTTTGTATAGGAGAGCTATGCTTTGTGGTTCTGCTCAATGCACAAGTTTCCTCCCAAACATCTCAAACAAGTAGTTGATTGGTAAGAACCTCAATGTTTGGACTTTCTTTGTTATATAAATGAATGCTAAAACCCTTTTTTTTATATATAGTTCTATTTCAACAAGTATGATGTTGGTTGGGAGATCAATTGCTAACAGTAAAAAGCTTGCATGGATTGCTCTCAAGGTTTGACATATGCTAAAGCCATACTTTCTTATAGTTGTTTTGTTTTAATGATCTTCACTAACTATTTACAACTCTGATGATATATTGCAGTGTAACAGACAGAATAGGTCATATGAGTGCGGATACTATGTAATGTATTGGATGACCCACATCATTCGTGCCCATATCACAAGAGGCTGGGAAACGGTAATATTTAAATTTAGTGAATTTTGATTTTCACCAACATTAGGAATTCATATACACTAATTAATATCAATTGTCTTGTGCAGAGATTCAAAACTCCTACTCTAGTTCTTGAGAAGCCACTTACATTCCTGAGGAAAGCAATTGTAAAACATTTAGTTAGATTATATAATAGTTCATAGTTTGATATGTTGACTATTGTGTTGAATCTGTTGAATCTGTGTTGTTATGATATTGTTTGACATGCAAGTCTATTTTTGTGATAATGGATATCACAAAAATAGACCTGCTATTAAAAAAATTGCAGGAGAATAGGCCTCGGTTGTGGCAAAATCGAGGCCAAAGGTTACACGAAAATTAAAAAAAAAAACAGGGTTTTGGCTGCGGTTCAAGCAAGAACCGCTGTCATGTCCCCAGGTTATTACCTTGGTTCAACCGAGGTAATAACCCCTCCCTCCCCTTTTTTTCTCTTCTTTACTACTTCGGTTTCTAAAGAACCGAGGCAGTAGCCTTCAAGATATTACCGCGGTTAGAACCGCGGCCTAAAGTACCAGACCTTTTTCTCTCGCCTGTATATGTCGCGGTTCTAAAACTAAAGCTTATATTAAAAAACAACCGTTGTCATTTCCCTTCGCTGCATTAGTGGTGTGTCGCTATCCTTGTGAGTTTTCCCTTTTTTAGCAGCGAAAACAAACCTCTTGGTGGAGAAAACGAAGCTTGCTTCCCTCACTGTGTGAAGCAACCTTGTTTAGTCATCTCACCCGCGACCATCGTTGCTCATGCACCTTGGTCAACCAATAGTGGTAAGTTTGTCTTTCTTTCATTTTGCAAAGTCATCCTGCCATGACTCACTCTCGGTATTCCTGCGTTTTCTAGGCCATTGTATGGTGCATTAAAGTTGTAGAGATGCTTCACTCAAAGAGTTGCCTAATTACTAGGTGTCACTACAAGAAAAATGGACATTACCTACTAATATTTACATATGAATTTTGATCCATATGTAATACAGGTAGTTACATACAGACTCTACATACAAATATTAAAAAGAGAGTTATATACGGATTTTACATATAGATTTTATCTACCAATATTTTCGTATATAAAACTCATATGTAATGTTGGTGTGTTTAGGCGGGAATTTTACCTAAGGATATAATAAGTATGTAAGCATTTAAAATCCGTATGTAATCTAAAAAAGCTTATCTACCGACCCTACGTACGAATTTTTTAAATTAATTATTAAAAAATAAAAGTAAAAATAAGATTTAGATTGACTTTAAAACATTTTTTCTCCCGCTCCATCACCTACAAAATGAGAAACCCTAAAAGCCTTTGATTTTTCATTCTTCATTCTTCTTTCTTCTTCTTCACCCAAAGAAATAGAAACCTAAAAACCTTTCATTCTTCATTATTCCTTCTTCTTGCGATGCTTCATTGTCTTCATCTTCACTTGTTACTTCTCTTTGCGCAAGGACACAACTTTCCATAAGCTTCTATCTTCTTCATTATTCCTTCTTCTCGCGATGGTTCATTCTCTTCATCTTCACTTGTTACTTCTCTTTGTGCAGGGATACACAACTTTCCATAAGCTTCTCTCTTCTCTATTTTCAATCGCTCTCGAAATTCTCCAAAGACAACTCGATATACCCTTTCCCTTTTCTCTCATTTTTTGTTTTCAAGTATTGCTCAAGTTTTTTTTTCTACGGTAGCTACACCTTCAAGAGCATTGATATTCTCCACCGCGCCATGACCGACGCCCCCTTCTTCGAAGAAATCAACAAAACTTTTGTCATTATATCTTCATTGAAACTTTCTCAAAACAAGAATATATTCAATCAAATAAATAATTGCATATGCAACATACAATATATTCAAGCAAACAAATAATTATATGTTGATATTAAAAGAAAATTTTTAAGGAAGCTGCACGCACTAAGGCAGCCATGGCTAAGCTAGGAGATGGTCTCAATGAGACTCAAGGCCCCTGGAACGTACAAAATCAACAAAAATTGCATGAGGAATCGTGGTTGATGCAGCAAAGTGTCCTAAATGAGAAAAGCCAGCAGCTAGCATTAAAAGAAGAGCTGAGTTTGCTGCAGTGGAGAGCTGAGAAAGAGCAACTCAATACAGCCATGGAAACAATACAAAAAGAGGCTGAGGATGGAGAAACACCAAAAACAATAAGCCACTTCTTTCCCTTTCCCTAAATAGTAGTTATAGGTCTTTTATGATAATTTGCATGGTAATAGGTAGTATAGAGTATAATAAGATATAAAATATGTTGTTTTTCATAAAATTAAAAAGAATCAATTTTGATCTACGGTCAATTTGAACAATTTTGAGTAGCTTTGTAGTTTTAGTTTTCTTTTCCAGTTCTGTTCATGTACATTTTGTGTTCAATTGTGTTTAGTTTCATAGTGTTGGTTTGTACATATTTCTTGATTTTTCCCTGTTTGATCTGTACATACTTGTTGCTATATGTGGTGTAAATAATTGTGCATCTGTGCTGTTTAGGAACTTTTCTTACTCACACATTGACGACAATGTGCCTCTTAAGTGTGGGGGTGAGAAGGTATAATTTTAAATGTTGTTTTTGCTTTAATTTTCATCTGTTAGTATGTGCTTTTGTAGTTAAAATAGGAGTAAATTTTTTTTTCTGAGTTGATTGGAGTTTTGTTTCAGTTTCTAAATACTTAGTTCTAGCTTGTAATTACCCAGTTGTGATGCTTGTATAATCTGTTTTAGGTTGTAGACTAGGCTTTATTTTAGAATTCATAGTTGCTTGTAGAATTTTTCTTTTACCCTTGATTCCGTTTGAGCTTCTTTAAAGTTGTGTTTCACGTTTTAGTAGTTATGCTTTAGTTTTCTTAATTTTTGTTTTAAGCAGTAGTAATTGTTTTTCGTTTTCATGTTCTATTTTAGTTTTTTTACATATGCATTTGCTTTGGTCTTCTTTTCATTAAGTGTCCTTGATGAGTCAATATTTTATTCACTTCACTTAGTTTAATGTGCTAGAATTAGTTGGGGAATTATGCTTAAACGTCCGGTATTTTCCTGTTTTTCCTAATTGTGCTTAATTTGATCGGAAATTCTTATTTTAACTAATTTGAATTATCTGAGCTTATTATTTTGCATTATTAATTACGGGAAAATTTTGGATAACTTTTTGGGACATTTGAAAGCTAAATGAGAAATGGCAATTGAGCCAATGCATCTTAGCCATTTTTATTTTCGCTGGCTGCCGCGTGAATGTTGTGTCAACTTGTGTGTCTTCGTTTGAGTTCAATTCTTATTCGTTTTCCATGCAATTTTTTTGCATAGTTTCGTCTGGATGTCTATTTTAACATATAGTTTTTACTTTGTTCAAATTCATTCTGTGCTGTTCCCAGTATTTATTTTACTCTCATATGTCAGTCCAGTGATTACTGCTGTTTGTGTCAACTTGTGTGTCTTCGTTTGAGTTCAATTCTTATCCGTTTTCCATGCAATTTTTTGTCATAGTTTCGTATGGATGTCTATTTTCACGTATAGTTTTTATTTTGTTCAAATTCGTTCTGTGTTGTTCCCAGTATTTTTTTTACTCCCCTATGTCATTCCAATGCTTGCTGTTTGAGTGATTTCTAATCTGTTGCATTGTTTGCTTGTTGTTTAGTAATTGTGGTGGCTGGAATTGATCATTGGATGATGCTAAGACCTCCCAACACTCTTAACCAAGTCCTTTAATTCTTGAATTTTAAGAAGCAAAATGGAAGGGCCCACATAGAAACGAAGTGGTCCAGCCTTGGAGCTCCCGTCCAGCAACACCACGCGGATGAAAACGCACAAGGAAATTGGTGTGCATGTTGGAAGGGAGGTGCACACGGTAATTGCTAGCTCTCGGTCCAGCAAAATTGGGGGTGTGTCCAGTAGCAAGGGTGCACATCCAGCTTTCAATTGAAGAAACAACATCACGGCGCCATTTTGATGAGAGGGTCGCACCTCCCACAAAAGTTGTGCATAAAAGAATGCAGTATAGTGCTAGGAATTGACTCCTAGGTCGTCTCTCAAGGACCAATTTTGGTTCAATCTCAGATCAAACACGTAATGGGGGAATTTGATGGTTGTTTTTGTGCAGGAAAATGTAAATGTTGAAAGTAGTAAATTAACAAACCGTAAAAATAAAACAGTAAGTAGTAAAAACGAAATTAAACAGTAAAAATCGAAATCACAGTGAAAATAAAATGCGGAACAGTAAATTGCAGAGACGCACAATTACGGAAATTAAATTTTGAAAGTGAAATTATTTCTAAAAATTCCTAAATGCCATAACATGTTGAGCCTCCATGTATTTCATTCAAAAGAAAAAAAAAAAATAAAACAAAAGGAAATAGGTTCTTCAAACAAAAAAAAAAAAAACCGTGGCCTCTCATCCTCTCCACACGTAAACATACTTACTTCTCCTATGATTAAACTACAATTTAAAATCAAGTGCTAAAGTATTCTACCAACTCTTATCCTTCACGTAAAGAAAAGAATCCAAAACCAAATTCTCTTCTCATTTAATTAAGTTGCTCAAAGAAAAACCAATCTCATGACAATAAGATTCAACACTAAGTATGCGGAAATAAGATTCTCATTCAGCTGAGTAAAGAACTTGAATTGCAAAGATAAGCCAATGCTAGTAAAATTTCAGTGATGTGCTAATAAAATAACAGTACATTCCAGCAGCTCAAGAAGAGAAATAGAACAACATTCAAGCTACTATAAGAAGTGAAAACACGTTCATGGAATAGAACAAAATGAGTGAACTTCCCCTCTTTCACGTCCCTTTCTCCATGTGTCAGCTCAACTCTTCCAGCTCAACCGTAACCCTCCATTCTCTCAACGTACTGCTCCCCTCTTCAAAGCAAAGAAAACCAAAAGAAAAAAAAACTAGGTGGCGGCTGGATGCCTCTCCACACGTCTAACCCTTCAGGTTTTTTTTTTTTAAACCCTCATGTGCCATCTGTCCAGCCCTTACGTGTGTTGTTGGACTTGCTTCTCCACCGTGCACACCCCAAGCTTGCTGCTCCAGATTAATCTGTCCGTGGGCCCCTTGTGCCAAGCTGCTGGACTGCTGCTTCTTGTTGTTGTGTTGGGCCGGGAGTTTTCTGGAAGATTGAAGTGTTACATCTGGAAGCAGCTGCCACGTCCACGGTCCAGCAAGGAGAGCAGCGGTGCACGCAGAAAACACACGGTCCAGAAGCAAGCAGGTCCAGCAGCTGTGAAGACGTGGTGCTTGAGAGTTTGGGGGTGCATCCAGCACAGATCCAGCCGCAACCTAGGATGGACATCATGTAGCGTCATCCAGAGAGAAGCTCCAGCCGCCACACTAGAAAGAGGGAACCACCGAGAGTAAGTAGGGGAGGAGTTGGAGAAAGAAAAAGCCACGCACATGGAGGGGTACGGCTAGAAGGAGAGAAGCACGCTGGAATGGCTGGAATGCTGCACGCTCATTTCATTCGGAATAGCTGGAAGAAGTGAAGGTGCTGATTCACTTTTCTTTTTGGAAGCACACATTTTCCTTTCACTTTGAAGAAAGAGTAGTTGGCACATCAGGAGGGGAGTAGCCCCCGAAAGGGTTTTCGTTTATTGTAGTTATGCTTGGATGAGAATGAATTTTATATTCCAATTTTTGAAATACCAAAAGCATTGACCGGTTTTGAAGTTGTTTGCTATGAATCATCATTCGCGTTTTTCAATGTTCATCATTAACTATCCATTATTCTAATCCATTCCATTACTATTCATGTGTCCTTTTATTTATACTTTTCACGTGATGGAGGTGTCTTGAAAGAAGACCAACCTAGCACTTCATTTATTAGCTTTAGGATGCATTTTATTTTCTTTTATTGAGAAATGCACTCACGGTGCAGCTGCCATGTGGAGTAGTTTTAGTTTATTTAATTTGCTGCCACTCATTTTGATTCCTTAAGTGTTCACGTTTTTTTTCAATCTAGAAGTAAGGTGTGTCCACGTAAATGTGAAGCATTGTGTGGTGATGAGACACGTTGAAGGATAGAAAGTTTTATTTTTTTACTTCTTCACGCATTTACTTTTATGTGTTCTTTACACATTCATTTCAATTGGTTTCCGTTCTCGATGTGCATTTAAATTGTTTAGCTCAATGTTGCACTTTTAATTTGGTTAAAGCGATTTTCATTTTGACGTTCTCTATTTTTCGTGGTTGTGATATTTTAGTTACAATGTTAGCTTAAGTGACTAACCATTTTAATTATGTGTTTATATCTGTGTTTACATCCGTGTTTATGTTCGTGTTTTAATTTAGTTCACTTGCACTCTCAAAAAAAAAAAAATATTCACACCCCCCCCCCCCACTACGTGTTTGACCTAAGCCTCGAACCACATTTGGTCCTTGAGAGACGACCTAGGAGTCACTTCCTAGTCTATACTGCATTCTTTTATGCATAACTTTTGTGGGAGGTGCGACCCTCTCATCAAAATGGCGCCGCTGCCGGGGACCAATGGTTCAGTCTTAGGTTTTTGTTGTGTTTGTGTGTGTTGTGTTTTGTCTTGTGTTGTGATGTGATGTGATGTGATGTTCTGTTTTGTGTGTGCGTGTTGCATGTATAAATGTGTTGTGTTTTATTTGTTTCGTGATTTTTAGTATTCTTCTTTTTCCATGTCTACCTATTTTGATTTCGTGAACACTGCTTGTTTTGCTAGTGCCTCTGATTATGATTCTCCATCTGCATGTTACTCTGATTGTAATTCATATTCTGCTGATTTCTATGTTGAGAACAATACGACTCATCCTCTAATTTCTGAGAGTGCTCTTTGTGAGCCGGTTTCACTTAAGGAGGATGATCTTCATTGCGATCTCACCCCTGGACTGATACATTTGCTGCCTAAGTTTCATGGTTTTGCAGGAGAATGCCCACACAGACATTTGGAGGAGCTCCACATCATGTGGTCTTCAATGAAGCCTCCAGATGTCCCTCTTGATTACATTTTCTTGAGCGCATTTCCGCATTCATTACAAGGAGCAGCTAAGGATTGGAAAGACTCTCTTCCTCTGAGATCCGTTATCGATTGGGGATATCTTGAGCATCAGTTTCTGAGCAAATTTTCCCTTGTGCAATATGCTTACAGCAACGGTCTTGGATGGAATGACCCTACTTTGGGATGGTATAATGCTCCACAGCATCAATATCAAGAACCACCATTCCAGAGTACTTTCATGCCTCCACCAGTCCAGCAATATCAGAGTCAGCAATATGATGCTCCTGCCCAAATAGCTCCTCAGCCTTCTATTTCTGAGCCTACATTGCAGGAGTTGTTGGAGCAGATGACCATGCAGAACCTTCAGTTTCGGCAAGAGAACATGCAGTTCCAGCAAGAAATAGGAGCTGCCATTCAGAGTATGACTGATCAGATAGGGCAGATGGCCACTCAACTCACTGAGGAACAGTCTCAAGATTCAGAGTTACCATTTCAGACTGTTCAGATTCCAGATGATGATGATAGTGGCATCAACATAGAAGATGGGGAGAAGAGTCATGAGCTTACTACTGCGCGACATACTTTCCCACCTTCAGATGGTCCCACTCTTGCACCTGAGGAGACCGAGAAAGATTTTGAGGACCAGGCATATATGAGCAACATTTTTGAGAAAGGTAGACCATCATCAGCTTCCACCACTCTTCCAATCTTCAGGGAAGTGGAGGTAAGCATACCTCAGTATGATTATGTCAGTGATGATTATATTGATGATTATGTTGTTGAGAGGTATGCTGATGATTATATTGTTGTTGAGTCTGATTTTAATTTTCCCTCTATGCATGATGAGAACCAATTTTTGCTGTCGCATCCGAATGTTTATTCTCCATGCATTGAACATGAATCTGAGACTGTAGTTGATATTGCTTGTGATTTTGAAATTGATTCATGTTCTGAGGATGTATCTGAGGTTCAGTCTGATAAATTGGGATTGGGTGTTATACCTCTGCACGTCATTTCTTTGGAGCCACATTGCACTAACCATGTTGCAGGAGGTACACATGAATTTGATAGACAAACACCCACAGTGGAAAATAAAGGTGCTAACACTGACAAAAGCTTCAAGATCAGTAGGCACCAGCTGAACCTGCTCATCAACAATCTTTGCTTCTTAGATCCAGCTGTGGATGATATCTCCCTGCTAGATCAAATCTGGAGGATGAAGCAATTCTTCCTCAAAATTTCCTTGCTGGATCTTGTGGTGGAAGACATCTCCCTGATAGTCCAAAATTGGCAACTGCCACCATGACCAGGGGAGTTTTCTTTCTCTCTTCTCCCCCTTTCCGTACTTTTATTGCACTTGTCCATGATTTGTTCACTGTTCTGATTTCTGATCTTATTGTTTGTGACACATTGAGGACACTGTGTAGTTTAAGTGTGGTCTATTGGGGGAGATTTTTATTTTTCTTTGTTAGTTTTTGTTTCTTGGTTAAATTTTTTCTTTTCTAGGTTATTTTTGTCGTGTCTTGTGTACAGTTTTACATGTTTCTCTTGATTTCTGGACTTTGATTAGGTTGTAGATGTGTCTTTCATTTCATTGATACTCTGATTTGTTTGAAATCCTTGCTTTTCTCTGCTTGGGAAGATGATTATGATGTTTGAGAGGTTGATTTGATTGTGACATAAATTACCCTGTGTGAGATTTGAGCCACTTTATGTTCTTTCTTGTGTGTGATATGTCTCTTGACTGCTTGCACATATGCCTTGGCTTGACTCTTGTTGATAATTCTTGATTGATATGCATGTTTGGAAGTGATAAAGGCAATTTTGTTCTTGAGCCTCTCTAGCCAAATAAGCTTACCTTGTTTTGATCCTTTGATAATCCCTTTTGAGCCTATACTTTCCCCCATTTCTTTGTTTTGAAGCTCATACACTAGCCCTCAGTGAAAAACAATGATTACCTTAACCTTAGGGAATTTTGGAGCTTTGGAAGTGTTTTGGGAACAAGTGTGGTCTCCTTGGGAATTCTAATGAATTGGCTAGTTGGTTCCTCTTCTTGTTTTATGTTTGGTAAATATATGTGTATCTTGTCTTTTACAGTTTTGTTTTGAAAAGAGAGAAAAGAAAAGAGACAGGATGAAAAAAAAAAGAAGAGGAGAAAAATATAAAAAAAAAAATGTGAAAAATTGTGAATAATGGAGTCTAGAAGAGGATGGAATTAAAGGTCGTGGGTGTGTTTGAATGTATTTACACTTGTTCCCCATTGCTCCTTTGTTCCTTATGGGTTGTAGCTTCTTATCCAGATATATCCTCCCTTGTCCTTGGCCCCATTACAACCATGAAAAGACCTTTTGATTTGAACATGCGTATGTGCTTGAGTGTTGATATTAGAGGCTTGCCAAGTCTGTTTGTGATTGCTTTTTTGAGTGCATTGAGTGACATGGATTTACCTTAAACACTTGAGAGAAACACTGATAGTGCATCTGTGAGGTTTTGTTACTTTTGATTCACCTCTTGAGCTGATTGATCATTTTGCCATGTCTTGAATTGCTTGGATGATTTCATGAGTATCTGCTTTCTCTGATTCATTCTGTGTTGGAATTGTCTACTTCTTTTCTCCGTCCAGATTTCTTGAGGACTGTGTAAATTCTGTTTCTGTCCTTGTTAGTCTTTGTTTTCTGTATGCTGAGTCTGTGTCACCTTCCTAAAAGTCCTTTGAACTATTCCTTGATCTGCGTCTTGATTTTGCCCAGGAGTGCAAAAGACTAAGTGTGGTCTATTTTGATGAGTCAATATTTTATTCACTTCACTTAGTTTAATGTGCTAGAATTAGTTGGGGAATTATGCTTAAACGTCCGGTATTTTCCTGTTTTTCCTAATTGTGCTTAATTTGATCGGAAATTCTTATTTTAACTAATTTGAATTATCTGAGCTTATTATTTTGCATTATTAATTACGGGAAAATTTTGGATAACTTTTTGGGACATTTGAAAGCTAAATGAGAAATGGCAATTGAGCCAATGCATCTTAGCCATTTTTATTTTCGCTGGCTGCCGCGTGAATGTTGTGTCAACTTGTGTGTCTTCGTTTGAGTTCAATTCTTATTCGTTTTCCATGCAATTTTTTTGCATAGTTTCGTCTGGATGTCTATTTTAACATATAGTTTTTACTTTGTTCAAATTCATTCTGTGCTGTTCCCAGTATTTATTTTACTCTCATATGTCAGTCCAGTGATTACTGCTGTTTGTGTCAACTTGTGTGTCTTCGTTTGAGTTCAATTCTTATCCGTTTTCCATGCAATTTTTTTTCATAGTTTCGTCTGGATGTCTATTTTAACATATAGTTTTTACTTTGTTCAAGTTCATTCTGTGCTGTTCCCAGTATTTATTTTACTCTCATATGTCAGTCCAGTGATTGCTGCTGTTTGTGTCAACTTGTGTGTCTTCGTTTGAGTTCAATTCTTATCCGTTTTCCATGCAATTTTTTTTCATAGTTTCGTATGGATGTCTATTTTAACGTATAGTTTTTACTTTGTTCAAATTCGTTCTGTCTTGTTCCCAGTATTTATTTTACTCTCATATGTCAGTCCAGTGATTACTGTTTGAGTGATTTCTAATCTGTTTGCATTGTTTGCTTGCTGTTTAGTAATTGTGGTGGCTGGAATTGATATTTGGACAGTGCTAAAACCTCCCAACACTCTTAAACAAGGCATACAACAACTTGGCTTTATTGAATAGCAAAGAAAAAAAAAAAAGAGCAACCACATGCACATCAAGGCCCACATTGAAGCACACGACACACACATTTAGGAGGTGCATCCGGCAATTGGTCCAGCAAGAGGGTGGTGGCATCCATCAATTTGTTGGGCACGGTCCAGCTTCACGCGGAGAATGAGATCCACGTTTTGAAGGGGCAGCACGTGAAGGAACTTTGACGTCCAGCATGGGCAGCGGAGCCCAATGATGGTTGAAGAGAAGGGCTTGGATGCACACGGAGCACGCTCATTGGAGGAGGCCCTGCAGTTTTGAGGAAGCACATTACGGGTGGTATAGAGCATCTTTTCTAGCAGCAGCCACGTAAGAGGGGTTGAGTCCAGCAAAGGTGGGGCTTCATGCGGAGAATGGGAAGCACAGGGGGTGTCCAAGAAAAGAAGAGCATCCAACAGCACTTTGGTCTAGCAGCACATCCAGGGGTGTCAAAAGAAGAAGCACATTCACGCATCCAGCAAAGGGTCCAACACATGGAAGAAGAGCAACCCACGTGGAGGTAGGTCTGGAAGTTTTAGAGAAAAGGAGATTGGAGAGGCTCAGCTGCAGCCACCAGGGGGAAGGGAGTAGAGCGGGAGAAAGAAAGCATGGAGGGTTACGGTTGAGTTCTTCTCTACGTTTGAATTGAGCTGGAAGGTAGCACGGACAGTGAGGAGCAAGATAGAGTAGTGATTTATTTTGGAGAGCACTAGAATTTTATTCCTGCAGCTCTCGGTTCTTTCTCGGTTCCAGCAGCTCAGTTTTTATTCCAGCAGAAAAATGATTGTTTCTTTCTTTAGACAACATGGACAATGCTTTAATTTTGATTCCATGCGGTGATTTTATGTTGCTTTAAATCATGGATGGTCCAGCCGCCACCTTGGGGGGCTTTTGTTTTGAATGTTTGGAAATTTTCATCAACGAGAGCTCATGGACCCTATGTAAGAACATTTTGTTTTTTTTAGTTTTTTTTTTATTGAATGAAGAATGGGCAGCACGCTGTTATTGTGGATTTTGGATGCACTTGAGAAATACATTTTCTTTTCTTTTCTTTTAGTATTTTAAGGTAATTTCATTCACCTGTTAGAAAAGCAAGCATTGATTTAATTAGGAGGTGCACACGGGCTTTCATTGGATTTTGAAAAACGCTGGCATCCAATTTAATTCTTGTAAGAAAAGAAGCGTGTGGGGTCATGGTTGAGGGAAACGGTGCAGCAGGTGTTACGGTTTGGGAGAGAATTTTAGGATACACATGCGCTGATTAATGATGCCTTTTTTTTTAATTAGCTTTGGATTATTGCACTTTAGATTTATTTTTTAATTAGCTTTGGATTATTGCACTTTAATTAATTCACATGATGGAATTAAAAAGTCTTGTTTCATGCTGCACGGTGCCTTCATGGCTAAAGCAAAATTGCACTTTTGATTTATCACCGTTTAATAGTTTTTTTTTATTCACCAACTTATCTTTTCATTTCAATTTTCCTTACACATATGCATGTTTAATTAAATGCTTCTAAGTTTTTTTTAGTGACTTTTATTTTTTTTTTTATTTTTTTTTCTTTTTTTTCTCTTTATTTAAATTTTAATATTCACTTTGTTTTGAATTATGTTCGATTGTGTTTAATTTCCATTTTAATTTAGTTCATTTATTATCGCAAAAACTCTTAAACACCCCCCACTACGTGTTTGACCTGATTCCCGAACCACATTTGGTCCTTGAGAGACGACCTAGGAGTCACTTCCTAGTACTATACTGCATTAATTTTGCAATCAACTTTTGTGTGAGGTGCGACCCTCTCATCAGTCCTGTTTAGATTTCTATTAGGAATTTTGTAGAGTCTTTGTTTCTCAATCTGTTTTAGGTAGCTTTTAGGATGTTATAGGTTAAATTTTTTGTAAATAGGACTAATTGTAGAATTTTTCTGACCTTGTTTCCCTGTTTTAGATTTTCACATTAGGTTTGGTTCTAAGTCTTTCATTTCTGATTTCTGTTTTGGTTTAGGTAGGATTTTTTTTTTAGTACATAGGCTAGTTTTATTCTATGTAGGTTGTATATAGTTTAGATCATGTTGTTAGGCATTTTTAGGTTCTGTTTCATACTATTATTCATCCTTTGATTAGAGTTGTTAATTGTGTTTTCTGCTTTAGATTTAAGTAGATGTAGTCCTAGCATTATTTTTGCATCTGAGTTCAGTCCATTGAAGAAATTTTTCATAAAAGAGGGTAGCAAGTCAGTTTTAGAAAATACTTAACCCTAGAGAGATTTTGGGCCAATTTTGTTTTTCTTTCTAGTGTGATTTCATGCATGTTTGACTTAAATTCTGATTTTGCACTGATTCTTTACGATAAGCTTGCTCTTGGTAGACTTTAGATATGATTTAGGCATTCTTTCTATTCATCCCTAGCCATTTAGCTTTACCATTTCAGTTATTTTTATCCATTGTACCTTTTTTTTAGCCTTAACCTATTTTTCTTTGTTTCCATTCATTACAAGCCCTTTTTCCCACCAAATACCAACCTGTAGAGATTTATGAGAAGTATGGGGAGCTAGAACTTAGTGAGTGCAACAGAAAAGAAAGGCCAAGAGTGAAAAAGAAAAGAAAAATGAGCTGAGAAATTTGGTTGTGTGAAAAAGAAAGAAAGCTGGTAAAAAAAAATTGCCAAAGAATTGAAAGATAAAACCTGGCAGAATTGAACACCAGAAAAAAAAAATTGGATTGGCCAAAGTTAGACAAAGATTGCACTGAGTTCTGATTTCCTTACTCTTCTTCACAGTTTCTACTTCCATTTAGCCTTGTGTTTTCTAACCCTTCATACCATTTACATTACAAGCCATTAAAGACCTTTTGATCTAGATGAAGCCAAGAGCAGAGCATTGTCAATTAGAGTCTTTTCAAAGTTAAGAATGGAAGTTGACATGTCATGAGTGAGTTAAACAGGATAACCTTAAACATTTGAGTGAATATGAGTGCAAACACTTTCCTGTGAGGCTGAAACTGAATTATACTTATCTGATTGTGTTCATTGCTGAAATTGGTTGAATTTGGTTGTTTTTGACTTGCTGGATTGCTGATACTGAAATTTGAAGTTGATGAATATGATTGTGCAGTTCTGATTGAAGAAGTGGCTGAGAATTGATTAAATTGGCAAGTTTGAATGAGTTGTGAATATGTCCAGTGTTTTTGAGTCTTTGTTTAGGGTCTTTCCTTTTTATAGTTTGTGTCTTTGATTTCTTCTTTCATTCATAGTTTTCCCTGCCTAGGAGGGCAGTTCCTTAAGCGTCAGGGTGTGTTAACTCTCTATTTTTCCCCATTTTTCTATGTCAATACTCTTCTTTTAGGTTAGTTTAGTTTTTAATTTTCTAGAATTAAGATAGATTAGTATAATTAGGATAAAAATAGGTTTTGGATAGAAATAAAGTTAAATAAATAGTATTTTTAAATAAATAAGTGTTAAATAAAAATAGGTTTTTGAAAGAAATAGTGTTAAATAAATAGTTAAATAAATAGTATTTTTAAATAAATAAGTGTTTAGCTCTTTTCATTAAATGTAAAAATTTGTTTTTTTAGAATTATAGGATATTATTTTGCTGATTGCACTATTAAATTCTTTCTTTTTGCAGAATTGGACTATGATGGGCTGATGCAATTAAATTGGGCCTTGGTTTCTACTAAGCTGCACATGAGTTGTTGTTGCAAATGGGGAATTAGGTGGTTGTGCTAAAGCTGCTGATGGCATTGGGCCATTAATGCTGAAAATAGATTGGGCTGATAGTGGCTGAAGAAAAGGAAGAAATGAATTTCAAACTGCTGCTGCGAAAAGGAAATTTTGCGAGACCGATGGGCCAGTTTTTAACAATGGGCTACTCCGCTGACAAGGGTTGAAGCCCTTTAGAGAGTAGAAGAGTGTGTTGTTGTGTTGCTCCAGCCAGAGATACAAAACCTAGAGCGCCTGGGTCCTTTAAATAAAGTTGGAAAAGAGTAGAAACAGGGCTCGGTCCAAAAGAGTCGAAACGAGCAAAAACTGGGCCGGATCTATGACGCACAATCCTTGGGCACCCCATTTAGGGCGCCCGGGCAGTGGACGATCCTCATGTAGGGCTTGAGCCTTCAATTGGTCGCCCAGGCGTCGGGGGCTGCCGCCCGGGCGCCCTCCTAGGAGGGCGCTCGGGCAGTGGACGTCAATTTTCCAAGGCTCAAGCCTCGGATAGGGCGCCCAAGCTTCGTGCGGTTCCTCCTTTAGGTGTTTTTCCAGTCCTTTCTGAGCTCTAACTCAGTAGCACTTCATCTCTGCTTTCCACATTCTCTCATGACCTATCAAAACAAGGGTAATTAGTCATAAAATCATCAAATTCAACCTCAACTCTCTTATTCACACAATTAAATGAAAAAGCATGAGTCCAAGCAAGTTTCTAAGTGAAAAAGGGTGTATTTAATATCAAAATTACATCACAAATAACGGTATTTTCAACCGTTAACAATTCCCAAAAGCTAAGGCTTTTTGCGCGAGAAGATAAGGGTTCGAGCTCCATAGCTCGTGATGATAAACCAAAGGAGACCTAAAGCACGCACGTGACTAGAGGTTGTTCTGCAAGAAGATGAAGATGATCAGAGGGTGCAAAAGCAAAGTGAGAAATGTAAAGAGAGTTGTCTGATCGAGAAGAGGAAGCGTAGAGGAGAAGCTTCAAGAGTTGTTAAGGTTTCCCCTTTTCCCTTTCCCTTTGTCTCTAACCCTATAAAAAAGGGCATGTAAATAGTTTTGTGGTAACAGGTGGTGGGTGACAGGAACCATTCTTAGCTCTAGGTTTCTTTGTGAGAGATTTCGGTTTTCTTAGGCTTTTTACTTGATTTTCGTAGTATAGATTCTGGATTTGGATTGATCACTTACACTGGTGATAGCCTGTGGTGATTTCAATCGAATTTTTCTTTTGTTTCCTTGATTTTAGATTGATCACTCGCGATAGTGAAAACCGATGTGGCTTTGATCGCGCCTATATCGGAGCTTATTCTTGTAATCTTTCTTTTATTTATAATGCAATTTCATTTACTTTTATTTTCTCTCTTTTGAGTACACTTGCTGGTTTTGGATTTGATGTTACACAATTTTACTTGTTTCTTTAGCTAAATTTAGATTTCAATCTGTTTAGTTGCTTTCAATAGTGGTAATTGAATCTGATGTTGATTTTTAATGCTTTTGTATAATTGAATGGTGGTTTCGTTTCTGATTTGATATTGTTTGTCTCAGCATTTATATTTTAGATGTTACTTTTAATTCTCGTGCACATATTGCTTTTATGATTTGGCATTTGGTTTTATGTACTTTTAGGATCTTTTATGAGTTGATAGAAGATATAGTTGTTGTTAGGAGTTTATTTTAGTTGAGAGTAGTTTAGGTTTTAATGATACTTGGTAACAAGTAGTAGTTTAGGAATTTTAGTTAGGTTTATTAGGTTAGTTTATACTTCTAAATACTCCATTCCAGTTTTCATTCCTTCACTTGCATTTAGTAGTACAAGTTCAAAAATTGTGCATCAATAATATTTCTTGCATTTGTTTGGGCATCCATTACTTCATTCTTTCTCTTATATCCATTAGTACAAAACCAACATTATATCATTTCTTTTGTCACATCTGCCTTCTAGGATTAGCCATTGTTTCCAATTCTTTGCATCATTCTTCATTGTTAAATTTCTTTTCTTTTAAAGTTCAATTTTATTTTCCCCACCTTGTAGTTAATAAATAGTAAGTAAAATAAATGGATTTAACTCTACATTTTTAAACTAAATTCTGCCATGTCCTTGGATTGATCCTTGGTTATCCCTATACTTGATTAGAGGGGAAACTGAGTTTGTTCTGTTTTTGCGTGACGAAAACCAGTTTCAACATGGTTCGGCCAAGCCTACATCCAGTGTCCTTCCAACCATAGAAAGTCAATGCATTATAATGATCAAGGACTTTACAACAAGGCTTTTATAGCGACCTCACGTCAACAATATAAAACACCTCTCTAACCCTCTAATCAAAATATAGGCAGTATACAAACAGACTAGCAGCAAGAATCCCCTCTCCTATAGTCTGACTACTTTGAGCCACCCTCAAAGTCAAGAATGCAACACGCTCTTCTTCTTGTAATCACAATAGGGAACCTCAATGCAATCTTCACAAGATTATAGCCTCTGATCTCTAAATTACACCCAATGTGCAGATATGATAAGCCTTTGTATGTGCAATTAACTTACTCTTCAAGAATCCACAAGTAGATGATCAACACGGTTACTTGTTGTTTCTTGGAGCTCTGTTGATAAATCGGCAAGTGTACCGAATCGCATAAGTAATATAAAATGGTAAGACCAAGTATCGTATCCCAAAAGACTCTCGGCACTAGACACTCGTGTGATAACCCGATTATTTAAGACTTAAAGAAAACGAGATCATTGGTTTCAGATGCAAAGACAGAAAATTAAATATGAATGCATTTTGATCAATAGCATAATAGCACAGTCATTAACAAATGTTGTTTAATATGAGATGAGTATGTTGTTGGGGTTATATTTCACCAAGTTCCCTCTCATGTATGTAAGAATTCTTCTTTATGCATTAATGTTAACGTCACTCACTTAATCACTTAAACTCGATCCCTCGACGAAATAAGCCTGTCCTTAATCACCAATTCATGCAATTCCTAGCATTCCTAATAATTAATTGTGAAGATCAAGAGCTTTAAAACGACCAAGACTCATACCCTCATCCTTGAGAAATATTACTCTTGGGAGTAATTCAACAAGAACCTGAATTGTAAGGAACCTCTCGACACTCATGCAATTCATACATCATGCTATGAATGAGTTAAATAAAGCATGTAATAAGCACAGATGAATTCTCTAACAATTAATGAAAAAGAAAATGTTATTAAGAATCCATTCAAATACATGAGAGTTCATAGTTAAAATTGAATGACTCAATTTCTCACACCAAGAGGGGGTGAATTGGTGAAGTATAAAATTTAAAACTTTCAAAATCTTTTTCACCAAAAGAGATGCCTTTATACTTTTCTTGAAACGCAATGCGTTTAAAGTATAATCGATTGAATGTAACAAAGTATGGAAAAGAAAGATCAAACGCTGAGTTTTTATACTGGTTCGTCCAAGCCTACATCTAGTGTCCTTCCAACCACAGGAAGCCAATGCACTATAATGATCAAGGTTTTTACAACAAGGTTTTTATAGAGACCTCACGTCAAAAATATAAAGCACCTCTCCAACCCTCTAATCAAAGTATAGGCAGTATACAAACAGACTAGCAACAAGAATCCCCTCTCTTGTAGTCCAACCCCTTTTAGGACCCTCAAAGTCAAGAATGCAACACGTCCTTCTTCCTATAATCACAACAGGGAACTCAACCAAATCTTCAGCAGCTTGTAGAACCTGATCTTGCAGTCGACACCCAAATATGCAGATAGACCAGACTTTGAAAACTCAGCAATTCTTGCTCTTAGAGAAATCACACTTAGTTGATCACCATGGTCAAGCTAGTTTCTTGAAGCTTTTTCTCTTTCTGTAAACTTTACACATTTCTGCAAAAGAATATGAAAATGTTAGAATCACAAAGGTCTCTTACATAAATCAAATTCATGTCAATATATAGATGGACTCGTATCAGACGCATTATAATCGACTTTGCTACTAATGTATTCGAATACATCAATTCAGTTATAACAGATAGTAGTAGTCAAAGCACTTAATTGAATTCACAATTAATGCAGTCAAATAACATTTAATGCTTGGTCAACACATTTAAAAATGTAGTCGTTATGACAATTATATCAAACATTAACAAATTTCAAAACAGTAACAAACTTAATCGAATACATATCACATGCAATCGATTATGCAATAGTGTTATGCAAAGTTTTGAAAACTTTTCTCTTTGAAAAACTCTCACAGCACACTTGAAAAAGTTTATGCAAATACACGAGTTTTAATCGATTCACCCCATAATGTAATCGATTTCAAACTATTGTTTTGCCACACATATAAAGTTCAACATTAGTGCTTGTGGTTTTTTTCATCCAAAGACATGTGTCATGCATTCATGTATAAAATCACATATATAACACTGTGAAATGTAATGAACAACACAACAATCAACACAATCATGTTCTCATATACTTATATAACATGTAAGCATAGAACATGTAACACATGTGTTATTAATCATGCGTTGTCATCATCAACTCAATATAGATTATCAAATAATTACCAATCAATAATTCTCCCCCTTTTGGCATTAGCAAAAAAGGTAAGCACAATGGTATTGATATACAGATAATCAAGCATATAGAGATGCATCAGATAATCATAACACAAGTAATGATGGTCCCCCTGTCAAAGATATTCACATTAAATTAAGATATTTTCCCTTTTAAATGAACACATGTGAAATATATCAATGATATGCAATGCTCCCCCTGTCATTCTGCATATTTCAATCTCAAAATACAGATGCACAATGCAGTAATCAAAATATGTCAGAGCATTTATCAACATGTAATAACATTGTATCAGATCAAATATATCACAGTAACAACATAGTGATACTGATTCAATCAAACAACATATTTTAATCTCTTATTGTCTCAGTTATTTTATGCAGCAGATAAGCATAGAGATATAAGAATAAACAATCAACAACAAATAAAACAAGATCTAAAGATATCAAATATTCCAGTTTTCGAATCTTTAAACCCCTGTTGATGTTTAATCCATTTGATCTCAGTCAGAGTCGATTTCTTGCTGTAGCATATTCCAGATTATCCAATTCCATCCAGTCAACAAGTGATATTCCTGCAAAACCTTTCCAAGTCTTTCCAGATCAAGCATTTTAGAATCAATGTTATACATGAATTAATGTGTGAGTATGCAAATGTATGAAAGTAACAATAATCAATAATTCATTCGCATACATGCACAGTGTAATTGATTTCAGGTTATCAGATTTATTCAATCACAGATTTATTTAACCATAAATTTTGATTTCATTGATATTAAACTTAAAATACAATGAGGTAAAGCCAAGATAATGAAGACATATAAAGCCATATATTATAGAAGAACACAAGACACTACACTTAACATAGAAAGTAAACTAAAACAATCAAAACAAACTAAAATTTGTAATCACACGACCCTTAATATGTTTCAGATGACTCCACATTTTTCTTATCTGCATTGTTCTTCTCACTCTCAGAGTCATCTACAGAGGTGTCACCAAATGCATTTATCCTTAGTGCATAGTCCATTTTCCTGTGCAGTTCAGTAAAGGATCTTTGAAGCATTCCCATTTTCTCATCAAGACGCTTAAATCTTTCATCTAGAAACTCCTCAAATCTTTTTTGAGGTCTGAAGCCATATCTGGATGTATTAACATTCACAGGATTCACTTCATCAATACCAAGAATGTATTCATCCTTGAATATCCAACCATCTTTACTTTTTCTGAGACCTACAAAATTTAAGAACAATTTTTCCAAAATATTTCTCTTGTTACAGCGGATCGTCATTTCATTTGTGATGTCCACGTTTTGGATTCTTATTATCCTACTAATGAAGACAGCATACAGTAGATGAAGTTCCTTCTGGTTTGCAACCTTTAAAATATAGTAACATATTACAGATGACCAATTTGTTTTTGTTCCTGTTTGCAATGCATATAGTAAATACACATCTTCAACATTTAGTAGAAACTGATCTTCACCTCTTGGAAGTAAGATCCAGGTAATCACGTATGCACATAAACTTTCCTCCTTGCTTAGATTCTCAATACTGAAGGAGTCGTATTTCCCTATCATGTTTGGACTTTTCAAGAAATTGTTGTAAATGTCAGTTTTGTTGAAACCTGGTATGCCTTGATGAGTTTTCAATCCTTCAGGCTGAAATCGAGCAACATATTTCCAAATGGAGTTGTCAATGCGGATAGTTACACCCTTTACCCTGGAAGTGAGATAGTTTCCTTCTCTTTTTAAATTTGCATAGAATACCTTTACAAGATTTGGATAGTAATCTCCCTGAAGTTCAACAAATTTGGTTAGACTGGCTTCGACAAGCCATTCTTGAAACAAGAAACCCTTTATGCGAAAGAATAGAAAACTCATGCATTTGTGTCTGATCATGTCTTTGAACCCCCACTGGCATATGAAGTCAGTTCTTTGATCGTTATCACTGAACCAACAAAAAGGATTTGCTTCGTTGATCGAAGATGCAGGACACTTTCTTGGACATGAAGATGAGGCGGCCATTTGCAGAAATAGTGGAATGTGCAGAGACACTTTAATACAGATAAGGGTTTATGTGTCCCAACTATGAACCAAATACAGACATACAAACATATATGTAAGGGCGCAACAACAATGATTCGCCTCAGGCCCAATTAAAATTTTCAAAACATAAGAAAGTTCAAAGCAAAGATTATTAATCGATTTCATTAAAAAGAAAGTCGACTTAATGTGTTAATAGAGTTTTACTAAAAATAGAAAAACACATGCCCATAAAATATTCAAGTCAACACTTAATACAATCGATTAAAAGTCACATAACCATAATTATTGAAACCTGGTATGCCTTGATGAGTTTTCAGTCCTTCAGGCTGAAATCGAGCAACATATTTCCAAATGGAGTTGTCAATGCGGATAGTTACACCCTTTACCCTGGAAGTGAGATAGTTTCCTTCTCTTTTTAAATTTGCATAGAATACCTTTACAAGATTTGGATAGTAATCTCCCTGAAGTTCAACAAATTTGGTTAGACTGGCTTCGACAAGCCATTCTTGAAACAAGAAACCCTTTATGCGAAAGAATAGAAAACTCATGCATTTGTGTCTGATCATGTCTTTGAACCCCCACTGGCATATGAAGTCAGTTCTTTGATCATTATCACTGAACCAACAAAAAGGATTTGCTTCGTTGATCGAAGATGCAGGACACTTTCTTGGACATGAAGATGAGGCGGCCATTTGCAGAAATAGTGGAATGTGCAGAGACACTTTAATATAGATAAGGGTTTATGTGTCCCAACTATGAAACAAATACAGACATACAAACATATATGTAAGGGCGCAACAACAATGATTCGCCTCAAGCCCAATTAAAATTTTCAAAAATTATGTGTTGTCATTATAAAAAACACAAATATTTTTGAGATTGGGTTAAGCAAAAATTATGCTCCCCCTATCAACAATCTCAACACATTCAAAGATAGGCTTAGCTCCCCATACCTAGAAGCAAAATTAATCATACAAACCGCATAACAGTATTAACAATCGGACAATGGACTAACCGTTCTAAGAAGAGGGCAGCAGAATAGGGCTTAATGGCCCAAGCCTTGTGACGCACGAACCCCGCACCGTTCTCAATGCAACAGGAAGCCCCTCATCACGGTTGTCGCCTCCTCCACGAAACCCTCCTGATGCAGCGACAACCACTTTGTCACGCAACTCCTCTAACCACCCAACGAAGCGCCACCGAAGAATGCCTATGCGAAGGAAGGAAACGACGTTCGTGAATGAAACCTTTGCAATTTGGGGGAACCCTGGTGAGGGTTCGATGTGGCTCGAAGAAAGGGGGAATGTTGGTGAGGGTTCGATGGCTCGAAGAAAGAAAGGGGAAGTTTAGCTCGAAAAATGAAAGTTGGGCGAGGAAAACCCAAGTTCTGGTGTTTAGTACTTGAGCACCTTACCGACGGTCATATATCCTTCGGTAATTTAATTCACCAAGCCATTACCCACGACCTAAAGGCCTTCGGTAATATTTCGCCGGTAAAAAGCATTTTTCCTGTAGTGAGAGAATGAAAAAAAAAGTAGAGTAGGTTATACCTATAATAGATTGATTTTACAGTAGTGGATTAAATCAATTGCCACATAGGGCTAGATAAACTGGAAATCATGAGTGATCTATTTTGGTTATTAATAAGGAGAAAATTGGTGACATGTATTGCAGAATATGATGATAAGGTTTGATAATGATTAGTTGATATGAGGTAAGACATATTAAAGAGTTGAATGGAAACCTGCACACATATTAGCTTATTGATTAATAATAGTAGCTTGATTTTCATATAAATGCATGAAATAGAGGTAAATGTTCCTGTTTCGTCTTATGTATATGCGTTAATCTGCATTTTTATGACTTTACATTAGCTCAGACATGTTTTATATATGATCAATGAGTGGCCTAAATGTGGGTGACCATGAGTATTAAATTAAAAACTCTTAGAATCTGGTTGTGTTAGATTTAGGTACATGCTAATTCATAATTAAAAGTAATGGGTTGATGGTTTAAGATGAAATATGTTGAGGAATGGGTTAACAAACTAAATGAAGATTTTATGGAACAAACAAAGGTGAAGGCTACTGTTAAATTTCTGCAATTTACCATAACAGATTGATAGAGAGTGGGTATTTACATGTAATCTATTTGGATTAATGCAATTTAATTCAGACACATAATGGGTCATCACATGTAATGATTAAAATATTTCAAATTGTGCGTTAATGTAATCTACAAAGTTGTTGTTAATTAGTAAGGCAAGTTTATTGTCATGAGATGATGGATATGTAATTTCAGTTCTAATATGTATGAGTATATTAGACCTCGTTCCTTTAAAGCTATTTGAAATTGGAAAATGATGCTAGAATGAAAATGTATGTATGAATATGGCTTGCTATTACGTAATGAGTTATGATTGAATGATTGGGTGTTGAGATTATATCCTTAATTAAGATTTGGTATATTGGATTACGCTGTTTCAATATACCATTTTATTTGGGTGTATGAACCTAAGTTTGAGATGTTCAAATGCTTGGTATTCGCTTTAACTGTTTAAAAGTGGTGTGCATTGGTAACCTATTGGAGAAGGGTCGAATACTGCACTATATTCTTGGTTTCATGTATGAATAAGTTGAACCCTACAAGTGTTATGGATTTTGTTTGTGAATGGTTGAAATCCATGGAAGATTGTGATTCTCATGGCTAGAATACTATTATTCTTCGATTTCAATAGATGTTGAATGTTTAGTACCATTTCATGTTCAGATTGTTAAAGTGTTAGGCTATTTGGAATGGTTGCACTTTCTAAAACTGGATTCAATTCTTTCTGGACATTTAAAGCAGTTTTAAAGGAGTCTTTAAATACATTTCCATTTGATGTGTTAGGGTGAGCTTTTAAAGGGGTTTGAATTATGGCCAGAAAGGGAGGAAGAGAGTCTACGGAGAAGACTTGAGCAGGAAAGGAAAGCAAATTCAAAGGTATGGGGACCTAAACTGAAATTGCATGATTGCATGTGTTATGTCCTATTATTTTCATTCTTGTTTCATGAATTTTATCTTGTTCTAAAATGTAATGAATGTTGAATTTGAATGTTAAGTTATGTTGATTGGAGTTTTATGATATTGTAAACATTGAGGTTTGTCAAACTTTGTTGGGAATGGTTTGAAACCGATTGTCAAATATGTAAGAGGTTTGTTTTGGTACTTTAATCTGTGAATGACGAATTTGAAAAAATAAAGCATGTATAATGGCCTCTTTCATTGGTTCTAGTCAGTCAGAATTAGCCATGAGACATCTTACCATGTTTGTAGGTGTTAACACTTTGGCAAGTGTACCAAATCGTATAAAGTAATAATAAATGGTAAGACCAAGTATCGTTTCCCAAGAGACTCAAGGCCTAAACAGTTATGTGATTTCTTGATTAAATAAGACTTGTAAACGAAATCATTGTGTTTATATTACGAAAAAGTAAACATGAATGCAAGTGTTGATCAATTGGACTGAAAGATGCAAAAGTGATTGATGTAAACTATGGAATGATTATGTTGTTGGGGTTTCCGACTTATCGTATCCACTCTCATGTATTTATGAATTCATCTTTCTTCATTAATGTTAATGTCACTTTCTAATTTACCTTAAACCCGATGTCTCGGTGAAGAAAGCCTAATCACTAGTTCACAATGTCTTGTCTCCCTAGCAATTAATCATGCATTACATTCTCATAGAAGCTTAAAGGCAATCGATCATCCTATTCCTATGTCTAGGTAATATTGCTTCCAGAAGAATTTCCCCAGTTCTAGATTTTCTCATATGTGTCCATAATGACAAAACCAATAATCATGCAATTGAATGAGTTAAACAAAGCATGCATAAAGTATAGAGGAAAAACCCTAACAATTAATGAAGTAAAGCATATATAATCAAGAATCAATTCAATACATGAGAGTTTCAAAGGATTACATTATTTCCCCAACAACAATGGAGGTTTAGTTCATCATAGACATGGTGAAACAAGATGAAAAGAATGAAAGATAGAACCCTAAAAGTTGAAGATCGGAGCCTCCGCATCCAAAATCCGCCTCCAAAGGGTGAAAGGTGTGGAGTTTTGCCTCTTTCTGTCCAAAGATATCAACCCTAGGTCGACTAAACCCTTATATAGTTTATTAAAAATACAGAAAACTGGCCCAAGCCCAAGTTAACAGCACTCAGCGATAGGAATTGCGCTCAGCAGTAAGTACAACACTTTAGAATGACGCTCAGTGACGGCGCCCAGGCGTGAGACAGTGTACTCAACAGCAGACTCTGGCGCTTAGCGGTGAAATGGCATTGAGCGGTGGTTGTGATTCTTCTTTTGTGCAATTTTCCTTCCTTTCCTGAGTCCAACTCCTTACTCCTTCCACTTCTTCATCCAATTCATCTTAATTCCTGTCACAAAAAGGAAAAAACAAGCATAAAACTCATCCAACTCTCTTATTTTCAACACTTAAGAAAAAGTATCATTTCAAGCTAGTTTCTAAGTCATAAAGAGTGTTTTTTATGTCAAAATTAAGTATAAAAATAACGGTTTTTCAACCGTTATCAATAGGATCAGAGAATGTGTAGGTTTAGATTATCCTTTTCATTTTAGTAATGTCTTCTACATCAAAGCAACTTAACTAGCATCAAAGCAATTTGCCTTCAACAACTAAGATGAATTTTGTTCCACTTCCAAATTTTCTTCTACATCAAAGAAACTTGACTAGCATAGATTTCACTACTTCTACATTACAAGGAGTGTTTCCAAATTGGTTGTTTGAAAATAACACAAAAGAAGGTTTAGGTTTAGATGACCCTTTGGCTTGTAGCTTTGGCTAACAAGACACACTCACATGTCTAGCTATGCTAAATTTAAAGCAAGAAAGTTGCCAACAGTTGAAAGAGCACCAAGGACTCTTCCAAACACTTAGACTTCTTAAGAGGCCTTTTACAACTTAATGCGAAACTAAAAGAAATCTACCCTATCACAAATCAAATTACACAAAAACAAATTCAAAGAAAACAAAAGCTATGCTACTACCTACTGCTGCTACGGTTTTGTTTTTCGTCCAAAATCCTTGTGTAGAGCAAGATGCATGTGATCCTAGCAACATGTTTTTGGACCACCTTATCAAAGTTAATTCAACACTCAAAATCAGTGTAAACAGTTTTGGCTTTTCAAATCAGAATGGTCTGTTATCTGTTTAAAGACTATCCACATAACACACTCTCTTATTGCCGAAGATATGAGGCCAAGTTAGCCACACAAAGCTCACAAAAATAAGTGTTTTTTCTGCTATTTAATGCACTCAAATTAGGAAAAATGGATTTTTCAACACTTGAAATATAGTGCAAAATTCTCTACTCGCTCATTTAGGGATGCCTGCAATGTAGGGGAGCGACCTTACTAGTTGGGCGAGCACATTTAGAACTCTTTATTCGCTCATTGGAATTTAGCAGAGTTTCGTAATAAGTGTGCTACAGCCCAAAGGAACAGAGCTTTCGTTGGGTCGATCACGGGTCATGACCATGTCGTTCGTATGATAAACTTTCATTACTTATGTTTCTTTCATATATAATGTATGTATTTTGATGGTTTCATGTACACTTACTCTAAATATTGTTACAGGAACAAGCTCTAAGACTGGCGGCCCATGTTGATGAGGTATTTGCACATACTCATGTTTGGAAGGGAACTACTGAATTTGTTGATGAAAGGTCTCGCAAGACTCATGTAAGCAAATAACACTACTACTAGTAATTTTTATTTATGTTACTACATCATTCCCTAACTTTAAATGTTTGAACAGGAAGAATTTTCTACGAGACTTTCACAGGTTAGATTCGAACATGGGTCAGCTCCTACATCGGATGATGTGAGTAATGAAGACAACAACATCTGTAGGACATAGTGCTAGGTAGTTGTCGTTGGTGGGAAGCAAAATAGACGAGTGTACGATGCGGGACAACTTGTTGCAAACTACACAGCAACAAGAGGAGGTACTCTGAAACACCAACCTTCTTCTTCAACCACCATTGCTGACGAGGCCATCAAGCACCTGACACAGCTACTACAACAACGTGAGCAGGAAAATCGTGATTTGAGAGACGAATACAGCTCATTCAGAGACGAGTTTACAAACTTTAAGTCCTTGGTCATGAGAGCGATGCCTGAAGCTTTACACATTTATTCCATCGTCCCTCCAACCTAGCCACGACCCTCCTCGTCATCCGCCTTCCCTCAGCAGCCAACACTAGTCCACCCCACGTCAGTCCAGCCATCTATAGAGCAGCAGGATGATGAAGATCATTCTATTGATGACTATGTAGATTATTAGTTTTATTTTGTTATTGAACATTGTAGAACATTTGGATGTTAGAACATTATGATTCTGCTACATTATAATATGCTCATGGCTTTCAAACATATACATTGTTGGTCTAGGTGAACATATTGTTTTATGTTTTATGTTTTATGTTTCATGTTTCATTTACAAATACAAGTTCTTAAATTTGAACAATACAAATGATGTTATATTGTTATTTACTTCATCAATGAATGAATGATTTTGGGATGCATATATTATGTAGGTTTGTCTATGGTTGGAAAATGTTATGCAAGTATGTTTGTGTTGTGAACATTTTATCAAGTTTGTTTAGTTGGATAACAAAGACAAATGTAACTTAATTCTACCTAGAACTTACCGAAGGACTTACCGAAGGGCAAAGGCCGTTAGTAACTGCTAGCGACAAAGGATTTACCGACGATATTTTGACCGTCTCTAATATGTCAGTAATATGCCATTATCGATGGCTTTTCGCTGTTTCTGATAGACTGGGGTCGTCGATAATTCCCTTCTTTTTGGTAAATACGTATGACAACTTTTATCATTTAAAAAATTCAATGTCACTTTGTACTGTTCAATGTGTTTAATAACTCTAGTTGTCTAACAACTTGAGACTTTTCTTATCTTTGCATGTCTGTCTTAAACTTGTCTAACCTTCACTTTCTTGTGTTTGCTTAAGACTCTAGGATTCATATTTCTCTGGATTACTGGTTTTTTTACTTTCACTCATTTAAAAAAATTAGCTTAACAAATATGTATATAGCCGAGTATTTGACTTAGTTGTACCCTTCTATTATCGCAAGAAAAAATGTTGTTGTCTATAGCCAAAATTTGTATATAATGACAAAACTCCATAGATACATACGAAAAAATCTATAAGTAATTACGTATGAATAAAGTTATAGGTGATTACATGCAAATGAATCTATATGTAATAACTACATATGAAAAAATTCATATGTAATTACGTATTGAAATATTAGTATTTAATTACATACAAAAAAATTCGTATGTAATTATATATCAAAAATTCCGTACATAATTAATACAAATTAATCTGTATGTAATTATTTACGAATGAATATGAAAGTAGTTACCTACGGATATATCCGAATATAATTATTTCTAAATTTTTTTATATGTAATTACTTATCAGCTTTTATTAAAACAAGATGCTTGTTTAATCCATTATATAGTATTGGACATTGAACATCAAACCTAAAGCATTTCACATTTAAAAGTCAAATAAATAGAAATGTTTACAAAAACATGATTGTGAATTAATTTTATGAAATGTTTAATAGTCATAAATAAATAGAACAATTCATAACATGATAAAGATAGTAGTAAAATAACCACCTACTTATGCAATTGCTTATCGGTGAAAAGTTGTCCAAGAATTGCTCCACTAGTGTTTTGAAGCACCAATTAGTCATTTATCATCAAGGTGATGGGTCTAAACCTCAAACTGAGAATCTTCAAATCTTGTATTGGTAAGTAGTTTAATAGCTAGTGTTGAACCTAATGAAGTGACTAAGGAAAGTATGAGAAACAAAGTTATAAAAAGAGTCATAGTACTATCTAATTATGCTGCATGGTTTAGAAGAAAAAAGAAAAGAAAGATAAATCTATCTAGTTCTAAGAAATGTGTAGTAAATTGTAATAACAAATTAACTCGTGTACAATAATTGTTGAATATAAAAAGTATTCGGGGACTTTGTGGTTAACATTCACCTCCTTAAATGTTCATTCTCTCATAAGAATCATTGGATCTACATCATCCCTTCTCGCATAAGGCTTTAAAATCCATAAAATGATTTTTTCCAACCTTGTTGCCTTAGATGAAGCAATGTATACAAAGGAGGATTTTCTTTGGACTCTGATATCCCTCCTTGCTTGGAAAAATTTTGTTCTTTCTTCTGAATTGACAGTAGCTCCTCTTTCTTTGGTTCTTTCCCAACTGCAAAATAAAATACAATGACTTCATAAAAGTTCTAGTGAAGTTATCTTATTTGAGGTGTACTTGTGTTAACCTTGTTGACATTCAAATCATACCTTTGGCTATTCGTGAAGAGCTGTCGGTGATCATCATTTTGGTGTCAACACCTACTAAGAGATTCAGGTTCACTGCACATAAACAAAGGAAATTAAAATGGCTACAAAAAGTGTTTATAATATGAAATGGTGGAACATATATCTGCATTTCAGTGCACAGGACCCAAGTTAGGCTTAAACACAGTGCAAAGACTGAAAACTATGAACAAGGAGCTCACAAATCTTATCATAACTTAATTTTTAAAAACGTATGTAACATGCAATTAATAAACTAAAGCAAGATAATTTACCTAACTTTGAGTGACTATTAAATTAATAAAGTTTATATTTCTACGAGCAAAGAGGCAGCGTCCCTGAATGCCCGATTTTCCAAAGCAAACTCTCAATTTGTCCATTTCCTGCTAAGCCAAAGTATTGTAATTGAATTTAAATACTATAAGAGAAAGAGAGATTATTTAAGATTAAAATAGGAAATAAATGAGATAATTAATTGGATACATATGGCCATTGCAGTAAAAAATCATTAATAAATTTTAAAGAGCTAACAACCCAGCAAAACCACTGCAGTAATTCAAGAATATGCAAAATATAAGTGGCCAATGACATTGATGCATTGAAGAGAGTAAAAAAAAAGGCACTTAACATAAACCTATTATTAAGTGCAAGATAGAAAAAAATGCTATACACATGAGTAAATAATTTTAAGAAATAAGTCTAGTTATTTCTAATTTAAAATGCTTATTATATTTAAAACAAAAAATGTAACAAATATTCTTTTAAAATGTAAAATACAAAAGAGGTCTCTTTAAATATTTAAAATCAATCTAAGAGGGAAATGTTAGTAAAATCGTAATTTCATTAGTTAATGAAGAGAGAAGAGAAAAATGTGTATGTGTGGGAAGGAAGCAGTGGAATAAAACCAGGAAAAATGAAAAATGAACAAGGTTATACAAAAGCATTGAGTTTTCCCGAAACTAAATAAAACCAGGTAAAACAAGAATTTAGAAAACTAGAACTACCTTGCTTTCGCTATAAACAGGCCCATATGACAGAAATGTCTTGCCCTACAAAAAGAAATGAAACAATATTAAAAACCAATACTATAAAAGACAGTATGCAAAGGAAATGCAAAATTAATTGGACACTAAACATAGCCACCCATTTCGTCAATACAGCCAAACTGAATGAGCTGTATAATTCAGACGGCAAGATTAATAATTGGAAACCAAACCAATAAAAAAAGAAAAACATAATACTGTCATTATCAAATACCAATCAAGATTATCCAAAATAAACAAATTACTGCACATTCCTCTCAATGATTATGAGGTACATCATGATATTGTGATGTTTACCAGATCTTCTAACACCCTCGGAGTTCTTGGATAAAGACGGGGAGAGAATCAAGTTTTTGAAATTATTTATTAGTAGAAACCAAAAGAAACACACAACTTATATGGAGCCAGTCAATACAGCAAATATAACCTCAAATCCTCTCCTGCACTTGTTGATGTCACTAGTGCAGAAACGGCTTTTCACGTCACCCAATAGACGTCCGTCCCACGAATCCCCAACGTATATATGTGACCGGTGGCATAATAGTAAATAAGTGGACCTCTAGACGTCCGTCCGTGGTCGAGACGGACGTTTTAAACATTATAGACGTCCGTCACACGCGGACGGACGTTTTAAAGGCTGCCGTTGTCAATCCTTGAACGTCCGTCCTGGGTCGAGCTGGACGTTTATAGTATTATAGACGTCCGTCACATGCGGACGGACGTTTTATAGGCGTACGTTTTCAATCTCTGAACGTCCGTCCTGAGGTGAGCGGACGTCCGTGCGCGTGGCGAGCATGTTCATTAACAAAGAACGTCCGTCCAGTGAGTGCGCGAACGTCCGTCCTCAGAACGAACGTTCAGACGACTGACAGAGTCAATCTCTGAACGTCCGTCCTGGGTGAGCGGACGTCCGTGCGCTTGGCGAGTATGTTCATTAACAAAGAACGTCCGTCCTGTGAGTGCGCGAACGTCCGTCCTCAGAACGGACGTTCAGAGGACTGACAGACATGCTTTTTGAACGTCCGTCCCTGGCCGAGACGGACGTTTATAGTGTTATGAACGTCCGTCCTAGGTGACGGACGTTTAAAAGCTCAACAGTGAAAATCATGTGCACTTGTGAACGTCCGTTCCTGGCCGAGACGGACGTTCATAAGGTTAATAGGCTGTTCTGTGTGTAGCTTTTTGAACGTCCGTCCCAGGTTGAGACGGACGTTTATAATGATATGAATTTAATATGCTGACAACTGAACGTTTATAAGCTGAACGTTTCATATACCATGGCAGCCATTATAGACGTCCGTCCCCGCATCACGGACGTTTAAAGTACTGACAGGTTGTTGGGTATTTAATTGTCTTCAGTCCTTACACGTCCAGTCTGGAGGGCACGGACGTCTATAATATTATAGACGTCCGTGCCCTCCCAGGACGGACGTTTATGTACTGACAGGGGTGGTTGGGTATTTAATTCTCTGCAGGTTTAGGTTTAGGGTTTACACGTCCAGTCTGGGGGCACGGACGTCTATAATATTATAGACGTCCGTGCCCTCGTAGGACGGACGTTTATGGGCTGCCATTGGGAGTTGAAACGTTCAGTTGTTCAGTACAATAGACGTCCGTGACCCAGGACAGACGTTTAAAGCACCCGCGAATATGATTTTTAAATCGTCAAAGACGTCATATTAGTGACGAAACGGACGTCTATACTATTATAAACGTCCGTCCCCCAGAGTGTCGGACGTCTAAGATTATAAAACCTTTGCTCCCGCGAAACGTGACCAGTTACCTTGCTCCGCAAACGCGCAACCACTGTTCATCGTCTTCCTCCGCAGAACGCTGCTGCGCCATTGATTTGCAGGTGCGTTTTCTCACTTTTGGACCGTTTAAAATTACATTTAATCCGATTACATTGCTATGTGATGAAATGTCTTTGATTTGAACCGATTAAAAATTGTTTTGGGTCCGTTTTTTTGCAGACTCTTGCGTGTTCTTGGACGACTTCCTTGACCTCTTTTTGGACTGCGAGTTAGGCCGTTTAGTCCTCCACTTCCCTCCTTCTCATTTGGAATCAACTTTTCAGGTTAGCTTGTTGGTTGAAAATTTTGTGTATGCATGTATGTGGATTTTGTGTATGGACGTTTTTGACTTATGTTATTGTGTTAAACGATTAATGCGAAATGTGTATTAGTGTATAGACGTTTTTGACTGTTAAATTTTGTGTATGCATGTATGTGTTATTGTGTAAAATGTGTATTAGTTATTGCCATACATTGAGTGACACTTAGTTCCCGTTTGAAATTTAAGACAAACGATTAATCTTTTAATCGTTTGTGTTAAATTTTGAATTGTCCGATTGGACAGTTTGAAAAAATTAATTTTCATAATTTGCAAAACCATGTCAATTGGAGTTTAAGGATAAGATTGATGAAATTTCGGTTCAGTACTTGTGTTGTTCTCCGGATGCATATTTGATTGTGGTCATCGTTGACTACTCTCATTTCGTGTATTTTGGAGACCAATGCGAAATGCTGCCGAAATTGTATCAATTTTATGACGTACACTTCAATGCATGTGGCTGAGCAAATTATGAAAATTAATTTTTTTGAATGGGTAGGGCCTAACCTTGTGAGAGTTAAAACACTTGAACTAATGATTTTACGAACATAGTATGGATCGAAGATGGATGAACGAACGTCGCATGAGTGAAGAATATGACAAGGGTGTTTCGCAGTTCTTGCAATACGTTCAACAAAATGCTAAGTCTGTCAACGGGACATATTTTTGTCCTTGTGTGCGTTGTCTTAATCAAATACGCCAAGACTTAGGCAATGTGCGTGACCATCTATTCATGTACGGCATAATGAGGACTTATACCGTTTGGACTTGGCATGGAGAAGTACTTGAGCAGCCTACCACGTCACGAGGAACAAATTATGTGGAAGAATGGATGAGTGACCATTTAGAGGACATGATACGTGATGTCGGTGAAGATAATTTTGGAAGGGCTAATTTGTATGATACTCTTATTAATGATTCAGAGCAACCGTTGTTCCCAGGATGCTCAAACTTTACACGCTTGTCTTCAACTTTAAACACTACAAGAAATGCGCTTATTTCCGGCGGCTCTTTACCGAGGGCCTATGAGCCTTCGGTAAGTCATTCGTGAGTTCAATTACAGACGGCTGAGAGACCTTCGGTAATTTCTTCGAAAAATTTTAAGATGTTCCCTCTCTGCAATTCATTTTCCCACTTCTCACCGGCCCTAGTGCTCTCTCGTCGCCCAAAACCTTTCCCTCCAACCCTTTGCTCCTTCAACGCTATCAAGCCCTAATCTTGCTCTCCTCTGGCCAAATTTCAGAAATTCCCCTTCTCCTCTGCCAAATTTTCGAAATTCCTCCACCGCTACGAAAACTGTTGTCTGTTTTTGGTCACCCCAAGCCGTTCTCCGCGTCCTTCAGAAGCTTCTCGTACGCCTCGTGCATCTCGTCCAACTGCAGCACCGACTTCCAGATTCGCTTCTCCGTCTCCGCCCGCTCCCGGCCCTCCCTCTCCTTCTCGGCCTGGTGGGCCCGCCACTCGTGAATCTCCATCTCCGCGGGGCGCGATCTCCTCTAGTTCGTGGGACAGGTGGGCATCGATCTCCGTCAGCCTGGCCCTGGCGCTGTCAACTTCCTCATGCGTGGGCAGCTCCCCCATCTGGTTCAGGACCGTTCCGGCCTGGGCCACCTGAGATACGACTCGGCCCATGGAGGCCATGAGGTATGGGTCGGCGAGGTGCGGCATTTGGCTCACAATCTCCGGAGCCCGCGGCTGCTCGAGGTCGAAGTGGTCGGAGTCGGAAAGGATGGGAAAGGTTCGAGGGTTGGGATCCATGGCGTGAGAATGAGTTTGGGGTTTGCGAATTGGGAATTGGGAATTGGGAATTTGTTATCTATGATTCTTAATTAATTAATTAGTTGATTTTTCTGTTGTTTCACAAATATAATTTTTTATGCAGCTGCCTGTATGTCAATGGAAATGGCGGAATTTGGGAAGCCCTTTATCACTTCCATTGTGAATAGTGATGACCTGGTGCCCACGTTGTCAGCTTCTTCTGTCCATGATTTCATTCACGAGGTGCTCAAATTAGTTCTTTAAACATTACATGGTTTTGGCAAATGTGTTTTTTTTGTTTTTATTTGTTGTCAATATTTTACGTTAATGGCTGGTTATTTGATCAGATCAAGTTGGTTTTTATTATGTCACTCCATAATTAATAATACAGATTCCGAGTTTACGAGTGATGAGGACGACGGATCTAAATCCACCAGTGAAGAATCTGATAATGATGGCGTGGATGAAGAAGAGGAGCAAATAAGTTCTGCCACTCACAACACTGCTAACGATGAAATGAATCAATATTTGAAGGAGCTTCAACTGGAGGAACAGGGTGATAATCCTAAGATTAATGGTGGCAAGGAAAAACAAGCAGCCAGAAAAAAAGGCATCACAGAAGCAGAAATGAAAAATGAGGCAACATCAGAAGCAGGTAGTACAGAGGCAACATCAGAGAAGCCTGCTAAACATCATCTTTATCCATCAGGAAGGATCTTGCATCTTGTCCCTGTACCTTCCTCTGAAAATTCTGATGATGCTGATGAGAACCGTGTCGTCTTGTATGAAACGCCCAGAGAGATGTATGGAAAACTCCGACTTTCAATAAGGATGACAGTCACTCACTGCTTACTCTCTTCTTTCGCACTTCGAAACTTACCGAGGGCTTTTGCCCTTCAGTAATTACCGAAGGCTTTTGGCCCTCGGTAATTACCGAAGGGCAAAAGCCCTCGGTAATATTTAGCGACAAGAGATTTACCGAAGGATTTTTGGTCGTCGATAAGCCTTCGGTAAACACCCTTTATCGACGGCTTATGGCATTTTCCGAGGGCTTTTGGCCTTCGGTAATGCCCTACTTTTTTGTAGTGAAAGTTGTTTAGTTTAAAAGCAAGGAATGGATGGACCGATAAAAGTTTCACCGAGTTGTTGGAGTTGTTGAAGGAGATGCTTCCAGAAAATAATACTCTACCTATTCGTAATTACGAGGCCAAAAAAATTTTATGTCCAATGGGTCTTGAATATCAAAAGATACATGCTTGTCCTAATGATTGTGTTTTGTACACAAAGGTTAATATTTTCACTTTTATTGACTTTATATGTATGTTCATCATAATTGAATTATTACTAACGTTGTCTAATTTTTCAGGTATGTCGGCCTCAGACTCAGGATCGGGAAAGAGCAGACGTGGACGAGGCGTCACCCGAGTGGCAGATGTGACATCCGGACGCGTGGATGGTCAGAGGAGGCATGTTGACATTGACCCCAGATCAGGTCATCCATCAGGGCCAAATGCTGATAGGTTTAGGAGTTATCTGGGCAAGTTAGCAAAAAGTCATGTCTCTATCCTTCATGCATGTTGGGATGACGTCCCAGAGGTCGACAAGAACCTCTTATGGCAAGATGTTCAGGTATGTTTAGACTTCATGCAATTTGTGATATACTTATCTGTTAACTTTTCTCTTGGTAACAAGTTTTTTGTTTTAAACAGCAACATTTTGATATTCCAAACACATTGCAAATCAGAAGGAAAGTGTTATCGCATATAGCGATAAGATTTAGGGATTTCAAGACAAGGCTGACACGACTATATGTCTTTGGAGATAGACAACATGAAAATCCATCTCAGCATTATACCTTCACAGAGGAGGATTGGATGCAGTTTCGTGCATCTAGAGAGTCTGAAGAATGGAAGGTATGTTTCTTAAGATCATCTTTCATTGAGTTTTTATGATTTTAGACTTACTTATATACATGGTTTCACAGGATAAAAGGTTAGCCGCCCAAGAAAGACAAAGGCTAAACGACACACCCCACTTGTTATCACGAGGTGGATATGCAAAACTGGAGAAGAAACTGAGAAAGTCTAGAGCCGATGCCTTGGGACTTGAGTCGCCTGACCTAGCACCTGCACCTGCTAGGTACGAGCTGTGGAAGGCTGCTAGGACTAAATCTGATGGGAACATGACATCTTCCTCAGCTGCCTTGATCTCACAGAGAATTGTAAGTTCAAATTATAAGCAGTTATTTGATTGTGTATCTATCACAGCATGTCTTCTAAGTAACTTGGTTTTTTTATGTGCAGGATGAGTTGGTTGAGCAGCAGACTCAGGGCACATTTGCTGGCCAAGGTAGGGACGACATTCTGACAACGGCCATAGGAAGGCCCGAGCACCCAGGACGTGTACGTGGAGTTCCAGGGGCGATTGGTCTTCGTGACTATTTTGGCCCTACACAAAAAACCCCCCAATCAATGAGTCAGGAGACACTGAGGCAGATGGATCTTCAATGGGAGGAAAGACTCAACCAAAGCATGAGATCAATGGAGCAACGATTCATGGAGCAGCTACAAGAACAAAAAGAAATACAAAGAGCGCTTGAAGAAAAGCTGCATTCCATGACGGAAGGCCACATGGGGGCCGATGAAACTCCCACAGCACCTCGTGTCAGCACTAGAGGATCATGCTCTGCTGTAGAACCCAATGAGTATAACGGTCAATATGACCTGTTGGTTGATGGGGATCCCCCACGCATTGTGGCTGTCGGACGAGTGCTTGAGGGAGGGGAGACCATTCATGGTGTTGCCATATTACCCGAGCACGTGCGTGTGACCATTGACGAGGTTCGGGATCCCCAGGCTCAGGTGCCTGTACCCACTCCAGAAATTAACTTTGTGGGGGAGGCCATAGGAACATTTATTGCCTGGCCTAGAGCATTGATCATGTCCCACATCGCGACTCCACAGGTATAATGTCTTTTTCCTTAGTATTTCTATGTTAATTATCTTCATATTATAAAGCTTTGTCGTAAATTCTTATCTTCAGTTCACACGTGCTCAGAAGCAGCCAATTCATGATACAGTCATACATGAAGATGATGACATGGCTGAAGCAGAGGATGATCCTATATCAAAGTTAGTGACAAAATTACCCAGATTGAAGAAAGCATCATTAGAACTATACTGGGATTTGAGGGTATTTGGTCTTCCCCCACAGGTGCCAGTTTATATCACATTTTCTGATGCATTGGAGGTGATTGAGGGAGACAGGATGTTGAATATTTCCATCATTCAGCTGTGGTGCATGTAAGTTAGTCAATTTGGTCTTTGATATTACTTTTATTTACATTCTTATATAGTTTCTAACGACTTAACTTTGTTGTTTTAGGTACATGGACACAATCGTTGTAGACCAAGGTCGGTCTTCCATGTACGGATTTGTTGAACCTCAGACCATTCAACCGTCTGGTAACACACTTCAAAACAGACAACATTATTTGCAAACATGGATGGATGAGTCCAAAAGAGACGTATACCTTGTGCCATACATTGACGGGTACGTGTTTTTATATGTGGTCAGTTTATTATTATAGTTTCCTTAATTAGTTGAATAACTATTTGTCCTTCGTGATAGGTCTCACTGGCAGCTGATGGTCATCATTCCCAAAACCTGTAAAATTATATGGTTTTGTTCGTTGCACAGGAGGATGAAAACTGAGTTGAGAACCATGCTTCAAGGGTAAGTGTTTCTCCAAAAAATGACTTCAATTTGATGTTAACCTTCAACTTTTATGATAAAATAGTCATATTAATTATACTTTGTGTTTTCAATCTGTACAGAGTTATTGGTAAATCTCGTGGTCAATTGGTTCAAATTTTGTATCCAAAGGTTGTAAGTCATTTATAGTTTCTAATTCATTTATGTTATTGAATGATCTAAATTTTTAACTATTTAGTTTGTTATTTTAGTGTAACCAGCAAGTAGATTCATGGGAATGTGGCTTCTATGTGATGTGTTGGATTAAGACCATCATTCGAGCTGTCATTACAGATGACTGGAATGAGGTAATGATGTATACCTTCAATACATTACAAATCAAAATCATCTTCAACTATATATGAAACAATAATGAATCTTTCTTGAATTTTGCAGCGCTTCAAGACTACATCGCCTATTACAGAGGACACAATTAACCAGATAAGGCAGGAGTGGACCGCTTATCTTCTACAAAGATGGAGTTAGGAATAGTTATATTTCTTCTTGATTGAACATTGTTTGGTTTTAGTTTTATTTTTATGTTAATAGTTTGGTAGTGGATTGAACATTAAGTAGAAATTTGTTTATATAAAACGCATATTTATGTTATTGGAGAATTGTTCTGGGACATTTTTCTGTTTTTCAGGTGTGGTTCTATTGAAAAAACAAACAAATTTTTAAAAAAAAAACGCCCACTAGACGTCCGTTAGTGTACAGTCGGACGTCTATAGACGTCCGTCTGTGCACATACGGACGTCCCACCCCAGCCCTACACCAAAAGAACTCAGCAAGGTAGACGTCCGTCCTCAGACAGCAGCGGACGTTTATATGGACGTCCGTCCTCAGACAGCGGACGTTTATTATAAACGTCCGTGGTTAGGCAGCGGACGTTTATTATAAACGTCCGTCCTGAGGCAGCGGACGTTTATAATAAACGTCCGTCCTCAGGAAACAGACGTTCATATAAACGTCCGTCCTGATGCAGTAGACGTTTATATAAACGTCCGTCCTCAGGCAGAGCGGACGTTCATATAGACGTCCGTCCTCAGGCAGCGGACGTTCATATAGACGTCCGTCCTGGCACGACGGACGTCTGAGGGACGTCTACCGCATAGACGTCCGGCGTACGCCGGACGTCAAAAGGCCAAAATATCGGACGTAAAAAGCCGTTTCTGCACTAGTGTGTAAGCCTTAACTAACGACTGATTTTATTTAGTTATTGCTAGCCTCTCCCCAGTGAATGATGCAACCTGCATTAGAGAGATTGTAATAGTTGCTGATGAACGCAAACTTATGATATACAAGGAATTATACATTGAGTGAAAAGTTTAATATTGGCTAGAATATAACATACGACACTGACAAAATATTAAAATTAATAAAAGTATATACCACTAAAGAAATGTAAGGTATAGATATTATTAAAGTATAATGCAATTTCTAGAAGAATGTAGAAGGTCCTTAGATAGAGGAATTGAAATGTAATATAAATTCTAGAATGTTGTAGAAAATCCTAAGATAAGAAGAAATAATCAAGAAAATTCTACATAGGTAGAAAGCCTAGAACTTTCTACATAAGTTCTAGCTAGAATTTTTTAGAATAGTCATGAAAGAGAGATGAGGTCTATAATACCCATGTGTATTATCATTTGGGGGAAGAAGCTAACATCTACTACAACTAAAGACAACTACAACACTTCTTTCAACTACTACTTCTACATTCTACTATCTCTACATTTTCTCTACCACATCAACTACTGCTTTCACAACCTTAAAATACTAACAGTGGTATCAGAGCTACGTTCGGTCATCTACTGGGCGTAGATAAAATTTTCAACTACCTCAAACAAAACTATAACTCATTCTACTACTCCCAAATATATTCTCAACAATGGCTACTACTAATCAAACATCATCAATTCCAGTACCTATTTTCAAAGGAGAAAATTATGATTTCTGGAGTGTCAAAATGAAGACATTCTTCCGTTCTCAAGATTTATGGGACATCATAGAAGAAGGATTCCCTATTCCAGAAGACACTTCCACTCTTACTACAGCTCAAAAGGAGTTGAAGGAAAACAAGTAGAAAGATTCAAGGGCTTTATTTGTTCTTCAACAAGCAGTTGATGACACAATTTTTCCAAGGATAATTGGTGCCACAAGTGCAAAACAAGCTTGGAACACAATACAAGTGGAGTTTCAAGGAAGTGACGAGGTACGCAATGTTAAACTTCATTCTCTAAGACGAGAGTTTGAATTATTAAGAATGAAAGAATCTGAGACCATTAAAGACTACTATTCTAGAATAAAAGAAATAGTTAGTCAAATGAGAGCTTATGGGGAAAATATTCTTGACAAAAAGATCGTAGAGAAAATTTTAATTTCTATTTCCCAAAAATATGATGCAATCGCAACCGCAATTGAACAAACAAAAGATTTGGCTACATTGTCAGTCACACAACTAATGGGCTCTCTTGAAGCTTATGAACAAAGATTGAAAAGGCATGAAGAAGGCTCGGTTGAAAATGCCTTTCAATCAAAACTAAAATTACGGTCTCAGAATAAAGAATATGAAGGAAATAAAAGTAGAGAAGAAATTTCTAGAAATAGAGAAAATCCTAGAAGCTTCTCTAAGACTCGTTAAGAAAAATATCCTCCATGTGGCATATGTAAAAAGACAAGTCACTTGGAAAAAGATTGTTGGCATCATGGAAAACCTCAATGCCACTATTGCAAGAAATTTGGTCACGTAGAAAAGTATTGTCGTAATAAAAATAAGCATCAAGCAAACTTTGCGGAAGAAGATAATCAAGAGAAACTCTTATTCTACGCCAATCAAGAATCTTTTGGTAGAGAAGGAAGTTGGTACTTGGATAGTGGATGCAGCAATCACATGGCGAAAGATCAAAGCATCTTCAAAGACATTGATAAATCTGTCAATGTCAAAGTTCGGCTAGGAAATGGCACCACAGTGGAGTCTCGAGGCAAAGGAACTGTCATGGTAGAGACAAACAAAGGTACTAAATTCATCAAAGACGTTTTACTAGTTCCAAATCTTAAAGAAAATCTTTTAAGTATTAGCCAAATGATGGAGAATGGATATTCTCTTCATTTTGAGAAAGATACATGCAAAATTTATGACAGTAAAATGATAGAAATTGGCCAAGTAAAAATGGAGAAGAGAAATAGAAGCTTTCCTATAAGCTTCAAACCTGGAACTAATATTGCCATGAAGGTAGAAGTTGATGACTCATGGCTTTGGCATAGGAGATTTGGCCACTTCAACACACATGCCTTAAAGCTTCTATATACGAAAAACATGATGAGAGATCTTCCATGCTTGAAGGAGAATAATGAATCATGTGAAGGATGTCTCCTCGGAAAACAACATCGATTACCATTCTCGACAGACAAAGCATGGAGAGCAAAAGACTTATTGGAGTTGATTCATACCGATGTTTGCGGACCGATGAGAACACCTTCACATCATAACAACAGGTATTTCATCCTCTTCATCGATGACTTCTCTAGAATGACATGGGTCTATTTCTTAAAGGCAAAGTCAGAAGTTTTTGGAGTACTCAAGAAATTCAAGGCCCTTGTTGAGAAGCAAAGTGGAAAACAGCTAAAAGTACTTAGAAGTGATCATGGCAAGGAGTACACATCTCATGAGTTTGACAAATTCTGTGAAGATGAAGGCATAGAGCGACAACTTACAGTCGCATATACTCCACAACAAAATGGCGTGTCAGAGAGAAAGAATCGCACAGTTATGGAGATGGCAAGATCAATGCTGAAAGGGAAAAGTATGCCTAACACTTTTTGGGCTGAAGCAGTTTACACTGCAATTTATATTCTAAACAGATGTCCAACGAAAGCAGTCTAAGACAAGACTCCTATTGAAGCTTGGAGTGGGAGAAAGCCATCGGCTAAACACCTACGAGTATTTGGGTCTATTTGCTACATACATGTTCCTGATCAAAGGAGGCACAAGCTTGAAGACAAAACTATACGAGGAATATTTTTGGGATATAGCACATAGTCAAAAGGCTATCGAGTTTACAACCTACAAACAAAAAAGCTCATCATCAGTCGAGATGTTGAAGTTGATGAAAATGCTTCTTGGAATTGGGAAGAAGAAAAAGTTGTTAAAAGAAACATTCTACTTCCAGTGCAACAATCTCAAGAAGAAACTCAAGAAGAGGAAGAAAATTCAAGTACGCTTTCTCCACCTCCACAACAAGATTCTTCACCTGAATCTAGTCCAAGAAGAGTAAGATCTTTGGTAGACATATATGAAACTTGCAATATGGCCATGATTGAACCTAACTGTTATGAAGAAGCATCAAAGCATGAACTATGGTCAAGGCAATGGAGGAAGAAGATCAAATTGAAGATATGTTACCAAGACCAAGATTTGAACTACTATGCACAATGTTTAGAGTTACCGAATTTGCATTAAGGAGGAGTATTAAAGTATAATGCAATTTCTAGAAGAATGTAGAAGGTCCTTAGATAGAGGAATTGAAATGTAATATAAATTCTAGAATGTTGTAGAAAATCCTAAGATAAGAAGAAATAATCAAGAAAATTCTACATAGGTAGAAAGCCTAGAACTTTCTACATAAGTTCTAGCTAGAATTTTCTAGAATAGTCATGAAAGAGAGATGAGGTCTATAAATACCCATGTGTACTATCATTTGGGGGAAGAAGCCAACATCTACTACAACTAAAGACAACTACAACACTTCTTTCAACTACTACTTCTACATTCTACTATCTCTACATTTTCTCTACCACATCAACTACTCCTTTCACAACCTTAAAATACTAACAGATATAAAGAGCTATATTTTAATAAAAAAATGAGAGATAAATGGTCTTTAGATTCAACAAAGAAAGAAGTAAAATGTTGAAAACATGGCCAAAACACTTTTGAACAATAAATTGGAGAATGGATGCCACATTCAATCGATTATCAAACCTTATCTCATGTATCAAATGTGAACACTAACATAGTTAAAGACTTAGCTTTATAGAATTGGTTCCTATTAACTAGTGCTCTTAGCTTTATATACACTGAGTTTTACAAAAATTCATAGTAAACTGTGACATTAAATAAATTTTGACCTCAATAATTATCAATGCAATTTTATTTTATTTAGAGGGTAAAAGTGTCCATAAGTTTTATACAATTGTAATTATACGGAAAAAAGTGTTAATAAAATAATTTTAATATTGTTGTATCATTTTTTTCTTTTTAATCATTATTGTAAAACCCTAAAAAATGATATTTTAGAAGTTATGGTAGTTTAAAAATAGTGAGACTCGATTATTTTAATATTATATGGGTTATTTATAAATAGTTTTGTTATAAACGAGTTTCATTATTTTAAAACGTATCATCTCTCTAGAAACCACTTTTCTAGAGTTCTCTATCTTCTCTCTAAGGCCTTGTTCTTTTGAGTGGATTTAAGGGAGTGGATTTGAGAGGATTTGAAGATAAATTTTTTTGTCGTTTATTTGAGTGAATTTGGAAGTAAATGAGTGTGAATTTGGAAATAAATTTTTTTTTAATTTGTCATGTCAATAAAATTCTATACTAATTCTCACAAATTTTATTTCCAAATTCACTCTCATTTACCTCAAAATTCACTCAAATAAACGACAAAAAAATTTATCTTCAAATCCCTTCAAATCCACTCAAAAGAACAAGGCCTAAGTGTTTTTGCTCCTAAATCATTTGTTTGATGATTAGGAGGTGTCTAGACGATCACGTCGTCAAGGTCTACAATTTTAACCGACGATTTTCTGTCATAGAACAAGTAAGTTTCTACATCTATTTATGTTAGATTTCAATATGTGATTATGTCCAAGAATCCTACTTTGCATGTGGCTTTTCTATTTTCCCTTCTATTCTTGGTTAAATTGAGGTCCTAAGGACTCTGTTCGACCATCATTCGAATTTTCGTAGGTTCGTCTAGAGTTTCATTGCGTTTCAAGAAATGAGCGGAACGTTCCTTGAGTTGAGCAACAGTCTTGTGAGGTAAGGGAAGCTAGAACTTGCTTTAGATTATTGTGTTAGTTTGCACGTAATATATTTATGTATGATAAAGTGAATTACATGTATTTCAATATTGTTCTAATTATGTTTGAGTTTGATTGATGATCTAAGGTTGTTTGATATTTGAATGTTTGGTATGATATGTTTAAAATGTTTTTGTTGTCATGATTCTGTGTTTGAAAGTTGTATTATGGTATGAAAGTTATCTTAAAGTGTTTGGGGTATGGAAGAGTGAATTACTTGAGTTTTAAGCTTAAAAAGAAAGGTTTTAATGGATGATTTTGAGTAATAGGGGCTGGTGTGAGGGAACTACTGTCTTGGGGCTTTTATGAAGTAATTTAAGACTTGTTAGAGGTGTTAGTGGATTAAAGTCTGTTATGGAATAAAAGGGTAGTTATTTGTGGAAGTTTTAAGGTGTTTTTAGTGTAAAGATGGGGTTTTGAGTAGTGAGATTTTGAAGTAATGAGTGTAAATAGTTTTAGGCAGTTAGGAGGTAAGAAACTTTTGGGGTAGAGCAATTGGTGTCATCTTCCAGTAAGTTCTTGAGTGTTTTTGGTCCAAATTGAGGTTCTACATGGTGAGATTTTGAAATAGAATGAATGTGAGTATTCTGAGGTGTTAAGTCTGATAATAAGTGTATTTAGACTTGATCATTCAGTTTGTAAACTAATATGGAGGTTAGAAAGTGTACAATTGAGTTTGGGTAGCTTATAGGAGTAAAATTGGGTTTTAATGGGTCATATTGTGTTGCAGTAGTGTTTTCAGAGTTTCTCAAGGTCTCAAGGGTCATAGGGTTTGTAGAAGTTGGGGTAAAGTTTACAAAGTGAGAAAAAATGAGTTTGGTATCTTTTGATTGCGCTGAGGGCCCAAACAGGGCGTTAAGCGCCCATTTTCCAGTGGCCAGAGCGTTGAGCGCCCGCCCTTGGGCCTCTAAGCGCCACTAGGTGCAGTTGGGCACCACTACACTAGTTTTCGGGGTTATGGATGTCCGTTTTAGACATTTTTGGTCGTTTTGGGGGGTTTTGGACCCTTCTGGAGTTGTTTGTGAGGGTTTCAAAGGGATGTCCATTTTAAAGGGATTTTGTGTTGTTTAGTGGTTTTTCTTGGACTGTTCTTGTGTATTAATGTATATGGAATGGTTTCATGTGATTTTTAATGACTTGTTGGGTTGTTTATGGTACTTTGATGCATGATATGTGATGATATATGTTGATATTCAAATATGAAAATGTGTGAACATATATGTATATGATTTCAAATGGATTTAATGTAAAGGTGGAGTGATATCAATGGTTTCAAAGTTAGGAAAGTTAGTTCCAAGGTGGAACTTTGTTGTTTGGTTTCAAGTATCATTAATCTGAATCCAGGGAGCTCAATCTTGGGGGTTATCCTGGCACTCTAATGGTCATTCATTCTCAAATAGAGAGGATTGACACATAGTGAGAGTAGTAGGAGGTTTTAGTCTTAGAAGCTTCCAATATGATCCAAGGCGTGGAACAGACTAACCTTGTGAGTGTAGTAGGGTGAAACACATTGGCAATGGCTTTGCAAAGCAGTAGAAGCCACACCACAAGTGCACAACATGTCATAGCTCGACATTCATTCTAAGTGCAGATAGTCTAGTTAAAGTATTGTCATGCATAAAGTGTTTAGTTGTTTTGGTGTGATATGTTTGTCTTGTGTATAATGTTTTAGTGTTCACATATATATATATATATATATATATATATATATATATATATATATATATATATATATATCATTAATTGTTTTTATTCTAGATTACCCTTGTTTTTGCTCTTGTTTGTTGTTTTCTCTTTTGTGATGATCACCTTAATGGGTGTGAGCTTGGGGAGAACATCTTTCCAGTTGTCTCAGCTTAGGGGTTGAGGGTGAAGCAGCAATATAGATAAATTCTTTTCTTCTCCAGGTGTAAACTTTTCTTCTTTTAAAATCGAAAGTTTGTTTTAAGCTATAACTTCATTGTAGCTTTTATTTTAGTGGTTTTGTGGTACTAAAATAGTATGTTACAATTTTTATTTTATTCTAGTGATTGTAAATATTAGAATATAATTAAATATAAAAAATTAACATAGAAAACAATAAATGAAAAAAAAACAACTTAGTATATCAGCTATCAAGTAATAAAATGTTAAATATCTATAATTTTAAAAAAAAGAATTAAAATATAAATTTGAGACTTCATTTTGTTTTTTTCTTTAAATTCTCGAGAACCTTTTGCAACATTTTTTAACTTAACAAAATCTCTTGTACTAAAAGTATAAACAATATTTTAATATAAAAATGATTAATTATAAAGACACATCACTAGTGTAAAAATAGCGTAAAACGTCCAACCACTCAATAGCCAACGTTAAAAATGATCGGTGGTATTTTTGTAAATAAATGCAATTATTAAACATCGTTTAGAATTGTAATTCGACGTAAAAGGCCAACGTTAAAAATGATCGGTGACATTTTTGTAAATAAATGCAATTCTTAAACGCCGTTTAGAATTGTAATTCGACGTAAAAGGATATAGAACGTCGGATGTCCCAACGTTAGACATTAAAAGGTTAGTGAATTCAATAAAAATTTGAGCAGGAAATTCAAAATTCATTCACTTTATCTTAGCGCGCAGGACCCTCTTCTTTGCTCAAACTTTTCTCGAACAAAGTTTGACAACCATCACATGTAATCTTTCTTTCATTTGATACAAATGTATGTTAATTAACTACTTTAGGTATGATTTTCGTTTGTTTTGACCGATTATTTTCCTATTTTTATCTTTCATAAGCGCATTTTGCTTTCTCTCTCACTGGTGACAATACTTTATTCTGATGAACCCACCTTTTGAAGGTTAGTTTTCGTTTTCATTTTCGTTTTGAGGAACTTGTTTGTTGTTTTTTTATTGATCTTGTTTGTTGTTTTTTTGTTGATCTTGTTTGTTGTTGTTGTTTGGTTGAACTTGTTTGTTGTTGTTTGATTGAACTTGTGTGTTGTTTGTTATTGTTGTTTGTTGTTTGTTGATACTATATTACACGTTCATAGTTCATGGTTTACAAAATACCAAAAACTGAAAATTGTTTTTTTGCTTTTCAAGTCTCGTAGAGTTGTAAAAACGGATCACAATTAATTAAAAAAAAGAAAAAATTGATTAACGTCGTATATTACAAAATTCGACGTTAAATTTAACGTCGAATTTTAAAAAATTTGACTTCTCCTGATATGACGTCGTTCTCGAATTCGACGTGAAAGGCCCAAAATATTCGACGTTATACGTTGTTTTTGTACTAGTGCATTAAGCTAACAATACAAGAAATTTAATTTTATAAAAAATTATTTTTGGTGCATGTGGTTTTTCCATTTCAAAACTCATATTATGCATGCATAGATATAATCACATTTCCAACAAGGTAGTATGCAACATAACATGTTCACAGTTATGCTTGTACAAATCTCACAGTAAGCATATAAGCATATAACACAGTACATATACATGTGTTGTCATCATCAAAAACAGATACCACAGAGATTATGGGTTCAGCTAAACTTGTGCTCCCCCTATCAACAATCTCAACAAGTTTGAAAAGAATGAAGTTTGAGAACTCATTCCTAGAGAAGAAACACACCAAGTCATAGGAAAAAAATAGGTGTTTAGAAAAAAATGGATGAAGATGGATATATAACAAAATATAAAGTAGACTTGCAGCAAAAGGATACCGTAAGAAAGGTATAAATTATTAGGAAACTTATGCTCTTGTTGTGAGATTATAAATTATACTCTCACTAAAAAAAGGTTATTTACTGGAGGTTTTTTTCTTGGGGGGTTTTCACCCTCCGAAAATTAATCTGTGGGGGGTTTTCAAACCGCCACAGTTAGAGTCGCCACAACCTATCTGTAGGGGGATCTCTACGACTCCTATCACATTTAATTTGCAGAGGTATTTTTGTCAAGAGTAAAAACCTCCTTTATTATTTTGTGGGAGGTTTTAACCTCCTTTATTTTCAACTTTTTTTATTGAAAAAATACCTATATTTTTGCCCTTTTGGTGGAAGACACCTAAAGGAGATGCTAAATGCGGACAAGAATGTCCTTCAAAGCTTCCTTCAAAGAGTATGAACGCAGCAGAAATGACAAATACACTCGTGATGTAAGAACCTAAAAATGGGGTATTAGAATAGATAGGTGTTTTAAAATATTGAGACCGACTATTTTATTTTAAAATAGTAAATAAGTCGATATTATAGATAAAACCTACATGTAGTCGTCTCATTACTTAAAAACTCTTGATCTATCTAGAACTCGTTCTCTAAACTCTCTGTACCTTCTCTACACTTTCTTCCCCTCTAATCATTTGTTTGACGATCAGGAAGTTCGTATGTGATCACCGCTAAGTTGTCTTCATTATCCATTGATCAATTTCTACAATAGAGCAAGTAAGTTTTTACACCTTTTTCTCGGTCTATCTTGGTCTTTGATCATACATATCAAATATGTCCCGCATGTATAAAGTGCATTTCTTCTTTTATTCTTGGATAGTTATGAGTCCTAAGATTTCATCTCAACTATCATTCCGTCAATTGTAGGCATTTACCTAAAATTCTTTCGTGGTGGGAGCATCGGTCGAGTAATTTTTGGACTGTCCTAGTTTTCCCTAAGGTAAGGGAAGCTAGTTTGCTTTTATTAATTGTAGTAATATGTTTGTAATCTATCATTTGGTGTGCATGTGATTATATGATTGTTAATGGTATGAAATTTGCAAAAATATGAGTAATTACCCTTTATGATGTGTTTTCTAAAATTGTGAATGTATGATTGTTGTATAACTTATAGTATAATTAAATGGAGATGTTCTTGGTATAAAACTATGTTATTATTGATAGTTGGAAGAATTGAGGATTTGATGTAAAAAGAAAATTGGAGATTTAAAGTGATCGGTGTTAGCATATCAAATTTTGGATTAGTGAGTTTAAAGGGAATTTTGTAGTTTAGTAAAGGTCTTTGGGTCTATTATATTAATTGGTTTAAATCCTAAAAATAGTTATAATATGAAGTTGAAATTGAGAAGTAACACTTGAGTGCATTCTATACAATTTTAGAGTGAAATTTGAGGGTTTTGAGAGGTGAATTTTAGAGGGAATGATGGTTTAATAGCAATAGCAGATTGAGGGTTATTTTTAACATATTTTAGACTTGTTGGAACTCTTAAAACAGTAAAATCTAATCTATATTGGAGTAGAGGTCTTGTGAGGGTGTATGTGCATGGTTTTTAGTCAAAAAGAGGGTGTTAAGTAGTGAAATGGTGAGGTAAGAAGTCTGCATTATTTTGGAAGGTTAAGGGTATGTTATCACACTTATCAGGACTTGTCTAGATGATTAAACCAGTAAAATCTGTTCTGAAATGAAAAATGGCTTCATAGGTTGAGTGTTTAGTCCATTTTAGGGGTTTTAATTGGGAAAAGTCTAAATGGAAGGAGTATGAAAATAAACATTTGGGTTTGTCTTTAGGGTGAATTGTAACTATTTTGGAGTGGTGAGAATGGTATATAGCTGATACAAGAATAATTTATGGTTCATAGGTGAGGTCAACTTGATTTTAGGCTAGTTTTAGGGGGTTTTATAAGTGATATTTTGAACCAGGTGTTCTGGGTTATAGGTGATGATTTGGAATCTGTTATTGAGTCAATTAGGAATTGTTCAAATGGTTAGGTTGCAGAAATTTATTTGAGAAGGTGAAAATTCGAGTTTAAGTGCTTTTGTAGTGTCGAAATGGTTTGATACACCTAGTCTTGGGTTTAATGATCAAATGAATGCTTACTTCTACTTATAAATCACTAGTACAAAAACATCGTATGTCGTCGGTGTATTTTGACATTTCACGTCGAATTCGAGGTCGACGTCATATCGGGAGACGTTAAATTGATGTCGAACATAGAACAATTCGACGTTCATAGTAAAGCAAATTAACGTCGAATTTTGTCAATATTCATCGATAATAACTTTTTAGTTTTTTTTAATTAATTGTGATCCTTTTTTACAATTCTACGAAAAACAGAAAAACAACAAATTTCAGTTTTTGTTATTTTATAAAGCAAGAAAACTATGAACATGTAGTGTAGTATCAACAACAAACAACAATACCAAACAATAAAGAAGTTCAATCAAACAACAACAGCAAACAAGTTCAAAATAAGTTTTTCAAAACGAAAACGAAAACTAACCTTCAAAAGGTGGGTTTGTCGAAATAAAGTGTTGTCACCAGTGAGAGAGAAAGTAGAATGCGCCTATGAAGGACAAGAATACGAAAATAATCGGTCAAAACAAATGAAAATCATAACTATAAAGTAGTTAATTAACACGAATTTGTAACAAATGAAAGAAAGATTACATGTGATGGTCGTCAAACTTCGTTCCAGAAAAGTTTGAGCAGACAAGAGGGTATCGCACGTTAAGATAAAGTGAATGAATTTTCAATCACCTGCTCAATTTTTTATTGAATTCACTTACCTTTTAACGTGTAACGCTGGGGCATTCGATGTTTTATATCCTTTTGACGTCTAATTATAGGGAATTCGACGTCATACGTAAATACATTTTCACCTATGCGCCAAGGATTTTTGCAAAATTTACCTAATATAACAAATTGATATCTAATTACAATTCTAAATGACGTCTAATAATTACATTTATCCATAAAAATGCCACCTGTCATTTTTAACGTTGTTTATTCAGTGGTTGGACGTTAAACATGTGACATTATACGCTGATTTTGCACTAGTGAATGTGTTTTCCCATCAATTCTAATGTTTAGAAAACCCCTTTGATCATTATAACAAGTTCCAAGTGCATCAAAAGCTAATTTTGAAGTTGTTGTCAACTGGTATGGGGCTCGAGCGCCCCTGGGCGCGTTAAGTGCCCTCATTTCTGTGCAGCTCGTGCCCGCGCGCCGCCCAAGCGCCCCTAAGCGCCACTACAACATTTTCGAGGAGTTTTCAAGGTTCTAGATGTTCATTTGAGACGTTCTTTATACCATTTTGGGGGTTTTGGACCCTTCCGGAGCTATTGATGAGGGTTTCATAGTTGTTTTCCTTACCTAAATATAAGTATCAATATGCCATGAAGAAATTGTGTAATTGTATGATTTCTGATGACTTGTATGAGTGTTTCTATTTATTTGATGTATGATCAGTAGTCTGATATATTAGTATTCTATGTGAATGTGAAGTGATATCATTGGTGTCAAGGTTGGAAAGGTTGGTTCCAAGGTGGAACTTTTTGGTGTGGTTCACATGTTAGAATGAATGCAGGTAGCTTAGTTTTGGGAGTTTTCCTGACACCCTAATGGTCATACATTCTCATATAGAGAGGTTTGACGCATGTGGTGAGAGTGACAAGAGGTCTTAGTCTAGGTTCTTCCAGTATGGACTATGACGTGGTATAGATTAACCTTGTGATGTGTGGTAGGGTGAAACCCAATTGGTAATTGGCAAAGCAGTAGTGGCCACCACAAGCGCATAACTCGCCATAGCTCGGCATTCATTCTAAGTCCGGACAGTCAGTCTAGGCCTTTTACACTAAGATGTTTGAGTCTATCCATGTTATCTATATGATTATTATGTGAGATATTTTAATTGATATGATGTAATGTTTGGAATCTAGCTTACCCTGTTATTGTGTTTGTATTGTTGTTATGTTTCCTTTGTTTGGTTCGGCGATGATCATCTGATAGGTGTGAGTAGAGGGTGATGATTTGTCGTTGGAGCAAGCGATTGGGGTGATGTTTCTTATGCTCCGTTGCAGTAGTAGTAGACTTATATGTTTTGAGCTTTCTTCTATTTTGTGGTTGAGAGGACCATTCTTGTATATAGTTTTGTATAAGTATGTTGTATATAAAGTTTTAAATTTATGGTTTTGATGACTGTAAATTTCACTTTATAATACTTCTTCCAACTGATCTTTTATATTAAATGTATGATGACTATTATATAGTTTATGCTATATTTTGGGATTTACACGAGACAACGAACTCAAAACCCTAATTAGACCAAAAAGTGAGATCGAACTCACTAGGACTCAAGAAGTTAGGGTTTGAGTAGTAGAAAACCCTAGAAACACGAATGAACCATAGAATGTGAAGGACACCTAAAACGAACCGATTAATCGGTTGAAATAAGTGGTTGAACGGTGAAAAAGAGGAATGAATAGAGGGTAAAAGGTTTAATAAGTGGAAAGCGATGTTTAATTAGTGAGAATGGAATACAATCGGTGAAAGATGAAGGAAATGAGAAATGGAAATGATTCTATGAAAGGAAGTGAGACTTACATTGTCGAACTCAAGAGAGAGTGAGATGTGGTTCTGTGCTAATGAAAATGAGAGAAATCCTCTCTGATGCGTGATAGAGAAAACTAACGAATGAGGCTCGCGAGGTAGCAAGAAAGAGAATATGAAAATGAAGACGTGTGATTTGTGAGAGAAAACGATGAAGGATGTGGCACGATGAGAGCTGACGCATGTGCGAGGATGTGGTAGTGGAGGAGTGAGTCAGCGTGGAGGATGAGAGAGAAGCACCAATGGAATTTGGAAAAAATGGAGACATGGAGGAGTATGCTTAGAAGGTGGCTACAGGCGGATCCCTAGGACTCTGTAGTCTGACTTTTAAGGGGAATTGTGTATGGAGTTTTCTCTATAGAAAATCACAATTCATTATGCTCAAAAGTGTTCAATACAATGATGGAGATGGGTATTTATAGTAACCCATGCTCCATGAAAGCTAAAAATAGCGTATACAATAAAATGTAAAATATACGAAAAGAGGACAATGAGAAAGGTACTTCAGGCACTATTCCATCACCTTTTTTGTTTTGAATTAATATATGCTATTGAATTTGAAAATTATTTAGTTTGAGGGTTTATTACTTTATTTTGCTTACATTGTTTAATTTATGTACCATTTGAGATGTTTATATTTTTGAGTCAAAAATATTTATTTTTAACAAGATTAAAATATATTAATGTAACCAAAGATATCACAAATGCATATCATTCATGGTCAATATTAGCATAATAACATAAAAGTAATTTAAAATGAAACTCATCCTTACATTATAATCAATAATTATTCAAAATTCATAACAGACTACATATAATGTTATCCTAAAATAAAGGTTTAATAATTTCAGATGTCTCTATTTGTGCAGAATCTTTTCAAATAGGTCTTCGTATTTTTGTTTATCTCAATTAAGTCCTTTTTTCTGTAAAATTGAGTCAATTTTGACCTTGCCGTTAAATTTAGTGGAAGGCGTTAAAACTTGTGTGCCTTGACTTGCTGACTGTACAATTTTTAATGTGTGGCACAGTGTGGTGGAATTTTTAATGACGTTTCCAGTGTCCCGTTTGGATCCTGTTACCTTTCTTCCAAAAGCGGATCGTCCTCCTTCTCATCACCCTTCTTCCCTAAAAACTCATACCAGAACTGACTTGATTTCATAACCCGACTTGATTTTCTCTCGATGGTGCCGAGTGTTTGGGAGACGACGGAACCGGGGCAGCCAGGGTTATGGCTGCAGGGACGAAGTGAGAGGAGTTCCAATGAATTCCTTGATTCCTTAAATTAGGAATCTTCCAATTTAGGGATTTCAATCTTGAGCGATTTTCACAGCATCAGAAGAAACACCAGAGAGCCTTCTCTTCATGAACCCCACAGCATAAAGTCCAGCATTTCCCTTCCAATCGTGAGGAAATGGCATCTTCAGGAATCCATTCTTTGAGAAAAATTCACCTTCCTGCACGTAATAAATCCCAAACAACGTTAATTCACTCCTCAACATGTATAAAAACATCTACTATTAAATTTCTGAAAAAAGAAGCTTCTAAAACAACCCTAAAAGAAAGTTTAAAAAAGGGCAAAACTAAGTTGCCCCAAAAGCCTTTCTGGTCTGACAATCTTCTATGATGAAAATAAAAACATTTTTTTAAAAAAGATCTAGAACATATTCTCACCAATAAGGCACTGTAGTAACCGGTTGCCAGCACCACTACATCGACATCGAGCTTTTCACCATTGACAAGCTCAGCTTCTCCACTGTTGAACCTCTTGACTCCTGGCACCACTTTTATATCACCGGATCTAATCTTCGTCAAGTCACATTATTAAAAATTGCACAGTCACCAAGTAAAGTCACACAAATTTTAACGTCGTCCACTAAATTTAATGGTAAGGTCAAAATTGACTCAATTTTACATAAAAAGAACCTAATTGAGATAAACAAAAATACGAGGACCTATTTGAGACGATTCTGCACAAACACATCCAAAATTATTAAACCTAAAATAAATTATAAACTTCCTCAAATATAAAATATATCATAAACTTCCTCGCACCCACTTTCTTACCAAGCCCAAGCATGTTCAAGGTCCCCACCACATTGGTCTTGTAGACACACTTAAGGACTCCAATTTCCCGTAACAATGGTCAGATCCTGAAAAAAACTTAAATGCTAAAACAAAAAATAAAATAAAATGAAAAAGGATATGATAGTCTTGACGAGATTGAACTTGTAATGGACAGGGGAAGCAGGACAAGTGAGATGGTAGATCTGATCCACCTACAGCAATAGAGGCTCCACGATGTCGTGCCGGATGAGCTCGAATCTAAGGTTCCCAAAGTGGTGCATGACGTTCTCCTTCCTTTCAGTAAAGAAATTGTCCACCACGTTAACACCGTCCCCTCGTGCAATCAACCAATCCACACGATGGATCCTACGAACCCCGCGCCACCTATCACGACGATATAGAGTCCTTTCCGTTTAATCCCCAAGGTTTGTTGGGCTTTAGCAATTAGGCACCACCGACGGGCTAAGTCTCATGTCCTCTAAAAATCAGTTTTGAGCCCATTCTTGTTTTGTTCTGAATCAATTCTGAAATCGTAGTATCACATGAATAAAAAAAGAAAAGAAATATAAAGTGAACCAGCGTATGAACCTGGTGCCACACAATCGTCGTCGCTACAGCCCCGTCTCTGTTTGCCTACGGTTCTACGACTGCGAATCTGAAAGAGAAATGGAAGATGAACAATAGAAATGGGAAATGAAAGAATGAGAAGAGAAAATGAAAGAAGGAAGAAAAAAAGAAGAAGAACGAGGAGGACGATAGCTTTAAGAAGGACAAAGCTCTAGTAGTCTGAAATTTTGAGAAAGGGAAAGAGGTTTTGGGGGAAAGACGCTGAGTCAAAAAATAATTGTTTAAATCATGTCAAAAATAATTGTTTGGGGGAAAGCTCTGGCGCTATTATTATTGTTAGTTAGATAGTTCAACATAATCATTTAAATCATGTCAATTTGTCTTTATAATTTTTGCAAAATAACCTCACTAGATAACATTTTTTTTTAGTGTCTTATTGCTTATGCTTAAATTATGAAATTAAAATTATATCAAATAATGAATGTTAAAAGTGTCTTTCTAATTGGATTTACTAAGAAAGATATGTATGTAGAACACCCTATAGGGTTTGAAGATTATAAATTTCTTAATCACATCTATAAATTAAAGAACACACAGTATAGATTAAAACAAACACCTATATCTTGGTAGGAAAGACTTAAAAATTTTATATTGGAAAATGATTTTATTAAAGGAAAAATTAGTTCAACATTGTTTATCAATATAGTAGAAGAACACATTCGGCTTATTCATGTTTATGTTGATAATATTATTTTTGGATCAACTGATGATTGTAAAGGATTTGCAAGTATTATGCAGGTAGAATTTGAACGGTCAATGATATAGAATTGACATTCTTTCTTGAATTACAAATTAACCAAATGAAAAGTGGAACCTTTATATGTTAAAAGAAGTATTGGAATGAAATACTTAAGAAATTTAGAATGGATACAACAAAGGAAACAACTACTCCTATGATGACGGCTTGTTACTTAAATAAAGATGAATCATGTATGGAAATAAACAAAACAATCTTTAAGGGCATGATAGGATCATTATTATATCTTACTACTAGTAAGCCTGATATAATACAAAGTGTGTGTGAATGTGCTAGATATTAGTCTAGTCTTAGAGAATCACACCTTGTAGTAGTTAAGAGAATCCTAATGTACCTTAAGGGAACCATCTCATTTTTATTATGGTATCCTTCAAACGCCTCTCCTAGTCTAATAGTTATTCTAATGCTGATTATGAGGGATGTAAAATTGGTAGGAAAAGCACTAGTAGAACATGTCATTTTTTAGGATTTTGTTTAGTCTCTTGGAACTCTAAGAAAAAGGCATGTGTCGCACTATTAATCACTATGGTCGAGTGTATTGCTGCAGAAAATTGTTATGCTCAAATCCTTTGGATGAAACAACAATTAGAAGATTTTGATATTTTTCTCGATCATATTCCACTAAAATGTGATAATACTAGGGTTATTAATCTCCTTAAAAATCCTATAATGCATTCCAAAACTTAGTATATTGAGATTATACATCATTTTCTAAGAGATCATATTCAAGAGGGATTGTGAAATCGAATATATAGACACCACGAACCAATTAGCATACATTTTCACCAAAGCATTGCCTAAGATATAGTTTTTATCTTAGAAGGGATTTAGCAATATTAGATATGACTTAAAGGTTTAAGAATACTTTAAATTATATTTTTCTAAAAATTTACATGTAGATAATTGATTATCAAGGGTGATAATCGATTCTCAAGGTCTTAAAATGTTTTTTTTGGCTTTGGAGTAATTGATTACCTAGTGTGATAATCGATTATCTTCATGTAACTCTAGAGTACAAAATTGCCTCTAGAATAATCAATTATCTAGGATGAGAATCGATTATCACTATTTTACTATAGAAATTAAAATTGCCTCTAGAATAATCGATTATCTAGGATGAAAATCAATTATTATTATTATGCTTTATAAATTGAAATTATCTCTAGAAAAATCGATTATCCCAAGTAATAGTCGATTATCTTAAGTTTTGGAACCAAAAAAAAAGAAACAATAATTAATTATTGTAAAGACCTGAAAAATAGTGTTATAGAGCATATTAGTGTGTTAAAATAATGAGATAGATTATTTTACTCTAAAATAATCTAATAATATAAATAGAATTTTTATAAACATTTCTCATTATTCTAAAAACACTTCATCTCTCTAGAACTCTATTCTCCAGAGTTCTCTGACTTCTCTCTACAAATTCTCCTTGCTGAGTTATCTGTTCAACGATCAGGAGGTGCCTAGGCGATCCTGGCGTTGAGAGCTTCGTTTTGGATCGATCAATTTCGTGCTTCAACTGGTAAGTGGTTTCCATTTCTGTCCGTTCTTCGGTGGACTGTGGACATGCACTATTTCCGCTTTGCATGTAACTACCAGTTCTTCCTTCCTTTTTCTAGCTCAATTTAGGTTCTAAGTGTTGTTCTCCATCACCAATTGGTGAGTTGTAGGTTTTTGTTGAGTTTCCTTGTTGTGCAAGGTACGGTTGGAGCGTTTCTATGAGCTGATTGTTTGTCTCTGAGGTAAGGGGAGCTAGAAACTTTATCTCAATAAATTATATGATATGCGTATATGATAAATTCTGAGTTTAGTATACTGTTTTGTGTGTTACTGGTTGTATCATGAGCAAATTAAATGGTTGTACTGTAATGTGAATTGTATGAAAACTGTAATATGATGTTGACGAGGTGTTTGTATGAATCTAGTACTGTAATTGTGCTTGTGGGAGGTAGTTAATGTAAGTAATTTGTTGTAGTGGTGATGAGGTATGAAGTGAAGTGGTTGGAGCTTGTTTTGGGTCAAATTAGAGGAAGTGAGGTAGTGAATTTGAGTAGTATTGGTCAAGGGCTGTTAGGGACTGCTGGGGTAGTGTAGATAGGTCATATGTGACTGGTTTGAGTCTTTAAAATGGTCAAAAACAGGTTCAAAGTGATAGAATTGGTTTTGCGTCTCTAAGTTGATGAATTAGAAGTGTTAGAGTAGAATTTGGTGCATAAACACCTTAGATTGATGTTAGGAAGGTTTAGAAACATTTAGTCAAGTCTAATTAAGTATATACAAGGAATTAGGAGTGTTACGGGTTGGCAAAGTTGAGTGGAATTGGTAAAGAGGGGTTGAGTTGCTTAATTCTGCAGAATTTCGTTCTGCAGATTATGCAGACTCGATGTGTGAATGGATTCGCATAGTGAGTTACCTTGGCGAGGTGCTCTTTGTCAAGGCACTCGCATAGCGAATGGGTGTTGTGCAAGTAAACTAAGAGGGTTGTTCTCTGGTTGTCAATCCGCATAGCGAATCGAATCGCTATGCGACTAGTTGGGGTCTAGAACCATTATTCATTTAATTCGAACAACGAGTGGGTCTCGCTCTGCGAGTGTTCAGGAAGTCAGGTCTCTGTCTTGGGTTCTCGCATAGCGAGTTGGGACGCTATGCGAGGGGTTGAGGTCTGATGCATTTCACAGTTTATTCGCCTAGCGAGTTAATCGCTATGTGAGAGGTCAAGAGTAGTTGGTCTCTGTCTAAGGTTTTCGTAAGGCGAGATAGGTCGTTGTGCGAGAAGCTTATAGTCTCGCTATGTGAAGGTGTGCGCTGTGCGAGAAGTTGAATTATAGTTCAAGTTCTTGTGTGATCTTATGTTGTTTTATATGAATCATTGATTGTTGTATGAAGTAAGTTGAAGTTATATCATGAAATATTAGTGGTTATGGATGTATGTTGTATTTCAAAGTATAAAGTTCAAGTATGGTTTGGACATAATTCCATGATCCTCAAGGAGAGGAGACATGGTGGTGGCCTTGTGTGATTCAAAGTGGAATCTCTAGTTGAGATTCAAGTAAGTTTAGAATGATCTACATGGTAGCTCAGTCTTGGGGGTTTTCCTGACGCTCCAATGGTCTTTCATTCTCAAGTAGAGAGGATTGATCCATGTCGTGAGGAGTAGCAAGAGGTCTTAGTCTTGGGTGCTTCCAGTATGGCCCAAGGTGAGTGATAACGGACTAACCTCGTGAGTGTGGTAGGGTGAAACCCATTGGCAATGGCTTTGCAAAGCAGTAGAAGCCACCACGATTGCACAACCCGCCATAGCTCGACAATCATTCTAGGTCCGGACAGTCAAAGTCAGTGTGTGTTATGTGTGAAGGATTTAAGTGACGAGAATGAATAATATGCTTGTATGAAGTTAATTGATATGATGTATGATTAATTCTGTTTTAAACTAGCTTACCCTTTTGTATGCTTGTGTTTTGTATGATTCTGTTGTTTTTCTTCTGCGATGACCATCCTTTGGATGTGAACAGCGAAAGAAGAGGTTTTCCTGGAGCAAGCTTTGGATGGAGGGGATGTTGCTGAGTAGTTGTCTTAGTTCAATAGAACCTTGTGTATAGTTTTGAGTAGACTTTAGTCTATTTATAAAATTTTAAATTTATAGTTATTTTTGGATGACTGTAAAGATATCACTTTATGCTTTAGATGGATAACTGTACTACTTTATCATGCATGTTGCTTCTCTTTAATATAGTTTACACTATATATTTTGGGATGTTACAATTATCTTGAATTTAATTCAATTATCGCAAGTTTAAGAACATTAGAACTTTGAAAACTAGTCGATAGAAAATATGACCGGGCACTTGGAATTATAAATTGGAGCTTCATAATTGATTATAATCTCAAAATTGGTCCTATTTTAAGTTATCCATTGATTGAAATCCTAACCTATTGTCTTCATCCCCAAAATTTTGAGTTTTTAACTCTAAACTCTTCTTCGACATCAATCAATTTGAAATTCTCAATCTCCATGCCTGAATCTCGCAGAAAAATTTCAACAACAAGAAGTGGCAATTCTTACCCAAGAAGCTAGGTATGCGAGTATTGAAGGATGAGTATCTAACCCAAAAGGAAGAATAAAGTTCATTACATTCTGGAAAGACAAGTTAATGGCAACAAAGTTCATTCATGTAGATTAGTTCAGTGCAGTTGGTTTCAAATTTCCTTAACTATTATCCAATGATGCGTTACAACACCTTATAAGGTTTGAGAATATTTTTTTATGTTTTCATTAACTTAAACACTTATCAAATGAAAAGAAAAAATTGCATGGTGCTTATCATTTGTTAAATGAAGCATTTGCACTTTTCTATATGATATGTACATCATTTATGAAACGCATCTTCAAGTTTTTGTGCTTTGTTGTATTAAACACTTAATCAAAATCATATATTTCAAACTCTAAAATTTTAAAGTGCACAATTTCTATAAATAGAATCTTAAAATTCTAAATAACAAAATTCTATGATATATTAGTGATATATTAACACTAGTAAAAAAAGTGGATTTAAGCTCGCACATTACGCTTCGGTTTTGTCAAAACCGAAGCGTATTCAAACGCGGTGGCATTTCTGTAATTCTGAATGATATTATATGCCTCGGTTCCAACCTAACCGAGGCCTAATAACAATACTGCCTCGGTTCGTAGAGGCAACCGAAGCATATACATTTTAAAATATTATACACCTCAGACGTTTCAACTGCTAACTTTTTTAAGACAAAGATACTGCCTCGATTAGCACTTCAAACCGAGGCAGTATACCCTGCTCTTCCTGCCACGTTGCCCTGCTGCCACTGACAACCTTTTCGAAACAGTGATATGGCCTCGGTTAATACTAAGAACCGAGGCCGTATCGTTGTCTGACCACTCTGCTCCCTCTGACCACTCTGAACTGCTTCTTCTGAACATCCTTAACTGTCCCCTCAGGTATATCGGGCTACTGCCTCGGTTGCTTTAAACCGAAGCCGTAGAGGGCTTTCCGCTTCGGGTTGGCGGAAAACCGAGGCATATAGCCAAATTTATTTTCAAAAATTGAATTTACTGGAACGTTTATGCCTTGGGCTGGCATATAACCAAAGCCGTAGAGGCATTTCTGACTCGGTTATTTGGTTAACCGAGGTAAATGCTGTTTTATATTTTCCCACCCCGCAACGCTTCTTCTTCTTCACGCGACATTTCTTCTTCACTGTTCCTCTGCGATTTTCGTCGCCGCCACTCCCCCTCCGCGGTCGTGCTTCCGTTTGCTCTCCTACTCCGGCCTCAACCGTCCACGACTCTGAGTGTCCTCTCGCTGTGCGCTGCCTCCGACGACGCTGCTGCCTGCGCCGGTCACACTCCGTCACTGCAGCCGCCACCGGTCACAGTCCGCCACCGTGCCTCAATCGTCCACTTCCATTTCTTTCGCGCATTTCACGGTTAGTTCAATATATTCGACTTGGATAATAAATTTACTGTTTGATTGATAATAATTGGTGAGAGATTGATATATTGGCCATAATAGTAGCAATTATATAATTATTTGATAATAAAATTTTGGTATATGTTTGATAATAATTATTGTGAGATGATATATTGGTGATAAATAGAATTAGAAATAGAATTATATAGTTATTTGATTATAAAGTTTTGATATTTGTTTGATAATTGTTGTTGTGAGATTGATATATTTGTTATTGTTATTTGATGATTACATTGGTATAATGGTTATTGTATTAAATTGGTTGATTTGTTGATTAGATAAAGTTTAAGGTTGGAAATTATGAGTTGTTTGCTTCAATATATTGTTTGTTGTTGTGAATTAGCCTTAGTTCCCGTTTGAGATTCAATACAAAAATTATTTACTATCTCTAGATTTTTTTCAACAAATGTACTTTTTACAAATGAATAGAAGGAGATGGTAATAATAATTTATAAGTATTGAATCTTGAATTGTCCGGTTGGACAGTTTAAGAAGAGTAATAACTTTTTCATAGTTTATTATAACATATCAATTTTAATATACATGTCTTAAATTTCTTGAAAAATTGCCGTTGTGTTTTGTATTGATCTTTGGGTTCATATTTGATTGTGATTTATAATCACTTTCATTTCGTGTAACCTGAAGACCAATGCGAAATGCTGGCAAAATTTCGTGAAATTTAAGATATGTTGTTTAAAATTGATATGTTTAATAAACTAAAAAAAGTGAATCTTCTTGAATGGGATAGGGTCACACCTTGAATACAAACACGATCAAAGTGATCATTCAAGATTATTGAAATTGTGTAAACAATTTTAGTAAACATGCGTACGGATAGAGGGTGGATTAATTTACCACGCATCAGCACTGAGTACGAGAGAGGGGTAGAAGACTTTATAGAGTTTGCGCAACGTAATGCGAGTACAAGTGGTGATGATGAAGTCAAGTTCAGATGTCCTTGTGTGAACTATTTGAATGGGAGGAAGTTGAACGCAACTGATATAGGGAACATCTTATCTGTGATGGTTTCATACGAAGTTATACAACATGGATATGGCACGGTGAATTAACAAACTTTCCAACTGTCTCTCGAACTGAAAATGTTTATGATTCCACAATGGATATGGAAGATCAAGCAGAAGAAGACAACTTAGAGGACATGATCCGCGATGTTGGCGCAGAAGCTTTTGCCCAAGCGCATGTGTATGAAACGATGTCCACTGATGCGGAGACTCCTTTGTATGCGGGTTCAACTAAGTTCACACGGTTGTCAGTGGTATTAAGGCTGATGAATTTAAAGGCGAGCAATGGATGGAGTGATAAGAGTTTTACAGAATTGTTGTCGTTGTTGAATGAAATGCTGCCAGATGGAAATACGTTACCCAATCGTAATTATGATGCCAAAAAATTCTTTGTCCGATGGGTATGAAATATAAACAGATACATGCATGTCCGAATGATTGCATATTATATAAGAATGAGAATGAAGTTTTGATAAAGTGTCCAAAATGTGGGTTATCATGATACAAGTCGAAAAACGGTGAAGAAGGTGGCATCACAGAAAAGAATGGTTCTGCTTTGAAAGTAGTTTGGTACCTTCCACTAGTTGCCAGACTTAAGCGTTTGTTTGCGAATCCAAAAGACGCTAAAAACCTAAGATGGCATGCAGATGAGAGAACAACTGATGGGATGCTTCGTCATCCGGCTGATTCAAAGCAATGGAAAATTATTGATCAAGAATTCCCCCAATTTGGTGAAGAATGTAGAAATCTTAGGTTTGGCTTAGCTACTGATGGAATGAATCCATTTGGTAGTTTAAGTACCAATCACAGTTGTTGGCCCGTTATACTGATAATTTACAACTTATCTCCTGGATTGTGCATGAAAAGAAAGTACATGATGTTGTCAATGTTGATATCTGGTCCAAAGCAGCTTGGAAATGACATCGATGTTTATCTAAGGCCACTAGTTGAAGACTTGAAGTTGTTGTGGGTTGATGGGGTTGAAATTTTTGTTGCCCCCTGCATGTTACACAATGTCCAAACAAGAGAAGATAAGTTTTTGTCTTTGTTTAAAGAGTATCAAGGTACCACAAGGATACTCTTCAAATATCAAGAGTTTAGTGTCAATGCAGGACTTAAAGCTTGTTGGACTGAAGTCTCACTCACGATTGCCACGTCTTAATGCAACAGTTGTTACCAGTGGCAATTCGTGGAATTTTGCCCAAAAAAGTTAGGCTGACCATAACTCGATTGTGCTCATTTTTCTCGTCAATTTGTAGTAAGGTCATCGATCCTACAAAGTTAGATGAACTTCAAAGCGAAATTACCATGATCTTGTGTCAACTAGAAATGTTTTTCCCTCCATCCTTTTTTGACATCATGGTGCATTTACTTGTTCATTTGGTCAGAGAAATAAAGTTGTGTGGACCAGTATACTTAAGATGGATGTACCCTATTGAGCGTTATATGAAAATTTTGAAAGGATACGTCAAAAATCAATATCGTCCAGAAGGTTCGATGATTGAAAGATATATTGCTGAAGAAAGTATTGAGTTTTGCTCTGAGTATATGACTAAAGCAAATCCGATAGGAGTCCCTCGGACATCATGGTTGAGTAGATATTCTACAAGTAAAAGCATCCGAGGTGTGAATGTGGTGACGAAAAGTCGTGAAGAATTGATGCAAGCACATCTATACATATTAAACAACACAGATGAAGTGATCCCATTTTTGGAAGCTCACAAAGCCGTTGTAAGGGACAAGTATCCACGACAATCAGAGAAATGACAGTTGATGGAGCATAACAGAACATTCTTGTCCTGGTTCAAATCTGAAGTTTCGAAAGAATCACGTTCCTCTGGGACTTTGTTGTCGTTAGCAAATGGCTTGAAGTTTGATGTTGTATGTTGTACAGGATACGAAATTAATAATTGCACATTCTATACGAAAACTTTGGATGATAAAAGCACAGTACAAAATAGTGGCATCAGTCTAGAAGCTGAGTCGCTACAGTTTTCCACATCCAAAGATCAAAATCCTATAGTTGGTTCCATGAGATACTATGGTAGAATTGAAGAGATATTTGAAGTTGATAACACTAAGTTTTCTATTGCACTCTTCAAATGTAAGTGGGTAGACAATAAGAGTGGTGTCAAAATAGATGAATCTGGTATGACACTTGTTGATTTTCGAAAGGTTGGTTATAGAGACGAACCGTTCATCATGGCATATCAAGCAAGTCAGGTTTTTTATGTCAAAGATCCTGCATCTGACCATTGGTATGTTGCTCTCCAAGGAAAAAGGCAAATTGAAGATAAAGAAGAGAATCTAAGTAATATTCATATCGCTGACAACCATCCATTTAAAACGACAATAAATTTGGATGACGACCCTCTAATTGATGATATACAAGCAATACGAGAAGATCACAATGAGGGAATATATATATGACCAATCCATATGATTATGTATGAATTTCATGTTTGTGTAAATATTTATGGCTTTTGTTAAATAATATATGTTATTTTATAAGTGTTTTATTTATATTTCATCTTATTTATTGTGACAGATATATGGCTGAGTCACCTCATTCGTCAGGCGATGAAGTCCCCACCACTTCTAGACGGACGAGAAGAGCAACGAGGTTACGACAACTAATACTTAGAAGAAATGTAGGTGAGAGGACACCTGTCATTATTGACGTGGTCACTGGAGTTGCATCTGGCCCAAATGCAGATGTATTTAGGTCTTACCTTGGGGTATTAGCACGTGATCGTATCTCTATACTTACTTCATCCTTTGACCATGTTTCTGAGGCTGATCGGAATCTCATCTGGCAAGATCTATTGGTAAGTTAAGCAATATTGCTTCAAATTCTATATTCATTATATTGATAAATCTGTATTGTGATAAGGTTATTACTTTCTTTGTTGCAGATAACATTTGATATGCCAAACGTTGAGAGCTTAAGGAATAGGTGTTTATCTGCAATTGCAGAAAGATTTCGAGGGTTTAAGACAAAATTGACGTCTAGATATATATTTGGACCAAAAAGTGATGAAAATCCATGTTCCAAATATTCAGCAATTGACGAAGAAACATGGCGTCAGTTTGTAGAGCTTCGTTCATCTGAGGCGTGGCAGGTAAGTGCAGTAAAATCATTCAATTCATCCTTCATAATTCTATACCATGACAATCGTTTAATTTTGTCACAGGAAAAAAGGTCAAAAGCACAGGGAATAAGCGCTCAGAATAAAAATCCACACCTTCTGTCTCGTGGTGGATATAGGAAGCTTGAAGAGAAAATAATGAAGCAGAAGTCAGATAGTAGACTTCCACTTTCTGAGGGTGATGACCCTCTTCCTCCTCCTTCACCACCATCTCGGCACGACAAGTGGAAGTTAGCCCGTATGAGACCATCGGGCTCCTACACTTCCGAGTCTGCCAGAGAAATATCTGAAAGAATTGTAAGATGTCATTTCTTATTATATTACATTAATTTTGTTATATATCTAACATATATATTAAAAATCCTTTGAACTTTTGTTATGTGACAGGACTCCTTGGTTGAGCAGAGCTCCCAAGGTCAATTCACACAAGAAGGTCGTCAAGATATTCTTGCCACAGCTATTGGGCGACCTGAGCACCTAGGACGGGTGCGTGCTGCTGGGACTGGCATAGGCATACGACATTTTTTTGGGTCTTCCTCGCGTCTATATTCCTACGAAAAGATGAAGGAGGAAATAAGAAAAGAGATGACGCAGGAGATCACAAAGAAGGTTCGAGCAGAGTTGTATGATGAAATTGCTGAAATGGTTGCGCGCCAGTTCCAGCAGCATTATGAGGATTATGGCAATCGTCCTCCACCATCTCCTGTAGTGGAACATGTTGTGCCCCCTACAGGTAAGGTTATTTATTTTTGGTTACTAATTTACTTTTTGCACAAACTAACATTTAATTTGACAGGTAGGAGCGGCAAAAGGAAGTTGCTCAACTGCCGGTGCCCCAGGGGACGACATGGATGACACTCGTCCATGTGAGTTATATATTCTCTCTGATACTGGGACCATGCTAGTGGCTCGTGGTACAGTTTATGAGACAGCCACTGTAGTGCATGGTGTACAGCTTGCACAAGATGAGGTCAAGGTCATCGTAGATGAAGTTGTCATAGCGGATGTCGTTCTTCCTGTGCCTACAGATTAGTTCTTTACTGTGGAAGAAGCATTTAGGTCCTTTGTCGCCTGGCCTAGACATTTGGTTGGTCATGTATCTAATCCCCCGGTAAACACTCGTACTATATACTTCTCAATTTTAATATTTACTTCTAATTGACGTTATAACATAACCATTTTTGCATTTAACAGCAGATAGGTCAAGAGGGAAGTCCTAGACCGAAGAAGACTCATTTATCTGAGGATGACCCTCTTGGTGCGTTAGACGAGCTTGCTAAACTCATTTCAGATGTGCCGATGAATGTACATTGGGATTCTACTACATTTGGAAGAGAAGCTCAGATCCCATTGTACTTGCATCATCAAGATGTTAGGGAGCTTGCGTCGGGGAGAGACGAAATTAATATTACACTCATTCAGTTGTGGATGATGTAAGTTTATGAAAACTTTTATATATAATTCTATTTTATCAACTTACTTATATCATATTATTTCTTCATTTTAGGTATCTGTTTGATGTTAGTAACAAGAAGGGGTTCAACAATGTATATGGGTTCATTGACCCCTCTATGACTCATGAAAGAAATAAATTTGATGATATCCACACATACATCACCACCTGCTTTGGAACGGGGAAGGAGATATATTTTCTCCCTTATATACATGGGTAAGTGAAGTTTGTTCACTTCAACACATTCATTTATTAATTTTGGTATATCATTCATAAGTTATTACCAATTTCAGGTGTCATTGGCAGCTACTTGTGATCTCCATACCGGAGAACACGGCTGTTTGGTTTTGTTCATTGCATAAGTCTCCTCCCAACCTCTTAGACATGTAGTAGATTGGTAAGAATCTCAATGTGTGGTCCTTTTTTTTATATAAATGTATGCTAAAAGAATTTTTTTTAATAGTTCCCTTGCAACACATATGATGTTATCTGGGAGATCTACTGCTACAGCTAAAAAGCTTGCATGGATTTCTCTTAAGGTTTGGTATTTTAGTCCATACTTTGTTACATTTGGTTCCATTCAAATGATGTTACTTAACATTTTATAATTATGATGATATATTGTAGTGTAATAGACAAATGGGGTCATATGAATGTGGTTACTACGTTATGTTTTGGATGATGACCATCATTCGTGCACATTACACCAATGGATGGGAAACGGTAATATTTAGGTTTGAATTTTATGTTCTCTATATTTGGATTTCATATACACTAATTGAAATCATTGTACTTTATGCAGAGATTTAATAGGACTGCTTCAATTCCAGAGAAGTCAATCTAACTTGTGAAGAAAACACTTGCTAAATATGTAATTCATTTATATAATAGTATGTAGTAGATTTTAGGATATACTAAGTTTTAAGTTTATGTTTGTAAGTTGTTTTATGCTTTTCTACATTACTATATATTCAACATGTACATTGCATTGATTTATGCTTGAAACTTGATTTATGATTACATTGGATTGATTTATGCTTCTAAGAATTTGATTTATGATTCCATTCAATATATTTATGTTTTAATATAAATTTCATTTAAAATATACATTTCTGCAATATTCTGGACTGTTCTAATTATAAAAATATATGCAGGTCTGTTTCTGTGGTTGGGAATGTTGCAGAAACAAACATCATTTTAAAAAAAAAAACGTACTTATATGCCTCGGTTCTGGTAACAACCGAAGTCAAAAGGGTATACTGCCTCGGCTGTAGCCTAAACCGAGGCAGTAGAGTGCGACTTTATGCCTCGGTTATGGTAAAAACCGAAGCAGAACGTGTCGCGGAAGAGAAAAAAAAAGGATCTACTGCCTCGGTTGTAGCCTAAACCGAGGCAGTAGAGTGCGACTTTATGCCTCGGTTAAAGGGACCCGAGGCAGTATGTCCAACGAAAAAAATAAATTAAAAAAAACATGTAACCTTCATGCTTCGGTTAGATCTGAACCGAGGCCGTAGAGTGGGACTATATGCCTCGGTTCACAACCGAGACCAAAAGTATTGGACTTTTTACCTCGCCTGAATATGCCTCGGTTCAGAAACCGCTGCCTATAGACAAAAATAACCGTTGTCGTTTCCCCTGGCTGTACTAGTGTAATTGAATCACAATTACTCATAAACAATTGGATAGAACCAATTAAAACACTTAGATTGATCATAACCTAGTTTAGCTTTTATGAGACTCATGTCTTAAAACACATATAACATAATCCTAAAGTAGCTTAAATCCACCAACAAACATTACACATCATACAATAATTTTCTTTAAGGCTTAGCCTAACACTTTAAGATCATATAAATTAGAGTTATATAAAGCATTATCTTTTAATAACAATATATTGATGTTTAAATCATTCTCACCATGTCAATTTACGGAGGCTTAGAGTTTGTTTGTTTACTTACAATTCTGTAAACATTCTATATATTAATCCACGAAACATTGCTCACTCCTCTTATGTTGAATGACCATACTTTACACTCCAAGTTGCATATCACTAATCTAAGAGTTGTCTTTAAATTTTTCAAGCGCCATGGTCATGGATTGAAGAAGAAAACCTAGTTTATATTTATACACTCATAAGTGATACAGAATTAAACTTTAATAAACTAACTAAATAACTATATTATAATTTTTTATTTAAATAAAATACATAAGGTTATGCTAGAAGAAAGACAAAATATACTTAGATACCTACATACTTTTACTTTAATATGTGTGAAATCTACAATCGATAAATTATTAAATGATTGAAAAAAAAATGTTTCAATTTTATTTTCTTTTTTTCTCTTTTGTACGACCTTATACATTCCAAAAATCCATGTAATAAACAAAGTTTTTCCAAACCTTTACGTTGTAAATTTATTAGAATCTAAACTACTACATCCTGTTATAAAAGTCTTTTAAATTTATCTTACGTGAGACTGTTCTGTTTGATTTGATTATTTTGCAATTGTTTGCCTGCACAATGTTGACTATCCGCGTGATCATTTTCTATGTACCAATCCAAGTCTTTTAAATTTATCTTACGTGAGACTGTCTGTTTGATTTGATTATTTTGCAATTGTTTGCCTGCAAAATGTTGCCTGCAAAATGTTTGATTATTTCATGGAATCTTTTTGCCTATAAAATCTCCTATTCATATATTCTCTTGTACATACAAAGGTATCCCTACGTTCTTATCTGTTCTATAGAGTTTAGTGTCACTGTCTCTGTGATCAGTTTCCATGGCTATGGCACATCTAATATCTTCTCCTAACGTCTCTTCACTCTCAGCCGGTACTTATACTCACTGTCTTCTTTTTTGCCTCATTTTTCACTGCAAAATTATTTTGTGAATAATATGTGGAAGCATGCATGGTAATTGTAGGTGCAAATCTTTGGGGCAGGAAACTCTCCTTCAACAGTATTTACTGTGATAGTATGTCTCATCACTTATGCCCTATTCCTTCAACTAACATTTATTATGGTTCTTTTGTTAGCTTTCTGAGTATCCCACACTAAACATCATTTTGTTCATCTATTAGGTGGAAGGTGTTAATAAAAGGAAACAATCACCTTTAATTATCATCTTTTACAACATAATATAATTAATTTTAGAAAGATTTTAAATAGTAAAATTATTTTTAACTGCTTTTACTACATAAATATTTATGTTAGTCAATCTTCAAATACGGACACTAACAAATTAGTTTTCTTTATTTTGTTAGTAATTGACATTTCATTAGATATATGCTGTAGGGTAATATATATTTACTATATATATATATATATATATATATATATATATATATATATATATATATATATATACTTTACAAACTCCTATTAATTTTAATAATCTTTATATTAACATTAAATATTATACAGTACTACTTATTCACTATAATTAATTTATTTTATATAAGTTACTTCAAATATATTTCCTAAAACAACAATAATCAAAATGAATTATTTAATAAGTGCGTACGTAAATTTTAATTTAATTAAAAATATTTTATTTTATTTAAAATTGAGAAAATAAAATTTTAAAAATATATACAGGTGTACTTCACTTTTAAATTTATTTATTAAAATGAATTTCACAAATAAAAATAATGACAATGATAAATAATTTAACGTAATACTGTTACGAACATGTAGTTATTATATTTAAAATGATGTAACATAATTTTTAATTTTATAATTAAATTTAAAAGTTAAGGACTACGGGATTTTTTATGGAGACAAAATCTTTAAAACTGAAGAAACATATAATCATTTAAAAGTAGGTTTAAAACCTCTATTTGTCCTCATATTTGGTGAATCTTAAGTAGTTCATATTTTTTTTTCGGTCTCAATTGGGTCTATATACTTATAAAATTGAGCCAACTAAACCCTCTCCGTTAACTTTTCACTCACGGCGTCTAAATGTGATTATGTGGTTCATGCACATCACCATGGTTTGATTACGTGGAATTTTTATTTAAATTAAAGGATTATGACATAGGCCACCGCGCATTCTTGGTCCAATCAGGCCATGGACCTCGCCGTCGGCCGCTGGTCGCAGTCGGAGCTTCACTGGTGACAGTCACTGGTTGAAGGATCAAACAGAGGATCCTCAGGTTCATAAGTGGCAGCCATAATCGTGAAAAGCCTACTCAATGAAACTCATTCAGTTCACTGCAATTTTGAAATCCTCTTTTAAGTGAAGAAACTTATCTTTTTCCACGAATTCGTTGATCAGTAACATTCCACGAACAACATTTCTCAGTGCTAAAGAATTGTATGAAGAATATTAACAAATGTCCGAAGAGCGTCACTGAATTTTCCAGCAGTAGTTAATTTATAACCAACTTTAAGTTTTTCATCCAATTGAGACAACTTAAAAAGGAAGTGTTGGTGCCCCTCTCACGTTTGCACTAGCTAACTCGGTCCAGCCTCTTTCAACTGCAAGCGATATGACTGAAGCAAAAGAAAATGGCCGCAGATAGGAATGACTGCCGGTATGAAGATCAAGAAACATGGATTTCAAGGGGGCAAAATTCGTTATTCCAAGTTGTCGGTTCAGTAACCTCATTGCAGTATCAAAATTTCCAACAGCTGCATGATCAACTGCTAGAGATGACTTCTGAATCCAAATATGACTTATAGGCATGCCAGGTGTTGGGGTCACAAACAAAAGATTGTGTACTGATAGAAGCTTTGGGAGTTTCAGCTTCAGGGCCTAGACCTAAATCCTCCAGGTCCCATCCACCGTCTTCATTATTTTCTTCAGCTACTTCTCCATCCTCCAAAATCGCAGCAACATCTCCATTTTTTAAGCCATCTGCATCAATTATGTCAAGCTCCTCACCCCAATCTGCATTAGCCATCGGCCATCGACCATCAGGTCGACACCATGGAGGAATCTACGGCGAAGGAACCACCGCCATTGTCTCCGGCGCAACCTTTATCCACCTCGAAGACCAAATATGGGCCCAAACCAGCAATCCCCACCTGGAAGCACACCGTCAAAACCCCCAACATCTGCTTCCACCGCCGCCAACAACACCCTTCTCCTCTTCCAGCGATTCCATCGGCCGCGACCTGAACGCTTCTCCACCTGCATCATCGGACATCATCCCGACCTCGTTAACAAATCCAATATCTCCCACATCGTTTCCCCTTTCCACTCCAAGATTCGGCTAAGCCCCCAAAGCCCAAAAAAAATCAAACAATTTCCAATCTTAACAATTTTTAATTTATCCAAGAGAGCGGATGTTGATCAGAATATGACAGGGAACCTTGACTTTACGTCTCTTTTGTTTTATAATCTACAAGGATAGTTTAGTAAATGAGAAGACGGCTTGAGAAGCAAGAGAGCGACGACAACGGTGGAAGCGTCGGTGGTGTAAGATAAAAGGTTGTGTCTTATGACACATCAAACACAAATGATTTAAATACCACATTCCACATAATATAACTCTTATAAATCAGTCTATATGTGCCCACGTAAGCAAACTTTGACACGAAAATTTAACCAACGGGACTTAATTGGTTTAATTTTTCAAAAATCTAATTGACTCAATTTTATAAATATATAGACCCAATTGAGATGAAAAAAAAAACGATAATCCACTTGAGATTCACTAACAAATATGAGGACCAAGAAAGGTTTAAAGCTTAAAAATATATGTGATATTATAATTTAACTAAAATAAAAAATAAAGTATGGGATATTGATTTTAGGCTAAATATAAATTTTAATTATTATTAAAATGTTATGATATAAGAATATATTATTTATAATAATTTTTCTGTTCCTTCGACTGCTCCCAAATTATTTCCCAAAGTATATTTTTGGATAGGATTGAACTGTAATAAATTATTTGACCCAGGTTGGCCATTGAACTTGAACCAATCGGGGATGGCTACGTGGTCATATTTTACTGTGTTATAATAATAATTATAATAATAATAATAATAATAATAATAATAATAGTATTAGTAGTAGTAATTAGAATAATAATAATAATAATAATAATTGGATTTTTTTAGACAAACGTATAGGTTTATTAGCACGATTTTTTTTTTTTAATTTGAATTTTCAAATTTACCATTCTCTCATTGCATCATCTTGTCGTGATGTAGTTTCAATAATTTTAAATATAATTTTTGTTGTGCATGCTACAACTTTGAACACTTTGTACATTAGGCTCTGGTGGAGCAAAAACTTCTCAGCACAAAATAAAAACTCAAATACAATATGATCCTTTGGGGTTTAAACTATCAGCTTTTAATCAGCATTACAAAAGCATTCAAAATTATGCTGTGAAAGCCGTGACTGTACCATCTTCTGAGTCAGAATCTGAAGCTTCCAATTCCAATAACATTGTCGACTCTGTCAAAAATTTCATGGCCGTTTTGTACCAATTTATTTACCCTTACGCATTCTATGGTCAGGTAACTACAAACCTTTCCATCATTCTCGTAATTAATAATCAAAAGTTTATGCTCAATATAAGTTTTAGATAACTAATACAGTTGTTGTTTTAAATTAACTTAATCTGTATTTTACAGGCAACAGCTACAATTTCTGCGTCTCTAGTTGCAGTAGAAAAACTATCAGATATATCTCCATTGTTTTTTATCGGTTTGCTGCAGGTGAGACTCCAAATATATATATTCTTTTTAAAAGACTATTAATTTAAAATTACCCTATAACTTTCAATAAAAGACATTCTCTTGAATTGTTTTTATTTTTAACTTTTCAGGCTGTGTTACCTCACTGTTTTGTGGCTCTTTACGTTAATGGAGTGAATCAATTGTTTGACTTTGAGATAGATAAGGTATGAAACTTACTAATAAGATGTTTACCTACGTACTCCTTCCTTTTTATCAATGGGAGCATCACCAAATTACAGCACCCACAATTTGACCAAAACCCAGACTATTTTTTTATTTTAATTAATTCAGTTTATGGACATATTAAAGTAATTTTACATATATTTTATTATATGCCAAATTAATTAAAATATCTGAAAATATATATGGATTTTTGGAATGACCTTCAACCTTAAAAATGGTTATAATAATTAACAAGTCATATTACTAAATAAATATTCTATGCTCACGTGTAAGGTCTGTCACGTTTTGTTATGTAGATGATTTCTTCATCCTTATATATGACTTTTGCTTTTCTCTACGTACATGACTGAACATTAATTAATGAAATATTTTTTTTCTGTGATACCTATGAATTTCATTTATTATTAGAATTATCATATCTAAATATGAGTTAGTTGATAAGATAAAGTTAAATTAAGTTTAAAATTTATTATCAAAAGATTAATTTAAAATATATTTATAATTAAGATTTTATCAATTAATTTTATAGAATTGAATTAGATTTAAATCTTTATTATTTTTACTTTATGTTGATCAGAGTTCCGTTCACCTTAATTACCGTATTAATCTTTCGAATCCTCTTTATCTTCATGCCAACTTGTCACAATCATAAACTTTAGTCTCACCACTTCTAAACGAACGAAATTATTATGCAAGTAACCACTAAGATGATATATGTATAACTTAGTATACATTAATCCAAAAGATAAAGTTTTTTTACATACCTTAGTATCTGCTTTAATGTTTTCCAATGAGAATATCTGGACTCTTTCATAAAATGATTTGTAATTTTTATGCTCAGCTCAAGGTCTAGCCTTGTGTTCGTGAAATACTTGAAACTCCCAATTAAGCTTTAATATTTGCTTGCATCAACACGATCATGTTCTCCATATTTTGATACCCACATTCAGGTTCCATTAGAGTGGAAACTACATTGAACTTCATGATCTTTGCCTTTCTTGGTATATCCTCAACATACATCTTTGAGACACAAAGATCCTTGTCGAAGTTTGGTCCAGCTCCAATCCTAGAAAATATCTCATGATGCCCAAATTGGTCATTTTGAGCTCCTTCGTCATTACTTCTTTGAATTCTTCATCTAGCTCAACTTTGCTTCAAAAAAAATCAAATCATCTACATATATAAGGCAACAAATAATATACATGTCAAATTCTTCTTTAGGTAAAAAGCATGTTCATATGAACATTGCTCATAACCATTCTTCTTGAAATAGGTGTTAATTTTCTAATTCCAAGCTTGCATGACTTACTTAAAACCATACCATGCCTTCTTTAGCTTTAACACCTTTTTCTCCTCTTCTAATGTAACCCAAAGATTGTTCTAGATAAACTTCCTCTTCCAGAACTCCATTCAGAAATGCAGACTTTACATCCATTTGTTGTATCTTCCCACCTTGTTGTGCTGCTAGTGACACTACAAAAAATACTAATATTATTGACGGATTTTTACTGACGAATAATGTTGATTTGCTTATGCCAATAAATTGTAAAATCTCTAAGTGGTTTCATTTGGAGACTCTTGTTCAGCATGTCGACTAAGAGCATGGTTGAGCATCTCTTGCATATGCATAAATTGATTTATCTCAAAGTTATGTTCAAAAGTGTTCGAACCTGAAGCTGGGCGTTTTTCAGGAGAAGTCGAGGTAGCTGGAATTTCCTCACCATAAAATGTCTACACCGTGTAATTTGGCATGAAACCTTTTCGGTATAAGTGAACTTTGACGACTTCATCTTTCAAAATTCTTGTACATTCACACTTGATGCATGGAGATTGAATCCATCCATTAAGACTGTAATATTTATATTGTCGAGACGTCTGGACAAACTCTTCAACTCCTACAATAAAGGTTTCTTTCAAATCTCTCTTACCGCTATAACAACGGTTTACATCCACCCACGATGGTTGGGGACTTAGGCCATGTTTTGTGGCAAGCCAAAAGAAGAAAAACTTAGCCAAAACAAGAACACTCCATGTGACATAAGTAATAAACCTATTACTACTTAAGTCGAACATGGAAGGTGATCGAGGCCGTACCCGAATCAAATTAATATGCAGTTAAGTGGAGTATAATACTAGGAAGTGACTTCTAGGTTGTCTCTCTAGGACTAAAATTGGTTCAATCATTAGGTCAAACCGTGGTGGGGGGTGATTTTGGACAGTTTGTGTGAATGGAAATAGACTAATTAAAGCATAGATTAAACAAAGATTAAGGACATGTTGGTTTATTGGCTCCACTGCAATGATTCCAATCCCTAATTAAAAATAGTTATACGCTCCTATCACCTTAAACCGACACTGATTAGCCTACTAAGTGAAGATTAAACTACCCAAGAAATTGAATCAAAAACCTTTAATTACACTAAAGATAAGTAAACAAAGTTTAGGAAATTCCCATATACATACAACCATATCAAACCAAATTCAATTGTAGAGAAACATGTACACTTAAAGTTATTACCAATTCTGCTTAATCCCATCTAAATATATCATAACAGCTAGCTTAAAAAGACTCCCTTAGGATCAAACCTTCAATTCCACAAAATATAACTTCCAACATAACTAACATCCCAAAGAACTCTAATAACATTAAAAACTACTAAATATATCATAAAATTAAATTCATCTTCCCTACTACATAAGGAACCACCCCTCTACAAAAAACTATCATATGAATATGTCATTACATAACTCATTACACCCTTACAACAGAAGAATCTATACTATCGTCAATTCAAGTTGCTTAATCTTTGGGTTAATTCACTTTTGTCGGAATAGAGCATATTATCATTGAACTTAACCAATTCATATTCAATTTTCCTCATTCTCATACTTTTAAGAACTAAAGAGCATAATTAACAACTTGAGTGTAGCTTGGTTTCCAATTTGGTCAGCAGCTTCTGATCAACCTTCTTTGCACAAAACAAATAGATAATTTAAGGACTCCCTTAGCTTTTCAAATGCCACCTAAAGGACAACTGGAAGAACAACACCACCAAAAAATTCTAGTGCCATGGTAAGACAAGGAGGAATGGGATTGAACCGCTAATAGCTTATGTCATTCACTCAATGCAATGCAGGGTTAATGTAATGATAAAACTGTATATCTTTAGTCAACCATTAATTGCTTAGTCTTCAACCCATTACATATATAAGGTCAATTATAACAACAAATACATAAAATAAGCCTCAAATTCAATAGCCAAATTCATTCACAAATTAAAGGTTTATTATTCATCAAGTAAAATCAAAGGGATTTGATAGGGGCAAAGGTTTCAAAGGAAACTTATTGCACATAATTTCAATAATTTCAACATCATTGTTCATTCACAGAACAAAGTACCAAACCAATTCAGAGAAAATACATAACACTGGAGACATTTAACGACACATCAAATTCTTCATCAGCCCTTCATAAAAAAATTCTTCATCATTCACAAAATAAAGAACTCACCTCTACAGCAGCGACACCCCCTAGGCATATCAGCCCCTCCAACAGCCTCCCTATCGATACATTCAGAACATATCCAATTCTATAGCCTCCAATATTATTGTTACATCTAGGCTTGACATCCACGACTTGGTCATGTTTCAAATTTAAAGTTAAAGTTATTATTTACATAGCTTCCTTTGGTAACCTTCTAAACTTCATATCCTCGTGATGTATGCTAATTTGCTAGACAAAGGAACCTTTCTTTTGTTTCTTGTACGACTAAATCAATACAAATCTTTGATCTTTTACATGTTAATATTTGGGGACCATGTTCCACCGTATCCATTATTGGTTATAAAAAAATTTAACCATCATTGATGATTTTTCACTATTTACATGGGTTAAATTAATGAAACATAAAGTGAAACTAGAGATCACTTGAAGAATTTTGTTAATTATATAGAAACACAATTTGATGTAATGCTTAAGGCAATCTGAATGATAATGGACCATAACTTTTAATGATAGACTTTTTCCTTGAGAAGAGAATTTCTTATCAAACAACATGTGTTAAAACAACTCAACAAAATGCTATAGTTGAGCAAAAGCATTGGCATATTATGAATGTTGATGTTTCAAACTAATTTACCAAAATCTCTTTGGTCCTATGTTGTCATCCACTATGATCATCTCATTAATATAGATTGCCAACACCTTTGCTACAAAATATAATACAAACAAAAACTTAAGAATTTTTGGTTGTTTGGCCTACTTAAACTGTTTAGAACATGGACGAACCAAATTATCTACGAAGGCCCAACAAATTCTTTTTATTGGATACAAAAAAGGGACTAAAGGATACTTGTTGTATTAAATGTAGACAAACTTTTGTCTTTAGAAATGTGGTTTTTTATGAAACATCCTTTCCTTTTAAATTAGATGTTGAATCTAATATGACTAATAAAAATATGCCAAAACCAATATATGAGAATATTGCTCTCTTTAATATATATATATATATATATATATATATATATATATATATATATATATATATATATATATATATATATATGACCATTTTAGATGACCCAAATTATACTATTGGTCCAATATTATGCACTGCTCCACAAACACATGGACACTCCATGCAACAAAGACAATGGCCACACTACTAGAGAGATTATCACTACTAGAGAGATTATCTCTACTACCTAACTATTGTTTGCAATACAAATATGTCATTCGGTAACAATCGTTCTTTTGTTCATTATCCTTTGTTGGCCTTTTTATCTTATGTTTTAGATGTGAGTGTTGAAATTAAAGATCTAAGAATAATGTCCAACTCCAAGTTGTCCGATTCTCGTTTAATAAAATTGTTCCGTAAATTGGGAGGTTACGTGTAGAATTAATGTACTTTGATGTCAAAGTCAGTATGGATTTTCCTATTCAAGTATTTATATTGTACTAAATGCAATCAACTATCTCCTTACCTTTTATCTATATTTATAGATTGCAGAATGAGCTTTTGATTAGTCACTATGGCCCAATTGTTAGTAGTTACAATTTGTCTTAAACTGGTTAGAATTAACATCAATCTCTACAATTTCTCTCTCAACCGTATGGTCATGAAGGGAGCTAATATGGGGAAGTAGATCTTTGTATCCATACCATGGATCGAATGATCATACTATACATCTTATAAACAACGTTCTCCCAATTTTTAAATTTTTTTTGTTCTATATCTTCTCTAATTGAGCCAAAAACATATACTCAAGCTTCCAAAATGGACTGTTGGGTGCAAACTATGAATTTTGATATTGTAGCTCCTGTAGCTCTTTGACAAAACCATACTTGGCAGATAGTTTATCTTCTCCCTAATAAAAGGTTTGTTGATTATATATGAGTTTATAAGATAAAATTTCATGCTAATTGTAGCATAGAAAGGCTCAAGGCTCACTTAGTCGTTAAGGAATATACATAACTTGAAGGGATGAATTATTTTGGTGCTTTTTCTCTCGTTGCAATTCTCACAACAATAAGAGTCATCCTTGTCATGGGTGTTGCTAAAAGCTAGTTCTTTGAACAATTAGATGTTAATAATGCATTTCTGTATGGTGACCTACATGAAGAAGTTTATATGAATTTACCTCTAACATGGAATCTTTCCATCAAAATAAGATTTGTAAATATAAAATCATCCTTATATGGATTAAAACAAGCTAATAGACAATGGTTTGTTAAGCTCTCCATAACCTTAATAGCCCATAAATTCACTCAATCTTTGGTTGATCATTATCCCTTCATAAAGAATATAGGGGTATATTTCTTTCACTATTTTATTAATCTATGTTGATGACATAGTTCTTGAGGGCAATGATTTTAATGAAATTGAATATGTCAAGTGTAAATTCCCAACTTTTGAGGGCAATGATTTTAATGAAATTGAATATGTCAAGTGTAACATCCCAACTTTTGGGATGTCACGGTTACAAGCAAAAATTTAAAATTTAAAATTGTGAATATCCAAATTCAATAAGTCTTTACAATTAATCAAGACTAAACCATAACTCCAATTGATTACAAAATAAATTTGGCAATAAAATATTTTATTTAAAATAAACCCGTAAATTTCCCAATTCTCTCCATTCGCTTGTAGTGTTTTACCACATCCGAATTATACTCCCATATAACAATCACCATTGGTGGAAACCACAACCAGAAACATAGAGGTGAGCTAACTAAGGATCAATCATAATAAGAATAATAATATGGCTAAGAAATGCTAAATATTCATCATAATTATAAACACATCAACAACACACCAAGAACTTAAATACGATATCACACCTCCTCATCACAAATCCGTAATCTATTTCCTGTACACTACTATACCACCTAATTATCATAACCAATTTACTATGATACTTCTACCAAATTAAATAGCTCTTCCGATACTTCTTTATTTGACCCTCAAGTTTTTCACCATTTGATTGATCAACTGATGTATCTTACAACTAGCAAACTAGACCTAGTTTTTGTCATTCTCTCAACCCATGGACACTAATCATCGTTCTGCCATGAGAGCGTTTTGTTATCTCAAAGGACCTCATGTTAAAGGTCTTCATTTTGTGGTCAATTTATCTTTATTCCTTCTAGTTTTGCTGATTCTGATTGAGGCTGTTGTATAGAAACTTGGAAATCTATCACCGTGTTTTTTTTTTCTTCATTATTTTTTTGGAAAACCAAGTAAACCACAATATCTCGGTCTTCATCTGAAGTTGAATATAAAGTTCTTACAACTCTGACTTGTGAGTTGCAATGGCCCACAATCCTACTTTTCACGAGCATTCTTGATAAAATTCAACGTGGTTTTCTGCACAAATTTACTATGGCTCTTCATCCCAAAGCTTTCACACAATTTGTCTCCAAGTTGGGACTGTTCGATGTTCATAGTACCGCTTGAGTGGTGTATTACAATAAATATCTTTTTGTCTTATCCAATGCCTACGTGTAAGGAGCGTTACTTTTTGTTATGTAGGGTGATTTCTTCATCCTAATATATATGACCTATGCTTTTCTGTACATGACAGCACATTAATCAATGAAATATTTTTTCTGTGAGATCTATGAATTCTATGAAGTCCCTTTACAGGTTCTTGTAGCAAAATAATCGCTTTATAATTTCGAATCGGAAGTCTTCCTATAATTACCACATGCTTTGATAGGATAGTGAAGGCATGTAACTTTTTATAGTGTACAAACCTTTTGGATGTTTCTTAGAAGTAATCTATGTTACATGTTTTATTGCAGATAAACAAACCGTATCTTCCATTGGCTGCTGGCAAATTATCCTTCAGAACTTGTGCCTTTATTGTTGCCTTATCTGCAATTTTGGTGCCATATAGACCCATCACTTTTTAGAATAAAAGATTTTACGATTAAATTCATAAAAAAAGGAGAATTACGGTTTTATTCTATTTTACAGGGTCTAGGGTTTAACTTGATGATAGGTTCTCCGCCATTGATTTGGAACTTTGTGTTGTGCGTTACATTATGGACTTGCTATTCAGTCAATGTGAGTTCTTTCCAATGGCATTTTACTGAGTATTATGTTTTAAGGTATATTGGTGCACTGAGTATTCTTATATATATATATATATATATATATATATATATATATATATATATATATATATATATATTCTGCAGTTGCCTTTCTTACGATGGAAGCAAAATCCGGTGCTGGCATCATTACTCATGTTTGTTACTTTTGCATATATATTTCCAGTTACATACTTCCTTCATATGCAGGTTTTTTCCTACCACTATAATATCTTTTCCTTTTATAGATCTTAGTTTTGAATGAGCATGTTTCAACATATTATCACTTTCAAAGAATAATAACAAATATTCATCCCAATATTTTTGGTAGTTTCATTTGATATACAATCAACCATTTGGATCCACCAATCAGAAATGGATTTACTAAATTGCTAATTGATGTAACAAATGTTCAGACTTTTGTGTTCAAGAGACCAGTTGTGTTTACAAGATCATTGATTGTTTCTCTCTTGTTCATGAGTATCTACATTACTGGTTTAACATTAGCCAAGGTAATGTCTTTATTTTCTCAGGAGATGTATTCATTTTCCAACATCAAGCTTTTGGTCCAATAATCTAATATCTTATATTGGATTTCTGTAGGATATACCTGACGTAGAAGGAGATATAAAACATGGCATTGTTTCATTCGCAGCACGTTTAGGCCAGAAAAAAGTATGTTTCTTAAATTCAATATTTTCTTTTGGTTATATCTCCTCTTTGTATAATATTTGATAGATTCTAAATCTTTGATAGGTATTTTGGATTTGTGTTTTCCTTTTTGAAATGGCATTTGGAGTTGCCTTCTTGGCAGGAGCATCATCTTCATCTCATTTTGGGATTAAAATTGTCACGGTAACATACTTTTATTATATTATATATAGGTTGGAATTTTATTACGTATGCATAATTCTTTTTGTTTTTTTTTTTGCAACATGTAGTTTGATTTTGATGAACAAAGTCTTATAATAATACCCGGTTTTGTTTGAGTATATTCTTTCAAAGTAAATATTTTCTTTCTAATAAACTAAGCAGATTTTTATTTGTTTTGTATATTTGTCTAATATGTTTTACTTCTAAAAGTAAATAGTATCTTTGTTTTTTCTTTTAAAAAATAAATTCGGTCTACTTTTTTTTTTAAATGTCTTATCCTAAAAATACTTATTTTAAATTAAGAAAATAGGATTATGGTATTTTTAAGTGATGTATACATTAATTTTTAAAATAACACGAATTATTTCTTTATTTAATCAGGCATAGGGTTCAATTATTAATACAACACAGGATTCTATATTTCGTTCGTCCAACAAGAGAGACTGCGTTGTCGATAGCAAAATAGACTAAAAATGAAAAAGAAAATGTATAACAAATGATATATAAGCTGATAAGTTTATAAAGTGAAGTACACATTGTTGTTTCCTTTTGAACAACATCCCTTATGTTTAACATTACTTTCTCATGGTATGCCATATATCTGTATTTAGATTAACAGATTTCTTATTGTTTTTTAATACAAATATAGGTTCATTGTTTTTTATATATCATTATAAATGAGCATAAAGTTATTTAAACTTTTGAACAAAATTTAAGCAAAATCTGTGTTATGTTTTAGTGTCTTGGAAATATTGTTCTTGGTTCAATTCTGTGGTACCAGACCAAATACGTAGATGTGACAAATCCAGCTTCCACTAGATCCTTCTATTCCTTTATCTGGAAGGTAATTCTTCTCTTAAACATTGTTTCTATTTGAATAGTTCAATATCCAGCTTATAAAGGAAACATCTAATAACATAAGTACTTATGTGTTTGTTTTTGCAGTTGATGATGGGATCATACGTTCTCCTGCCTTTAATTAGATAAAGTGTAACTCAAGATTAAACAACGTTTGCAACACATGCAACAGAACATATATAGAAAGCCTTCGCATCTAAGTTTATTGAAGCAATAAAAATTACACATGTATGTGTTTTCTAGATCTGATGAGTTTTGTATCAGTAAGTTTTTCTTTCTTTTTTTTTTTTTTAATTGTGTGATGATTTTCAGTATATATCGACCATTATCTCTATAGAAAAATATTTCATTAAAGGAATAAAAAAATAGAACCAACTTGTTATGATATGATTACCTAAAGTATATGAGTGCTAGCCTACGAGCTTTTATCCACTTCAAAGTGTTATTTTATAAATACACTCAATAAAAAATAATCTCCGTAAAATATGCATCAAAGAAGCACATGTCTTTCATTTTATATGTTGGTATATCTTGATTCACAATAAAAGAAATAAAATAAAAACAATATTATATTAACAAAAACATAAATTAGTAATATATAATTATGTAATAGGTTGAAAAATTATTTTTAATAAAAACATCAAAATAACATTTATAAAAATAATAAATTTTGTTTCAAATTAAAAAGGAATAATATTGTTCCATTTAAAAAAGAATTGGAAGTAATTGAGTCAAAGAGAAAGAGATATAGTAACTAAATTGAAATTAAGTTAATGATATTGTAACTAAATTGAAATTAAGTTAATGATACTTCACATCAAAACTCACACATGACGGTTGTCACATTATATGGACTTGACATGTGGTCCATTTATATCTTCATTAGTATAAAAAGCTTTTTCACTACAAAAAAGAAGGACATTACCGAAGGGCAAAAGCTCTCGGAAAAAGCCCAAAACCGTCGGTAGAAGACATTTACAGACGGCTTGTCGACGGCCAAAAAGCCCTCGGTAATACCCTTGTCGCTAACATTTACCGAGGGCTTTCGCCCTTCGGTAATTACCGAAGGGCAGAAGCCTTCGGTAATCAGCGTACGTGGGTATTTACCGAAGGGCATAAGCCTTCGGTAAGTTCGAGGGAGATGTCAGAGACATTTGTATATATTATGAAACCAACAACAGACCTACATCGCAATTTTCATACACAAACAGACCTGCATAACAATTTTCAAGCACATACGCACTTGCATAATGTGCATCTCAAAGATGCAATCATTGATCAATAATATCCATAGAACATCCATTAATCCATAGAACATCCATTAATCCATAGAACATGTATTCATATTAATAACATATAACAATGTAACATAATGATGTTCTAAAATCCAAATCATCCAACTGATCTAACATCCAAATGATGTAAACTCCAAATGTTGTAATATCCAATTGTTTCTATAACAACTAATAACAAAATGAAACTAATATTGTACATAGTTATCATCAGAGCCATCTTCATCATCCTGCTCCTCTATAGATGGTTGGACTGGTGTGGGTTGGACTGATGAGGGTTGGACTGATGAGGGTTGGACTGATGTGGGCTGCTGAGGGACAGCGGGTGATGAGGAGGGTTGTGGCTGGGTCGAAGGGATATTGAATTCATCTTGTGAAGTACCAGGCAACACTCTCATGACCAGGGCCTTAAAGTTTGTAAACTCTGTTCTCAAATCAGTGATCTCCTGGTCACGTTGCTACAGTGCCCGCGTGAGGCGGAGAACGACCTCGTCAGGAGTAGTGGTGGAAGAAGAAGCACTACAAAAAAGTAGGGCATTACTGAAGGCCAGAAGCCCTCGGTAAATGCCACAGGCCGTCGATAATGAGTGTTTACCGAAGGCTTATCGACGGTCAAAAATCCTTCGGTAAATCCCTTATCGCTAACAATTACCGAGGGCTTTCGCCCTTCGGTAATTACCGAGGGCCAAAAGCCTTCGGTAATTACCGAAGGGCGAAAGCCTTCGGTAATTACCGAAGGGCGAAAGCCTTCGGTAATTACCGAAGGGCAGAAGCCTTCGGTAATGAGCAAACGAGGGTATTTACCGAAGGGCAGAAGCCTTCGGTAATGACCAACAGTGGGCATTTACCGAAGGGCAAAAGCCTTCGGTAAATTGCAGAACAGGTTTCAGAGAAATGACATTTCTTGTGCAACCCAGACCTGTATATCAAATTTCAATTACAAACAGACCTGCATATCAGTTTTCAAGCACATACAAACATGCATAATGTGCATCTCAAAGATGCAATCAATTATCAGGAATACATTGAACATCAATTAATCCATAGAACATTCATTAATGTATAGATAATGTAATTATAGTTCAAATATAAAACAATGTAACAAAAGGATGTTCTAACATCCAAAGTCTGGAAGTAGATAAAATTAACACTGAAATGATATAAAGTCCAAAATGTTATAATATCTAAATGTTTGTCTAAGTTATAATAAAAAAATGAAACTAATAATGTACATAACTATCATCAGAATGATCTTCATCATCCTGCTCCTCTACTGATGGGTGGACTGGTGTGGGTTGGACTGATGAGGGTTGGACTGATGAGGGTTGGACTGATGTGGGCTGCTGAGTGGCAGCAGGTGATGAGGAGGGTCGTGACTGGGTGGGAGGGATATTTTGTACGTCCTGTGAGGTTTGAGGCAAGAATCTCATGACCAGGGCCTTAAAGTTTGTAAACTCTGCTCTGAGATCAGTGATCTCCTGGTCACGTTGATGGAGTTGCTGCCTGAGTTGAAGAACGACCTCGTCAGGAGTACTGGTGGAAGAAGAAGGCTGGTGCTTCAGAGTACCTCCTCTGGATGCTGTATAGTTTGCAGCAAGCTGTCCCGCACCATACACTCGTCCTTTTTTCTTCCCACCAACGATGTCGATCCAACACTGTGTCCTACGGATGTCATCATCTGCATTACTGGCATCATCCGGTGTAGGAGCTGACTCATGTTCAGATCTAACCTGTGAAAGTCTCGTAGAAAAGTCTTCCTGTTGAAACATTAAAAGCAATGTCAGGGAACGATAGTATAACATAAATGAACAATTAGTAATAGTAATAGTGTTATTTGCTTACATGAGTCTTCCGAGATCTTTCATCAACAAATTCATTAGTTCCCTTCCGAACATGAGTCTGTGCAAAGACCTCATCAACATGGACCGCCCGTCCTAGAGCCTGTGCTTGTAACATAATTAAGAATTACAAGCGTACATATGAAATAGAATATACATAACTTATGTATGAAAGAAAAAGTTATGTAATGAGATTATACCATACGAATGGCATGCTCATGAATGGTGATCGACCCACCAGTATGTAGGGTGCCACCCCTTTCAGACGCTCTGTTCCGCTGGGCTTTGGCACACTTATTGCGGAACTCTACTGTATTCCAATGGGCCAGTAAAGAGTTCCAAATGTGTTCACCCAGCCAGTTAGGGCGCTGTCCTGCATTGCGGGCATCCCTAAACATCTCTGATAGCCGATGAGATGGTTTCATGTGGAAATTTCTGTGTATCTGACTTTCATGTTCAGGTTTCCACTGCACCTTCATCTGTAACATTAAAGAGAACAAACATTGATTACAAAACATACTGTAATAAGACGGACATTAGTGTAATAGATTGCTCACCTGAAAGCGCTGCCAGAATGCCTTTCTGTCGTCATGAGGTATTGCTCCCCAAGTAGGCCATGGACTTAAAAATTGTTGCTTTATTGAACGTGTGATGGCCTGGGAAGCAACCCTAGATGGAATAAACCTGCATAACAAAACTCATTTCAATTACAATATGGTTTAAACATCAAATGATATCAACAGATTATAAACTTACCCTTTACCATAGGGCTCAATCCATGGTCGATCATGGAGGGGCGGGTCAAGATCTTCAGCATCACCACTTGAATCTGGATCACCAAGTGGTGTGACAGTCTCAGAAGGAGGTACAGAAGATGAGGAAGGTATAGAAGTAGGGTCAGGGAGAGGAGTGGGGGTAATAACAATAGGGGGAGGAGTGGGGGTGGCAATAATAGGAGGAGGAAGAGGGTCTGCTGCAGGGGTTGTAGAAGGGTGTGCTGCAGGAGGAGGAGAAGGGTCTACTACAGTGGTAGTAGAAGGGTGTACTGCAGGAGGAGGAGTAGGGTCTACTGCAGGTGTAGGAGTCTGTATACTAGGGGTAGGAGGAGGCCCCACAGATGATGTACTACCGGGAGCAGGGGTAGGTAGTCTAGCAGGCACCCTAAGTACATACTTTGGTGCCTGCCGTTGCCTCTTTGTAGGCCTTGCTACCCCTTTTCCTTTATCAGGACGCTCTGAACCTTGTCCTGTCATTACTGCATTCAAATGGTTACAAATAAAGCGAAAAAATATAAACAAATAAAGAAGGATGAATTGTTTTCAAAGTCAATGTATAAGAAATTGCAAACAACTTAAAGATGGTATTTTAGATAATGGTAATGAAATGATAGTCCAATTTGCTACAATAGATGTTCAACATTCAATCATCGTCATCATCATCATCATCTTCATCTTCATCTTCAGCATCGTCTTCTTCTTCTTGTTCTTCTTCTTCATCGTCATCATCATCATCATCTTCTTCTTCTTGTTCTTCTTCATCTTCTTCTTCTTCTTCTTCTTCTTCTTCTTCTTCTTCCTCTTGTTCTTCATCACCTTGTATTGTTGCTTCTAATTCATCTCCATCACCATCAGGGTCGACCAATGCGGTTATACGTTCAACTTCGATAATTTGTTGTGGTTGTGACATTTGGTCAAGTTGGTAGGCTACATCTTCCTCAACTTCATTTGAGTCTATGCGACCTCTAGGCTTCGTTTGTATTGCTACGGCCCAACCACGCTTGTCAATATTGCGAAATGGTGGATATGGCATTAGTAATAAACCTATTACTACTGAAGTCGAACATGGAAGGCAATTTCAACACTATGGTCATAGGCATTCAATAAGGGCATGCAAAGACAAGTCCTCAGTATTGAAATGCATTAAACATCCTAAGGGGTTGTGTATTAAAGTTGGAGGAGACAACTTATTACACCTGAAGTTCTCTTGTCTAGAGTACTTCCACATTTTTTGTACGTTCTAAGTGTTTATAGTATTTTTACCCTTCTCATTTCATTGAGAATGTGTGTAGTACCATAGGATTTTAAATGACTACTTAACTTAATCAAGTTGTAGCCTAATAAATGAAAGACAATATACATGAACATACAATATAAAGATGAACATAATTTAGGCAATCAAATATCTATAGAAGCATGGATATATAATACATATAAACATAATTAAGGCAATGAAATAGCTATAAAAGTATGTACTGACAATCACATTAGTTAAAATACCCAAAGTATTTATGTTCTAAAAACTCAAACTTTGAGTTTAAGGTAATTCTTTGCTTTTGACATGTTTCCTAGCTTCATTCCACTACTACTTTACACATGGTAGGATGTTCACATTACTTCAAATAAGTGTACATTAGGTGTGGTTGCAAATTCTCACCTTTTAAGCACACTTTTATACCTTCCAACTACTCAAAATTTTAGTTGTACCTAATTCTTTGCTTTTAAATAGCTTCCTAGGTTTATTTCACTACTTTAGACATGTTAGGATGTTCACATTACTTAAATTTAGTCTACATTAGTTGTATTTGCAATTGTTCACCCTTTGAACACACTTTTTAGGTGCTAAATAGTAAAACTTTTAGTTTTAGGTTATTATTTGTTTTTCACTACTTTCCTACCTTAATTTCACTAAGTTATACTTGTTAGGATGTTTACATACCTTAGAATGAGTCTACATTAGGTGAAATGACAATTTCTCACCTTATAAGTACACTTTTATAGGTACTAAAATATGAAACTTCTAGTGCTAATTTTGGTTTAAAAATGCTGCATAATTGGATATAGCAGCTGTGACTTGAAGCATCTGCTTCTTTGTGTGCATTGTGAATGTTTGAAAAAGTTTATTTTACCATTTTAAACTTGTGTGCACTGTTCATTTGATCAAATTTTAGCCTACATGCAAAATCACTTCCAAAACCGTTAATTTTGCTTAAATTTGGAAGTGAATTAGTGATTTTCGAGTGTACTATGATTCCTTGTTGTTTCAATGTTTAAACACCTTTAAATTGATGATATAAAGTTGCTTGAATCATCACTTAAGCTTTACAAACACTGCCAATCATTTTTGGGTTTGAAAGCAGACTTTTAAAGTCCATTTTGTGGTGCAGTTTTCATTCTTAGTGCTGTTTGATTTTGTATACTTTGTATTTTCGAATTGTGCCCTCATATCTATCTTTCTTTTATGTTTTAAAACTTGTGTATATAGTTGTTTTACTGTTTTGGTTAATGCTTTAATACATTTTGCATTATGACCACTTTTAGTGTATTCTACTAACTAGTTATAGGTTCTAGGGTGTCATATTTTGAGTTCTAAGTTGTTTTTGTAGTGTGACTTTCTCATTAGCATTGATTTACCATCCTAAACTTGTTAGGACAGTTTGTTTCAAGTTTCTTAGGCTAGTTTAGTGCAGTCATCAAAATTTGACCATTCTAGTGCATTTATAGTTTAGTGCAGTCATAAAAATTTGACCATTCTAGTGCATTCTAGGTTTTTCTCTGTTTTTCCTGGTGTCTTCAACAATCAGACAGTAATGTGATATCTATGCCTGTTGTTTTCAGACACATGATACATGGAAAGTTAACCCTTAAGTCAGTTGGTTTCAGAATTGTGATTCAAACTAGAACTACGAAATATTTTCTGTTTTTATATTTATTTATTTTTTAATCATTTTCTCATGTTTGAAAATTATTCAATGTTTTCAGGGCAATGTGCTACATTGACTTTGGGTTGCCTGTGGAGCAAGATGAAGGTGATATGCTTAACACACAAGATTCAAGGTTTGGGAATTTACAAAATTTTAGTGTTAAGAAGGGGAGTAAGAGGAAGTTTGAAGTTTTACCAATAGATAAACCTGTTAGGAGGAACTTTCAAGTTCTACCATTAGAGAATCCTGTTTTATTTTTAGCTCATACATCAAAAAATTCGTTGTTTATAGTAGACAAACCCTGGTTGGAAGTGGTCAGGAGTTTAGAAGCCCCACCAGTCCACAGACATATATATGGGACATGAGCTATAAGCAGCTTAGACAATTGTTCTCAGCTTTGAGGGGATATGATGGGGATAAAAGTCCCTTGTTTTTCTTTTTTGTCTCGTCATGGTTGGGAGGATCTAGAATCATGTATTGTGTTATCATAATCAATTTTGTTCCATTAGTAATAGCTTCAATTTACATTTTTTTTATTTACACAAGTTCTGTACTTTTACTCTTAATCAAATCCCCATATTAATTTTGGCTGCTATTTTGTTTCATATATATCCTACCAAAACAAAAGTTCAATAATTGTAGGAGTGTTATGAATGGATGAGAATTGAAATGGAATAGTTTTGACTAGGTGGTGGGGTTGCTCCTAAAATGAAGGTTGGCTTTTGGTTTGATTTGGATACATTGTCCATTTTGGGTGTGAAGCTAAGTTACCTTGCCACATTTACCCACCCAAAGTGGTTGTGAGCTAGGCTGCCACTGCCTCAAATTAATAAAGTGGGTCACTACTCATTACTAGGCCTTTGGATTTGATATATGCTTCATGCTGGTGAGTGGTGAAATGACTTTTCCTTTTTCTCTGGCTCTCTTGCTAGCTAGCTGTGTTCAGTGGTGAATTAGTTAATTCGGTTTTCTTTTGTGTTTATTATTACTAGAGAAAAAGGAGGAATAGTGAATTCCATATGAGGAAGAGTTTGATCATTCATCACGCATCATGATCAAACTTCAAATGAAACATATGGTCAACCAAGGTTGACAAAAACTAGCAATCATATTCAATCAAGTGCATTTAAAGTATACAAATATCAGAAGGGGTATGTTAAAGTGAACCTTGGGTGATAGATTTTCCAACCACTGACAGTGGTTGAAATCATATTTTAAACTCAGTTTTGGTGGTGTGATGGAGTGATTTTACCACATTTTTTGGCCATAACAAAGTCATATTTCGAATGCTAGAAGTTTCTATGTTGTGTGACAGTTTCAACAAGTCTAAAATGCTGTTTAAAAGCTGCTAGCAGAGTTCAATTATTGATATAATGGGCTGAGTGCATAATAGTATACTAAACCATCAATTTGGAGTCAAAATTGGGAAGTGACAAGGTGTTCTTGAGTAACAGTATGGATTTGACCGAATTCATAGTTATAAAAAATTTAAAATCACTAAATGAAGTTGTTGGAGTGATTAGTTTTGACCTACAACCACTGCTATGACATTTCCTGTCTTGAACCACCAAATTTTGACTCATTTTTTTGGAAAAAATGAACCAGACAACACTTGTGTAGATAGTGGTAGCATCTTCAGGGGTGGAAACTTGAATAGCTCTTGATCTAAGTGGCTATACAGCAACGAAAATTAGCTTACTGAAACATCATTCTGCAGTGAGAAAAACAGTGAAAATTTGGCAACTCCACTAGCCAAATTTGGAGACACAAGCAAAATAGTTGAGGGATTGTAAGATTGAGTGTCTATCCTCTAAAAGAAACTTGGTACAGAACCCTAACAAAGTCTAGAACTGAGATTTGAATAACCTTGGTCGAGAGGAACAACCAATCACTACATGACACATCTAAATTGTAGTTTTCAAATAATGTTATAAAAAGAGAGAGATTTTGTTTTCTTGTATACATATGGGATGAACAAGTGGTTGAAATATGTGAGACCCTATGTGCATGTTGGAGGGACATGGTCCTGGCCGATCATTTTTGGGTGGAAGTTAAATGAGAAAGGAAGGAGCAAGGTGTGGGGGGGGGGGGCATGGTCCTGCCAAGAGCAGAATGAAGAAAGAAATAAAAGGCAAATATGAGAAGAAGTGTACAATACACATTCTTATTGTTGTTGGCAACCTTAAAGCATGTACTTTATCTCCTTTTTCATTAGGTTTGTTATCAGTTGTTATAGTTTTTGAAATTAGAGAACAAATAAGTGTCTTCAACGAATAGGCTTTTACACAGATCCATCAACAATAAACTAAAATAAAGCATCTACATAAGTTTCCATGGTCAATTTGCAGAATTTAATTCTCATGAAGGCTATAATAAGCAAAACAAACATTCATACATGCTCAAATTGCTCAAAGTGTGAAATTTATAAAACAAATTAAATACTCACCTCTTTAGTAGACTTTTCTAGGAGGGATATAGGTTTGATAACTTTGTATCTGTAAGGAAATAAAATTGCAAGATGTTCAGCCATGGTCTAAATGCCAAACAGAAGAAATGTCAAAATTACACAACAACAACTCTAGATCAAAACTAACTACTTTACCAACTTTGTTTGATGAATTGAAACATGTTCAAACTCAATTTTAACTCAAAACCAAACTTGTACTGAAAATGACCTTTCTACTTCCCAAAATTTACTCATAATTGGTGGTTTTGGAAGTGATTTTGTGCCTAAGCTATTCTTACACTTTGGTAATCATTTCAACAATTTTAATTCATCAAAATACACTCCTTTGAACTCTAATTACGCACAAAATAGATCAACAACTCAGATTCAATTTCCAAGTTCCAAAAATGCCTTAAATATGATGGTTTGACATATTCAATTGCATACAAGTGATAGTAACTTTATATGAATGGTTCTAACAGCTTTAATACATCAATTTGGACTTGTTTAAACTTCCAAACACCACAAAATCACAGCAGAACAAAAATTGATAAGTAATCACCCTTTTAGTACACTTTTTTAGGTTCTAGCTACTCAAACTTTGACTTTTAGGTAGTTGTTTGCTTTTTAGTAGTTTCCTAGCTTCATTTGACTATTTTAGACTTGTTAGGATAGTAACATTAGTTACTGTTATTCTACTTTAGGTCAATTGCCACTTTCTCAGCCTTTTACTTGACTTTTTAAGTTTTCAAGTACCCAAACTTTGAGATTTAGCTACTTCATATAATTTGACATGTTTCTTAACTTCATTTAACAAGTTTAAACTTGTTAGGATTAGTACAACACACAGTCTTATGCTAATTTAGGATTCTGCCCAAATTTCTCACCTATATACTACACTTTTATAGGTTTTAAGTAGTCCAATTATGAGTTTCAGGTACACTACCAATTTCACTTCTTTCTTACCTTCATTTAACTAGTTTAAACTTGTTACAATATGAAGATTACACATTCTAAGGTTACTTTAGGTGAATTTCGAATTTATCACCTATTTAGTACACTTTTTTATGTTTTAAGTGCCAAATTTAGAGATGTGAGTAGTGATTTTTAGAAGTTGTCTTAGGAATCAAAACTTCACTCAATTCTTTGTCATTTCTAGTCCATTAGAACTGGTGTAGATAGTTATAGGTTTGTAAAACCGAATGCACATTTGCATCCTTATCTATTTCACCCTATTCTACTGTAACTTTAGGTTCTCAATATATACTCAAATTTGATTGTCATCTTATTTTCAATTTGTGACTTCATTTTTATCTATTTTTTATGTTTTACATGTTTTCTAGATAGTTATTTGACAATAAAACAGACCCAAAGAAATAATGAATGATCAAACTATATATGACTATGACAAGGCCTTTCCAGTCAGAATACACAGCCTATGTTTGGTACATTGTACTTTTAAATTACAACAGATTAATTAAGATTAATAGTACTGCTCAATTACATTAAACACAAGACAAATACCCTTTTGTAATTATCAATGAAAACAAAAAAGATTAAGGAAAAAGAACAGATTTTGTTGAACTAAAACAAAGTTTCAATTTCCCTGCTTGGTTCAGATGTTGTGATTTGATGCAATCACCTAAATGTGGAAGAAAGAGTTTCTGTTTTAGGAAGTTATATCCACCAAAAAACTGTTTCTGATAGCATCCAACTGAAAACCAACTTTTCTAAATGTTCTAAGGTTGTCCCTTTTTATCATGACCCAAGAATGGTGCACCCACCCACCTGAATTTTCCTACTTCCTACATCTCTAATTCTATTTTAACTTAGAAATATCATATGGTTGTCCCTTTCATCCTTATTTTCATTGATGTGCATTTTAATTAACTAAGAGTAAAAATAACCTTCTGAGTGAAAGGAAGTTTGAATGCACTATATTGAGTGCAACTTACTTATTATAAGGTTATGGGTATTAGGTATAGGACAGAGATATCAGTGTCCATGCAAATGTTCCTTGTTTATCACTGCCATATATTAAAATAATCAACTCCCAATGTTGTTCCAGGAACTTGTTCTCCAAACATTATTTTACACATCTTAGGAACTTAAAATTGAATTATATACCATGTTGGACAGCACAAAAATGGCACTATTGTTTCTTATGCAAAATTGAGCTCATTTGCATGTGTTACTTAAACAAGGAACACATCCTAAAATATTTGACAGTCTTAGTCCACCGATTCAATTACTAGATTACTTAGGACCTCTTTTCATTCAATTCCAAGGTGGAGTTATCAAACTAACAAAAAAAGTAAAAACTTTGAACAATATTTTCAACAACAAATCATATTGCACAAACTAATTCAGAGCATGCATTGAACAAAGTCAGAACGAATTCTTCGTAGCAGCTATAGTTCATCAATCAAAATGACAACTTACCCCGACGGTAGCCCCTTCAATAGCCTCTACAGCGGTAGTGGAAGACCTTGTCACACAGCGACACTCCCCTGCTTACGCTGCCTCGTCTACGCCCCCTCGTCAAATATCCTCCCTCGACAATGGTAGCCTTCAACTCAACCACCCACCACCTTCCTCAGCTCAGAACACTAGAAAACGCGAAAAATTAAAAGAGCTTCCTCCACTAATGCATAATCGAAAATAGTAACAGTAAAAGAATATGAGATGGGAGAATGGGAGACCTCACCTATAATGGAGGAGTGGGGAAGAAGCGTAACGCCAACGATAACACCTCCTAACACGAGCTTGACAGGCAACGACAATGGTGCTTTCAGATTGTGAACGATTGAGGGAGATACAGATTAGGGCAACGAAGACCGGACAGTGGAAGGTAGGGACGGGAGCCAAATTTTGGGGGAAGCTTTCTCGGAGTGTATTTGGGAAAATGGAAGAGGGAAATCCCAAATTCAGATTTCATTAAGTGCATCCATATACCGACGGCCAAAGTCCTTCGGTAAATCCTCTACACAATATCGAAGGCCAGAAGCCTTCGGTAATGAACAACTTTAATGACCGTCGAAACATCCTTCGGTATTACCATTTTTACCGACGGCCACAAGGCCTTCGGTAATAATCCTTCGGTAATCAATGAAATTCTAGTAGTGAAGGTTGGTGCTTCAGAGTACCTCCTCTCGATGTTGTATAGTTTGCAGCAAGTTGTCCTGCACGGTACACTTGTCCCTTTTTCTTCCCACCAACAATGTCGATCCAGCACTGTGTCCTACGGATGTCATCTTCTGCATTACTGGCATCATCCGGTGTAGGAGCTGACTCATGTTCAGATCTAACCTGTGAAAGTCTCGTGGAAAATTCTTCCTGTTGAAACATTAAAAGCAATGTTAGGGAATTATAGAACAACATAAATGAAAAATTAGTAATAGTAACAGTGTTGTTTGCTTACATGAGTCTTCCGAGATCTTTCATCAACGAATTGATTAGTGCCCTTCCTTACATGAGTCTGTGCAAAGACCTCATCAACATGGACCGCCTGTCCCAGAGCTTGTGCTTGTAACATAATTTAGAACTAGAAATGTACATATGAAATAGAAAATACATAACTTATATATGAAAGAAAAAGTGCAGTAATGAAATTATACCATACGAATGGCATGCTCATGAATGGTGATCGACCCACCAGTATGCAGGGTGCCACCCCTTTCAGATGCTCTATTCCTTTGGGCTTTGGCACACTTATTGCGAAACTCTACTGTATTCCAATGAGCCAGTAAAGAGTTCCAAATTTATTCACCCAGCTAGTAAGGGCGATGTCCTGCATTTCGAGCATCCCTAAACATCTCTGACAACCGATGAGATGCTTTCATGTGGAAATTTCTGTGTATCTGACTTTCATGTTCAGGTTTCCACCGCACCTTCATCTGTAACATTAAAGAGAACAAACATTCATTACAGAACATACTAAAAATAAGAGGGACAATTAGTTTAATTGTTTGTTCACCTGAAAGCGCTCCCAAAATGGCTTTTTATCGTCATCAGGTATTGCTCCCCAAGTAGGCCATGGACTTAAAAACTGTTGCTTAATTGAACGTGTGATGGCCTGGGAAGCAACCCTAGATGGAATAAACTTGCATAATAAAATTTATTTGAATTACAATAGGGTTTAAAACATCAAATTATATCAAGAGATTAAAAACTTACCCTTTACCATACGGCTCAATCCATGGTCGATCATGGAGGGGCGGGTCAAGACCTTCACCATCACCACTTGAATCTGGATCAGCAGATGGTGTGACAGTCTCAGAAGGCGGTATAACAGATGAGGAAGGTATAGAAGTAGGGTCAGGGAGAGGAGTGGGGGTAATAACCACAGGGGGAGGAGTGGGGCTTATAATCATAGGAGGAGGAAGAGGGTCTGCTGCAGGGGTAGTAGAAGGGTGTACTGCAGGGGTAGAATGAGGGTCCATTACAGAGGTAGGAGTAGAGTCTACTGCAGGGGTAGGAGGCTGTATTGTAGGGGTAGGAGGAGGCCCCACAGATGATGTACTGCCGGCAGCAGTGGTAGGTAGTCTAGCAGGCACCCTAAGTACATACTTTGGTGCCTGTCGTTGCCTCTTTCTAGGCCTTGCTACCCCCTTTCCTTTATCAGGACGTTCTGAACCTTGTCCTGTCATTACTGCATTGAAATGGTTACAAATAAAGCGAAAAAATAGAAATGATTAACGAAGGACCAATGGTTTTTAAATTCAATGTATAAATAATTGCATACAACTTTTAAGATGGTATTTTAGATAACTTTATTCAAATGATAGTTCAATTTGCTACAATAGATGTCCAACATTCAATCGTCGTCATCATGATCGTCATCTTCATCTTCTTCTTCATCGTCATTATCATAATCATCTTCTTCTTCTTCGTCGTCGTCATCATCATCATCATGTTCTTCTTCGTCTTCTTCTTCTTCTTCTTCTTCTTCTTCTTCTTCTTCTTCTTCCTCTTCTTCTTCATCACCTTGTATTGTTGCTTCTAAATCATCTCCATCACCATCAGGGTCGACCAATGCGGTTATACGTTCAACTTCAATAATTTCTTGTGGTTCTGACATTTGGTCAAGTTGGTAGGCAACATCTTCCTCAACCTCATTTGAGTCAATGCGACGTCTAGGCTTGGTTTGTATTACTACGACCCAACCACGCTTGTCAATATTCCGGAATGGTGGATATGACACATAATAAACCTGTCTGACATTAGTTGGTAGAATGAAAGGATCAAACGGTCCATATCTTAATCTCTGGTTGAGTTCGACAATATTAAAGCGTGGATCGACTCTAGTACCAGCTCTAGAAGGATCAAACCATTCACAATAAAAAAGTACTACTCTGTTTGGAGAAGTAGTGCTGTTGTACTCTAACTCATATATTTTATGAATGATGCCGTAGAAATCATCATATGAACCCTCTGTTAGGCCCTTCACATACACACCACAATTTGATGTTTTCTTTCCTTTAGACCATTCGTGTGTATGGAATTTGTAACCATTGGTGAAGTAAGTGTGCCATTCTTTGACACATCTCATTGGCCAATTCGAGAGATGTCTTAACTCTTGAACCGTGGGAGTTAATGCCTGATTAAAAACCTACAAAGGTACTAACAAAATTATAAAAGCAAGACTCAAATTAACCTTGCTCTAAATGTAGGAAAAAGTACGGACCTGATTTCTAAACCAATGAGGAAACTCTGAGTGTATTCTAGCAGAAGTATTTCCTTCTGCGACTTGCTCAGCCACAACAAATGAGCTGGTACAAATGAAATTCATTAGTGTATAACAATTAAACCGTTTGAAAGATAAGAGATGGATGATGACATACTCAAGGTACGGCTTTACTTCACTACAATTGATCAAGACAAGGACATGAGCAGAGTTGAATTCAGCATCAGTTAACCAATGAGTGAATTCTTTCCCTGCGTGACGGCCTGATTGTCGGAAAACTGATAATGCACCTTCACGTGGTTCAACTTGCCATTGCATTTCATTTCTGACATGAGTGGGGGACAACATGAAGTTTTTGAAATAATGTGAACAAAAATACGTTGTCTCTCTGTGCAAGTAAGCTGCACAAATTGAGCCTTCTACTCTAGCTTTATTTTTAACTGAACGTTTGGATTCTCCCATAAACCTTTCAAATGGATACATCCACCTGTACTGCACCGGTCCCCCAAGCCAAGCTTCATATGCTACATGTATTGGAATATGCTCCATTGAATCAAAGAAGTTACTGATTTCTATCAGTGGATTTAACATGTGCATTGGCAAAGAACCGTCGATGGCAGTCAAACCAACTACTTTTCCGACCATAACTCAATTGGAATGACGTTGTATGTTCCATGCAATGTGGACAAGCTAATCGACCATGCGTGCTCCAACCAGATAACATGCCGTACTCTGGGAAGTCATTAATAGTCCACATCAAGGCTGCCCTCATAGGGAAATTCTGCTTCCTTGAAACGTCATACGTCCAAACACCATTCCATAACTTCTTCAAATCATCAATCAAAGGCTCCAAATAAACATCAATCAATGATTTGGGATTAGATGGACCTGGTATTATACACGATAAAAACATGAAAGGCTTTGTCATGCACATCTCAGGTGGTAGATTGTATGGGGTAACTATCACGGGCTAGCATGAATATGGTGATGCAGATGCCTGAATGTACGGGGTAAACCCATCAGAGCATAGACCAAGTCTGACGTTACGCGGTTCTCTAGCAAAGGATGGATGTTTACGATTGAAGTGCTTCCAAGCTTCACCATTAGAAGGATGACGCAAAAATCCCGGAGTTTTGTTACCATCATGCCATGTCATGTGTTCTGATGTTTTTATTGAAGTAAACATTTTCTGTAACCTTGGAATTATAGGCAAGTAGAACATGGACTTTAAGGGAATGGGTTTTTTTTGCCTCCGTCCAGCATGCATCATATGATATCGAGGTGAGCCACAAAACTTGCATTCAACCAACAATGCATCATTTTCGCCACTGTCATTGTCATAGAATAACATACATCCATTAACACAACAATCAATCTTCTTGACTTCCAATCCCAACTTTGAAACACATTTTTTGGCTTGGTAATAATTCTTCGGTATAAAATTGTTTGGTGGTGTCAAATCTAACATCAATTTTGTATAGAAGTCCACTGCTTGAATGGGAACGTTCCAATTAGATTTGCCAGCCATGAGTCTAATGCACACTAACAATTTTGACTCATATGAACCTTCAAATACAGGTAGATTTGCCTCTGCAAGTAAATTGTAAAACCTCTGAGTCGTTTCATTTGGAGGCTCTTCATCATGACTATCGTCTGCTTCTTGTTCACCATGGTGACGAAGAGCATTGTCAACCATCTCTTGCATATAGGCAAATTGATCTATCTCAGATGTATGTACAATAGTATTCGAACCTGATGCAAGCCGTTTTTCAGCTGCAGTGGAGGTCGAAGGAATTTCTTCACCATGAAATGTCCAAACCGTGTAATTAGGCATGAACCCTTTTTGGTAAAGGTGAACTTTGACGACTTCATCTTTCAAAATCCTTGTACATTCGCACTTGATGCATGGACATCGAATCCCTCCATCAAGGGCATAATATTGATATCGTCGGGCCGTCTCCACGAACTCTTCAACTCCGATGACAAAAGATTCCTTCAAACCTCTCCTTCCACTATAACAACGGTCGTACATCCATCCACGATGATTGGGAAAATGGGCCATGTTCTGTGACAAGCCAAAGAAATCAAAACTTAGCCAAAACAGCAACACTCCATGTGACATAAGTAATAAACCTATTACTACTCAAGCCGAACATGGAAGGCAATTTCAACACTATTGTCATAGGCATTCAATAAGGGCATGCAAAGACAACTCCTCAGTATTGAAATGTCTTTGACATCCTAAGTGGTTGTGTATTAAATTTAGGGGAGTCAATTTTCTGACATTACTGAAGTTCTCTTTTATAGAGTACTTCCACATATTATGTACATTGTAAGTGTTTAAGGTACTTTCACCCTTCTCATTCCATTGAGAATGTGTGTAGTACCATGGGACTTTAAAAGACTACTTAACTTAATCAAGTTGTACCCTAATAAATGAACATACAATATAGAGGAACATACAATATACACATCAACATACAACATATACATGAACATTCACTCATGGCCTAAATGTAGGTTAGTAGTCAAATTTCTGCATGGAAATAAAATTCTCACCTACTTTTGTCTATTTATAGGTGTTCAATAGTCAAATTCTGTTTTTCTTTTTATTTTTCATTTGAGACTTCATTTTTATCTTTCTTTTATCTTTTAAAAGTGGTGTACATAGTTAGTTTACTGTCTTGGTGAGTACTTTAATAGACACTAGTGGAAAAATGACTTTTTATAACGTACAAAAATGATATTTTATATCGTAGTTACTGGGGATATAGTTCTGGGCGATATAGTAAGTCTGCGCATTTTATAACGTAGCAAAAATTTACGTTATAATATGTTCAACATATTATAACGTAGTTTCTGAAGTACGTTATAATATGCGCAGTTTATTATAACAAATTCTTCATTTGTCCGTTATAATAGGTGGAAGATATTATAACGTAGAAAATTTTGTACGTTATAATATGTTATATATTATTACGTATATATTATTGTACGTTATAATATGTATATCATACATTGCTTGATTATTAAATTTGACATCCATTGAAATTATAATAATATTCCTGTATTATCATCTCATCCAATCCATTTATAATAAATATAGCTTTAAATAAACAAATTTATTGAAACTAACAAAATAGAATTCATATCAAATATTAAATAGTCTAATATTTAATACATCATTTATACATGAAACTATATATTAAATCCAAATATTACATTAATGTACATACACTATTTAAGTGTAGCCAAGTTTCTACTAACACTTAAAATAAAAGAAGCCCAGCTCTGGTTGAAACATGAGTGTTGTCTCTTGTAGGACCATCTCTTGCCAAGCCAAAATCCGAAAGCTTTGGGTTGAAATCCTACATATATCATAGTTCTACTCTTTCAGAATGAAGACATACATGTAAACAACAGGTGTTGTTTTCTTCACAAATTCACAAGCCAAACTTTCAGTGTTAAATACCAAATCAAGTAGGATGTTGGTTGCCTTTAAATCACGATATATAACATTTCTATCCAGGGTATGTAAAAATGTTAATCCTCTTGCAACAACAACTGCAATGTTGATCCGGATAGTCCAGGGAATAGGTTGAACACCTTATGCAGAAATATAAAACCAAAATTAAGGTATTATGAATCAGGAGGAAACTATGGTTCAGTTCAAAAACAACTATAACATAAGGGTGTAAATACTAAACAAGTCAGAAGTTATGTTAGGGTCTGAATTAGAGGTTAAGCCGAGCGTTCAAACAAGCAAAGTTATGACTTTAACATTGACATATAATAGACAATCAGATCAGACTCAGATTTTGCAATTATGAATTAGACCAGGTTTAAGATTACCAAAGTTTGGCTTAATCTCATTCTATCCCCTTTGTACATTAGTATTCAAATGGCTTAATGGAGACTAAATATGTTGAGTGAATGCACAACCTCTGCATGAATGATTTTCCAAACTTCCTTTATACAATAAGCAAGACTAAGCTTTGGTGGTAGGCCTAAACTCAAACTAGAACAGATTAGGTTCAGGTCTACAACCAAAGCTTAGTCTTGCCTATTTCAACCCCTTTGTACAATGGTACCCAATGCATCATTTCAGACTAAATATGTTGAAGAGTAAATGCACTACTTACTTCTAAATAAATGATTTTCCAAACTTCCTTTATGCATAAACTCATAAACTAGAAGCCTGTTTTTTCCATCTGAGCAGTAACCAATAAGTTTCACCAGATTTTCATGGTGAAGCTGGCTTAGATAATTGACTTCTGCCTGCAAACATAATGGGCAGAAAATGAGTCAAGGCTTACCAACACCAAGAAGTTATACAACAGTTTAAGAGTTTGTGTAGGACTTGGACATACCAGCCATTCTCTGTGGCCTTGAAAACTTTCTGGTTTAAGGTTTTTGATGGCCACAACAACTCCAGTCCCTGGTCTTGTGGGAGCATAAGTGTTCTCATCTATCCATCCCTTGTATACAAACCCAAACCCTCCTTCTCCAATCAAGTTTTCTTGCCTGAAGTTCTTAGTGGCCTCTTTTAGTTCATTGAAGGTGAAGGACTTTAGGTTACTAGAGATGCGTTTGTCAACATTTGATCCTAAAGTTTTTAAAGGAGCTTTGCCTTCAGTAGATTTTGAGTTCTCTTTTGTCTTACTTCGAGACTTTGAGCCTCCTGAGAGTAAATGAAATGCAAGTTACAATCAGCCACTACAGTAACTTCTCTATTTCTGTACAGAAGATTGTACTATTATGCGTAAATTAATCTGAAACACTGTCTAAATATTAATTTGGCACACATGTATATACGCAAATATTGTCACTTCTTTGAGAGAGATGAAATCAAAGAGTTGAAAGGCAACTAAGAATGTTAATTCACACCAGTCACTGCTTCTAAGAAGAAATAAAAGGCGAAAATCATTCAACATTATTTAGAACCTGAATCAAAGCGAAGAAACCTCACAATTTCCATCATTTTCATACCAATACCCACACAATCTGGAGGCTTACATTTAAGTTAACAAAAAGACAAAAAAATCCATCCAGTTCTACGAAACCAAGGCCTTGAGAACACTAAAAAACAAGAAAACAGAACAAGAAGGTTCATAGAAAAATAGCTAGTCCAGTAATCTTCCAGGTTACAGCCTGTGAACTATTGTTTTAACTCTTACCCTTTGGAAACCATCGCCTTCTTCTTCTTCTCTCCGTGTAAACCAAAGACACAAAAATGGAACCATCCACCATGACAAAACAAATATCAAAATTCAAAGCATCAAAGCAGAAGAAAAACAAATCAAGGCTTATTTATATTTTGCACTAAAGAAAAATGAGGGCAAACACACACACACGATTAAAACAACCAAATTAAAACTGACCAAAGAAACTTGTGGAAGACACATGAGCCACTGGTTTTCTGCAGCTGTTTCCAATGATCAAAGTTTTAATCTTTTGTATCAGAGGAGAGAACAACAACACCACAGGGTGCGAATGAAAAGATCTCCACCAAACGAAACACAATCCCCACCAATCTAAGAAATTAGTGAAATTAATAGAAGAAAAACATAACAAATTAGGGAAAAACATAAAACCTACTTGGTTAGACTTCAGAGATTTCGAGGAAGAGGCAGCGGAGCCACTACATGACAGGAAAGAGGCAGCGGAGCGTGAGAGGAAAGAGGCAGCGGAGCCACTGCGTGAGAGGAATGAGAGTGAGAGGGAACGTGAAGAGAGGAATGAGACGAAGAGCCACTGCGTGAGAGGAATGACAGTGAGAACATGAAGAGAGCAATGAGACGAAGTGGAAGAGAGGAATGAGAGTGAGAGGGATAGTGAGATATTATAACTGATTTCTAAAAATCCGTTATAATACATCAATAATAGGTTTTCAACTTATTTACAAGTTTGCCACCGCTTTTTATATTATAACTGATTTTCAAAACTACGTTATAATATGTCTTAAACTTATTTACAAGTTTGCCACCGCGTCTCATATTATAACTTATTTTAAAAACTACGTTATAATATCTCCCTATTATGATGGATAATTTTTATCCGTCATAATAGGTTTGTTATAAAATGTCATTTTTCTACTAGTGAGACTTTCCATTCTTTCCACTTTTAGTGTATTCCACAATACAACTTTTAGGTTTCTAAGTTGTCAAATTTAGAGTTTAAGGTTTTTTTTGTAGTGTGAGTTCTTAATTAGCTAGGTTCTACCATTCTTAACTTGTTAGGATAGTTTATTTGTAGTATATTTTCCTAGTTTAGTGCAGTTTGCAATTGTAGTACAATTTGTTTGAGGTTTGAGTAGTGATTTTTAGCTATTTCATCTACTTTTTTAGGTGCCAAGTACGCAAACTTTGAGATATACCTAGGTCATCTATTGTGTCATGTTCCTTAGCTTCCTTTAACAACTTTAAACTTGTTAGGATGTGTAGAATACACAGTCTTAGGTTACTTTAGGTGAATTCCCATTTTGTAACATACTTATTTCACTTTTTAGGTATAAGTAGCCAAATGTTGAGATTTTGGTACTTCATCCAATTTGACATCTTTCTTAACTTTATTTAAGTACTTTAAACTTGTTCGGATAAGAACATTACACATTCTTAGGTTAATTTAGGTGAATTTCGAAATTTCCACCTATTTAGTACACTTTTTAGGTTCTAGGTTGTTTTTGTAGTGTGAGTTTGTAGATAGACTTCTTTATGGATGTTCTATACTGCTTTCGATCATATAATTTCATCGGGAAACATCATACCAGCTTTTGCCAATCCAAAAAATAAAGATTAAAGTTTGGCAAATTCCAAACAGCACATGAAATGCACACTGCACCAGAAAAAGGCTTTGAAAATGGTGGTTTCAAACCCAAAAATGCTTGGAAGTGTTTCAACAGCTAAATTGATGCTTCAAGCAAGTTTATATCATGAATTTGAAGGTGTACAATCACTTAAACAATAAAGATAAAGACTACACTAGAAAATCAGTGGTCTACTTTCAATTTTAGGCAAAATTTGGTGGTTTAAAGGGTGATTTTGCACAAACACGTTTGGACACATAATTTGATGTTTTGAGCAACTTTGTATCATCAATTTGGATGTGTTTAAACACTCAAACATCCAACAAACACACTGCAGCAGAAAATCACTAGTTCACTTCCAATTTTAGGCAAAAGTGATGGTTTAGGAAGTCATTTTTCATAATGGCTCAAATTTGACCAAATTAACAGTGCATACAAGTTCCAAATGACAAAATAAAATTGCACAAATGGTAAAAATGCACTGAAACAATCAGATTCATCAAACCACCCTTGCTGCAGCCAATTTGCAGCATTTTTTACACCATATTTGCACCAGAATTGAAAACAAATACTACAATCAAATTGGACAGCACAAACAAAGCTTATGGAAGTCCTAATTCACTACATATACGTGCAGAATATTAGTTACGAGATGTTTAAAGACATAAAACACATGCAAGGATATCAATCACGGTGAAAAGATTGATTACAATATGCGACAACACTTTGCTAATGGATTTGAAGCAACTTAGATATGCTTTTTGCATTTTATGGATTAATACAAGTTGCCACTACTTCAGACATGTGTAATAACATCAAATGAAAGTGTTCAAATGTTGAGAACAACAAAATGTGCACTGGAATAGGTTTTCGATATTGCACCTGAAATGAAAATTATGTGCAGATTTTGAAAACCAGAATAACTTTTTTTATGGTTTAGCTTATATCATCCAGGCTAGACATTGCCTCATTGCCTTTTATGGATTGATATATTGGTAGACATGCATCTAAACACAGATTTCCAAAGAAAACATAGAAAATAAAGGCTGGAACAGAATCAACACTTCATGACAGAAAAGTCACTGCACATAAGGCACATGACTTTAGACAAAACTGGAAAATGAATATGCAAGCTGGAATTCAAGTCAAGCAAACGAAATTCACTGATTAAAATGATGAAGAAACACTAAGGAACACTGGAAGTACAAGCACAACAAGTACAAACACGATTTAAACCAATTTGTCACCTTTTTAGTACACTTTTTTAGGTTCTAACAACTCAAAATTTGAGTTTTAGGTAATTGATTGCTTCTGAGTACTTTCCTGGTGTCATTTGACTACTTTAGACTTGTTACGATAATAACATTAGTTATTGTTAGTCTACTTTAGGTGAATTGCCTCTTTCTCACCCTTTTAGTAGACTTTTTTAGGTTCTACATACTGAAACTTAGAAGTTGAGGTAATTCTTTGTTTTTGACAAATTTCCTAGCTTCTATCTACTACTTTAAACTTGTTAGGATGTTAAATATAGTAATACTATTTTTAGGTTTTAGGTAGTCTAATTTTGAGATTTTGCTACTTGATCCAATTTGACATCTCTATTAGCTTCATTTAAGTACTTTAAACTTGTTAGGATCACAACAATATACTTTCTTTGGTTATATTGGTTGAATTTCGAAATTGTCACCTATTTTTAGAACACTTTTTATGTTTTAAGTACTTCAATTTTGAGACTTCACAATTGAAGTCCAAAATCATATGTTGAACTTTGACTTTAGAGTTCACTTTCACAATCAAAGTCCAAATTCATGTACAGGTTGTTGGAGTGTTTAAGAGACATGTCTTTTAACATGTTGAAGGCCAAATTAATCACTGTAGTGCCCTTAACCACTACAACTTGGAGCAAAGTTAATAAAGTTTTACCTAAGAGATGGTTTACTTTAGCCTTAGTAATGAATTTTCAGTTTTATAGTTAATATATAAACTATAAAACAACTATAACTTTGGTTCCTCCTTCTAGTTTGGTAACTTGGGGGATTCAAGATAGTATATAACCAACATATATCCATGTTGGTTTGTCCTTGTACTCTACTTCATCCTTATAGTTACTCATTTTAAGTCTTACCCTGTATTTAAAGAGAATTTTAAGGGTGTTGTCATGGTCTTTTTCCAAGAGGGAATTTCGGTTGAAGGGTGGGGAACAAGGTGTGGAGATTATATATAAGAAGAACATGCAACACACACAACACAAGAGAGAAGACAAAAGGCGAAAGAGAAAGAGAGATAAAAGGCAAACAAAATTTTATTTACCAAAAGGAGGAGCCAGCATGTTTATTTATCAAATTGTTGCAAGGCAAACAGAATAAGACATCATTTACCTACCTGGAAATGATGAAGTCTTCAACACTTGAGTGTAGCCCTTAAACAATGACACTTTTGCAACTAACTTTAACCCACTACGTTTGAAGCTTCCAAACGTTATGTGCTCCTAATTGAAACCCCAAAACCTTGTACAATAATGGACAATTTTAATTAGCAAAACGCAACAACAACAATATTCAAGCACCTCTCTCACTTTCATTTTCCATTTCACCGTGCTTCTCTGTCATCCACGACGTCATCCTCCACTCTAAACCATTTTTCTGCTGCCACATCTTCAGCTTCTCGTGCGCGCCTCAGCCATGTCTCCATAGCGCACGCGTCAGCTCCTCTATTCCATGTCATTGGCTATTCCTCTCGCGCATCAGAAACACATTTCATTTCGCATTTCATTCTCGCGCATCCCTTGCACATCATAGAGCATCTCACTCTCTCTCGAGAGCTCTCTTCGTCATGAGCCATTGCTTCCATCACGGTAATCCTCTTTTTCCTCACGGATCCATCTTCTTCCACCATTTCCTTTAGATTTAGCCGATTAAAACCATTCTTCTACCGTTTAAACACCTTAAATCGATTTGATCTTCATTATCCACCATTCAATCTTCGTTTTGAACCGATTAATCGGTTCATTTTGATGTTCTTCACCTTTCTAGGGTTCCTCCAGTCCAGATTAGGGTTCTTCGTGTTCATTCTCAGATTTACTTTGTTCTATTCCGATTTCTCTCTCGATCTAGAGTGTCCTATCAATTCCGCTGCGTCTTTATTCGTTGGAGAGAGCTTCGAGGAGGTCCGGTTCGTGTTCGCGCAACTTCAATCGACCTCTTCTCGAGCGCTCGTCCATCAAGTGGTATAAGAGCCAGGTTGAACACGCTTCGAAGGTAAGTATCTCGGTTCGTCTCTATTCTGAGTTTTCTTCCATTTTTGAGTTGTTTGATTTTCCTCTGTTCTTGCGTTTGATTCTGTCTTGATTCTGAGTTTGTTCTTCAATTTTTCGCATTGTTCATTATCTTCATTGAATGTCTTGTGTTGATTTCGCGTTTGTTCAATTTATGCGTTTAGGTTTCTAAATTCTGATAAGGTTGTGTATCCTGTGCTTGAGTCATTATTTTTGAGTCTATTTGTGTGTGCCATCTTTTCTTTGAGTCTTTTCCTCATTTTAATCCGTCCATTTGTTCATTTGAGTCATTTTCATTGATGAATCATATTCTGTCATGTTTACAGTTATGTTTAATTGCTTAATATGTCATAAATTCTGTGTTCAAAGCTGTATTTGATTTTTCCTGAGATTCTGGATTATATGATCAGTGGCTGTACACCATATGAGCTATGATACAGTCATTGTGAGCTCGGGTGCATGCAAAAGTGACCTTAATCTCAAATTTAAGATTTGTTGATGTGTATTTTGATTTGCGTTTATAGTCATGGCCAATACATATTATTTTGATGATAAAAGGCTTGAATGAGTTCGTATCAGGTGCACATCACTTAAGCCATGAATTGCTGAAGCAAATAGCTTGGTGGCATCTTGTGAAAACTCCAACAGTATCAAAGTTGCAGTTGACCGATCTGCATAATCTTGTTTGAGTCTAGTTTTTTTTGTTTTAAAATCTGTTCTGGCATATAGATCTTGCTGGAAATCTTGCATTAACTTCCTAGTGTCTTGTTTGAATTTTAATTGTTGTCTTTGAGTTTAGTTAGTTGATCAAAAGCTATTTGATTTCATTGAGTCAAAATTTGAGTGGTTAAGTTGCTTACATTGATTAATTTGGGGGCTGACTAAGTCAAATTTTGAGATAGTGTGTTTCTGCATCTATTTGCTTTATAAACAAGTTAGTTTTAGTTGTTTGAAACTGATGATGCAAAGAAACCACGAGTTATAGCTGCCCTAAGCATTTTCACTCTTTAAACCACCAAATTTTTGGCATTTTTCATTCACAAGTTGCTAGTTGGTTGCCTTTTTTGAAATCTGTGATTGGTGCATGTGAAATTGAGTTGTCATTGCAGCAAAAGCTTGGTCGTTCTGTTTTCATAAAAAAAAATTGAATTGACAAAAGAAACATTTACATAGTTCTAAAAAGCTAAAAGACCAGTGCAATTAACTTTTCTGAAATCTGATGCACCAGAAAACTGTTGTTCTCTATTAGCATTTCATCAAACAGTTTCACTCAATTGCTTTGAGCTTAACATTTTGATGATATTGCAACTTGTTTTTGTTTCTTGTTTTATGAATCTGTTCTAGATCCTTTGGTAGGTTTAGTTTTTGTGCCTTCTTCTTAAATAGCTTTGTTTCTTGTTTGTCATTTGTTGGCTGTGTTAGTTTTGTCTACATTACATGTAAAATCTGTTCAACTGTTCTAATTTGAGCTTTGTTTGTTTTCATAATCTGATCTAGAGTTGATCTTGAGTCAGTTTCATTATCTGTTGTGCTGTCATTGTCTTGTGGCTGTCCTGTTCTGTTCTGGTTTCTGATTTTGACCTTAGCCTAGCCATTCTTGATTGAGAAGCTTGTATACTCTGGATTTCTGGAATTTGAAAGGAGGTTTGTGTGCTTGGTATCATCTTAGGTGGTGGTGGTCTAAAAGACTCTCAAGCCTTGAACTGCCAAGGGAGAATCTCCCTTCCAAATCTTTCATTTTTTTTGAGTGCTTTAAACTTCCAAAGATAAACCTGGTTTTTGTGAGTTTTGTGTGGTTGCATCTAATAACCAAATTTATTGTTGAGAGGTGTTTTTGTTTTAAGTGTTGAAATAACTTCTGAACTTGCAATGTGCTGACCATTTAGTTGTGCAGTTTTTGTTCTGATTAACAGTGTTCAAAAGCAGTTTGTACGTGTGGGAAATTTAAGACAAGAATACCTACAGTGGAGAAAAAGGAGCTTTGTTACCTGCATAAACTACACCAAGCTGAATAGGGAGTTTCTTCATTTTGTTGTGTAGTTTCGTGTTATATTTGTGCCTGATTAGAAATAGTTAACCATATTTGATTGAATATTATGTGGATATCATATGGTTTAACTGTTCCTGAAAATTGAATTTGGTTTAGCAAGTTTGGACATCCATACATTAAGTGATAGTGCTGGTCTAGTGTTATTGTTGGCTTAGCAGATTTAACGTAGGCAAGCTACAAGCAGTCATATGAACTGAAGGGAGTTTCTTTCACCTTAAATTTCTTTTGTTTTGGTTGAACTATTCTTGTTATAGCTTGTCTTTGATTAGCATAATTTCAAGTGTTGAATCTGGTATGACAGTTTTTGTACACTAGGATTAGCCAATCTGAATTCTAAATTGGAATTATTCTGCATTGTATTGGATTAATCTGATTTTGATTAGACTGGGGTGGTTGTTAATCAACCTGGTTTCAGCTTAGAATTACATCCATTTGAATCTGGTATAATGACCATTTGCATGTGTCTAATAGAATCTGGTTTGATTTTGGTGTGTGCAGAACTGATATTTGAGAGTTTAGCTTGAGCAGAAATTTACTGAGAAAACAGAAACTTAAGCACTTAATGTGGAAGCTTTGAACTAAAGGGAGTTATCTAGTTTAATTGCTTCTGACTGTTTAAACTGTTTTGGATTTAAATTGTTCATTGTTGAATTACATGATTTGCTGAATTGGTGTGAATTATCTGTGCAGAGTTGTTTTCATTGGAATTCAAATTGTCCAGGAGTTTAATTGAGCAGCTGCAGAATCTCACTAGAAAGTTTGTGCAGCCAAGAGAAAGGGAAGTTCTTACTGCCCTATATTTTTGTGCAAACTAGTTTTACTAACTGAGAGAGGTAGTTGAAGGCCATATTTTGATCAAGTGAAGCCCTGCAGCAGTGAACCGTACCCAGAACGTTCAAGAAAAAGACTAGTAGCATAGCTTGTTTTATTTGAATTTGTTTTGTGTAATCTGGTTTGTAATAGTCTAGTGTTAGCTTTTTGATTGGGTTTATTCTGCATTGTAAAAGGCCTTTTATAAAGTCCAAGTGCTTTGGAAGAGTCCTTGGTGCTCTTTCAAACTCTTGGCAACTTTACTTGCTTTAATTTTAGTATAGCTAGACAGGTGAGTGTGTCTTGATTAGCCAAAGCTACAAGCCTCACCATAGGAGTAGACTTTAATTTTGATTTGCTTTGTGTTTTACGTTTAGGGGTGATTTAGGCTAAAAGGGATTAAACTCTAAGCCTTATCACGTTAAAGTCCGAGAGGCTAGTCTTTTAATTTGTGCTTAATTGTTTGTGATTGTTTGAGTTGTGTTCTTTGATTTTAAAGGTGATTTTTGTTTAAAGGGTAACTAGTAGTAACCTAAGACATTTCTGGCAAGGTAAGACTTGGTACTTAAGCAGTCTAAGTGTGAATCTTGTATACCTTTCACACAAAGAAAACTTTTAAAAACAAAGATGTCTTGTTATAGTTCATATAGGTCTTCTAGGTTAGATAATGTTGATGAAATGTTTAAACAAGCTAGGAATCTTCCATCCTTTGGTAAAGACATAGGTGCATTAACATACCTAGCTTGGGAAAAAGAAATTGATAAAATAAATCCTTGGTTTTATGGAGAGAGTGAATATTATGTCCTTAGCATATATCTCTCTAAGTTAGAAGAGCATGCAAGTGAGTGGTGGGATGAAAGACAATATCATGTTAGGAAAGGTAGAAAGTCCTCCATACATAATTGGCATGATTTAAAAGCTTGCATGAGAAGAAAGTTTGTGCCTTCAAGCATTAAAAGAAACCTAAAACTAATTAGGGATTGCATTGATGATGGAAAATTATTTCTTGAGCGTTTAAATGATCATGGGTTTCTTCGTAGAGAATTAGAATTTGGGGCAAGACTTAAAGAGATCAAGGATAAGAAAAGAGAAAGAGAGATTGAGAGAAAAGAAAAGGAAGAAAGGAAAGAAGAAGAGAAGAGAGAGAGAAGAAAACGAGAAAAGAGAAGAGAGAAGAAGAGAGGAATTAAGAAGAGAAGAAGAAGAGAAGAAGAAAAGGAAGAAAGAGAAGAAGATAAAACAATAGAAGAAGAGAGAAAAGAAGAAGAAAAGAGAGAAAGGCAAGAAAGAGAGAAGAAAGAAAAGGAGAAATTGTTACTGATGACAAATCCTATTCTTTCAAAGATCATGGAATCTAAAAGGGAAGGTTTCCAAATCTTTACTTCTTTTTCAATAATTGATTATTTTTCAATTTTTAACTTCTCTTTCAAACAAATTGTCATCTCATATTCTATGAAAACATTCTCAAAATATGACAATTCAAATCTTGAGTTATTGTTATCATTAAGAAAACAATTAACTTAAGACAAAAGTGAATTTGGACTTCTAGAATTTCCAAATGTGATAAAACAAAATATTAGAAGTCCTTATTTCCTTGTTTTTATAGAAAAATTCTTTCTTGGATTGATATTAATTGAAAATATATTTGATGTTTATTGTAGATTTGTGTTTGATCCAAGAGGAAGAAAAAGTGGATATAAAAGAATAAGGCCACTTTAAGGTGGCCATGCTCCCAAAGATTGTGTGGAGCTTCTTCATAAGGCGATTCCCAGATTTGAGGTCAAATCTTTTTTTAAGAGGGAGGGCATGATGGAATCCTGCCTGATGTGTTTTATCAGTGTCCTCTTTTTGTAGTTTTTACATTTTGTTGTGCACATATTTTAGCTTGTAAGGAGTATGGGTTACTATAAATACCCAACTCCTCTCTTGTATTGGCACTTTTGAGATTAATGAGAATTGATTTTTCTGAATCAGAAACTATTCTCTCTTGAAAGTCATAGGCCAGAGAGTGCAAAGACTCCCTCTAGCCACCTTCCAAGCACCTCTCTCACTTTCATTTTCCATTTCACCGTGCTTCTCTCTCATCCACGACGTCATCCTCCACTCTAAACCATTTTTCTGCTGCCACATCTTCAGCTTCTCGTGCGCGCCTCAGCCACGTCTCCATAGCGCACGCGTCAGCTCCTCTATTCCACATCATTGGCTATTCCTCTCGCGCATCAGAAACACATTTCATTTCGCATTTCATTCTCGCGCATCCCTTGCACATCATAGAGCATCTCACTCTCTCTCGAGAGCTCTCTTCGTCATGAGCCATTGCTTCCATCACGGTAATCCTCTTTTTCCTCACGGATCCATCTTCTTCCACCATTTCCTTTAGATTTAGCCGATTAAAACCATTCTTCTACCGTTTAAACACCTTTAATCGATTTGATCTTCATTATCCACCATTCAATCTTCGTTTTGAACCGATCAATCGGTTCATTTTGATGTTCTTCACCTTTCTAGGGTTCCTCCGGTCCAGATTAGGGTTCTTCGTGTTCATTCTCAGATTTACTTCGTTCTATTCCGATTTCTCTCTCGATCTAGAGTGTCCTATCAATTCCGCTGCGTCTTTATTCGTTGGAGAGAGCTTCTAGGAGGTCCGGTTCGTCTTCGCGCAACTTCAATCGACCTCTTCTCGGGCGCTCGTCCATCAAAAACGATGGCAGACGTAGACGAGAGAGGTAGGGCAGGGAGGTTTTCACAATTTCAGGAAATTGGGGACGACCTCGACGAATAGATTTAATGGGTCGACCCTATTACCGAAGGACACACATCCCTCGCTATTGTCTTCCTGACCTTCGGTAGTTTAATTTCACTAAGCCCGTCGGTACTTCTCTTTGTGGTCGTCGGCACCTCACTTTTACAGACGGCCTCAAGGCCTTCGGTAGTAAGCTGCCGGTAATTAGCCAATTTCTTGTAGTGTTTGAAACATTTTTTCAAAAAATAAGACGCAATTGAAACTTTTGTTAAAATTGAAGATCAACTTCACACATTCTAACTTGGTACCAGAATGATTAAGCTTATAAGAATCTAAATTATTAAAAGAAATGAATCAATTTAGCAATTATATAACTGAATATTGGAAATCATTAAGTGAATTAATTAGGAAAAGTAAAGTGGGTAACCCACCATAATTATCTCACTTTTAATCACTATATTAAAAGATACGCATCGTTATGGACTGGTTATAGCCCTCACTAGTTGGCTGATTATATTGTATTAAAAAAATTTCCTCTTTATACAAACCTCTTCTTCCCTCTTTTCAATAGTTGTGATGCATTATCAATGTTCATGAATGAGTATGTGTCGCAACCGGGATCGCGACAGGACGACGAACTGAAAATAACGGGTTTAAGAAAATATTTTGGAAATCATAGCCATAATTTATTCTGGAAAAACTATGAAAAAACATAAAATTTAAGGTTAAGGGATCAGTTCCGCATAAGGAAGGTATTAACACCCTATTGCGCTTGCCCAAAAGCAGTACGTTTAATTAAATGTATAAAGTTGACTTGGTTTTTCAAAATATTTAATTGGTTTAAACCCTTAGATGATCCTCGTCTTTGTAGGAGAATCTCAAGTGAGTCCTCGTTTTTTTAACTGTCAAAATTTGGTCTATATATTTGTAAAATTGGGCTAATTTTGCCCCCTCCGTTAAGTTTTGATAGACGGCGTGAAACGGTGATGACATGTTTATGATGATGTGCATTGTTTGATTATGTGGAATTTATGACATGGCAAAGTTGAAATGGTTTATGTTAAAATAATAGATTAGGGATTGAAAAGGGTCAGGGAAAGAGTGAATTGAAAAGGGAATTAGGGATTTCGAATTCGAAGACCATTAACCACCGCACGTTCTTCATCCAGTCAGGCCATGGGCCTCGCCGCCGACCGCCGGTCGTGGTCGGAACTTAGCCGACGACAGTCACTCCTCGACTCTTCGTGTTCTTCATCGCCATGACTAGGTTTATTGTGATTCTACATTTATTGATGAGAAGCCAAGGATTTGCGAAACTGATATATATGATTTGAGATTCTCTTCAAATAACCATCATATGGATACATTGGGGAGGACATAGCTAACATGTATTTAGGGCATGGTTGTTTGTTCTTCTCTGCAGCTTAGCCTTTTGAAATTCTTTTTGTCATATAGTAGTGTTTAGAGTAAAAAAAAATCACTGCATAGGAAGATATGGAAAATCAATCTTTTATTTCATACTTTCTACAACTTCTGCATCTATCCTTTGTCCCTAGTATTCTACTCGAATAACTAGCAGCTAGAACCGTTGTTCAAACATCATGATTCTTGAATTTATACCTAAATAAAAGAAAAAAACCTCTCCCAATGGAAGTCATAGGCCAATCATGCACTTTAGAGAAAATTGCTTTTAATTGGAGACGCAAATTAGGAAAGTTTGATGCCCTTAGATGGAAGTTGAGACATTAAAGAACTCGTAGAAACACCTTTAGACAAGACTTGAATCATATTAGTCATGGAAACAGAAGAATGAGCACAAAGAAATCCATTTGTGTTAAATGAATTGCATTAAACATAATGTTATCTGCATAAATCTAGGACATTGAGAAGGCATTGTTGTTGGGGATATGTATGCATTAAGTATTATTTGAAGTAAATGTGTGAAGTACTTTTTTTAACTTCTTGTTAATAAGATGATTCTAGCCTTTGGGGAAAAAATTCTTTATTTAAAAAATAATGCTATTGTATCATTAAAAAAATTATGTTTTGAACTACTTTAAAAGTCACCACTACACACAATTTAGTATTTTTAGTCACTTATAAACGATCTGTAACGCCATTTCTTTTCTTCTAATTATTAATACAAGCTCATAAATAAGCACATGAATTCTTTTGTTGACAATCAATTAGCGTTGTTTTCCCTTTTGAGAGAAATTGTCTAACTAACTAATGTAAAAAATCAAACAATACTTGGAAGATAAAAAGTGATACTGAGTTAGATGATAAATAAATTCTTGATGGCAATCAGATTCCTCCAACTACAAGTGTAATAAATTTCTCGAGTTAACCATTTTGGTGTTAGTTCAGGGAGGCTTCTAGTGTTTTCAAATTTCAAGATGTTGTCTCGATCCTTCTAACAGATCCGAGCACAAAATTGTTTTCAAGACTATTGAGCACAATCATGGTGTTTCTTCATGGATGAACTTAAATTCTTATTTTCTTTCAAAAGCAGGGAGAATGGGGAGCATAGAGCTATACAAGTGTGACTAATTTATCTCTTTGCTAGATATTATTGTAGATGTTTTACAGATTCAGATGTTGAAAGAACACACTTGGTTGAATACAATCTTAAAGTCAATTTGCTCTTGATCACGGTGTTTATTAGTTGATCACTTTGGGATCAGTTTCATTCTTCATAGAACATGTAGAACGGGATGAGAGGCCTGCCAACTTTCAGGCTTTAACCCTCTACCCACCGGAGCTTTACAATGTCGGATGAACATGGCTAATTAATGATAAATCAGAAACTGTTTTCTGAAGAACATATATAGAAGTCGAAGCTAGAAATCTTGCATATGCCAAAGCTACATATGCGCGGTGTTGGAACTGATTGCCCACTTGAGACATAGCTTTTCACAAAATTGCATATCTCTCTCTCATCCTCAATGGCCCCATCAGTAACGACAAAAATATCAGGACCGAATCAGTTGATTTCTCAAATCGTATATATCTTCAATTTTTACTTAAAAAAATAAAGTACAAAATAAATGCAGCAAAAGGATAATCTCAAAAGATATATCAGTTTCGCAAATCCTTGGCTTCTCATCAATAAATGCAGAATAAACCTAGTCATTGTCTACAAGTCAAATACACAACAGGCAGGTCAATTACAATCATAAAATAGCTACAAATATTAATAAAGGTGTGATTATACCAAATACCCGCGAGCTAAAGTTGTCGTGCTCAAAGAAATTAATTATCATCCGAGAGGAAAAGGGGTGGGCAGTTCGGTTAAGACATTCAACTATTCCAATTCTTTAGAGGTCATCTCGTCTTCAGACCAAGAGGTTAACCTAACAGGATCTTTGGTCTAATATAGGGGAAACCTAGGACTCATCCAGAAGATTAGGTTAGAATGAAAAATGGAGATTAGGTTAGAGTCTGAATTGAAATGGGAAGTAAAAGATGAAAGAGAGGAACTAGAAAGTATTAGGAATGGGACGCTCAGACAAAAGGAAAAGAACATAGAGATTTCTGATTGAAGAGATAAGATGAAGATTGAAGAGATAAGATGAACATACCTGGGAGACGGAAGTGATGAAAATTGCCTCGACAGAGTCATCGCCACCTCGACCTCGCTACCTCGTCCTTGCCGCCTCGACCTCGACGCTCAGCCCAAGATTGATGAAGGCAGCAGCAACAGACGCTCCACGAACATGCAGAAGGAGAAGATTTTGATGACAACAGTGAGAAAAGAGGGAGGGAATTAGGGCTTAGAACAAAGGTGGGGGAAATGGAGGTGAATAAGAAATGAAGGTGCGGGAGGTGAATTAAGGACCGCCCAAAAATTATTCTTAAAAATATATATTTTAGGGGACGGTTTTTATTTTAACCGCCAAAATTTTTGTTTTTAAAAAAAAAACTACCTGCGGTTTTAAGTATAAACCGCCGAAAACGGAAAAAACCCTTCCTAAAATTAATTATTTTTGTAGTGTTCGAGCGCCATTCGTCATGGATTAAAGAAGAAAACCTAGTTTATATTTATACACGAATAAGTGATATAGAATTAAACTTTAATAAACTAACTAAATAACTATGTTATATTTTTTTATTTAAATAAAATACATAAGGTTGTGCAAGAAGAAAGACAAAATATACTTAGATACCTATATAGTTTTACTTTAATATGTGTGAAATCTACAACCAATAAATTATTAAATGATTGAAAAAAAGAATGTTTCAACTTTCTTTTCTTTTTTTCTCTTTTGTACGACCTTATACATTACAAAAATCCATGTAATTCACAAAGTCTTTCCAAACCTTTGCGTTGTAAATTTATTAAAATCTAAACTACTACATCCTGTTATAAAAGTCTTTTAAATTTATCTTACGTGAGACTGTTCGTTGTGATTTGATTATTTTGGACTTGTTTGCCTGCAAAATGTTGACTATCCGCGTGATCATTTTCTATGTACCAATCAAAGTCTTTTAAATTTATCTTACGTGAGACTGTCTGTTTGATTTCATTATTTTGCAATTGTTTGTCTGCAAAATGTTGACTATCATATGTTCGGCGTGATCATTAGTCTTTTAAATTTATCTTACGTGAGACTGTTCTGTTTGATTTGATTATTTTGCAATTGTTTGCCTGCAAAATGTTTGATTATTTCATGAATCTTTTCGCCTATAAAATCTCCTATTCCTATCTTGTCTTGTACAAGGGTATCTCTACGTTCTTATCTGTTCTATAGAGTTTAGTGTCACTCTGTGTGGTGAGTTTCCATGGCTATGGCACATCTAATATCTTCTCCGAACGTCTCTTCACTCTCAACTGGTACTTATTTATACTCACTGTCTTCTTTTTTGCTTCATTTTTCACTGCAAAGTTATTTTCTGAATAATATGTGGAAGCATGCATTGTAATTGTAGGTGCAAATCTTTGGGGCAGGAAACTCTCCTTCAACAGTATTTACTGTGAAAGTATGTCTCATCACTTACACCCTATTCCTTCAACTAATAACCTTTATTATGGTTCTTTGGTTAGCTTTCTGAGTATCTCACTCTAAATATTTTTTTCATCTAGAAGGTGTGAATAAAAAGGAAATAATCACCTCTAATTATCATCTTTTATTATATAATATACTTATTTTTTTAAAAAAATTTAAACACTACACTACAAAAAAATTTAAAATTATTGACAAAATTTTAAAATTTAAATTATCGATCAATTTTATTAATAGATTTTGAAATTTTAATTATCGATGGATTTTATTGACAACATGATTATCAAACTCACGAGTTAACTAGTTAACTCGTCCGAGTTAAAATTTCTAGACTTGGGTTTTGATTTAACTCTTAAGTAAACTTGTTTTCTAAGTAAATTTGGTGGAATCGACTGTGAAATTCATAAGATCGAGTAAAATAGCGAGTTTAGAGCGATTTTGTGAGTTTGAAAGGGAAAAAAATAAGAAAAATAAGCTTGTTTCGGGTTTAGGGTTTCATGACATGATTGACAGAGTCTCTTACACCCCTATGTCTCTCTCCATGGCTATCTTATTCGCCATCGCCTCACCTTCTTCAGGACGCTGTCGCACGCGCTTGTTCGCAATCAGGTCAGACTCCGTTTGTGCTCCATTAGCACTTTGTTCATGGTTGTCATATGCCTGTCATCTCATCTCTTGGTCTTGCCTCCTTCTAGCTATGTGTCACTCACTATTGAGTGAAGTTATTTATTTTTTAATAAAGTCGTGAGTGTCCTCTACCGCTATCACTATTTTTTTTTATGTTCAATGAAAAAACCTAAAGTATTATGTCTCGAAATGGATCAAATTTAATGGATACCAATCCAAGTATTTATATTTTATAATATTTCTATGAAAAATATGTCTTTGGGTTTTCTCTATTTGAAGTTATATAATTTTATAGATTTATTTGAATTAAAATATTATTTATATTTTGTTTTCATTTTTTTATATGAATACACTTTTACGAGTTTACGAGTCAAATTTACTAATTTTTCACGAATTTACGTAAACTTTCGAATTTGACAACCTTGATTGACAAATTTATGATCAACAGTTTGTTTGTCGGAAAATCTATCAATGAAAAAACTACAAATTTCCACCCACATCATTTCATCCTTTTCCCTCTAAAATCCTAATCATCAACACAAATATACACGAAAGGCACCAGGCACTTGCACTACACTTATATTAAAATTAAATCGCGAATAACAATAGAACTAAAATGTGACACCATAAAGCTACTTTGCGAGCATCACCATTCTCACAATCCACCAAACAAAAAACATAAATCACCCGTGACACAGACTATCAGAAGTCGTGCATCACTAGATCTCCTCTATTGGATGAACCTCCCATAAAATGCGACCATGCAACACAAGTTCAACCACTTTCACTAGATCACATCTCCATCAACTCTGATATGCACCTTGAAGCAGTTTATGCAAGCCCTAAATCACAAATCTGCCTCTTCAAGTACCACACATAGCGTCATCTCCATTAGATCTCCATCTTCTCGTGCACCATCACCTCATCGTCTCACCATGAAACATGAATCCATTGAAGAAACCAAAATAAATAACCAACTAATATTCATGCACATATTCACTACGATCAGAGACGAACCAATCAAACATAAGAATTGATAAGAAAAATCTGAGATAGTAGGTTATCCATGTAATGTTCGGGGAAGATGCATTCTCCACTAGAGAGTGAGGGTTAAATGAGATGCGTTCTTTTCGTTAGGTTGTGATGCTCATATGAAGGAGTTTAGCGAAGGATAGAAAAAAAAATTAAAAGAGAAAAAGGAAAGAGAGAAGATAAAGAAGAAGAATCACATTATGATATTTATCGTCAAATTTTTCTTTCAATAATTATCTGTGAATATAAATTTTTGTCAATAAATAATACCAACTACATTTTTATTAACAAATTTATTATGTAATATACAAAATAAATAAATTAGTATGAATATATAACTACACATTTATCTATTTATTAAAACATGCTTTATAAAATAATAAAATAATAATAATAATAATAGTTATTTTATAATTATTTAATTAAATTTTAAAACATAAAAAATTAAAAAATGCACATGCTCATCGAACCTAAAGCTTTACAACAGTCATGTAATAATTTGGTGGATTTGTTTATATTTGATGATAACTAAATTTCTCACATAATTTATATTTACAATATATATATATATATATATATATATATATATATATATATATATTTGAATTTTCAAATTTACTATTCTCCCAATCCATCATCTTGTCTTGATTTAGTTTCAATAATTTTAAATATACTTTTTGTTGTGCATGCTACAACTTTGAACACTTGGTATGCATTAGGTTCTGGTGTATCAAAAACTTCTCAGCACAAAATAAAAAGTCAAATACAATATGATCCTTTGAGGTTTCAACTATCAGCTTTTAATCAGCATTACAAAAGCATTCAAAATTATGCTGCGAAAGCCGACACTGTACCATCTTCTGAGTCAGAATCTGAAGCTTCCAACTGCAATAACATTGTCGACTCTGTCAAAAATTTCATGGCGGCTTTGTACCAATTGATTTACCCTTACGCATTATATGGTCACGTAAGTAGAAACTTTTCCATCATTCTCGTAATAAATATTCAAAAGTTATGCTCAATACTAAGTTTCTGATAACTAGTACCCTGTTGTTTTAAATTAATTTATCTGTATTTTACAGGCATCAGCTGCAATTTCTGCGTCTCTCGTTGCAGTAGAGAAACTATCGGATATATCTCCATTGTTTTTTATTGGTTTGTTGCAGGTGAGACTCCAAATATATGTTTTTTAAAAGACAAATTAAAATTACCCTTTAACTTCCATAAAAGACATTCTTTTGAATTGTTTTTTTTTTTTGTCAGGCTGTTTTACCTCACTCTCTTGTTCTTCTTTACGTTAATGGAGTGAATCAATTGTTTGACTTTGAAATAGATAAGGTATGAAAATAAAATACTTTGGATCATTGAGAAGTTATTTCTTTATTTGTTTATTTTATATACTTTGTATATTCCATTAAAAAATATAATAAAAACATTGTTGTTGCATAAGATTTATCTAAAGTTAAATATTCAGAAACACATAAAAAGACCAAGTTTACACAAGGTCACAGGTACATCAATTTGAACAATTTATATTACTTTCAAACTCCTTTTCATAATTGATGTTTACTGTACTCTCCTTCCTTTTTATTAATAGGAACATCACCAAACAACAGCACCCAAAATTTGACCAAAAACCTGACCAAAAACCTGACTTTTTTTTATTTTAATTAATTCAGTTATGTACATATTAATGTAATTTTACATCTATTTTATATACCGAATTAATTAAAATAATTGAAAATATATTAGATTTTTGGAACAGTTTATCAATGTACTTCAACCTTAGCAATGGTGATATATAATACTTAACAAGTCATATTACCAAATAAATATCTTTTATTTTTACACTTTTGTCTTATTCTATGTCCATGTGTAAGGTTTGTCACGTTTTGTTATGTATGGATGATTTTTTCATCCTTGTATATATGCCTTTTGCTTCAGAACAAGATTTAGTCTCACGTCTACACGGACGAAACTACCACCTCTACACGGACAAAACTATCATGCTTGAGAAAGAGATGTCAAGCTTGCTCTTCATTTCAAAACCAAGTTGAAAATTTAAAAAATTGACTTTTAAGTCTAATTCAATTCAACATACACAAATCCTATTAGAATAAACTCTAACATATGACTATGATATCATATTAAAAAATAGACAATTCAAACTCACAAAATCAACTTGTAAAATGAGGTTTATATATATAGGAGGTTTGACAGGATTTTCTCAAGCTGATGTGTTTAAGGTTTCTAAACTTCAAGAAGAAATTTTTCGCTTACAACAAGACACCCTCAATGTTAGTCAATATTTCACTCAATTAAAAGGTCTATGGGATGAGTTTGACAATTATAGACTTGTTCTCACATGCTCAATACCTTGTACATGCAAAGCCACCCAAGCATGTAAAAAAATTACAAAGATCAAAACTATGTCATTTGTTTCGTCAAAGGGTTGAGCAATCAATTTTAACATGTTAGATCCCAACATGCTTCTTGATCCTCTTCCTCCAATAAACAAAGTATTATCTTTGGTTGTTCAACAAGAAAGGTAGGTATATGCAACATGAATGATTGAACCTCCACTAGATTTGAAAATTTTTCTTGTCAACACTTGAAAAAGTATTTCTAGAAAGGTTCTTCTTGTTAAACCAAACTAATATTCTCCAACAAACTATGTACTCATTGCGACAGGACTAATCACACAGTTGACACATGTTATTTTAAGCACGACTTTCGTCCTGGTTACAAGCCGAGAAAAAGTAGTGCCAATAGGTGTACTTGCAATGATGCCACAAAAAAAAAGGGTTAAACCAAGTTAGGGATTACTTCCTTAGGTTCTGGTTTTACATAAGAGCAGTATTAAGATCTTCTTACCTTGCTTCAAAAGTCCAACTTAGGTAGTTGTGATTCTTCCCATCATTACAATCTTGCCCACAACATAACGTTGCACATTCATCTCCTTCTTCTATAGATATACATTGTGATCAATGACTCATTGATACGGGAACCTCTAATCACATGACTTTTAACCTTGCAAGTTTACTCACTTTTTCTCAAATTTCACCTATTCTCATTACCTTACTTGATGGCTTCAAAACTCATGCAAAAATTTTTGGTACTCTACAACTTTTCCCTTTTGTTAACCTTAAGAAATGCCATGTACACTACTAAAAACACTGGTATTACTGATGGTCATATCTTTTCGGAATCAATTATATTTCCCCCGTAAACATGTATTATCAACGAATTACTGATGACCACTATTCTTTCGGCAATAATGGTGTCAATAACCATTACCGACGAATATTGACTATCAGTAATTGCTAAAAGATATATTTGTTAGTAATTACCAAAAGATATATCCGTTGGTAATTACCGAAAGGATATATTTGTTATTAATTATTGAAAGATATATTCGCTGGTAAGTATAAACAAATATATGCACTGGTAATTACCAAAAGATATATCCATCAGTAAATCCATCGGTACCTTCGCAACAGACACTAGTACAGTCAGGGGAAACGACAGCGGTTATTTTTCTCTATAGGCAGCGGTTCTTGAACCGAGACATATTTAGGCGAGGCAAAAGGTCTAATACTTTTGGTCTCGGTTGTGAACCGAGGCATAAAAAGAGAGGATTTTGCCTCGGTTTTCTCTACCCGAGGCAGTAAAGTTTTTGTTTTTTTTTATTTTTTTTTTCGTAGGACTTTATGCCTCGGTTCCACTGCAACCGAGGCAGTATGTCCCACTCTACTGCCTCGGTTCAGGCTACAACCGAGGCAGTAGACTATTTTTTTTTTCTAATACGCAACACATTCTGCTTCGGGTGTGACCATAACCGAGGCCGTAAGTGGTCTTTCGACTTCGGTTATGACCTGAACCGAGGCATATAAGTACGTTTTTTTTTTTAAAATAAGGTCTGTTTCTGCAACATTCCCAACCACAGAAACAGGCCTGCATATATTTTTATAGCCAGAACAGTCCAGAATAATGCAGAAATGTATATTTTAAATGAAAATTATATTAAAACATAAATATATTGAATGAAATCATAAATCAACTTCTTAGAAGTATAAATCAATCCAATGTAATCATAAATCAAGTTTCAAGCATAAATCAATGCAATGTACAAAGTTAAACTTATAATAATGTAGAAAAGCATAAAACAACTTAGAAACATAAACTTAAAATCAAAAACTTAGAACTTATTATGTCCTAATATCTACTACATACTATTATATAAATGAATTACATATTTAGCAAGTGTTTTCCTCACAAGTTGAATTGACTTCTCTGGAATTGGAGCAGTCCTATTAAATCTCTGCATAAAATACAATGATTTCAATTAGTGTATATGAAATCCAAACGATAGAGAAAATAAAATTCAAACCTAAATATTACCGTTTCCCATCCACTGGTGTAATGTGCACGAATGATGGTCATCATCCAAAACATAACGTATAGTAACCACATTCATATGACCCCATTTGTCTATTACACTACAAAATATCATCATAATTATAAAATGTTAAGTAACATCATTTGAATGGAACCAAATGTAACAAAGTATGGACTAAAATACCAAACCTTAAGGGCAACCCATGCAAGCTTTTTAGCTGTAGCAGTAGATCTCCCAGATAACATCATATGCGTTGCAAGGGAACTATTAAAAAAAATTCCTTTAGCATACATTTATATAACAAAAAATTCCACACATTGAGATTCTTACCAATCTACTACATGTCTAAGAGGGCTGGGAGGAGACTTCTGCAATGAACAAAACCAAACAGCAGTGTTCTTCGGTATGGAGATCACAAGTAGCTGCCAATGACACCTGAAATTGGTAATAACTTATGAATCATATACCAAAATTAATAAATGAATGTGTTGAATTTAACAAACTTCACTTACCCATGTATATAAGGGAGAAAATATATCTCCTTCCACATTCCAAAGCAGGTGGTGATGTATGTCTGGATATCATCAAATTTATTTCTTTCATGAGTCATAGAGGGGTCAATCAACCCATATACATCGTTGAACCCCTTCTTGTTACTAACATCAAACATATACCTAAAATGAAGAAATAATCTGATATAAGTAAGTTGATAAAATAGAATTATATAAAAAAGTTTTCATAAACTTACATCATCCACAGCTGAATGATTGTAATGTTAACTTCTTCTCTACCCGACGCAAGCTCCGTAACATCTTGATAATGCAAGTACAATGGGATCTGAGCTTCTCTTCCAAATGTAGTAGAATCCCAGTGTACATTCATCGGCACATCTGAAATGATTTTAGCAAGCTCGTCTAAGGCACCAAGAGGGTCATCCTCAGATAAATGAGTCTTCTTCGGTGTAGGACTTCCCTCTTGACCTATCTGCTGTTAAATGCAAAAATGGTTATGTTATAACGTCAATTAAAAGTAAATATTAAAATTGAAAAGTATATAGTACGAGTGTTTACCGGGGGATCAGATACATCACCAACCAAATGTCTAGGCCAGGCAACAAAGGACTTAAATGCTTCTTCCACAGTGAAGAACTCATCTGTAGGCACAGGAAGAACGACATCCGCTATGACAACTTCATCCACCGTGACCTGGACCTCATCTTCTGCAAGCTGTACATCATGCACTACAGTGGCTGTCTCATAAACTGTACCACGAGCCACTAGCATGGTCCCAGTATCAGAGAGAATATATAACTGACATGGATGAGTGTCATCCATGTCGTCCCCTGGGGCACCGACAGTTGAGCAACTTCCTTTACCGCTTCTACCTGTCAAATTAAATGTTAGGTTATGAAAAAAGTAAATTAGTAACCAAAAATAAATAAGTTTACCTGTAGGGGGCACAACATGTTCCGCTACAGGAGATGGTGGAGGACGATTGCCATAATCCTCATAATGCTACTGGAACTGGCGCGCAACCATTTCAGCAACTTCATCATACAACTCTGCTCGAACCTTTTTTGTGATCTCCTGCGTCATCTCTTTTCTTATTTCCTCCTTCATCTTTTCGTATGAATTTGGACGCGAGGAAGACCCAAAAAATTGTCGTATGCCTATGCCAGTCCCAGCACCACGCACCCGTCCTGGGTGCTCAGGTCGTCCAATAGCTGTGGCAAGAATATCTTGACGACCTTCTTGTGTGAATTGACCTTGGGAGCTCTGCTCAACCAAGGAGTCCTGTCACATAACAAAAGTTCAAAATCATTAGAAAGATCTATGTAATATATATAACAAAATTAATGTAAAAATATAAGAAATGACATCTTACAATTCTTTCAGATATTTCTCTGGCAGACTCGGAAGTGTAGGAGCCCGATGGTCTTATACGGGCTAACTTCCACTTGTCGTGTCGAGATGGTGGTGAAGGAGGAGGAGGAGGGTCACCACCCTCAGAAAGTGGAAGTCGACTATCTGACTTCTGCTTCATTATTTTTTCTTCAAGCTTCCTATATCCACCACGAGAAAGTAGGTATGGATTTTTATTCTGAGCGCTTATTCCTGTGCTTTTGACCTTTTTTCCTGTGACAAAATGAAACAATTGTCATGGTAGAGAATAATGGAAGATATATTGAATTGAATGATTTTACTGCACTTACCTGCCACGCCTCGGATGAACGAAGCTCTACAAACTGACGCCATGTTGCTTCGTCAATTGCTGAATATTTGGAACATGGATTTTCATTACTTTTTGGTCCAAATATATATCTAGACGTCAATTTTGTCTTAAACCCTCAAAATCTTTCTGCAATTGCAGATAAACACTTATTCCTTAAGCTCTCGACGTTTGGCATATCAAATGTTATCTGCAATAAAGAAAGTAATAACCTTATATCAATACAGATTTATCAATATAATGAATATAGAATTTGGAGTAATATTGCTTAACTTACCAATAGATCTTGCCATATGAGATTTCGATCAGCCTCAGAAACATGGTCAAAGGATGGAGTAAGTATAGAGATACGATCACGTGCTAGTACTCCAAGGTACGATCTAAATACATCTGCATTTGGGCCAGATGCAACTCCAGTGACCACGTCAATAATGACAGGTGTCCTCTCACCTGCATTTCTTCTAAGTATAAGCTGTCGTAGCCTCATTGCTGCTCTCGTCCGTCTAGAAGTGGTGGGGACTTCATCGCCTGACGAATGAGGTGACTCAGCCATATATCTGTCACAATAAATAAGATGAAATATAAATAAAAACACTTATAAAATAACATATATTATTTAACAAAAGCCATAAATATTTACACAAACATGAAATTCATACATAATCATATGGATTGGTCATATATATATTCCCTCATTGTGATCTTCTCGTATTGCTTGTATATCATCAATTAGAGGGTCGTCATCCAAATTTATTGTCGTTTTAAATGGATGGCTGTCAGCGATATGAAGATTACTTAGATTCTCTTCTTTATCTTCAATTTGCCTTTTTCCTTGGAGAGCAACATACCAATGGTCAGACGCAGGATCTTTGACATAAAAATCCTGACTTGCTTGATATGTCATGATGAATGGTTCGTCTCTATAACCAACCTTTCGAAAATCAACAAGTGTCATACCAGATTCATCTATTTTGACACCACTCTTATTGTCTACCCACTTACATTTGAAGAGTGCAACGGAAAACTTAGTGTAATCAACTTCAAATATCTCTTCAATTCTACCATAATATCTCATGGATCCAACTATAGGATTTTGATCTTTGGATGTGGAAAACTGTAGCGACTCAGCTTCTAGACTAACGCCACTATTTTGTACTATGCTTTTATCATCCAAAGTCTTTGTATAGAATGTGCAATTATTAATTTCGTAGCCTGTACAACATACAACATCAAACTTCAAGCCATTTGCTAACCACAACAAAGTCTCAGAGGACCGTGATTCTTTCGAAACTTCAGATTTGAACTAGGACAAGAATGTTCTGTTATGCTCCATTAACTGCCATTTCTCTGATTGTCGTGGATAGTTGTCCCTTACAACGGCTTTGTGTGCTTCCAAAAATGGGATCACTTCATCTGTGTTGTTTAATATGTACAGATATGCTTGCATCAATTCTTCACGACTTTTCGTCACCACATTCACACCTCGGATGCTTTTACTTCTAGGATATCTACTTAACCATGATGTCCGAGGGACTCCTATCGGATTTGCTTTAGTCATATACTCAGAGCAAAACTCAATACTTTCTTCAGCAATATATCTTTCAATCATCGAACCTTCTGGACGATATTGATTTTTGACGTACCCTTTCAAAATCTTCATATAACGCTCAATAGGGTACATCCATCTTAAGTATACTGGTCCACACAACTTTATTTCTCTGACCAAATGAACAAGTAAATGCACCATGATGTCAAAAAAGGATGGAGGGAAAAACATTTCTAGTTGACACAAGATGATGATAATTTTGCTTTGAAGTTCATCTAACTTTGTAGGATCGATGACTTTACTACAAATTGACGAGAAAAATGAGCACAATTGAGTTATGGTCAGCCTAACTTTTTTGGGCAAAATTCCACGAATTGCCACTGGTAACAACTGTTGCATTAAGACGTGGCAATCGTGAGACTTCAGTCCAACAAGCTTTAAGTCCTGCATTGACACTAAGCTCTTGATATTTTAGGAGTATCCTTGTGGTACCTTGATACTCTTTAAACAAAGACAAAAACTTATCTTCTCTTGTTTGGACATTGTGTAACATGCAGGGGGCAAATAAGTACATTTACCAATCTCTCTTGGTGCCAACTCTTCTCGGATCTTCATGTCAACCAAATCCAAACGCGCATTCACTCCATCTTTTGTTTTTCCCTGGATGTTTAGTAGTGTATCAATCAAGCTATCACAAACATTTTTCTCAACATGCATGACATCTATGCAATGTCTAACATCTAACTTTGACCAATATGGAAGATCGAAGAATATTGATTTCTTCTTCCAAGGGGTCGTTACAGAAGACTTCTTCGACGTTTTCCCAAATATATGATGTACTCTATTAACTTTCTCAGCAACTTCAAGTCCAGTAAGTGGGCTGGGTGCATTGTCTTTCTCTTGTTCTCCATTGAATGTTTTCTTTAACCTTCGATATGGATGATTAGATTGTAAAAATCGCCGATGACGCATATACACTGTCTTCCTTCCGTGTTTTAATTGTTGAGCTGCAGTGTTTTCTTCACATATAGGACATGCTTTATGACCCTTCACACTGTACCCCGACAAATTACCGTAAGCTGGGAAGTCATTAATGGTGCAAAATAACATGGCATGCATCATGAAAGTTTCTGAAGCAAAGGCATCAAATATTTCAACCCCATCAACCCGCAACAACTTCAAGTCTTCAACTAGTGGCCTTAGATAAACATCGATGTCATTTCCAGGCTGCTTTGGACCAGATATCAACATTGACAACATCATGTACTTTCTTTTCATGCACAATCCAGGAGATAAGTTGTAAATTATCAGTATAACGGGCCAACAACTGTGATTGGTACTTAAATTACCAAATGGATTCATTCCATCAGTAGCTAAGCCAAACCTAAGATTTCTACATTCTTCACCAAATTGGGGGAATTCTTGATCAATAATTTTCCATTGCTTTGAATCAGCTGGATGACGAAGCAGCCCATCAGTTGTTCTCTCATCTGCATGCCATCTTAGGTTTTTAGCGTCTTTGGGATTCGCGAACAAACGCTTAAGTCTGGCAACTAGTGGAAGGTACCAAACTACTGTCAAAGCAGAACCATTCTTTTCTGTGCGACCACCATCTTCACCGTTGTTTTTTGACTTGTATCGTGATAACTCACATTTTGGACACTTTATCAAAACTTCATTCTCATTCCTATATAATATGCAATCATTCAGACATGCGTGTATCCGTTTATATTCCATACCCATCGGACAAAGAATTTTTTTTGCATCATAATTACGATTAGGTAACGTATTTCCATCTGGCAGCATTTCATTCAACAATGACAACAATTCTGTAAAACTCTTATCACTCCATCCATTGCTCGCCTTATTCATGAGCCTTAACACCGCTGACAACCGTGTGAACTTAGTTGAAGCCGCATACAAAGGAGTCTCTGCATCAGTGGACATCGTTTCATACACATGCGCTTGGGCAAAAGCTTCTGCGCCAACATCGCGGATCATGTCCTCTAAGTTGTCTTCTTCTGCTTGATCTTCCATATCCATTGCGGAATCATAAACATTTTCAGTTGGAGAGACAGTTGGAAAGTTTGTTAATTCACCGTGCCATATCCATGTTGTATAACTTCGTATGAAACCATCACAGATAAGATGTTCCCTAATATCACTTGCGTTCAACTTTCTCCCATTCAAACAGTTCACACAGGGACATCTGAACTTCACTTCATCATCACCACTTGTACTCGCATTACGTTGCGCAAACTCTATAAATTCTTCTACCCCTCTCTCGTACTCAGTGCTGATGCGTGGTAAATTAATCCACCCTCTATCCGTACGCATGTTTACTGAAATTGTTTACACAATTTCAATAATCTTGAATGATCACTTTGATCGTGTTTGTATTCAAGGTGTGACCCTATCCCATTCAAGAAGATTCACTTTTTTTAGTTTATTAAACATATCAATTTTGAACAACATATCTTAAATTTCACGAAATTTTGCCAGCATTTCGCATTGGTCTTCAGGTTACACGAAATGAAAGTGATTATAAGTCACAATCAAATATGCACCCGAAGATCAATACAAAACACAACGACAATTTTTCGTGAAATTTAAGACATGTATATTAAAATTGATATGTTATGATAAACTATGAAAAAGTTATTACTCTTCTTAAACTGTCCAACCGGACAATTCAAGATCCAATACTTGTAAATTATTATTACTATCTCCTCTATTTAAATTTGTAAAAAGTACGTTTGTTCAAAAAATATGGAGATAGTAAATAATTTTTGTATTGAATCTCAAACGGGAAATTAAGGCTAATTGTCAACAACAACAATATATTCAAACAAATTAATAATTACATATGCAACATGTAATATATTCTACCAAATTAATAATTACATATGCAACATGTAATATATTTAAAGGTGTTGTGTATATATATTTGAGAAGAAAAGTATTAAAGTTGTTGTGTATATATATCACCTTAGGTACATAAAAATTGTACTTTATATCTCGAATGTATATTATATCTCTGTGGCGTGGCCGACCTTATATTTTATGGCACAAACTAATAATATTTTCAGGATTTCACTTGAGAATAATAAAACTATTCAGAACCCTAACCTTCCACTACCTTTCAAATTGTAGCACATAGTTCCACTCATACTTAGTTCTAGAAATTGTAGCACATAGTTCCACTCATACTTAGTTCTAGAAGACGATTATAATTTCATAAATTATTGTTATTATTACATAAATTAAGTATATATTCAATTTTATATGAAAATGACAATACCAAATCGGTAATATAATAAAATGGTTTATATAAAAAAAATGAATTAAAGTTATATATCAATTAAATAGGTTACGCTAGTTTTGAAAGTATCATATCACTTTTATATTTTCCTCTTAAATATTATTAACACTACAAAAATTTTTAATTTTAGGAGAGGTTTTTTTCCGGCGGTTTTCAAAACCTCGGAAAATTTCCGACGGTTTAAAAGAAACCGCCCGTAACATTTATAATTTTTAATTTTTAAAATAATGTTTTTGCGCCTTCATTCTTTCTGCTTTTTCTTTCCCAAACCACTATCTTCTTTTTCCTTATGCCTTCATTTTCTCCCAAATCACAATTTTCATTTCGCTGCACCTCTCCGCCACCGCTGCCTGAAGCTTAATTCCATTCTCCGCTGCTCCTCTTCCTTCTCCGAGAAGCACCACACAAACTCCCCCAACTCCGATGACGTCGTCGAGCTTCCTCTCTTCCCTCTCCCTCTGGTGCTCTTCCCCGGCGCCATCCCCCCTTGCAGATCTTCGAGTTCCCCTACTGCATCATGATGCACACACTCCTCCAAACAAACCTTCGCTTCGGCGTCATCTACACGGATGCCGTCTCCGGAACTACCGCCGTTGACTGTGTCGGCGAAGTCATAAAGCATGAGAGCCTCATGGATGACCGCTTTTTCCTCATCTGTAAGGGCCAGGAAAGGTTCTGAGTGAACAGTGTGGTGCGCACGAAACCTTACCTGGTCTCGCAGGTGACGTGGCTCGAGGACCGACCATCTCCCTCCATCGACCTCGATCTGGACAGGCTGGCAACCGATGTGGAGACCTACATGAAGGTATTTTACTTGATTTAAGATGATGATGTTTAATGCAAATCATTAAGAAATTATTTGTTAATGTTTCTCATTTTGTTTGTTGTAAATCATTTACGTTCATATGAATTTCCAACAGTTCATCGTGATGTGATCAAGCGCCTTGTGAAAGACAAGTCAGAGAAAGTAGCAGCTGGTGTTGATGATGATTTTATTTCAGAACTCAAGCCTCTATCAAAAGAAGCCTGTAATTTCCACTTTACAATATGACAGTTGAAAGCTTTTGCTTTTCTTGTTTAAATGATTAAACAACTTCTAATGGTTTCAGAGTTTACTGTGATGATGGCATCTTGTTTTGATTAGGTAATTATCACTGATAATTTATTAATCTCTAGTTATTGCATCGTGTAGATTGGGATAATTGCAGCAAATGATGGAGTTTTACTAAGAAACCATATTTCACGCATTCTTAAGAACCATTTCAGGGGAAAGCTATATTAAGTAGATCTTCTTGATTTGTTTAATGAGGTAGTACAAATGTCAAAGTTTAAGTTATATGGGACTATTCTAATCAATATACTAAAATGTGACCATCTTGCTTTTTTCCTTTAGGTTGAGTTCCAGACTGCTTCAGGACAGATGATAGATCTAATTACCACACTGCAAGGAAGAAAAGACCTGTCCAAATACACATTAACTCTGTGAGTACGGGAAAACAAGGAGAACAATTGGAGAGAAATTATCATTGCTTAACCACTTTTTTGACAAACATGAAATCATGTATCATATGTAAATGTGACTAAAACAACTATAAGAAAAAAAAGTATAAATTCTTCTGCTAGAGAGTAAATCACGTCCTTTCTATAGAGTGCAATCAAGAGTATTCCGTAAAACCTGACTGGAAGCTGACACTAGAAGAGAGATAACTGCTGCCTTTTCCTAGTTCCTTCTTACACAGGTTACATGTGCATTGCTCATGGCGGGTGAGAATCTGGAAAACCATGTTGATGTGAAGAACATTCTTGTTGAGATGGGAACCTACTTTCAAGTACCGGTAATACTTTGCTAGTATAGTTTTGATCGCTTCTCTTAAGACCATTTAGACTCTAGAATGATGTCTGTCTAGTGTATACTTTCACTATCAGCTTAAAATATTTCATAAAAAACCGTATTTTGACGTATCTTTTCCCTTCCCCTTCCCCCTCTAATTTTAGGATGATTATTTGGATTGCTTTGGGGATCCTGATACTATTGGAAAGGTGAGAATCCTGGATAATTAATGGGACCAGATAGGTACAGATATTAAAAATTTTAAATGCTCTTGGTTAGTTGCGAAAGCTTTGAAGCTTACCAATGAGCAACAAAAGAAAGTTCTATACGTAAGTGATCATCTTAATATATCCCGCATTTATCCTGTGATAACACTGCACTAAATCACTAATTTTTGCGGTTTGCAGGACAACTATGGGAGTGCAGATCCAGAAAATGTTGCTAAAGTAAAGGCCCTGTATAACGAGCTTAATCTTAAGGTTTGAACTTCATCTACATCTACCTCATTAATAATTTGAGGAGTATGAGAGAAAGAGCTATGAGAAACTTTTACTTCCTACTGTATTGTTTTACAAATGCTTTACTTATTAATTATATCACCCAGTCTCATAGTCTGCAAAATTATAATCTGTTTGATTTTGAAAATTCCTCATTCTTGGATAGTAAATAAAAACCTTGAATCTTCTTTACTATGGCAACCTGTTTTAATGTATGATAGAACAATAGAGAATGATAATCACTGTTTTGTTGTAATTAAGAACAATATGATAGCTACAATCTTTCTTTGATCTTCGGTTAGTTTTATGAGCCATAAACAAAATATTATTTCTCACAATTCTAAATCATCAAACTACAATATGCCATAACAGACTTCTTTTAGTTTTTGTTTGATTAAATTGTTCGTTCAGTCTTTAAAAGTGTGATTCACATTTAATTATGCACGTATTAAAATGTTAAGAAGTGACTGATATCATTACTTATGTGCAGTATTAAAATTTTAATTATGCACGTATTAGTTTAATACTAAAATTGAAATATGGATAAAATTATTCCAAGAATAGCTTCAAAAATTTATTTATTTTTATTAAATGTGAGTTAGTCTTTTGTTATTCTTTTCTCAATAAAGTCTTTTGTCAAGTCCTATTACCTTCTTTTACCACTAATATTGTTCTAATATTTCTGTCTCTCCATAATGCAGACTTGTTGTAAAAGCATATGTATTTATGATTTTCAATTTTGGCCTTAAATTAAGTGTATGATAATGTTTCTGTTACTGAAAATTTATGGCTATTTAACTTTGTTTCAAATATATTTTTTAATTTATCCAGGATTCAAAAACTCGGTTTTTACTCTTTTTTCATTTCACCTTGGAAAATGTTGACACTTCACTTCCTATTATTATTAATGAATGTATCTTAATTTGAATTAATATTGAAAGTGTTATGACATGTTTTCTAAGTTGGTTATGTAGTTTCTAATATATCATATTTTAATATTTTTCAATTATCAATAATTTAATAATTTTTTTAATATATTATCAATAATTATTGTTTTATATTATAGGTATTTGAAAAAGAAGTGTTTCAAATAAAGACGATAAAAAAGTATCAAATGATGAAGACGATGAAGAAGTATCAAATGATGAAGAAGTATCAAATAATGAAGATGATGAAGAAGTATCAAATGATGAAGACGATGAAGAAGTACAAAACTGATGATTATTATTCATAACATGTTTATTTTAATTTTTAGGAAACATTAATTGTATTTCTAATATTTATAATTTATATAATAATATTTTGGTATATATTTAATGTTTACATTTTATTTTGGTTTCATATTATTTAATTTTAGTTTATTTATGATAATCAAATAATTTGAATAATAAAAAATATTATTTATATTTCTGGAGGTTTTGGAAACCCAACTATGTAAACTCAGTAATTACCGGCGGTTTTGGGAAACCCTCACAATTACCGGCGGTTTTCGGAAAACCCCCGCTAATACCGGCGGTTTTCGGAAAACCCCCGCTAATACCGGCGGTTTTCGGAAAACCCCCGCTAATACCGGCGGTTTTCGAAAAACCCCCGCTAATACCGGCGGTTTTCGGAAAACCCCCGCTAATACCGGCGGTTTTCGGAAAACCCCCGCTAATACCGGCGGTTTTCGAAAAACCCCCGCTAATACCGGCGGTTTTCGGAAAACCCCCGCTAATACCGGCGGTTTTCGAAAACCCCCGTTAATTCCGGCGGTTTTTCAAAAAACCGCCGGTAATTATTTAGCGACGCTGCTTTTCCCATGGGTTTTGCTAACCGCGGGTAACGTACTTTCCGGGGGTTAAAACCGCCGGAAACTAAAAAAATAACCCCCGGTAAAATTGTACATTTTTGTAGTGTAATTTGTATTAATTAAACATAATGAATTAAATATGTTCGTCTTATAGCTTTTTCTTTTAATTAGCCATTAATTTATATTTAAAGCTTTAATTAGCCGTTATTTATTTATTTGTTTATCTATTATTAATAGTATTAATTTATATTCAAAGCTTTAATTAGTCGTTATTTATTTATTTTTTTATCTATTATTAATAGTATTGAAACAAAACGCATTGTGCCGTTTGAAAATTGGTTCGAAAATTGTATTGAAGGTCATTGTGCTAACTCCAAATCTCGGCAGTGAGGCTTATCTAAACCGAAAGTTCTGATTCCCAGTTTGTTTCTTTGAATAAGTAGATGTTTCTATAACAAATCATAAAACAAAACGCATACGCAGGACTGGAATAGTTTCAATCAACAGAGCAACTCAAATTAATAAAACAAAACGCATAAAACAAAACGCATATAGCAGGAAAACGCAGATAGCAGGAACTGGAATAGTTTCAATCAACAGAGCAACTCAAATTAATATTAAAGACATTTGAAAAACTTACCGTGATGCACAGTGAGGGCGCGGGTAGCAACGGCTACGTCGGCAGCGACCAAGGCAGCACCGAAAACGTAGACAGCAAAGCGGCGACGACTCGCGGGGGGGGGGGGGGGGGACGACTGGCGAAGGCGACGACTCGCGGCGGCGACGACTCGCAGCGGCAACGAAAAACAGTGGTGGCGGCACACAGAAGCAGAGAAGCACAGAGAAAGAAGAAGCAGAACGAACATGCAGCGCGAGAAAAATGAAACTGGAGCTGAAACTTTCCAACTTAAAAAACAATACTACCTCGGTTTCTACCAAGCAGTAGAGCACTATCTGCCTCGGTCACACGAGCACCCGAAGCCGAAAAGCACAATGACACCGGTCCTAAAGCAACCGAGGTTGTAACTCTTGGACAAAACGGATTGAAACTTCAAAAAGTGCTTCAGAAAGTGGTACGGTGCAAACGTGGCAAAGGCTTTATGCTTCGGTTCTAAGAGAAACCAAAGCCGTATAGCTTTTTCATAAACTTGTCAGCTGGCGTGTTCAGTGTGTTCAGAGGTGCAGAGGCTTTATGCCTCGGTTGTTAAGGGAACCGAGGTAGTAGTGTCTTCGGTAGGTGGTTTTAGGCACCGATTTTGGAAGCACCGAGGTGGTTACCAGATTATGCTTCGGTTTTAGTTGCAACCGAGGCATATAAGTTGAACTTAATTTCAGATCTGCCACCGCGTTTTGATACGCAGCGGTTGTGTATAAAATGAGGTATAATGTGCGAGTTTAAAGGCAAAAATTCTACTAGTGAGATTCTAGTGCATACTATATTAATGATTTACCCTCACAATATAATCAATCAGACTTACATTCAACCAAGCAATATAAACTCCAACCAATATAACTCCAAGCAATATACATAACTTCAATGTTCTTATTGAAAAAACAAATGTATATCTAAGCAACCAAACATGATCATACACAAACTAATTATGTTTATAAAAAGTATAAGAATCATGTAAATTTGATTTGTCAATCATAAAGAAGTATATGTTCATAGACATAAAAACTAATAATCTAAATATTCATCGTCTTCATTGTCCTCTTTGATGCTCTAAAGTTGGATGGACTAGTGTGGGCTGGACTGGTATAGGCTGGATTGATGTTGACTATGATTGAGAGGGTCGTAGCTAGGTCAGAGGGATGGTGGGCTGAGGTTGTGCAGACTAAGGAAACAATCTCATGACCAGTTGTTTGAAACTAGTAAACTTTTCTCTCAATTTGTTCTATTCCCAATCACATGTTTCATGCTGTTGTGTCAACTGAACAATGGCTTCGTCAAGACTGTTGGGTGAAGAAGGTTGGTGCTTCAAACAATCTCGTCCTACATTGTAATTTGTTGCAAGTTGGCTTATCCTATAAATTCACCCTTTTTTCTTCCCACCACCAACATCAATCCAACATTGTGACCTAAGCAAAGTCATAATTAGGCTATTCTGATGACTCAGGACATAACCCATGCTCGGATTTCACCTATATGAAAGTCTAGTGGAGAATTCTTCTTGTTAAACATAATCATAGAGTATCAGTAAATGATAGCAAGGCAAAAAGTTAAAAGCAAATAACATTAAAATTGTTTGCTTACATAGGTCTTCCAAGACCTTTCAATAATGAACTGGCCATATCTCTTTTGAAGATGAGTTTGATGGAAAACCTCATCAACATGCACAACTCGTCCTACCTCAGCTGCATGAAATAGAATATAAAGTTTTATATGTACATGAAATTTAAATTACATAAGTTTTATGTCACAATGGATACAAAAAGAACGAAAGTTTGTACCATACGAATGTAATGCTCATGAACGGTAATTGATCCACCTTTCAGACTCATGGTAGTGAACAATGAGCATTCAATAACTTATTCAGAGAAGGAAATGCAAACTATTGATGATATTTTGTTGGTTCTAGATGAATTGGAAAGGGAGGGATATGATTTATATCTTCTATAGCATGGAAAAAAAAGAAACTCTACAGTGCTATAAAAATGGTTAGAATGGATTGATTGTCCTGAACTTAAGGTGATGGAGGATATGTTGGCATCCAATACATTGGGTTCATGCTCTTCGGTGGTTTCGGTGCAACAATATGGGTTTAAAGGCATGAACTTGAGGTCTATTAACCAAACCACATGTGAAAGAAATGAGGACAACATTCAAGCAATTTTTAAGGTCAAGAACAATAAATATAATTGGTGAAGTAAGATCTCATGGATATGAGTTTTCAAATAAAAATGAAAGAGCATGGTTTTGTCACCATGAGAGTTGATAACCAATGACAACAATAGAAGAGTTCTCCTACCAGCACAAAGCAACATATAACCAATCATTTTGGGAACAAAAACAACAACCTTAACATTATAATTGACAAGGCCATACTTATTTATGAGAAACTAACCTAAGCAACTACTAGTACAACCTTATTAAGGAAGCACTATTTAAACAGGTTTCTAAATAACTAGTCAAACATTTATATAGACTAAATCAAAGAGTTAAAACTGGTAAAGTGGCTCTAGTTGTTTGTGTCCTTTCCTAGGCAATTCACTATTCATTAAACCATGTATCATCCAAACAACCACTTAGTTATATGTTCATTGACAGACAATTACCATAACATTATCGACGAACATATCTGTTACTAAATATAATTGTAGGGTTTGTCAGAAATTCCATTGGTAAAGGCAAATTACCAACGATCCTAGGTCTCTCGATAAACCTTATTACTGACTCCAACTATTATCTTATTTTTAACTTTGCCTCTTGTTATATCAAACATACTCTTAACTGAAAGATGATTGGTACAACTAAGCACTTATAGAGACTGCACGTGATAATGTCTCATGTAGCTAATCTTCTTACTACCAAATCAACCCTTCCTTTGGTGCTAAATAATATTGTTGTTACTCCTATGCTTAGGCATCAATGGCTTGGACATTTTTCAAAATAAAAATTAAATTTATTATTTAAAGTTTCCTTTGGTAACCTTCTAAAATTCATATCTTTATGATGTATGCCAATTTTCTAAACAAAGGAACCTCCTTTTGTTTCTAGTACAACTAATTCAATACAAATATTTAATCTTTTACATGTTGATATTTGGGGACCTCTGTTACGAGTTATAAATATTTTTTAACCATCAGTGTTGATTTTTTATAGTTTATCGTGGGTTAAATTAACAAAACATAAAACACAATTTGATGCAAAGCTTAAGGAAATCCAAAGTGATAATGGATGAGAATTTTTTTATTATAGACTTTTCCCTTGAAAAGGGAATTTCTCATTAAATAACATGTGTTGAAATGCCTTAACGAAATTGTATAGCTGAGGGAAAGCATTAAGATATCATCATGAATGTTATGAGAGCTTTAATCTTTGAAACTAAGTTAGAAAAATCTCTTTGTTCTATCTATTTGACTTATCTCATTAATAGATTGACTACACCTTTGCAACAAAATTAATGCTCTTATACTATAAACAACAACCTACTCAATCACTTCGGAACATGGTCGAATCAAATTATCTCCCGAGACCCAAAAAACACTAGTGCAGAAATGGCCTTTAACGTCACCCCATAAACTAAAAAGTAAATATGTATGCATGCATTGATTAATGGGCAAAAAGAAACAAAACACGTGATTTGAATTATATGAATGAATATGTTGTTGGGGTTTACCAATTTCATCCTATCCACTCTCTTATATTTAGGAATTCATCATTCTTTTCAATAATGTTAATGCCACTTTCTAAATTACATTAAACCCGATGTCTCGGCGAAGAAAGCCTATCCTTAATTATGCGTTCATACAATTCCTAGCATCCCTAATAATTAATTCTGAAGCACAGAAGTTTAAAGGCAACCAACCATCATACTCCTATGTCTAGGTTTGTAATATACTGTTGGGAGAGATTCCCCAAATCTAGATTTTCACATATATGTCCATATCGACAAAACCAATAATCATGACATCGAATGAGTTAAACAATGCATGCTTTGAGTAAAGAGGAAAAACCCTAACTATTAATGAAAGAAAGCATGTATCATAAAAATGATCTTGAAAAACAAATTCCATACAAGAGAGTTTCTAAGGATTTACATTGATTCCCCAACAACAAAATAAGTTTAGTTCTCCATCGTCATGGAAGAACTAGATGAACAATGGAATGAAAGAATGGAAGAGATAGAAAAACCCGAGAAAGAGAAGAGGAGAGCCCTCACCATCTCCAATTCTACCCCCAAGGGGTGAAAAGTGTGTTTCTGCTTCGTTCCAGCAAAAGATACAAACTCTAGAACGTCCTAAAGCTTATATACTATTCTAAAAAAATACAGAAAAGTGCTGCTCAGCGGTTTTTACCGCTCAGCGATTTTTACCGCTCAGCGGCAAGTGCTGCACCTCAGTTTTTCCCCTCAGTTGCTGTTTTTGCACCTCAGCGGTGATTTCGGCACCTGAAAACTGGCGCTCAGCGATTTTTACCGCTCAGCGCCACTCGGTCGCAACTTTTTCTACACTCTGGTTGACTTTTCTGCATTCTGGTTGATTGGTTGACTGGTTGACTTTTCTGTATTCCAATCATTCGGTACTTCAACTCTTCTTTCAAACCATTCAATTAGCCTACAAAATCAAGGGAATCTAGCGCAAAACCATTCAATTCACCTTCAACTCTCTTATTTCCAATAATTCAACAAAATCATGAGTTCAATCTAATTTCTAAGTCATAAAGGTTGTAATTGATGTCAGTTTTATGTATAAAAATAACAGTTTTTGAATTGTTATCAGTTGTTGGAATTTAGGATTACCGTTAACAGTTAAAAGATTTGGCTTAGTTGAATGATTGATTCCTTGGTGTGATGCATGCAGTTTTATTGGCAGTACTAAGTGCTTGAGCAAGCCACTGAAAAATATTTTTGTGCTGTCAAGTTTCTTCTAAGTTTTCACTTTTGTTTTAACTAAGTGTTTTTTATGCCAAATATTGTCTTTGTACCTTTTTTCATTGCCAAGAATTTGGTGTTTAGTTGATAAATATCTAAGTCATGGAATGGTTTTATTAGAAACTAATGCAGGAAATGTTTTATTAGAAGCTAACCTAGGAAAATGGTTATGGTGCAGTGATATTTGGGGTTGGTTAAGTCTAAGCCAAGATTTTTGAAGTTAGCATATGCAAGATTTTCGAAGCCACTTTAATGATTTAAAGTTTTAAGTGATGAGATGTTAAAAAGATTTGTTTAATGGAGAAGGTGTTTGGTTGAGTGATGGTGGCGAGTGTTTTGCACAGAGTTCACAATTTCACATGGTGGCCCCTCTTGACATGACCACTTTACTCTTCTCTTCTTCTTTCAATTTCATTTCTAATAAATCTACTTCTTCTTCTTTAGGTTCATGACTTCTACCTGCTTCTTTTGCTTTCAAAATTTTTATCTCCTCCCTAGCCTCCTACTCCTACTCTGTACCAATGCCTTAGTACTACAATAATATATATATATATATATATATATTTAATTTCTAAATTTGTTTTCTTCTGCTTTTTAAATTTATGTCGAATATTCACTTCTTGTCTACCTTCAATAATGCCCTTTGCTGCCGTTCATTTGTTTTTTCTTTTTATGCATTTAAATAATTAAGTATATGTTGTTGCTGCCATTGGATTTAAACAAATCATAAACTGGAAAAGTCCAAGATACAACCTCGGTTCAAAAGAGAACCGAGGCGAAAAGTCCTTTAAAAAGGGAGTGGAAAAATCCTACTACCTTGGTTACTTTTGAACCGAGGAAAAATCCTACCCTTTTAACTCGGTCCACCATTGAGGTAAAAAAGGATAAACTTTTTACCTCGTCTGTGTATGCCTCGGTTCCAGAACCGTTGTCTGTGGGTGAAAATAACCGGTATCGTTTCCCTTGACTGAACTAGTGCAAAAACCAAGTTAGATTCATTATGGAGTAGGAAAAAGAAATTTAAGATATCTACAAGGCACAAAGGAGCTTGGTATATGGTACAAAACCATGACTAACTCAATAATTATTGGCTACACAGATAGTGATTAGGCAGGATCAAATTTTGACATGAAGAGTATGTCAATATACGCTTTCTAACTAGGATCAGGCCCTTTATCTTGGGCATCAAAGAAGCAAGAAACCGCGGCACAATCAACAACAAAAGCAAAATTTGTAGCAGCTACTGAAACCACGACCCAATCATTATGGTTACGAAGAACTCTTGCAAAAATGGGTGAACCAAAAGATGAATCGACTATTATTTATTGTAACAAAACATCGACAATATCAATTGCAAAAAATCCAGTCTATCATCGTAGAACAAAACATAGTCATTAAATACCACTTAATTCGAGATGAAGAGATAACTAAACAAATTGGACTCAAGTATTGTCCAACAGAAGACCAAATTGTAATTATTTTTACAAAGGTGTTACCAAGACAAGGATTTGAACTACAACTAGCGTGTTATGCTTGGAGTTGCTGAGTTTGCATCAAGAAGGGGTATTAAAGTGTAATGGAAATTCTAGAATAATGTAGAAAATCCTAAAGATAAAAAATGTAATACAAATTCTATAATATTGTAGAAAAGCCTAAGATTCCACATAAGTTGTGGCTAACATTTTCTAGAATAATCTATATGAGTCTATAAATATCCATGTGCTCTACCATTTGATGCAAGACAACATATACCACTTCTTCCAACTACTCTATAAATGCCCCAACTAAGAAAATATATACACTTCTTCCAACTACTACTTTCAATTATATTATCTCTACATTTTCTTTTCCTTATCAATTATTTCTTTCATAGCCTCAAAATACTAACAATGATTAGTCAAAATACACAAAAACCAATATGTGAGATAAATGCCCTCTTTGATATAGATAAATCCACCACTTTTTTGTTCTATATCTTCTATAATAAAACCAAAAACATTTACTTAAGCTTCTAAAATGGACTATAGGGTGCATTTGGGAGACATTTTATCTTCTGTAGCATAGAGAGGCACAAGACTCGTTTAGTCGCCAAGGGATATACACAACTTGAAAGGGTGGATTATTCATGACACTTTTTCTCTCGTTGCAAAGCTCACAACAGAAAAAATCATCCTTTCCATAGTTGTTGCCAAAAATTGGTCCTTTGAACAATTAGATGTTAATAATTCAATTTTGCATTGTGACTTACATGAAGAAGTTTATATAAATTTACCTCCTGGTGATGGCATCTTCCCATCAAAATAAGATTTGTAAATTGAAAAAAAATCCTTGCAAGAATTGAAACAAGATAATGGTATGCAAAGCTAACACAACCTTATTAGCCCTTAAATTTACTCAATCTTCAGTTGATCATTCTCTCTTCATAAGAATATAGGGGTATGCTTTATTTATCTTTGTTGATGACATAATTCTTGTAGATAATGATTCTAATGAAATTGAATATGTCAAGACACATTTGGACAATGAATTTAGCATTAAAAATCTTAGTCAACTTCATTATTTGTTAGGGCTTGAAATATCACGTTCTTTCTCTAGTATTGTGGCCAATCCGAGCAAATCTGCACTAGAAATATTGGAAGAAAATGACATGTTTTCTACCAACTCAATATCCACTCCTATAGAACCTTCTACCATACTAAATAGCTCTTTCGACACTCTTTTATCTGACCTTCAATTTTATCGCTGATTGATTGGTCAGCTAATGTATCTTACTAGACTAGCTTTTCTCAAACCATGGATACTCATCATCGTTCTGCCATGAGAGTGCTTCGTTATCTTAAAGGATCCCCTGCTAGAGTTCTTCATTTTGTTGTCAACTCATCTCTCTTTCCTTTCAGTTTTGTTGATTCTAATGGGGTCGTTGTATGGAAACTTGGAAATCTATCACTGATACTATGTTATTCTTGTCTCTTCATTAATTTCTTAGAAAACCTAGAAGCAAAACCACAATATCTGAGAGGAAGAAGAAGTTGAATTTAGAGCTCTTGCAGCTTTCACTTCTAAGTTGTAGTGGCTTCATTAATTTAAAGTTCTTAGTTAACAATGTGTCTTAGTTACTCATTAATTTAAAACTTCTAAGCTTTGACTTTTGCACAAGTGGCTGATATGTTTACTAAGGCTTATATGTTCTTGTAAAAATATAATCCCTTTATAATTTTGAATCTGAAGTATTCCTACAATTACTATATCCTTTGATAGGATTGTGAAAGCGTGTAACCTTTTATAGTTTACAAACCTTTTGATTGTTTCTTAGAACTAATCTATGTTACATGTTTTATTTCAGATAAACAAACCATATCTTCCATTGGCCTCTGGGAAAATATCCTTCAGAAATTGTGTCTTTATTGCTGCCACATCTGCAATTTTGGTGCCATATAGTTTAATCGCTTTTGATAATAAATAATTTTAAGATGAGATTCATACAGAAAGAAGAGTTATTGTTTTATTTTCTTTTACAGGGTTTGGGGCTTAACTTGATGATAGGTTCTACTGCATTGATTTGGAACTTTGTGTTGTGCGCAACATTATGGACTTGCTATTCTGCCAATGTAAGTTCTTTCCAATTGAATTTAAACTGTGTATTATGTTTTAGGGTATAAAGTATTGGTGCACTGAGTAATCTTATATATATCTGTAGTTGCCTTTCTTACGATGGAAGCAAAATCCGGTGCTGGCATCATTAGTCATGTTTGCTTGTTCGACACTTGTAAATCCAATTACATACTTCCTTCATATCCAGGTTTTTCCCTCTCACTAATCTTGCCTTTTATAGACCCTAGTTTTGAATAAGCATGTTCCAACTTATTATCACTTCAAAGAATAATAACAAATTTTCATCCAAAGTTTTTTGGGTTAGTTTCATTTGATATATAATCAACCATTTGAATCCACCAACCAGAAATGGATCTACTAAATTGCTAATTGATGTAACAAATGTTCAGACGTTTGTGTTGAAGAGGCCACTTGTGTTTACAAGATCGTTAATTGTTACTCTTCTGTTCATGAGTTTCTACTCAACTGGTTTAGCATTAGCCAAGGTAAATGTCTTTATTTTTTAAGGACATTTATTAATGTTCCAACATCAAGCTTTTGGTCCAATAAATGTAAAACTTTGTATTGGGTTTGTGTAGGATATACCTGACGTAGAAGGAGATACAAAATATGGCGTTGATACTTTCGCAGCACGTTTAGGCCAGAAAAATGTATGTTTCTCAAATTCAATATTTTCTTTTGGTTATCTCCACTTTGTATAACATTTCATTGATTCTAAATCTTTAATAGGTATTTTGGATTTGCGTTTTCCTTTTGGAAATGGCATTTGGAGTTGCCTTTTTGGCAGGAGCATCATCTTCATCTCCCTTTTGGATTAAATTTGTCACGGTAACATATTTTTATTATATTATATATGGATTTGAATTTTATTAGGTATGCGGATTTATTTTTGGTCTTTTTTTCCTCAGCATGGAGTTTGATTTTGATCCATGATGTCTTATAATTATACCCAATTTTTCTTGATAAGGTGTCGTTGAAGTTATCAAATTAATATTACTTTTCAAGACAACTTGATTAATATTGCCAAGTTAGTAGTTAAGAAAGTAGATAAGGTTAGAGTAATCCTGAGTCGTCTCCCAACGAATACGAAATTATTTTTTAATATTTGAATCTTGTGAATTCAATGCAATGCTCAAAAATAAAAGTGAGAAACTATGCTAATGGAATTAATGTTTGAAGAACAAAGAGGAAACTTAGAAATAATTATGATGAAATAGGCTAATTCCATTTTCTAAGATAGATTCATCGTCGGTTATCCATAGATCATTGTTTAATTGATTATTGTTCAAGTTTCAAATTAATTAAAGTACATTTTTAATAAATTTGAGGGAGATCATGCAATTAACCAAAGTAGATTCTCAATCAAATGCAAGACCTTTCTAGATTATTCACAATGAATTCAACCAAAGTACATTCTTAATCAAATTCTATTGTGTTTAGTCATGTTTGTTCTTAAATCTCCTAGCCAAATTAAAAGCTAATTAATCAAAGTAAATTCTCAATTAATTATAGTTGAAATTATTACTACCAATCAAAGTATATTCTAATTTATTGCAAAAACCCGTTTAATCATATGAAAGTTCCTAAATTTAACCAAAGTAGATTCTCAATCCAACCTAGAAAACCTTGAACTTATATAATTAATATGCATGTAGATTCAAACATCTAATGATGCAAAAATCATTACTTTTAATATGATTGAGAGATGAAAGACATAGAAGAAGAATAACTCAATCAATAATCAAAAGAAAAAATTGCATTGATTTAACTTAAACTCATAATCCATAATGAAATTATAGTGGAATAGCCCTAGGAGCTTAGCCCTCCATGAATGGAGTAGAATACATGATGAAATAAAAGTGAGAGGAGTGGTGGATGATGGCTTCCCGTGGAGGAATCTGAGAATGAATGAGTTATGATTTTTGTCTCCCCTCGATTTCTTTATATAGGCTTGATCTTAGATTCTGAATCTTCTGTTGATAAAATCTTTTATCTTATATCTAATATCTTCTAAATATTCAACAGATTCAATCAGGTTTTGAGAATATTTGATAATATCTTTTTTCGATTCAAAAAGATTTGGCAAATATTATCTTTTGATATTTATTGATATATAAATAAGGTAATTATTTAAGAATATCAAATAAAATATCTTAAGATATATTTTCTCCAAATTATCTTTTAAAATATCTAACATATTTAAACTTGCCCAAAATTACATTTCAACTCTTTTTATTTATTCAAAATTACACAAAAGTCCAGAATTTTCCTCTAATTGCACTTTATTTATCTCTTTCTTTCCAAAATTGCATAGGAGTCCTGCGTTGACCAGATTGGACCAGCTTTGACCTTTCAATTTCATGCTTTAAATGAATAAAAATTATAACTGCAGATGCACAAATAAACATTAGAACATCCAAAATAATTTATGCAACTAAGAATCACATTTTAAGCATCTTTAATTCCCAAACCTAATAAATCCAATCATCACAAATTCACTTTAAATCAATCATTTAAACACAAGAATCTTATAAAAAATTTGAATTCTAAAACAAAAATGTGGGCATAAATATGCACTCATCACACTCTAACGCTCAAGTTAGTAATATAACTGATCGGTTAGAACAACTAGTGATGCATATAATGTGCATAATGATCCTAAAATCATACCTGAGACCTTTATTTATACTAGTTGTAACGGGCCTTTACCTTTTGCCAACATAATGACGGTATAATCACACCTTAATTTGCATTAAAGGCTTAATAAGTCATTACCACTAAGTGGCTTGGGAGGACGACCTAGGTGTTCGGCCTAGGTGGTCGGCTTGGGAGGACAACCTCGATGGATAGCCTAGAAGGACGACTTGGAAGGACGACCTGGGAGGACGGCCTAGGAGGATGAACTGGGGGGACAACTTGGGTGGATGGCTTGGGTAGACGACCTAGAGGTCAGTCTGGAGGTCAGCGTAATGGTTAGCCTGGTGGCTCTCGGGAAACCGTATGGTACACAAGCCCCGCAAGCCTGAGAATGATGTTTATTATGAGAAGTTGTTCTGCACATGTCACTCTTGATAAGGACGGGTTCTCCGATTGGTTTTATCTTTATGCCATCTTTATTCGTTGATTAGGATGAGTGGCTGGAAGACTACAACGGGTCGTGCCTTTGACGGCCAAGCTAGATAGGCTACTAATCCTCCTTAAACAACATGATATGGAGATCCACAGTCATCAAATTTCGGTGATGCCAATTGGGACTCCTTTGATGAAGATCCATGGTCATCGATTTGCGATGAGGCTGTTCGAGATTCCTTTGGTGAAGATCCACGGTCACCGATCTTTGGTGAGGCCAGTTAGGATTCCTTTCGTGAAGAGTAACGGTCACGGGCCTTCGGAAGACCGACCGAGATTCCTTTGGTGAAGAGTAAAAGGTCACCGACCTTCGAGAAGACCGATGGGATTCCTTTGGTGAAGAGCCATGGTCATCGACCTTCAGGAAGACCAATATGGATTCCTATGAGGCCAAGGGAAGGTTGAATAGCTGAGGCCGAATAATTTAGGCCAAACACTTTAGTCCAAATGTGGTCGAGTACCTGTGAGGCCATGGGTGATCGAGCAGTTTTAGGCTGAACAGTTCAGGCCGAACACTTTTAGGCTGGATAATTTAGACCAAGTGTGGTCAAGTACCTATGAGGCCATGGGTGGCCGAGTAGTTGAAGTTGAATAGTTGAGGCTGAACACTTTAGGCCAAGTGTGGTTGAGTATTTATGAGCCATGGGTGACCGAGTAGTTGAGGTTGAACAATTGAGGCCGAACACTTTAGGCCAAGTGTGGTCGAGTACCTATGAGGCCATGGGTGGCCGAGCAGTTGAGGCTGAATAGTTTAAGTCGAACACTTTAGGCCAATGTTGGCCGACTAGTCTGAGCAAGCTGATAATGAACATAAAGACTGACGTTGAACGGTTGGGCAATTGTGTCCTCTAAACCACAAATCATTGGTTCCTTATCGCTACAATGAGGGATACTCACTAGGTCCCACAGTGGGCGCCAAAATGTTTAGGGTATGGAGTTAAGGTCCCTTACTCAAAGCACTCCAAGTTGTCTTGAAGACCGTATGGGTTCCCTAGTAGTCCTCCATCATCTAAGTTATGGTGTTCTCTCTCCCTCCTTCTTGTCGAAGCCATGTGGGTGGGTATTTGTCAAAGGTACTCCGACGCTCAAGTCAATAATATAATTGATCGGTTAGCACAATAAGTGATGCATATAGCGTGTATAATTTTCCTAAAGTAATACTTGAGAGCTTTATTTATACTGCCCAATCATACCTTAACCTGCATTAAAGGCTTAATTATTCATTACCATTGATAATATGACCATACTGTTTGGTCATTCTGGGCGCGACCTAGGGTTAGGTAAACAACCCGGGTGGACGGCCTAGGTGGACGGCCTGGAAGGACAGCCTGGGTGGACGACTTGGGAGTTCGGCTTGGGTGGACGGCTTAGGAGGACAACCTAGGTAGACAGCCTGGGTGGACAGCTTAGAAGGATGGCCAAGGTGGACGACCTGGTGGACGACCTAGGAGGACGACCCTGATAGACGACCTAGGAGAACTACCAGAGAGGACGGTCCGAAAGGATGACCCAGGTGGACAACCTGGGAAGACGACATAGGACGACGGTCTGATGGTCGGCCTGGTGGTCAGCCTGGTTATGCTCGGGAGATCGTACGATACAAATAATATTTTAAAAAAAAAAAGTAAATTCTATGTACTTTTTTTAAAGGCTTAATTGCTTATTTGGTTCCTATGTTAAGTGATTTTTTTCAGTTTAGTACCCGTTTTTCAAAGAGCATAGAATGTGTCGCAAAGTTGTAAAAATTGTATAAATCAAGCCCCTTTTGTTAAATTGTATAAATCAAGCCCCTTCCGTTAAATTGGCATAAAAAGAGTTACTTCCGTATTGACATGGCTGCACTTTTTTTTCCCTCGTATATGATTTTCTTGCCATCTTTTTCTCTCTTTTCTATTCCTCTCAACATTAATTCAAAGCGTGAGAGAAAGTGAATAGACATTTTTGTATCTTTCCGGTATACTATTTTTCAAAGTGAATAGACATGTTTTTTTTTTGGTTTAATTGCTTCCTTTGTCCCCAGTTTGGTTGAATTGTGTCAAATTCATCCTCATTTTTAAAAAAGTTTCATTGTCATCCTCACGTGGTGTAAAAGTTTCATTGTCGTCCTCACGTGGTATAAAAGTGTCAATTGAATCCAAACATAGAAAAAATTTGTGTCAAAGTAGTCATTTTTCCTATATCTCTGTGTCTTCCTTTCATATGTCACTTCTCTGGAGCTATGAAAAGCCTTAAATTGGATAAGGTAAAATGAATATCTGTACTTGATTGTATGAAAGGAAGACACAGATATATAGGAAAAATGACTACTTTGACACAAATTTTTTCTATGTTTGGATTCAATTGACACTTTTACACCACGTGAGGACGACAATGAAACTTTTACACCACGTGAGGATGACAATGAAACTTTTTTAAAAATGAGGATGAATTTGACACAATTCAACCAAACTGGGGACAAAGGAAGCAATTAAACCTTTTTTTTTCAACAAAAAGTGCATAAACATTTTACTGTAATATAATAATAATAATAAAATAATAATAATAATAATAATAATAATTATGATGATGATGGTAATAATATTAGTAATAATAATAATAATAATATCATAATAATAATAATAATAATATAATAATAATAATAATAATAATGATAATAATATTAGTAATAATAATAATAGTAATATAATAATAATAATATAATATTAATAATATTCATAATAATAATATAGTAATAATAATAATAAAATAATAATAATAATAATATAATAATAATAACAAAAATATAATAATAATAATATAATATTAATAATTATTATTATAAAAATAATAATAATAATAATATAATAAGAATAATAATAATGATAATAATAATAATTATATTATTATAATTTTTATTATATTTAATTTAATAATAGAAATTACATTTTAATTTTAATTAAATTTATCTTACAATACTAATAATATAATACCTACATTTAGTTTGTATAAAAAATATTAAAATATCAAGCATTTATTATTGATAAATAATAAATACTTTAAATATTAATTATTTATTATTTTTAATAAAATTAAAGCTGAATGTAACACCATATAAATGTGTTTAGTATGAAAACTTGAAAATGATTCATATCCAGAAAATCGAAAACAAAACCTGTGACAACATTAATATAAAATAGTTACAATACTAATTCTCATAAAAACACCAATTGAGAAACACGTGTGGACACATGGCCCAATAAAATCTTGTGGCCATGCAAGTTGAGTTTCGTTATGAAAAAAAAAAGATGTTTTACAATTATAAAAATCATTAATATAAAAAGAGAAAAAGTTAAATATTACATAAAGAGAAAGACGAGAAAGAAGAAAAAGATTAGATTTTAAAACTATGTTAACGCAAAATTAACTTTGTTTCTCCCAGTGAATACTAAATTGAAAAAAACCACTTAATGTAAAGACCAAACAATTAAGCCTTTTTAAAATGTTTTATCTTAAAAATACTTATTTTAAGTTAAAGTTTAAGGCTTTTTTAAGTGATGTATACATTAATTTTTAAAATACCACGAATTATTTCTTTGTTTAATCAGGCATAGGTTTCAATTGTTAATTTAACACAAGATTTATTATTAAAACTTGTGACAATGTTTCTCACTAATACTATATAGTAACATGTAACTGTTTTGAGTATTCTATATTTCGTTCATCCCACAAGAGAGACTGCGTTATCGATAGCAAAGTAGACTAAAAATGCAAAAGAAAATGTAAAATAAATGATATATAGAAGCTGAAAAGTTCATAGAGTGAAGTATTTCTATTTGAACCTCTCTATACATACGAAGTTTCTTTGAGTTCAACACCGTCCCTTATGTTTAACATTACTTTCTTATGATATATCATATATCTGTATTTAGATAAACAGATTTCTATAGAAAAGCTGTCCTTATTGTGTAGATTATTCCAACTTTTTAATCTCGATTTGAAGGGTAAAAAATTATCGTTAAAATAAGCATTATTTTTTTAGTACAATAGGTTATTGTTTTTTGTATATCATTATAAATGAGCATAAAGTTATTTAAACTTTTGAAAAAAATTTAAACAAAATCTGTCTTATATTTTAGTGTCTTGGAAATGCTGTTCTTGGTTCAATTCTGTGGTACCGGACCAAATACGTAGACGTGACAAATCCAGCTTCCACTAGAGCCTTCTATTCCTTTATCTGGAAGGTAATTCTTCTCTTAAACACTGTTTTCATTTGAGTAGTTCAATATATGCAGATTATAATTTAAAGGAAAGAGTTATCTAATAACGTAAGTACTTATGTGTTTGTTTTTGCAGTTAATGATGGGGTCAAACGTTCTCCTACCTTTAATTAGATAAATTGTCACTCAAGATTGAAACAGCCTTTGAAACACATGTAACAGAATAAAAAGATATCATAACTAAATTAAAAGCAAGTCAATAACATTTATATCAAAAATCACGTAATCAAGTTAATATCAAAAATCACGTAAGAGTACTCCATATATATAAATGACAACATAAAATGATGGAGGTTATATGAGGAAAATGATGGAAGCGTGACACAGTGTTGATGGTTAGCATCTATGGATGAGACACGAGAACGTGAGTATCATGAAAAGTGACGAAAGATCCGTCATTTTTTATCGTCCCTGTTTTTTTCATGAGAGATGGAAGTATAGTTCTTATTGTTGGAATTTAAGAGTATTAGAGACCATTTTCAGATTCATGAAGAGTTACATTTATTCATGAAGAGTTATAACTATGTAGAGTTACAATTATTCATGAAGAGTTATAATCATTCATTAAAAGTTACAATCATTTATGAAGAAATGTAACTAATCAGAACCTGGTATCTCTAGGATTTGAAAGATGCTTGATCAACATCTATATAAAAGGATCCTGTGCTCTATTGATGAAAAGTGAAATATGAGACTTTTCGTCATTCACTTAACACACAACACTAGTAGAATATGGGGATAAGAAGTCGGGCAAATGCGATGGCATATTTGCAATTTTAGCCAACTTATAGGCATTGGTTCGTCCGGAACCGAAGCATAAAGGATAAATTACCTCGATTAAAATGAAAAACTGATGCCTATGGTTTTGCAATTTCCCGCCTCAACTGAAATTTTGCTGTCAGCATTCTGAAATTGGGTTTAGGCATCGGTTATTTTCAGCAACCGAAGCAGAATGCTCTGCACCTTTCACCTGCCACCCTACCACTCTGCCTGTTTTGCCTATAATTTTCCACGTGGACCTGGTGATGCTTTTAGGAATTGATTTTGCTGAGACCCGAGGTGTATACTGTGGGTTTAGGCATCGGTTATTTTCAACAACCGAAGCAGAATTCTCTGCACCTTTCACCTGCCACTCTACCTATTTCACCTGTAATTTTCCACGTGGAAATGGTGATGCTTTTAAGCATCAATTTTGCTGACACCCGAGGCAGTAGCGTGTTATGACCTCGGTTCAGATTAAAACCGAGGCATAATTCCTTTATATTTTCACCCCAAACCAAATTACCATGCGCGCACTCGTTTCTTCCTTTGCTGTTTTTACTCCCTGTCGCCATTGCCACTCTTCCTTCGCTAGTGCCACCGCTCAGGGTCGTTGGTCCGCCTTTGCCACCGCTACAGGGTTGTCGCCCCGTCGCCCCCACTATAGTGTGCTCACGGTGCCTCTTCTCGTAGAAAAACTCAAATAGTTGCATCGCTGTTGGTGCTACGTCGTCGTCGCCGCCTTGCGCCACTGCCTCGTCTTCGCGCTGTCAAGACGTCCTTGCCTTGTTCTCACTGCCACAATCCTCCTTTGCCCTTGCACCGCTAGACTGCATCGCTGGACTTCATGTTGTCTTGGTTCTTCGTCTCTTGCTCAAGTTATCTTGGTTCTTAGTGGTAGGTTTTTTGATGATGATGATAGGATATGTAAATTTGTGTATGTACTGATGATGATATGCGTGGTGATGGGGAAATTTGTGTATGTACTGATGATGATATGCGTGGTGATGGGAAAATTTGTGTATGTACTAATGATGATAGGCGTGGTGATGGGAAAATTTGTGTATCTACATGTGTTTTTTTTATTAATTGTGTTTGTACTATAATTGGTTGAATAAGATTTTATATAATTTGTGTATGTAAATTTTGAATTAGGTTTGTTTTAATTGCTTGAATTAGGTTTTATATAAATTTCGAATTAGGTTTTATTGAATATTTGAATTCGGGATATAGGAACATAATCTTGATTTGGTGATGAAATAAACTTTAAGGTTAGAAATTATGAAACTAATTAATGTGTTGTTTGTTTTTGTCTAGATATTGTACTGTTGTGGTGAGGTTTTATACGCGGACATTCTCGATAGTTGACTGACTTTCACGTTCCCAGGTTCCTATTCTTAAAATTTTCCTTTTCATATGAACTTGTTTGCTTGAATATATTGTTTGCTTGACTATATTGCATGTTGCATATGTAATTATTTGTTTGCTTGAATTTATATTGTTGTGAATTCGAGTTAGTTTCCCGTTTGAGATTCAGTACAAAAATTATTTACTATCTCCAGAGATTTTTGAAGAAATGTACCTTTTCCAAATGAAAAGAGAGGAGATGGTAATAATAATTTACAAGTATTGAATCTTGAATTGTTCGGTTGGACAGTTTAAGAAGAGTAATAATTTTTTCATAATTTATTAATACATATCAATTTTAATATACATGTCTTAAATTTCATGAAATTTTACAGTTGTGTTTTGTATTGATCTTCGGGTGCATATTTGATTGTGATTTATAATCACTTTCATTTCGTGTAACCTGAAGACCAATGCGAAATGCTGGCAAAATTTCGTGAAATTTAAGATATGTTGTTTAAAATTGATATGTTTAATAAACTAAAAAAAGTGAATCTTCTTGAATGGGATAGGGTCACACCTTGAATACAAACACTATCAAAGTGACCATTCAAGATTGTTGAAATTGTGTAAACAATTTCACTAAACATGCGTACGGATCGAGGGTGGATTAATTTACCATGCATCAGTACTGAGTACGAGAGAGGGGTAGAAGAATTTATAGAGTTTGCGAAACGTGATGTGAGTACAAATGGTGATGATGAAGTCAAGTTTAGATGTCCTTGTGTGAACTGTTTGAATGGGAGGAAGTTGAACGCACCCGATATTAGGGAACATCTTATCTGTGATGGTTTCATACGAAGTTATACAACATGGATATGGCACGACGAGGCAATAGACTTTCCAACTGTCTGTCCAACTGAAAATGTATATGATTCCACCATGGATATGGAAGATCGACCAGAAGAAGACAACTTAGAGGACATGATTCGTGATGTTGGCGCAGAAGCTTTTGCCCAATCACATGTATATGAAACGATGTCCACTGATGCAGAGACTCCTTTGTGTGCCGGTTCAACTAAGTTCACACGGTTGTCAATGGTGTTAAGGCTCATGAATTTAAAGGCAACCAATGGATGGACTGATAAGAGTTTTACAGAATTGTTGTCGTTGTTGAATGAAATGCTGCCAGACGGAAATACGTTACCCACTTGTAATTATGATGCAAAAAAAAAACTTTGTCCGATGGGTATGGAGTATAAACGGATACATGCATGTCCGAATGATTGCATATTATATAGGAATGAGAATGAGGTTTTAATAAAGTGTCCAAAATGTGGGTTATCACGATACAAGTCAAAAAACAACGGTGAAGATAGTGGTCACACAGAAAAGAATGGTTATGCTTTGAAAGTAGTTTGGTACCTTCCACTCGTGGCCAGACTTAAGCGTTTGTTCGCGAATCCCAAAGACGCTAAAAACCTAAGATGACATGCAGATGAGAGAGCAATTGATGGGCTGCTTCGTCATCTAGCTGATTCAAAGCAATGGAAAAATATTGATCAAGAATTCCCCAAACTGGGGTAAAGAATGTTGAAATCTTAGGTTTGGCTTAGCTATTGATGGAATGAACCCATTTGGTAATTTAAGTACCAATCACAGTTGTTGGCCCGTTATATTGATAATTTACAACTTATCTCTTGGATTGTGCATGAATAGAAAGTACATGATGTTGTCAATGTTGATATCTGGTTCAAAGCAGCCTGGAAATGACATCGATGTTTATCTCTTGCCACTAGTTGAAGACTTGAAGTTGTTGTGGGTCGATGGGGTTGAAATATTTGATGCCTTTGCTTCAGAAACTTTCATGATGCATGCCATGTTATTTTGCACCATTAATGACTTCCCAGCTTACGGTAATTTGTCGGGATCCAGTGTGAAGGGTCATAAAGCATGTCCTATATGTGAAGAAAACACTACAGCTCATCAATTAAAACATAGAAGGAAGACAATGTATATGTGTCATCTGCGATTTTTACAATCTAATCATCCATAGCGAAGGTTAAAGAAAGCATTCAATGGAGAACAAGAGAAAGACAATGCACCCATTCCACTTACTAGAGTTGAAGTTCTTGAAAAATTTAATAGAGTACATCATGTATTGGGGAAAACGTCGAAGAAGTGTTCTCTAACGACCCCTTGGAAGAAGAAATCAATATTCTTTGATCTTCCATATTGGTCAAAGTTAGATGTTAGACATTGCATATATGTCATGCATGTAGAGAACAATGTTTGTGATAGCTTGATTGATACACTACTAAACATCCAGGGAAAAACAAAAGATGGAGTGAATGCGCGTTTGGATTTGGTTGACATGAAGATCCGAGAAGAGTTGGCACCAAGAGAGATTGGTAAACAGACTTATTTTCCCCCTGCATGTTACACAATGTCCAGACAAGAGAAGATAAGTTTTTGTCTTTGTTTAAAGAGTATCAAGGTACCACAAGGATACTCTTCAAATATCAAGAGCTTAGTATCAATGCAGGACTTAAAGCTTGTTGGACTGAAGTCTCACGATTGCCACGTCTTAATGCAACAGTTGTTACCTGTGGCAATTCGTGGAATTTTTCCCAAAAAAGTTAGGCAGACCATAACTCGATTGTGCTCATTTTTCTCATCAATTTATAGTAAAGTCATCGATCCTACAAAGTTAGATGAACTTTCAAAGCGAAATTATCATCATCTTGTGTCAGCTAGAAATGTTTTTCCCTCCATCCTTTTTTGACGTCATGGTGCATTTACTTGTTCATTTGGTTAGAGAAATAAAGTTATGTGGACCAGTATACTTAAGATGGATGTACCCAATTGAGCGTTATATGAAGATTTTGAAAGGGTACGTCAAAAATCAATATCGTCCAGAAGGTTCAATGATTGAAAGATATATTGCTGAAGAAAGTATTGAGTTTTGCTCTGATTATATGACTAAAGCAAATCCGATAGGAGTCCCTCGGACATCATGGTTGAATAGATATTCTACAAGTAAAAGCATCCAAGGTGTGAATGTGGTGACGAAAAGTCGTGAAGAGTTGATGCAAGCACATCTGTACATATTAAACAACACAAATGAAGTGATCCCATTTTTGGAAGCACACAAAGTCGTTGTAAAGGACAATTATCCATGACAATCAGAGTAATGGCAGTTGATGGAGCATAATAGAACATTCTTGTCCTGGTTCAATTTTGAAGTTTCGAAAGAATTATGGTCCTCTAAGACTTTGTTGTGGCTAACAAATGGTTTGAAGTTTGATGTTGTATGTTGTACAGGCTAGGAAATTAATAATTGCACATTCTATACAAAGATTTTGGATGATAAAAGCACAGTACAAAATAGTGGCGTCAGTCTAGAAGCTGAGTCGCTACAATTTTCCACATCCAAAGATCAAAATCCTGTAATTGGATCCATGAGATATTATGGTAGAATTGAAGAGATATGGGAGGTTGATTACACTAAGTTTTCCGTTGCACTCTTCAAATGTAAGTGGGTCAACAATAAGAGTGGTGTCAAAATAGATGAATCTAATATGACACTTGTTGATTTTTGAAAGGTTGGTTATGGAGACGAATCGTTCATCATGGCATATCAAGCAAGTCAGGTTTTTTATGTCAAAGATCCTAGGTCTGACCATTGGTGTGTTGCTCTCCAAGGAAAAAGACAAATTGAAGATAAAGAAGAGAACTTATTGACGTGGTCACTGGAGTTGCATTTGGCCCAAATGCAGATGTATTTAGATCTTACCTTGGAGTACTACCACGTGATCAGATCTCTATACTTACTCCATCCTTTGACTATGTATCTGAGGCAGATCGGAATCTCATATGGCAAGATCTATTGGTAAGTTAAGCAATATTGCTCCAAATTCTATATTCATTATATTGATAAATTTGTATTCATATAAGGTTATTTAAGGAATAGGTGTTTATCTGCCATTGCAGAAAGATTTCGAGGGTTTAAGACAAAATTGACGTCCATATATATATATATATATATATATATATATATATATATATATATATATATATATATATATATATATATATATATATATATATATATATTTGGACCAAAAAGTAATGAAACTCCATGTTCCAAATATTCAGCAATTAACGAAGAAACATGGTGTCACTTTGTAGAGCTTCGTTCATTCGAGGTGTGGCACATAAGTGTAGTAAAATCATTCAATTCATCATTCATAATTTTTTTTTATGATAATTGTTTCATTTTGTCACAGGAAAAAAGGTTAAAAGCACAGGGAATAAGTGCTCAGAATAAAAATCCACACCTACTGTCTCGTGGTGGATACAGGAAGCTTCAGGAAAAAATAATGAAGTAGAAGTCAGATAGTAGACTTCCACTTTCTGAGGGTGGTGACCCTCGTCCTCCTCCTTCACCACCATCTCGGCACGAGAAGTGGAAGTTAGCCCGTATAAGACCATGGGACTCCTACACTTCCGACTCTGGCAAAGAGATATTTGAAAGAATTGTAATATGTCCTTTCTCATATTTTTACATTATTTTTGTTATATATATATATATATATATATATATATATATATATATATATTACATAGATCTTTCAAATGATTTTGAAGTTTTGTTATGTGACAGGACTCCTTGGTTGAGCAGAACTCCCAAGGTCAATTCACACAAGAAGGTCGTCAGGATATTCTTGCCACAACTATTGGACGACCTGAGCACCCAAGACGAGTGCATTGTGCTGGGACTGACATAAGCATACGACAGTTCTTTGGGTCTTCCTCGCATCCATATTCATACGAAAAGATGAAGGAGGACATAAGAAAAGAGATGACGCAGGAGATCACAAAGAAGGTTCGATTAGAGTTGTATGATGAAGTTGTTGAAATGGTTGCGCGCCAGTTCCAGCAGCGTTATGAGGATTATGGCAATCGTCCTCCGCCATTTCCTATAGCGGAATATGTTGTGCCCCCTACAAGTAAACTTAATAATTTTTGTTTATTAATTTACTTTTTGTATAACCTAACATTTAATTTGATAGGTAGAAGCGGTAAAGGAAAATGCTTAGCTGCCAGTGCCCTAGGAGACGACATGGATGACACTCGTCCATGTCAGTTATATATTCTCTCTGATACTGGGACCATGCTAGTGGCTCGTGATACAGTTTATGAGACAGCCACTGTAGTGCATGGTGTACAGCTTGTAGAAGATGAGGTCAAGGTCACGATGGATGAAGTTGTCATACCAGATGTCGTTCTTCCTGTGCCTACAAATGAGTTCTTCACCGTGGAAGAGCATTTAAGTCCTTTGTCGCCTGACCTAGACATTTGATTGGCGATGTGTCTGATCCCCTGGTAAACACTCATACTATATACTTCTCAATTTTAATATTTACTTCTAATTGACGTTATAACATAACCATTTTTGCATGTAACAGCAGATAGGTCAAGAGGGAAGTCCTAGACCGAAGAAGACTCATTTATCTGAGGACGACCCTCTTGGTGCGTTAGACGAGCTTGTTAAAATCATTTCAGATGCGCTGATAAATGTACACTGGTGTTCTACTACATTTGGAAGAGAAGCTCAGATCCCATTGTACTTGCATCATCAAGATGTTAGGGAGCTTGCGTCGGGGAGAGAAAAAATTAATATTACACTCATTCAGCTGTGGATGATGTAAGTTTATGCGAACTTTTTTATATAATTATTTTTTATCAAGTTACTTATATAAGATTATTTCTTCATTTTAGGTATATGTTTGATGTTAGTAACAAGAAGGGGTTCAACGATGTACATGGGTTGATTGACCCCTCTATGACTCATGAAAGAAATAAATTTGATGATATCCAAACATACATCACCACCTGCTTTGGAATGGGAAAGGAGATATATTTTCTCCCTTATATACATGGGTAAGTGAAATTTGTTAACTTTAAAGTTTCATTTATTAATTTTGGTATATGACAATGAAGTTATTACCAATTTCAGGTGTCATTGGCAGCTACTTGTGATCTCCATACCGGAGAACACTATTGTCTGGTTTTGTTCATTGCACAAGTCTCCTCCCAGCACTCTTAGACATGTAGTAGATTTGTAAGACTTAATGTTTCAACTTTCTTTGCTGTATAAATGTATGCTAAAGCAATTTTTTTTAATAGTTCCCTTGCAACACATATGATGTTATCTGGGAGATCTACTACTACAGCTAAAAAGCTTGCATGGGTTGCCCTTAAGGTTTGGTATTTTAGTTCATACTTTGTTACATTTGGTTCCACTCAAATGATGTTACTTAACATTTTATAATTATGATGATATATTGTAGTGTAATAGACAAACGAGGTCATATGAATGTGGTTACTACGTCATGATTTGGATGATGACCATTATTCGTGCACATTACACTAGTGGATGGGAAACGGTAATATTTAGGATTGAATTTTAGTTTCTCTATAGTTTATACTTCATATACACGAATTGAAATCATTGTGTTTTATGCAGAGATTTAATAGGATTGCTCCAATTCCAGAGAAGTCAATTCAACTTGTGAGGTAAACACTGGCTAAATATGTAATTCATTTATATAATAGTATGTAGTAGATATTACGATATAGTAAGTTCTAAGTTTATTGTTTCTAAGTTGTTTTATGCTTTTCTACATTATTATTAGTTTAACTTTGTACATTGCATTGATTTATGCTTCAAACTTGATTTATGATTACATTGAATTGATTTAAGCTTCTAAGAAGTTGACTTATGATTCCATTGAATATATTTATGTTTTAATATAATTTTCATTCAAAATATACATTTCTGGATTATTCTGGACTGTTCTGGCTATAAAAATATATGCAGGTCTGTTTCTGTAGTTGAGAATGTTGTAGAAACAGACCTCATTTTAAAAAAAACACAGGGGTATATGCCTTGATTGAGGTCATACCCGAGGTAGAAAGGCCCGTTATGGCCTCCGTTATAGTCACACCCGAAGCAGAAAGGCTTGCAGATGAAAAAAAAAGGACTCTATTGTCTCGGTTCAAGCTATAACTAAGGCATAAAGTCCTACGAAAAATAAATTTAAAAAAATCAAAAACTCTACTGCTTCGGTTAAGGCTGAACCGAGGCCAAATCCTCTCCTTTTATGCCTCGGTTCGCACTCGAGGTAAAAAGTAGTTGACGTTTTGCCTCGCCTGCATATGCCTCGGTTCGGGAATCGCTGCATATAAGAAAAATAACCGCTGTCGTTTCCCCTTACTATACTAATGCAAAACAATTCGTGAGAATTTTATCTTATTTAATGTTAATACTAAGAGTGAGTATCATCATTGTATTTCTTCTTTGTATCTCAAAAGCGGATTTCGTTATCCCCTTCATTCTTATAAGGGACAAAATATTGTTTTTAGGAAACTGTGTATTCACACCTAGAAGATTATATCAAGTCTACGTTGTTGTTCATCTTGCTTCCCTAAGTTCTTGGAAAATTGTTCCAACAGGGCATAGGGAAGTTGAAGGGCCATCAACCTGATACATCAAAACTTGTCTTTTTACTATCATCTCCAAATTCATATCATTACCATGAGGGATTAGGCAAAGCTTGGTATGTTTTTAGAGCACCTTACGCTTTGACTTTACTTTTTTTAGCATAATACAACTCATGTATGCTTGAACCCGTGGGAGACTCAATATATTGGTTTGAGTATCTTTGATTTTTTAGTATTCTTAAGGAATAAACAGATCAATCTATGAGGAAAAAGATGTGTAAGATTTACAAAGTTGCTACAGTTTCTAACAGTGATATGGTTTGGTAAAAAAGATTGGATGGAAAGGACTCCACTTTCTTTTGTCTGACTTTATCGACCAACAAAAAGATGTTTTTCGCATTTCCCATTTTTTTTTCATTTTTCTTCATTTATTTTCTTTTTCTTTATTTTTTCCTTTTCATTGCACTAGTGCAGAAAGGGCTTTAGACGTCCGTTCTTTTGGCCTTTTGACGTCCGACGTTCCCCCGACGTCTTTGTGGGTGACGTTACTCAGACGTTGGGGGGTTCACATCGGACGTCTATATAGACGTTCGTTGTGTCAGGCCGGACGTCTATATAGACATCCGTTGTGTCAGGCCGGACGTCTATATAGACGTCCGGCTCCTCCCTCCCCGACGTCTACCTGGCTGAATTGTTTGTGGTAGGGGTTGGGGGGTTGGACGTCCGTTTGTGCACTTCCAGACGTCTATAGACGTCCGACTGTGCACTAACTGACGTCTACTGGGTGGTTTTTTTTAAAAAATTAATTTATTTTTTCAATAAAACCACACCTGAAAAGCAGAAAAATGTCCCAGAACAATTTTGCAATAATATAAATATGTGTTTCATATAAACAAAGTTCTACTTAATGTGGAGTTCAATCCACTACCAAAACTATCAACATAAAACTTAAACTAAAACTAAACAATGTTCAACAAGAAATAAAACTATTCCTAACTCCATCTTTGCAGAAGATAAGCGGTCCACTCCTGCCTTATCTGTTTAATTGTGTCCTCTGGAATAGGCGATGTACTCTTGAAGCGCTGCAAAATTCAAGAAAGATTCATTATGGTTTCATATATGTTGAAGATCAATTTGATTTGTAATGTATTGAAGGTATACATCATTACCTCATTCTAGTCATCTGTAATGACAGCTCGAATGATGGTCTTAATCCAACACATGACATAGAAGCCACATTCCCATGAATCTAGCTGCTGGTTACACTAAAATCACAAACTAAATAGTTAAGAATTTAGATCATTCAATAACATAGAAAATGAATTAGAAACTATAAATGACTTACAACCTTTGGATACAAAATTTGAACCAGTTGACCACGAGATTTACTAATAACTCTGTACAGATTGAAAACACAAAGTATAATTAATATGACTATTTTATCATAACAGTTGAAGGTGAACATCAAATTCAAAGTCATTTTTGGAGAAACACTTACCCTTGAAGCATGGTTCTCAAGTCATTTTTCATGCTCCTGTGCAACGAACAAAACCATATAATTTTACATTGTTTGGGAATGATAACCATCAACTGCCAATGCGACCTATCACGAAGGACAAATAGTTATTCAACTAATTAAGGAAACTATAATAATGAACTGACCACATATAACAACACCTACCCCTCAATGTATGGCACAAGGTATACGTCTCTTTTTGACTCATCCATCCATGTTTGCAAATAATGTTGTCTGTTTTGAAGTGTGTTACCAGACGGTTGAATGGTCTGAGGTTCATCAAATTTGTACATGGAAGACCAACCTTGGTCTACAACGATTGTGTCCATGTACCTAAAACAACAAAGTTAGGTTATTAGAAACTATAACAATGTAAATAAAAGTAATATGAAAGACCAAATTGACTATCTTACATGCACCATAGCCGAATGATGGAAATATTGAACATCATGTCTCCCCCAATCACCTCCAATGCATCAGAGAATGTGATATAAACTGGCACATGTGGGGGAAGACCAAATACTCTCAAATCCCAGTATAGTTCTAATGATGCTTTCTTCAATCTGGGTAATTTTGTCATTAACTTTGATAGAGGATCATCCTCCGCTTCAGCCATCTCATCATCTTCATGTATGACTGTATCATGAATTGGCTGCTTCTGAGGACGTGTGAACTGAAGATAAGAATTTACGTCAAAGCGTTATCAACAATTATTTGAAGAATAATCATAGAAATACTAAGGAAAAAGACATTATACCTGTGGAGTAGCGATGTGGGACATGATCAATGCTCTAGGCCAGACAATAAATGATCCTATGGCCTCCCCCATAAAGTTAATTTCTGGAGTGGGTACAGGCACCTGAGCTTGGGGATCCCGAACCTCGTCAATGGTCACACGCACGTGCTGGGGTAATATGGCAACACCATGAATGGTCTGCCCTCCCTCAAGCACTCGTCCAACAGCCACAGTGCGTGGGGGATCCCCATCAACCAACAAATCATATTGACTGCTATACTGAGTGGGGTCTACAATAGAGCATGATCCTCTAGTGTTGACATGAGGTGGTGTGGGAGTTTCATCGGCCCCCATGTTGCCTTGCGTCATGGAATGCAGCTTTTCTTCAAGCGCTCTTTGTATTTGTTTTTGTTCTTGTAGTTGCTCCATGAATCGTTGCTCCATTGATCTCATTCTTTGGTTGAGTCTTTCCTCCCACTGAAGATCCATCTGCCTCAGTGTCTCCTGACTCATTGATTGGGGGGTTTTCTATGTAGGGCCATAGTAGTCACGAAGACCAATCGCCCCAGGAACTCCACGTACACGTCCTGGGTGCTCGGGCCTTCCAATGGTCGTTGTTAGAATGTCGTCCCTACCTTGGCCAACAAATGTGCCCTGAGTCTGCTGCTCAACCAACTCATCCTGCACATAAAAAAACCAAGTTACTTAGAAGACATGCTGTGATAGATACACAATCAAATAACTGCTTATAATTTGAACTTACAATTCTCTGTGAGATCAAGGAAGCTGAGGAAGATGTCATGTTCCCATCAGATTTAGTCCGAGCAGCCTTCCACAGCTCGTACCTAGCAGGTGCAGGTGCTAGGTCCGGCGACTCAAGTCCCAAGGCATCTGCTCTAGACTTTCTCAGTTTCTTCTCCAGTTTTGCATATCCACCTCGTGATAACAAGTGGGGTGCGTCGTTTAGCCTTTATCTTTCTTGGGTGGCTAACCTTTTACCTTGTGAAACCATGTATATAAATAAGTGTAAAATCATAAAAACTCAATGAAAGACGATCTTAAGAAACATACCTTCCATTCCTCAGACTCTCTAGATGCACGAAACTGCATCCAATCCTCCTCTGTGAAGGTATAATGCTCACATGGATTTTCATGTTGTCTATATCCAAAGACATATAGTCGTGTTAGCCTTGTCTTGAAATCCCTCCATCTTATCGCTATATGCGATAACACTTTCTTTCTAATTTGCATTGTGTTTGGAATATCAAAATGTTGCTGTTTAAAACAAAAAACTTGTTATTCCAAAAGAAAACATAAAAGATAAGTATATCACAAATTGCATGAAGTATAAACATACATGAATATCTTTCCATAAGAGGTTCTTGTCGACCTCTGGGACGTCATCCCAACATGCATGAAGGATAGAGACATGACTTTTTGCGAACTTACCCAGATAACTCCTAAACCTATCAACATTTGGCCCTGATGGATGACCTGATCTGGGGTCGATGTCAACATGCCTCCTCTGACCATCCATGCGTCCGAATGTCATATCTGCCACTCGGGTGACGCCGCGTCCACGTCTGCTCTTTCCCGATCCTAAGTCTGAGGCTGACATACCTGAAAAATTAAACAACGTTAGTAATAATTCAATTATGATGAACATACATATAAAGTCAATAAAAGTGAAAATATCAACCTATTAATTAATTGTTTTTTCCCAAATGTCTTCGTTGTGATCACTACGAATTGCCTGCATGACATCGACAACATCATCAACTGGGTCTTCAGTGGGTCTACATGCAACAGATGTTGTCTCAAGTATATCAAGAGAATCGTCATCATCATGTCCATGCACGTTTTTTCCTTCTAAAACCACTGGCCATTTGTTATTCGCTGGATCATTTACGTAGAATATTTGTCTTGCTTGACTAGCCATGATAAATGGTTCATCAGTGTAATTCATCTTGTTCAAGTCTACCAATGTGAAACCAAGGTCATCCATCATGACACCGGAATTTATATCAACCCATTTACACTTGAAAACTGGGACTCTAAAAGTGACGTAATCAACTTCCCATATTTCTTGTATTATTCCAAAATAACTGATGGATGCTGTGATTGGATTTCTGTCTTTAGAACTAGCAAAGTGCACAACCTCAGCTTGTAGTGTGACGCCACTATTTTGAACTTTGCTTTTGTCATCTTCTACCTTTGTCTGAAAAGAAATATTGTTTATATAGTACCCACCATATGTAATGACATCTGTGTTCGGCCCACGAGATAACCTCAATAAAGTTTCAGAAACATGTGGAGTCACATAAATCTTTTTCTTAAACCATTGCAAGAAGGTTTTCACATGTTCATTAAGATGCCATTTTTCACTCATTTTTGGGTTTGTTGCCTTTATTTCATTAACGTGGTCAGAAATGTAAGGAATCACATCAACAGTGTTGTTTAAGACGTACAAATGAGCTTGGTCAATTTCTTTTTTGCTAACACTTTGAATTCTCACACCTCGAACACCCTTACCTTCACATTTTCCTTCATGTCTGCTCTTGGGAAGACCGACGGGTTCACAAGATGGCATATAACTTGAACAAAATTCAATGGCTTCTTCTGCAACATATCGCTCTATGATTGAAGCTTCTGGTCTATACTAATTCTTGACGTATCCCTTTAAGATCTTCATGTATTTCAACTGGGTACATCCACCTTAAGAAGACCGGGTCACATATTCGAATTTCTCTGACTAGATGAACAATCAAATGTACCATGATGTCAAAAAAGGAAGGTGGAAAATACATCTCCAATTGACATAGTAGTCTTATTCCCTCATTTTCCAATTCATCTAAACCTCGAGGGCTAACAACTTTCTTGCAAATGGCATTAAAGAAGAAACTCAGACGTGTCAGAATACCCCTAACAGATGGTACAATCTTTGAGGCTTTTCTACTAGTGGCTTTCAAGGCTATGGACTTCTTTTCTTCAATTTCTTCCTCTTCTTTTAGTCTTCAAAGTTTAAGCTCATGTTCTCTTAGCTTGGCGAACAAGGTAGCCATATTCATGCTTGTAAGATCTCTTGATTCAGAAATTGCAGTAACCTTGGGTTGTTAGCTTCTATTCAGACTTTTCAATATCTTAACATTGATCTCTTCTTTGTCAAACACTTTTCCTAGAGTCATCAGGTGGTTGACTATGTGAGTAAATCTTTTCTGTACTTCATATATAGTCTCTCAAGCCTTCATCCTGAACAGTTCATACTCCTGTATCAGTGAGTTCTTTCTGGCTCTCTTTACTTCTTTTGTGCCTTCGTGTGTGACCTCTAATACGTCCCATATTTCCTTTGCTGTCTTGTAGTGTGAAATCCTAAAAAACTCATCCATAGTTAGTGCAGAAGCAATTACATTATGTGCTTTGACATCATATTGTGCTCTACGGTTTTCATCCTGAGTCCACTCAGAAAAAAAATTTAAAACAGTTTTTCCATTAACAACATGAGTTGGCTCATATGGACCATTCAATGTTGCATCCCAAACACCTTTATCCACGGATTCAAGAAAGATTTGCATCCGAATTTTCAAAAAAGCATAGTTTTCACCAACAAATAGTGGTGGTCTATTTGTTGATGCACCTCCACCAAAGATTTGAGAACTAAAAGCCATTTTCTAGGAATAGTCGACTTAAAGAAAAAAGTAATCGACTTGTTTTTCAAATATCTTATGAAAACCAGCTCTGGTGCCAATTGTTGAAAAAGAATAGCTTAGTTTCAATACCAATAGGGGGTGAATTGGTGAAACACAAAAATCAGAGTCTTTTAAAAATATTTTTCACAAAAGGATGATCTTTCAAAAGTTTCTTGAATCTCAAGGAATAAGATTTTTTAAGTGCAACGGAAATAGTTGACTACGTGAAAAGTAAAGTCGACTTTGAAAATTAAAAGTGCAGGGATAGAGAATTCAAACGCAAGTTTTTATATTGGTTCGGCCAAACTACCTACATCTAGTGTCCTTTCAATCCCAGGAAGCAAATGCACTATAATGATCAAAGTTTTTACAACAAGGCTTTTATAGCGACCTCCACGTCAAAATATAAAACACCTCTCTAACCCTCTAATCAAAATATACACATATACAAACAAAGAACATCAACAAGATGTCCCTTCTCCTGTAGTCTTTAATCAATTTATACAATCCTCAAAGTCTAGAATGCCGCACGTTCTCTTCCTGTAGTCACAACAGTGCAACAATAATCTTCACAAGATTGAGAGAAGAAGTTAATCACGTATCAGACACCTTAAGTGCAGGTTGATAAATTAGTCAATGCGCACAGATTCTTGCTCGTCAAGCATTCACCAAAGAGTGAACACCTCGGTCTTTCTTGATGGATTCTTGGAGCTTTAGCACGTTCTACCAGAGATCAATAATCTGAAACAATTCACACTATTACAAAAATAGCGTATTACGTCGGTTATTTTTGGCTTTAAACGACGAATTCGAGACCGACGTCATAGGAGGTGACATAAATTTTACGTCGAATATCAGTGGGCGACGTTAATAGGACAATTTGACATCGAGTGGATCGAGAATTGACGTAAGTCTAACGTCGATTTTGCACAACGACGTGAGGTTACGTCCATTAGTAAAGAGAATGACGTCCAATATTTGAATAAATAGTTATATTTATAGAAAGATTTGTCATCTTATGTACGAGGGAAGTGACGTAAAGTTAACGTTGTTATGGAAAATAACGGACGTAATGTTCACGTCAAAGTTCAAAGAGGACATCAATATTTTAGTAATATTTGAATAAATATTTATATTTAAAGGAATATTTGACGTCAAGTATAAGGGGATGGACGTAAGGTTAACGTCGAACTTGGCGATATTGGACGTTACTATCGATGTAGAATGATGTATACTTAGACGTTACCTTCAGTGTTTTTTCTTTTAAATTTGATTTGGTTTAGATCATTTAACCAAACCTGAAATACAGAAACCAGTTTTCCAATTCATATATATTCACAGAATTAATTAATTTAAACCATGTTATCATCAATTCATCAATTCCAATTAAATAGTAAAACTAAAAGACGCTAATGCTATCATCAAAACTTAAAAGAACCCAGTTTTTCATTCTTCTATTCACAGTATTCATCTATTCACAATATTCATTTATTCACAATAATCTATTAACAGTTTAAAAGCTACACAAGTAAGCAAATGCTACTATCATGAAAGGAAAAACCTAAAGCTATAGCTATTTAAAATGTTTATTCAAATATCTTGCCTAATCCTCTCTTATCGTCTTTATTACTGAAGTGGACAATGAAGAGGTAGTGTTGAACCGCTGCATAATCAAGGAAACTTTACTATTATATTCATTTTATTGTCAAAAGTTTATTGATATTACACGAGGTGCAATAGGATCATCTGTAGGGGCATCCTCCTGTTGAGACTGTTGTTGTTGCTGTTGTTGTTGTTCATGTTGTTGCTGTTGTTGGGTGATCATCGCAAGTTTTTCTTCGAGCATTTTGAAGCGTTCACCCATGTTGTGTGACTAGAGAAAAATATTAAAAAACATACCTGCCACTCAGGAGTAAATCTAGATTCTTTAAACTGCATCCACTCCTCGTCAGTTAATTTATATTTTGTACAAGGAGTGTCGTTCTGTTTAGAGCCAAAGACGTATTGACGTGCCATTCTCGTCTTGAAGTCCCTCCATTGGACTGCAATGTGGGATAAAATCTTCTTCCTTATCCTCTCATCATTAGGGATATCCCAATTTTCCTGTTAAAAACAAAATTAATGTTAAAACATGATCAACAAAAATAAGTCAATGATGAAAGTAAAACATCTTAAATATACTAAAATATCCTGCCATAGTAGATTTTTGTCAACCTATGGGACATCATCCCAACAGGTAGCGACAATAGGGACATGATATTTTGCCAACGCCCAAGTAACTCCTGAACGATGCTGCATGTGCCCCAATAGGTACAAATGTTCGGGGATCAAACTCCACTGTTACTAGTTTCTCATTAACCCGACGGGATGTGACATCAGACATTTGAGTCACAGATATACCCCCTCCTCCCGTCGGACCTGATCCAGAGCTTGTCATACCTGTTTACAAATTGTTAGTAAATTATAGTTAGAACAAACAAAATAAATAAATTGTACAAGTAATTAAAACAATGTTAAGACACCTATTTATCCCATATGCCTTCGTTGTGATCACATCGAGTTGCATGTATTTCATCAGGTACATCATCAACCTTATTTTCAATGGTTCTTGATGAGAAAGAGCTTATCTTAGGTATATCTAGAGAGTCTTCATCTCCAGTTGTGTGCATGGCTCTGCCTTTCAATACCACTGACCATTTATGATTCACTAGGGTTAGTGACATAGAATATTTGTCTTGCTTGACTAGCCATAATAAATGGTTCTTTCGTGTAACTCATTTTGTTAAGATCCACCAAAGTGAATCTAAGGTCTTCTATCACCACACCAGAATTACTGTCAACCCATTTACACTTGAAAATTGGAACTCTAAAAGTGATTATTTAAAAATAACCGATTGATGCTCTAATTGGATTCTTATCCTTGGAACTGGAAACCTGTACAGCCTCAGCTTGTAGGGTAACTCCACTATTTTGAACTCTACTTTTATCGTCTTCTGTTAACACTTCGGCAAGTGTACCGAATCGTATCAAGTAATAATAATTGGTAAGACCAAGTATCCTTTCCCTAGAGACTCACGGCCTAAACATTCATATGGTTTCTTGATTAATTAGGACTGGTAAACGAAATCGTTGTGTTTATATTACGGAAAATAAATATGAATGCAAGTGTTGATCAATTGGATTGAAAGATGCAAAGGTGATTGATATAAAATATGGAATGATTATGTTGTTGGGGTTTCCGACTTATCCTATCCACTCTTATGTATTTATGAATTCATCTTCTCCATTAATGTTAATGTCACTTTCTAATTTACCTTAAACCCGATGTCTTGGTGAAGAATGCCTACTCCTAATTACTAGTTCACAATGTCTTGTATCCCTACCAATTAATCATGCATTACATTCGCACAGAAGCTTAAAGGCAACCAACCCTCCTATCCCTATGTTTGGGTAATATTACTTTTGGGAGAATTTCCCACTTCTAGATTTTCCCAAATGTTTCCGTAGTGACAATATCAATAATCATGAAATTGAATGAGTTAAACAAAGCCTGCATAGAGTGTAGAGGAAAAACCCTAACAATTAATGAAGTAAAGAATTTTATAATAAGAATCAATTCAATACATGAGAGTTTCAAAGGATTACATCGTTTCCCCAACAACAATGGAGGTTTAGTTCACCATAGACATGGTGAAACTAGATGAAAATAATGAAAAGAATGAAAGATAAAACCCTAAAAGTTGAAGATCGGAGCTTCCGCATCTAAAATCCGCCTCCAAGAGGTCGTAGGAATGTATTTTCGCCTCTTTTTGTCTAAAGATATGAACCCTAGAACGTCTAAAACCTTAAATAGTTCATTAAAAATATAGAAAAATGGCCCAAGCCCTCGTCGTCAGCTCTCAATGCACCAAAAGGGCGCTCAACGGTAGCTGCGACACTCTTTTGACCCTCAACAGTGGCGCCCAAGTGTGGAACAGTGCTTTCAAAACCAAGTTGGCGCTCAGCGGTGGCGCCTAGGCGTGAAATAATGGTTGCACTTCCAGACTGGCGCTCAACGGTGGTGCCCAGGCGTGAAATAGTGGTTCTTCTATGTGCCACTTTTCCAACCTTTCATCACTCCAGCTCCTTGCTACTTCAACTTCTTCATCCAATTCATCTTAATTTCTGTCAAAACAAGGAAAAACAAGCATAAAACCCATTCAACTCTCTTATTCTCACAACTAAATCAAAAGCATGATTCCAAGCTAGTTTCTAAGTCATAAAGGGTGTTTTTAAAATAAAAATTAAGTATAAAAATAACGGTTCTTCAACCGTTAGCATCTTCCTCTTTTGAATAGAACAAGTAATGGTTTATGTAATAGCCGCCGAAAGTGATCACATTTGTGTTAGGTCCACAAGCTAGTCTCAATAGATTTTTAGAAACATTCGGAGTCTCATAAATCTTTTTTTAAACCAAGCTAAAAAAAATTTGTTATGTTTATTAAGTGTCCACTTTTCACTCATACGTGGATGTGTTGACTTAATTTGATGAATGTGTTGTGAAATGTAAGGAATAACATCCTTTGTGTTGTTTAAAATGTACAAATGTGCTTGATTAACTTCTTTTCCACTAACACTTTCAATCCTTACTCCTCGAACTCCCTTTCCTTCACGTCTGTTTTCACGTCTTTTCTTTGGAAGTCCTATGGGGTCACAACTTGACATATAACTTGAGCCGAATTCAATGGCTTCCTCTGCAATGTAGTGCTCTATAATTGAAGCTTTCAGTCTCAATTGATTCTTAACATATCCCTTTAAGATCTTCATGTATCTTTCAACCGGGTACATCCACCTCAAGAAAACCGACCCACATATTCGAATTTCTCTCATTAGATGTACAATCAAATGAACCATGATATCAAAATCTGAGGTTGGGAAATACATTTGCAATTGGCACAATAGTCTGATGGCCTCATTTTACAAATCATCTAACTGTCGAGGATCAACAACTTTCTTGAAAATGGCATTGAATAGCTTCTAGTAAAAGTTGTTGCATTAAGACATGACAATCGTGAGACTTTAAACCAACCAACTTCAAATCTTTCATAGAAACAAGGCTACTAATATTCGACGATTAACCTTGTGGAACCTTCACACTATGTAAACATTGACAAAAAAATTGTTTTTCTTTTTTTGAAAGAATGTGACAAGCTGGAGGAAGATAGGTGCGTCTTCTTATGGATTACGGATTCCCATGTCAACCAAGTCTTGTCGTGCTTTCACTCCATCTTTTGTCTTTCCTTTAATGTTTAGTAAAGTCCCAACAACACTATCACATACATTTTTTTAAACATGCATCACGTCTATGCAATGTCGCACATCAAGTTTACACCAATATGGAAGATTAAAGAATATTGATCGTTGTTTCCAAATGTTTTTCTCAACGGTCTTTTTTTTTTGTTTTCCGAAGACAACATCAATGTTTCTCACCTGGTCGCATACTTCTTCCCCATTATGTGGTCTACACACTACATCATCCTCAAGACTTCCATTAAACGCTTTTTCAATCTACAGTAAGGGTGATTTCGAGGAAGGAATCTTTGGTGTCTTGTGTACACAGTTTTTTGCCCATGCTTCAGGTGAAGATAACTAGTATTTTCTTCACAAATTAGACATGCAAAATCACCTTTAACACGGTAACCACTCAAGTTCATATATGCTGGGAAATCATTTATGGTGTAAAACAACATTGCACACAAACGAAACTGTTCTTCTGAATATGAATCGAAGACCTCGACGCCCTTTTCCCACAACATATTTAAATTGTCAGTTAACGATTTTAGATAAACATCAATGTCATTTCCAGGTTGTCTAGGACTCGATATCATCATAGACAACATCATGTATTTTCTCTTCATGCACAACATAGGAGATAGATTATAAATCATCAAAATAACTGGCCATGAACTATGTTTGCTACTTAACTTGCCATAAGGATTCATACGATCGGTAGCAAGTGCAAGTCTTAAGTTTCTCGGCTCTACACTAAATTCGGGAAATGTTCCATCAATGTTCTTCCATTATGGGGAATTAGCTGGGTGTCAAAAAAGATTATCACATTTTCTTCCATCAACGTGCCACATAAGATTCTTCACATCTTCTTTAACAGAAAACAATCGTTTCATCCAAGGTACTATAGGTAAATACAACATGACCTTAGCCGGTGGACCTTCATTGTGTTCATCGTTATTTCCATCAAGTTTCTTCTTAAATCGTGACGAACCACACGTCGGACACACCTTCATTGAAGCATACTGATCTCTATACAATACACAGTCATTGGGACATGCATGTATCTTTTCGTATTCCAAACCCATTGGACATAGAATTTTCTTCGTGTCGTAATTACGGATAGGTAATGTGTTATTTTCTAAAAGCATATCCTTCAGCAACTCCAAAAATTCCTTGAAACTTTTATTAGTTCATCCGTTTCTTGCTTTCAAACAAAATAATTTCAAAGTAGCCGATAACCTTGTAAAATTGATGCATCCTGGATACAACTCTTGCTCCGAATTGTTCTTAAGACTATCGTATAAATGAGCTCTTCCAAAATTTTCTTCGTCAATGTCACGTACCATTTTTTCTAAATGATCACGCATCCATTCGTCGACATAATCTGAACCTCTTAAAGTTGTTGGCTTATATAATACTTCCCCATGCCAAGTCCAAACTGTATAGCTTCTCATTATTCCATATATGAACAGATGATCACGAATGTTGTCCAAGTCTTCATTACTTGATTGAGACAACGAACACAAGGGCAAAAATATGCCCCTCGCTCATACTCTTCACTAATAGGACGCTGTTGAATCCAGCTTCGATCCATACTAATACACTAAAACCAAAGAATCCACGGAAAAAAAAAACTAACTTACTTAGAGAACCAAAAATAAATACCTATCATACGTTGAAGGAAAAAATAGACTATCATAGTATACGTACACAAACACAAATATCTATAGTTATACATATATCATACGTCCAGAATCGACAAACACGAACACATATATCATACGTAAGAGATATTGAAGGAAGAAAAAACCAAACTTGAAACGGTGTCACTGGAGAAGATGACGAAGTTCGCTGACCATGAACGAACACAAATATCATACGTTGAAGGAAACAAAACTATCATAGTATCGTTATACATATAGATATCATACATCCAGAATCGACAAACACAACACAAACACGAGCACATACATCATATGTAAGAGTATTTTAAGAAAAAAAAACATACTTCAAATGGTGTCACTAGAGAAGATGATGAACTTCGCTGACCACGTACGATAAACAGCCTAAAGATAAATGAAAAACAATCGGTCAACCTTAGAAATGAGAACCAAATGACATTACAAAGACAGAAACGACTTAAAAAAGAAAGTTCAAGCAGAAATGGAACCGCGAACAAACAATGAGACTGTGTTTTGTTTTTACATTCAATAAATAAATTTCACGTCGAATACAACAAAAATTTGACATTATGTTTAAAAACAACGTCGAAGTCCCAAACCATTCGACGTTTTCTCTTAAAATAGTGCGCCTTTTATTATTAATTTTTTCTTATAAATTGCAAAGGTTACGTCGAATTTGAAGGGGCTAAGACGTAGTATTGGAAGCTAAAAGTTTGTACCTTTTTAGTTCTTTTTAGTTTTTTCTTTTAAACACGAGAGCATTAATAGAACGTCAAAGGCTGTCGGGCTGGAACGTGAAGGGAATTAAAGTACTTGGGAGCATTAATTGTGTGCTTAATAGAACATCGTATTCGATAGGGCTTTGACGTTTTTTTCTTCCGCCAATAGCAAAATATAGCGCTCTTATGATTCTTTTTTCTTTAAAATCAGACATGAAATATTTTCTTTTTACTTCTTCCTTAATTGATTCAAGTTAGCAGTGTACTGAAATTTGCACTTTTAAACCAGTGATCAGTTTTTGATCAATATCAGAACTGTATAATCTTCTCTTCTTGAGGGTTAGTCCACATACAATGCAATCAACATTCACAATTCACATATCGTTTACTAAAATAAATCTTCACTTCATTTCAAAATAAAACCGAAAGCAGTACATAAAACCATAGGTGACTTAATACCCATGATTACAAAATATAGGTGACTTATATTATGAAGAAGATTCCATTCAATCTTCATCAGTTGACCCATCATCAGAATCTTCAGTTTCAAAGCCAATGCCATTCTTGTTTCCCTTCTTCTCCCATCTGAAAAGAGTATCTTCAACTCTCTCATCCGTTTCAGACTTCTTCCTAAATTGATCAACAACATATTTCTCAAAATCAGTTTGTGGAATGAAGGCAGTATGATCTACGGTAGGAGTAGGTGTACTTCCAACAGTTAGCTCATCTCTAAAGAACCATCCACTCACAGTCCTTTCCAGCCCAATTGAAAACAGACTTAGTATACCAATTTCTTGTGACTTGTCGCACACAAGTCTTAATTCTTGAGATACATTTACTCCTTGGAGTATCAGCACATGGCTGATAAATACTCCATATGGCAATTTGTGTGCATATTTATCTCCTACAGCGATCATGTTGTCTTTTAGTACCGCAACCCAGTTGGTTGGGATTCTAGTCTTGATAGCATTCAACAAAAATACATCTTCTGTTGACATTCTATCCTCGACAAATCTTCCAGGAAGCAGTAGCCAAGTCAGGACATAAGAAATCAGTTTCTCCTCCTTGTTTAAGCCATCATGTAGGTACTTCTTATCCACCTTGTACCTTCATGGATATCTTAAGCAGTTTATATATATATATAGCTATCTTTGTTAGCCATCTGTTTGACTCAGAATCACGGATATTAGAATCCAAACCTTCAGCTTTCAGTCCAACAATATGTGACCAAACATTATCGTCAATAGTAATGTTAACACCTTTTATCCTTGAGTGAATGACCCCATTTACAACCCTCAAGTTTGTGTAGAAAACCTCTACCAAATCTAGATACTTGTGAGGAACCCTTCTTTCTTGAACAATTGTAGGTCCAGATACTTGTGAGGAACTACATATTTTATAACTCTCTAGAATAAAAACTTTCCTCGGATCTCTTCATCACTTATCCATCCAGATAGGTTGGCGTTTCTTGTAACCCGGGAAACCTTCTCTTTTCTTCTAGATGAGGACGACGAAGAAGCCATGTCTGGATAGAATTCTTGGAACGTCTTTCACAATCTAGTAGTTTTTAACTTCTCAACTTCTCAGCTTAAAATATACAATGGTTACATCCAATTCTACTAGGCTTCGACGCACTAATTTTCAGCCAAAAGACAAAGAGTTTGACAAAAGACAAATGATACATCGTATTCTGCAGATATACGACGTTTTCTTCTTCATCCTCGCGCCTCTTTTTTTCCTTTTTAAAACCTCTCATAACCTCCCATTACCATTATATTTTAATATAAGATTTACATTTTAAGATAACCTCCCATTAGAAATGCAACATTACAGATATTCGAGGTTTTCTTCTTCAGCCTCCCGCCCTTTTCTGTACTTTTTTCCTTTATAAACCTCTCATAACCCACCATTACCTTTATATTTTAAGATAAGATTTACAATTTTTTTTATTTTTATATTATATCAATTTGTGTAAATTTATCTTGTAATATTTACATATTATAAAATATAAGTATGATTTGTCGGTGAAATTTAAAGAGAATAAAATTTTGTTTCTTTAAAATATTAATTTAATTACATATGGAAAATAATAATAATAATAATATTTTATGAGAATTGAGTTTTAGTTACAGATCACAATAATTAAAATCATAATAAATATTTTTATATTATTAAAAGTAATTTGAAATTAATGTTTTACGCTAAAGAGAGGTATGATTATACTAAAAGACTTTGACTGATTTTTAAATTATAATACTTTAAGTTTGAGAAAAAATTAAGTTGACTGATAAACTAAAGGTTAAGATAGAATGTCATGGACAAAAATTGAGATAGCTCAGTTAGAAACAAAATATGTAGACAAGTTAACAACAGAGATGCATCACACCAAGTCAAAGATCGACAAGAGACAACGTGTATGGAAAATAGTCAGACAGATCTAAACCAAAAATTAAGATAGAATGGGTTGGGTCAAAGATTAAGGCAGGTTAAGTTTGACGATGGAGACTGGTCGACCCTAAATGAATGTTCGGAGATTAAGACTTAAGGTCCAGACATACTAACATAAGTTGAAGGTCGAAACGGGTCGACCTGAGCCAAAGGTAGGGATGGGCTAACCCGAGCCAAAGGTAGGATAGAGGACTATCTCCTGAATAGTAATTAGTATAGGAAATAAAATAAATTGTATTTTTCTTATCAAAGATTAACATCTTTGTGGCAAATATTTCTTTTAGGGTTTCTTAGGTGCCTTAAACATTTATACCTATATTATGGTGTTTCCATCTTTGTCTTATGAACAATAATTAAAATTTTAAAAAGTCGAGAATTTGAGTATCTGGCTCGATTCTACACTCAGAATCTTCCCGAGGAATGGAAGTGTAGAAGGTTCGAGCAAGGTTTTCGTCCTAAGATATTGAAACCATTAGTTCACCATAAAATTAATAGTTTTCCAGAATTGGTGGAGCAGGCCTTGATAGCTGAGAGGATGGATGAGTCTGCGCACGTGATGAGGAGTCAAAAGGGCAGTTCCTCAAAAGGCCGACAGTAGAAGAAGCTGTAGGAGCAACTACAACAGTTTAGGTTGGGAACGTTGAAGTGCTTTGGGAGTAGTGGAGATCACCTTCAGAGGAATTGTCCCAAATTTTCTGATGTTAAGAACGAGGTGAGAACGTGTTTCAACTACAACAAGCCGGGACACTTATCTTATGATTGTCCTCAAAAAAAGACACCAACTGGAGCTTACCATAAACCCGGTAATGGAGGAAAGCCGCAGACAGCAGGCAGAGTATTCGCCATGTCAGGGACGGAGGCCGAGAAATCAGGTAATTTGATCCTTGATACTTGCCTTTTGTTTGGTAAAGATGTGCATGTGTTGTTTGATTCGGGTGCGACACACTCGTTTATATCTTTGTTGTGCATGGAGAAAATTGGTCTACGTATGTTGAACCTAGGGTATAAGGTTGTAGTCCCTACTCCAACATCCAGATAAGTTTAAACCAATTTAGTCTGCATTGGGTGTCCGATCGAAGTGACTGGTCACATGTCAAGAGTCACCTTGGTGTGTTTACCTCTTGAGGGTTTAGTTGGTTATCTGATAACCATGTGTTGATCGATTGCGGGCGTCATGGTGTGGTGTTTCAAAAACCAGAAGGTGTTGAGATGTCGACAACGAGAGAAGTGTTGCAGGATCTCAAGTGTGGAGCTGCATGTTTTGTGGTGCTGGTCAAAGAGAAGAAGCTGAGCACTTTCGAGCAGATCAGCGGTATACCGGTCGTTGAAGAGTTCGTGGATGTGTTTCCAGAAGAGGTACCAGGTTTGCTACCGAGTCGGGAAATTGATTTCGCTATAGATTTGGTACTAAGAGTTGGACTAGTATCAGTGGCTCTGTATCGTATGGCTCCAGCGGAGTTAGCTGAATTGAAGAACTACTCGAAAAGAAGTTCATCAGGCCAAGTGTTTCGCCGTAGGGTGCACCTGTATTGCTGGTGAAAAAGAAAGATGGAAGTTTGAGATTATGTCTAGATTATAGACAGTTGAAGAAAGTCACAATCAAGAATAAGTACCTCTTGCCTAGAATTGATGATTTGTTGGATCAATTGAAAGGTGCAGGTGTATTTTCAAAGGTTGATTTGAGGTCGGGTTACCACCAAATCCTAGTTAAGCCTGATGATGTACAGAAGACGACGTTTCAGTCATGTTATGGTCACTATGAGTATGTGGTGATGCCTTTTGGGGTGACAAATGCTCCAACTATATTCATGGATTACATGAATCGCATTTTTCGCTCTTGTTTGGATAAGTTTGTTGTTGTATTCATCGATGATATTCTAATCTATCATCGCACTTTTCCTCTTTGCTTTTTAGCTTGTTTTGGGTGGTCCTGACCCTGAGTTCTCAGATTCAATTTATTGTTTTTCTTTATCTTTTATGGGGCACTCTTCAGGGTGATTCAGCTTTTTCTCTCTCAACCTCTTCATTTCTCTCTCTCTACTCTCCTCTTTTTTCTCTTTTTCTATCAAATTTTCTTTTTCTTTTCTCTCACTCTCTTCTTTTTCTTTCTCCCTAAACTTTTCTTTTTCTTTCTCTCTCCCATCTTTCATACTCCCAATAGCCTTATATTCTTCTTTGGGGTTAACTTCAGTATTAGTCCCAAAACTTCTGATAGGCATCTCTTCCAACTTCTTAGCCATTTGACCAACCTGCATCTCCAGATTCCTTATAGCAGCTTCAGTGCTTTTCTGAATGGAAAGACTGGCTTGTATGAATTGTTGGTGAGTCTCCTCAAGCTTTGTAGTTCTGTCAGATAGAGAGGGTTTTTGTTGCCATTGTTGTTGTTGTTGTTGCGGTGGTCTATTGAATTGCCATCCAGTTTGCCCAAACTGACTTTGTCCATTGCTAGAATGAGATTTCCACCCTTGATTATAATTGTTGAGACAAAACTGGTTGCCCATGTAACTAACTTCTTCATTATATTTTCAGGCATAGCACATTGAAAATTGATATGATCACCACCACATTGTTCACAAAGTTGTTGTTGAACTTGTGAGACATTCTGACACTGCTTTGGTGGCTGAGAAAGTTTCTTTGTCAACACCTCTAACTGTTGAGTGATAATCTTATTTTGAGAAGGCAAGGCATCATAAGATTGTAATTGTAACACTCCCTTAGGTTGTGATGAAGTTCATCTTTCATTGTGTATTTCAATGTCATTGGTAGCCATGTTTTCAATTAATTCATAGGCTTCCTCTAGAGTCTTGCACCTGATATTGCCTCCAGTTGAGGCATCCAACATCAATTTGGTCTCTAAGCCAAGACCTCCAAGGAAAAGAATAATTATTGTTGCTTCATCAAAACCATGAGTGGGTGTCTTTCTGAGGAAGCCTTTGTATTTATCCCATGCTTTCCTTAATGTCTCCTCCATGCCTTGTTTGAAAGAAGAGATTTCCTATTTCCCTTTGTTGATCTTTGATTGTGGGAAGTATTTATTTAAAAATTTTGCAACCACATCTTCCCACTCAGTAAAACTATTCTCAAGAAAAGAGTTCAACCATAGTTTAACATTGCCTCCCAATGAGAAAGGAAACAAGCTCAGTCTAATAGCATCATTTGGCACCCCATTCAACTTTACACTATTACAGATCTCATTAAAAGTGGTCAGATTCTCATATGGACTTTCATTAGACATCCCATTGAACTGGTTGCTCTTCACTAGATGGATCAATGCAGGCTTCATCTCCATACTTACGGCATTGACCCTAGGCTTTGCAATGCTGTTAAAATGATGAGGGTCAACCACTATTGTATAATCTGCCAAAGATGCCTAGTACCACTGTTGTCCATGCTTTCCTGATCAGATTGTAAGGCCTTGTAAAATTCTCTCTAGAGAAGGTTCTCTAGATAATCTGCTTCTTCTTGGCCTCCTACTAGTCTCAAGTCCTTCAAGAAGAGGTTCGGCACTTCTGTTGCTCCTTGTTCTAACTGTATCCTGCATAAACTAAACACAAAACCCTAGAAAATTTGTTAGTACAAAAACAAAAATACTTGACACAAAACAACTTAAGATGAAAATATAGAAATTAAAAACAAAAACAAATAAAAATAAAGTCAAAGTTAATCAAGAATCACACAAATAGAATAGTTTAAACTGTGAGTCCCCAGCAACGGCGCCAAAAACTTGTTGATGGATTGGCAAGTTTACCGAATCTCACAAGTAATATAAAATGGTAAGATCAAGTATCGTATCCCAGAAGACTCTCGGCACTAAACAATTGGGTGATGACTCGAATAATTAAGACTTAAAAGAAACGAGATCATTGGTTTAAGATGCAAAGACAGAAAATTAAATATGAATGCAAATTGATCAATAGTAGACTAACACAAAGATGAACGAATGTTGTTTAATATGAGATGAATATGTTGTTAGGGTTTGATTTCACCAAGTTTACTCTCATGTATATAAGAATTCTTCTTTTTACATTAATGTTAACGTCACTCACTAAATTACTTAGAACCCGATCCCTCAGCGCAATAAGCTGCCTTAATTCCTAGTTCGTGTAATTCCCAGCGTTCCTAGACAATTAAGTCTGAAGATCAAGAGCTTAAGACGACCAAGTACGCATACCCTCATCCCTGAGAAATATTACCCTTGGGAGAATTCAACAAGAACCCGAATTGTAAGGAACCTCCCAGCACTCATGGAATTCATAAATCATGGAGAAACTAGATGAATAATGGAAAAGCATGGATAGTGAAACCCTAAAAGTAGAAGAGGAAGCTCCCTCCTCCAGATCCGCCTTCACGCCTTCAGATAGGAGAAGAGTGTCTTGTTGTGTTGCTCCAGCCAGAGATACCGAACCTAGGATGCCAGGGTCCTTTAAATAGAATAGAAGTAGAACAGAAACAAAGCGCCCCACTTAAAGCGCTCGGGCGACGAGCGATGGTCTTTCACCCTCAAGCTTCGTAGAGGTCGCCCAAGCCTTCTACATCAGGCGCTCAAGCGACCCCAAAAAGGGGCGCCCGGGTGGTGAGCGACACTTCCTACACTTAAGCCTTTCAGAGTACACCCATGCCTTCTTCATCGGGAGCTCAAGCGCCCCAAAAGGGGCGCCCGGATGGTGAGCGACACTTCCTGCGCTTAAGCCTCGAAAAAGGCACCCAAGCCTCGAGCTTATTTCCTTCTAGTGCTTTTTCTGGACCTTTCTGAGCTCTATCTCCTTAGCACTTTATCCCTACTTTCCATATTAACTCATTTTCTATCAAAACAAAGAGAATTAGTCATAAAATCATGAAATTCAACCTAAACTCTCTTATTCACACAACTTAACAGAAAAACATGATTCCAAGAAGGTTTTTAAGCAGAAAAGGGTGCATTTAGTATTAAAATTACATCATAGATAACGATATTTTCAACCGTTATCAGGGACGTCAATTTATTGTTTTTTTTCTGAATGATGTTTGAACGTCGAATTCGTCGGGGCTTCCACGTTCAAACAAGATAGTGCAGTGTGCACTCAGTAAGCATAATTACCCGATGTACGTCCTATAGCTTAGAGGATTTCAAAAAGAAATCTCGTTTTACAAAATACAACATCTAAAATGAAGACCGAAGAAGATGGAATACACTACAACCAAAACCAGTAATTAAAAAAAACAACAAAACAATGGAGAAGCCATTTCTGAATAGAATTCTAGGAACGCCTTTCACAATCTAGACTTCTCAACTTCTCAGCTTAAAAAATACCAAGGAGACATCGGATTATAGTGGGCATCGACATACTAATTGTTAGCCAGAAGACAAAGACTATGAAAAAAGGCAATGGATACGTCGAAATCCACGGATATTCGATGTTTTATTCTTCAGCCAGAATCCAAAGAGAATTTTTACTTTTTCAGTGAATGATGTTTGAACGTCGAATTCGTCGGGGCTTCGACGTTCACACAAGATGGTGGAGTGTCCAGTCTGTAAGCATAGTTACACGATGTACGTCATTGGTTCATCTATAAATATTGCATCCATCACGTAATCTCTTGCTTCCTGTTTCCGTATTGAACATATTAGGATTCATGTTTTTTATCTCCTTGGCGTTTTCCTTTCCTTAGATTTCGAAACTTGTATGTTCTTTAAATTGCAATTTGCTCAATTGAATTTCATGTCTCAGTTCATATGAAGGTGGACTTTGAAATTCAAGTGAACAAAATGCTTTTTATAGTACAAAAATGATTAAGTTATCTTACTGAAAGGGAAGTGCTTGGGAAAAATAAATATGGTTCACAATATGTTTAATGCCGAAACAATTTTGAGATCTAAAATAATTATATAAAAATGTTGTTCAACTTCATCATTTAACTATGTATGAATCCTTTAAAAATATTGTGTTGGAGTTGTCTTCTACCATTAGATTTCAAAGCTATTTGATTTCTTATGGTGAAAACAACAGCAATACAAATTAAATTTATGCAGTTAACGTCGAATTTTGAGTGCATTTGACGCAAAAGACTGGAGTTGTGTCAAATATTTATGATCAATGACGTCCTATACTATAGAAATGTCTTCGTTTAGTCAGCAAGGAGTTCAAAATCCAAAGAGATTTTTTACTTTTTTAGTGAATGATGTTTGAACGTCGAATTCGGCGGGGCTTTGACGTTTATACAATGTGGCAGTTACTAAGCATAATTACACGATGTACTACTTTTATAATGATTTAATTTTCGTCAGAGATCATCTAATTTTTAATCTTTTTTCTTTTTTAATTTTTAATCATTCAATAGCACGTCCGACCCTGTGCAGTACTTGGGACATTAATGGTGTGGATGTTTTTCAAGTCATTTGTTGGGGGCTTGACGTCAATTATTTTTATCTGAATCAAAAGAGAGGTATTACTTTCCCCTGAATAATGTTTGAACGTCAACTGCGGCTGGGCTTCGACGTGGCTACAGATGATGGACTGTGGCAGTTGCTAACCATTATTTATGATATAATGTACGTCTATTTCTAAGACAGTCTGACGTCGTCATTCATCTATATATATAGCTTAAATTTCGTGTAATCCCTGTCATCATGTTTCTCTATTGAACATATTAGGATTCATGGTTTTTATTTCCTTTGTGTTTTCTTTTCGTTAGATTTCGAAGAATTTTTGTTCCTCAAATTGCAATTTGCTCACTTGAATTTCAAAGTGTCGCATTCAGGTTTCACTTCATATAAAGGTGGCCTTTGAAATTCAAGTCAACAAAATGTTTTTTATAGTACATAAATGATTAAGTTATCTTACTGAAAGGGAAGTGCTTAGGAAAAAGAAATATGGTTCACAATATGTTTAATGCTGAAACAATTTTATGATCTAAAATAATTATATAAAGAAGATGTTTAACTTCATCATTCAACAATGTATGAATCGTTTTTTAAATTGTCTTGGAGTTGTCTTCTACCATTAGATTTCAGAGTATTTGATTTCCTATGGTGGAAACAACTCCAAGACAATTTATTTTTATACAGTTGATGTCGAATATTGAGTGTATACGATGCAAAGGCCTGGAGATTGACGTCTTTTTTTGAGATATCTGACGTCCTATATCTTAGAGGATTTCAAAAAGAAATCTCCTATTACAAAACACAACATCTACAATGAAGACCAAAGAAGATGGAAGACATTATAACCAAAACCAAGAAGTAAAAAAAAACAAGCAAAACAATGGAGATTGTTTCTGAAATTCATAACTGTTAACATTTTCCTCTGGTTTTCCGCCATGCTGTCATGGATAACAAAGAAATGACTTAGTTTAGAGGAGGAATTGAAGGAAAACCAAAGGAAAAGGTTCACGTGAATTTGGTTGCAGAAGTAATGTAGGATAGGTTTTCAAAGGGTATACTTGAAATTCATAAGTGTTAACTTTTTCCTGCGTTTTCGCCCTTTGCCTTCATGATTAACAAATAAATGTCTTTGTTTAGTAAAGGAAAAAAAGGAAAACACAAGAAAAAAGTTAACATGAATTTGATTACCGAAGTTATGTAGGATAGGTTTTCAAAGGGTCTACTTGAAATTCACAAGTGTTTTTCCTGTGTTTTCCCCCTTTGCCTTCATGGTTAACAAACAAATGTCTTCGTTTATTAAAGGAAAAGAAGGAAAACACAAGAAAAATGTTAACATGAATTTGATTACCGAAGTTATTTAGGATAGGTTTTCAAAGGGTATACTTGAAGTTCATAAGTGTTAACATTTTCCTCTGTTTTTCCCCCATGCCTTTATGTAGGATAGGTTTTCAATGGGTATACTTGAATAACAACGTGAAGGGAATTAGAGTGGTTGGGACCATTAATTGTGTGACCAGAATGTTACGTCAAATTCGGCTGGTATATGACGTTTTAATCTTCATCCAAAAGCCAAAGTTCGCCCCATTAGATCTTCGACGTATTTTTCGTCAGAAGCAGTTTATTAGTATTCCAGAGATTTTTTTACTTTTTCACTGAATGATGTTTGAACGTTGAATTCGGCTGGGATTGGACGTTCATACAAGATACTGAGCATAATTACACAATATAATGTACGGTTCTCACTCTGGAAAGTTGCTCACTCTCTCTGAACACAATACTACCTCAACTCCAGAAATATTAATTAAAATCGAAAGAAATATTACCTCAACTCCACAGCTGCTCACTCTCAACACAATACTTCAGCACACAGACATAGTTCTCACTCTGGAAAGTTGTAATCTGCTCAAACTTTGTGTCTCTATGTAAACAAATGCATCAGTTAATACACAGACCAAACTTATCTACCACATAGCTATATTATTAATGGCGTTGATGGTCAGACCTTTGTTTTCAAATTCAAACCTCTTTTGCCAGGAATCTTGCCTTTCTACTGAATGGTTGTGTCAAGCAGATAATTTCGCCAGCTACTTATAGTGCAATGGGCTGCAAAAGCCATAAATGCATAGAAATCAGTGCAAACTGGAAAATCGAATGGGCAGCGACAGTAATTTTTACACGTGAAATCACAGTGCATGACTTTTTTTATGTTATGCTTTCAGATGCGGAGGAATCGATTATTAATCTTAAGAATGAAATAAAACATTAATATTGTAATATGGTCTTGGAATTAACCGTAACAGTTTAGGGCATATAAGTATTTTAAGCTAAAATTAGCTCAAATCGTCCCAAAACAGCGAGATGGTCGAAACAGTGAAATCTCGCAAATCCTCGCTTTTCTATCTTTGCAAATCACCACAAGTGAACACACGCTAAGAGATTTGACGTAATATTTGAAACGAAGAGATCCACGTCAAGTATTGATACCACTCGACGTGGATTGAATGAATTTATTTACAACAATGCCAGTGGTTATTGTTAACGTTGGCTGTTATGTTATTTGACTTTGAACGTGTGATGTTGCGCATATACACTAAATTTGAAACTCTTATGTACATTGTTTCTATATTGCACGAGTGACTTAAGATACTAAACCCTAATATTGAGGAAAATTATCTAGTATCCAAATTCAAACGGCTTCTTCATCACATCCTTCAAGAGATAGAGGAAAGGCTATTGTGGCTGCAAGAAATGTTAATCTCTGCGGGTGGATCAGTGATGAGGAGACTCGTCTAGATTTTATGAGGTGGATGAAGTTTAAACATATTATTCCACACAAATATCTGAACCTCGACTTATTTGAAAAGGAGGGATTTCACTTCCAAGAATGGATTGAAACTCAAGGTCTCTCTACACTTGTCCAGATGAAGGGTGATTGGTACCCTGACTTAGTAAGGGTCTTCTACAACAATATGAGAAACATAGATGGTGTCCTTTATTCTCGAGTAAAAGGAGTAAATGTTCACATTGACAATGATGTCTGGTTTTAAGTTGCAGGATTAAAAGCCGAAGGGTTATTCTCTCACTTACGGTATGCAGAAACAAATATATGGCTGAAGAAAAAGGACGTGTATAGTAACTGGTTAAGGTTTCCTGGGAGATACACAATTGAATGATTATATGTGCATGAGGGACTGAATAAAGAAGAAAAGATAACAACACACATTCTTGCTTGGGTGATTTTAACTACTAAACCTGTACAAGTACAAGACAAAATGACAACTGAAGATGTGTTTCTGCTGTATGACATCAAGAATGATGTTCCTACCAATTGGGTGGAAGTAATAAAAGATCATATGATTGATGCAGGAACCAAACATGCACGACATCTACCATATGTTGTGTTTATCAGCAAAATCTTGACCCTTCAAGGTGTGGATGTTAGTGGTGAAAAGAAATGCTCTTGTAACTGCTTAAATGTGAATCGAAACACCTTGACTTCCATTGGCCTTGTGAAGACGACAAAGGGATGGTGCTTCAAGGATGAAGAGAATATGGTTCAAAGTTCTAGAAGCACGCATCACTAAATGAAGACCACACCAACTTCATCCATGAAACCAATTTTGAAAGATTTTTTGTTGAAAAACTTAGGAGACTCGAACAGAAGATAGACGCTCTACATGAGAAAGAGAATAAAAATGATTCTGCAACTGAAGATTCAAGTGAAAATTCTAGTGAGGAGTATTCAATGGAAATATTCTGAACTAGAATAGCGGCTTAGAATTTTAGAATGGAGTCGGTTTTGTGTTTTTGTTCTATGTCTGTTTTGCTTCTAATTTGATTGTAATCACTATGAATATGAATGAAATTGTACTACTTGAAACGAAATCCAAATCTATTAACTTATTTCTTTTCTTTTCTATAACTCTTTCATGCGTCACCCTAACTTTTGTGACCTTGAAAGAGCTATGAGAAAACATAAAAAATATGATATCAGAGTGACAAGTTACGACTAAATTTTATAAGTGAAGGACTAGATCAAGGATCCGCAAGTGTATTTATAGAAATGGACTTGATCTTTGACGTCAACTTTTACAATATGCGACGTAACATTCATTTTTTTCCTATTTTTATCTTTTAAAACATCGACATTTTTCAGAATTTGACGTAAAAAAACTTCAAGGATTTAAAAAAAACCCCATAATAATATTAAATAAAGGAAAAATATGAAAATATAACCACGAAAAGTATATATTAAAATTTCAAACAGAGTTCAAACATACAAAATATACTAAAATATATTAAAATATTACTTTAATTTCAGAAAAATAAACTAAGATGGACTCTTCTTCCTAATCTGAGTTAGATGTCTCCATAAACTCATCTTCTGTTGTGTCGTCTTCATCATCAGATTGATTTGCTGAGGGAGTTATGAGAGCATTGTCTTCATCTGGATTCTTGTGAATCATGATCAGAGATTTTTCAACTTTTGAAATTCTTGTTCAAAGCCTTCGAAATTGATCCACAACAAATCTTTCAAACTCAGTTTGTGGAGTGAAGGTGGAAGGAGTTTTGTCAACATCCTTGAACACCCAACCATCTTTTGTTTTCTTTAGACCATTATGTCTCAATGCCACTTTTTCTATTTGATTTGATTCGGTGCACCAATTTTTTTTTCCACCAGTAAGATCAACTTGATGATGCTTCAACACACGACTGATAAAAACACCATATTGCAGAATATGTCCATTCAATCATGGGCTTACTCATACAGCAACCCAATTGGTTGGTATCCGGGTTTTTATGGCATGAACCAAAAATATATCTGTAGTAGTTAGACGATCATGTAAACATCTTCTAGGTAGTATTACCCAAGTAAGTACAAAAGCACACATTTTTTCTTCCATTTTCAAACCATCAAGTAGATACGGCTTGTATACCTTTATCCTTGTTGGACTTCTCAGATATTCCTTATAAATTTTCTTCTTGTTGGTCCATTGGTTGAGTTCAGAATTTATTTCATGAGAAATGAAGCCTTCTACTTTGAGACTAGTAAAAGATAGCCATATTTTGTCATCAATTTTAATATCGACACCTTTCACCCGAGAGCATATAACACCATCGACAACCTTCAGATTATGGTAGAAGACCTGTACTAGGTCAGGATAGCAATCACCGGTCATTTCTACAAATTTTAGAAAACCAACATCTACAAGCCATTCTTGGAAGATAAACCCCTCCCTTCTGAATAATTCCACATCCAAGAACTTGTGAGGGACCACCTTGAAGAGTTTTCTATAACATCCAAATTTGTATCGTTCTTCGTCATCACAAATCCACCCATTTAGACTAGCATTTCTTACAAAGTGTGCAGCCTTCTTTCCACGTCGTGAAGATGAAGAAGCCATTTGAGAACATGACTTAGACATTTACAGGAAGGGTATAAGAATTTTGTTTCTGACAATGATACATGATAGATTTAATCAAACTATATCACGGTTTATTTGCCTGTAGAAGTATTCATTTTTAAACCTTGAAGTTTATTAACTTTTTAAAGTTTGTCGTCGAATTCGATTTCTATTCGACGACCTATATCTTTTACCTGAACCACCTAATAAAACGTCGAACCCTTTAGAAATTCGCCGTTGTTGGAATTATTTTATTGGGATATATAAGATTGAAAATTTTAGTTGGGCCAGAAACTGATAAGATTTGATGCACAACTTTATAAATACTAGATTTTGAAAACTCACTCAGTGTTTTCTAAACTTAAGAGTTACAAACCCTAGAAATATGAAAGACGTTCCAATATCTGATCAAAAATGGCTTCTTCATCATCATCAAGAAGAAAATGGAAGGTTGCCCGGATTGTAAGGAATGCTAATCCTACAGGTTGGATTAGTGATGAAGACATTCGACGGAAGCTTTTTAGTCTAAGAAAGATTAAAATTGTGGTTTCTCACAGATATCTGAAATTGGTGAGGGTTTTCTACTCCAACTTAAAGATGAGTGATGAAACATTTTATTCCACAGTCAAACGGGGTTGATATAAAGGTTTGGATTGGTCATTAGCAAGTCTATCCCATCTTTGAATCTTGGAGTGCAAACAAAACAGATTTGACAAAAGCTGAAGAAGATGAGTGGGCTAAATGGTATGCGGTGAAAATAGGTTGTATGTCATAATCGCTAAAAAGATTTTTGGGGCTCAAGTAAATTGAAAGCTGACTTCAACAGAAGAATATGGATTTTTGTTCTTTGATTTTAATTTTGTAATTAGTGGCTTCTTAAGCCATCTTTTATTTTGTTGGTTCTAATCATCTTTTGTATGTCAGAATCGCTAAAAAGATTCTTGGGGCTCAAGTTAATTGAAAGTTGACACAGTCATTGACAAAAGACTCTAAGGATTGAAAAATCATTGACAAAATGGAAAGGAAGGTGATGTGAACAACCGGAAAGGGTTCAACAATAATTCTGCAACAAAATAATATGGATTTTCGTCGTTTGATTTTAATTTTGTAATCAGTGGCTTCTTAAGCCATCTTTTGTTTTGCTGGTTGTAATCATCTTTTGAATATTAATAAAATTCTCTTTTGGCAATAACATTAGTGAATGGTGATTGATAATTTAAATTGATTAAATCACTTGTATGATTGTAATTGAAATTTTTAATGTTACATCATTACATTGAATATACCATTGCACTCTTTTTGTTTTTTTTTTCTTTTAGAACACCAATAGTACATCGATTAGTAAAGCTACTTGACGTAATATTAATAGAAAAGTTATGAAACGGAGAGGTTAATGTCCTTTTTCAGACTTCGACGTATTATTGTTAGCCAGATTACTCCCTTTTTATTTCTTTTTCCTTTAAACCAACAATAAACGTCCAATTTCTTGGGCATGTGACATATTATTCGTTAACCAAACCCAAAGGTCGCTCCCCTTTTTTATTTATCCTTTTTAATTTGAAATAGAACGTCCAACTTTATATGGGAAAACACAGTTGATTGGGCTTGACAAATGTTGTGTTAGAAACGAAGAGATCCACATCATATACTAACACCACTCGACGTCTAGGTATATGGGAAAAGACTGTTGGCAGGGCATGATAAATGCTACGTTAAAACAAAGAGATACACGTCAATATTGAAACCACTCGACGTCCACGTTATTTAGGAAATACATAGGGACGTCCACGTTATTTGGGAAATACAAAGGGACGTCATTTTCCTTCAGTATTTGACGTAAAATTATTTGAAGGATTTGTAAAAAAAATCCATTATTACGTAGGTTCATAAATGGAAACGAAACAAAGGAAAAACATAATAACACTAAACATAGCAAACAAAATGAAAATCAAACGACAAAAAGATCCGCGGGATTGTTGTGAATGGAGGTTGTAGCATTTCGAAAGGGTGCAAAATCCAAATCTTTCAACCTTTTTCTTTGGATTTCTAACACTCTTTCAAGCTCTTCACCATGATGCACTCTTTCAAGTTATTCGCCATGACAAAGAATCAAACCACAAGGAAATTACTCGCTTTGGTGAACTTGAAAGAAATGATAGAGAAACAGAGAAGAAAGTTAACAGATTGTTACGAGATATTTGGTGAATGGAGGTTGTAGCATTTTGAAAGGGTGCTAAATCCAAATGTATCAACCTCTTCTTTGTGTTTCTATCACTCCTTCAAGCATTTCAACAGAATAAACAATCAAAACCACAAAGAAATGACTCTTTTTTGTCACCTTGAAAGAGCATATTCATGTCAATTATTAACAAAATTGGACGTCCGCTATAGAGTCTGTTTTAAATTCATAAGTCTTAACATTTTCCTCTGGTTTGCTACCATGCCTTCATCGTTACCAAAGAAATGTCTTCGTTTAGTAGAGGAAATGGCAGCAAACCAACGGAAAAAAGTTAACATGAATTTGTTTACGAAAGTTCTGTAGTTTGGTGAAGAAGGAGTAGCGTTTTGAAAGGATGCGAAATCCAAATCTTTCAACCTTTTCCTTTGGTTTTCTATACTCCTTCAAGTTTTTTTGTGTCCTTGAAGGAGATAACAAAAAACTCAAAGAAAAAATTAACAGATGGAGTTCATCGTAGAAATTTTAAATAGATGTCTACAGGTTATCTAAGGCTGCAAAACTATATTTATAGAAAAAAAGAATGACTGTTGGGAAAGGCCTGATGTGGGGTGACCTTTCGCTTCAATAATAAAAGGCAGTCCGAAGGCAAAAGGTCGCTCCTTTTTTTCTTTTCCTTTTTAAATTCTCATAGAACGTCGAACTCTAGGGGACTTCGACGTGAAAGGATTGTGAGAATTCATTTTGTGCTGTTACCAGAGGTTTTGAATTAACTCTATAAATATAATGCTTAACTCTATACAATTGCACAGTTTGATCGTTTATGAATAATTCATTTTATCGGATGGTTTAAAAGAAAAAATTAAAAACATAATTTCTAGCAAAAAAACCTCGTATACGCGTGACGTTTGTCGTTCTGTTTTTTTATTTTTATCTTTTTTTCTTTTTCCTCTTTAACCTCCAATAACAAGTCGTTTTTTAAATTCCTTGAAGGAGTTTATGAATTTTATGAATGGAAGTTGTAGTGTTTTGAAAGGCCTTGGAGTTGTTACAAGTTAACACAAAGAAACCTTGGAGTTGTTACAAGAAATTTTATAAATGGATGTCTACATAAATAATTACTGTTGGGAAAGGCCTGATATGGGCTTCAATAATAAAAGACAGTCTACTTAAATGATATATGGAAACATGAAGTTTGCTGCTAGAAACGAAGAGGTTGACGTCAATTTCTTCAGACTTCCAAAGTGTCTTTTTGGTTTAATTCTTTTTTATTTTAATCCAACACTAAACGTTGGATTCCTTGGGTATCTGACGTATTATTCGTTATCCAATACAGAACGTCTAACTCTAGAGGACTTCGATGTGAAAGGCATTGAAGTGGTTCTTTGTTCTATTATGCGACATTGAACCCCAACTTGTTCGACATTATGTATTGTTTTAAACATCAACCTCATAAAGTGTGGGACATTCTGTTTGGTTTATAAGAGAAAAGAAATAAAGAATAATTAAGGAATTTACTCTTTGGCTTCATGCTGGCATATAAAACGTCGAATATTTGTCATGGTTGACGTCAAATGTGGGTAGGAGTAATAATGCTGGAAGCAAACCACTATTTCGTTATTTTTTTTATTTTAAATTGAATGTCAGATGTTTCTTAAGTTGAAGTTATGTGATTCTAAGGTCATTGTTTTATGTCGATCTTGGCCTTATTTGATGTTAATACCTTTTAGATTACGTCGATATACTTCTTGTTTAATGTTAATACATTTTAGACGACGCACTACTTTAGTAATTGACTTGGAGCGAATCAATTTATTTACGACAATGCCACCGGTCATTTTTAACATTGGATATTGAGTGCTACGACGTTGAACGTGTGACGTTATACGCTGTTTTTGTACTAGTGTCAATCAAAACGTTAGATTCACAAAAGTCTCTACAGAAATCAAATTCGCGTCTATATATAGTTTTTTTACAAAATTGACGCTCCTAAGTCGACTATGCTACTAATAGAGTCGATTATACTCAGACAGTTATAACAGTTAGTAGCAGTCAAACCAACTTAATTGATTTCACATTTAATACAGTTGACTCACAATCAATGCTTAGTCAAAGATATAAAATATAGTCGTTAGACATCACAAGCATTAACAGAATTTCAAAACATAACTAACTAAGTTGAGTAGCTTGCGCATACAGTCAACTTTGTAACGCTTCAATGCAGTTTTGAAAAACTTTCTTTCCAAAAATACTCACAACACACTTTGAAAAAGTTTGTGCAAAGCCACGAGTTTTAATCGACTTACTTCATAATGAAGTCGACTTAAAACTGTTGTTTTGCCACATATTATAAGTTCAACAAAAGTGCATGTGGTTTTCCTTTTCTAAAACATATGTCATGCATTCACAGATAAGATCTCATGTAAAACACAATGGATTGCAACAATGACAAAATCAACACAAACATGTTCTCAAATAATCATAAACATGAAAGTAATGAACATGTAACACATAAACACATGTGTTATTAATTATGTGTTGTCATCATAAAAAACTAGAAGCTCTAAGATTGTAGGTTTAGCTAAACCAGTGCTCTCCCTATCAACAATCTCAACAAATTGAAATCAATTCAAATACATGAGAGTTTAGAGCTACATCTTCCCCCAACAACCAATTAATTTAGTTCCCCCTTGTCATGGTGAAACTAGATGTATAATGGAATGAGAATGAAAGATAAACCCTAAGAACTGAAGAGGAGAGCTTCCGCATCCAATTTTGCCTTCAGAGAGCTGAAAGAATCTGAATTTGTGTCCCTTCTGTCAAAAGATACTCCCTCTAGGACGTCCAAGTCCTTATATATAGCTGAATTGGATCATGGGCCAACATCAGCAAAGCGCCCCTACTTAGAGCACTCAGGTGAGTTTGTGAGAGAAGTGGTGCTCAGCACCCTAGGAAGCGCACCCAAGCATGGAACGGTTCTCGAGAACTGGCGCCCAGCGTCCCTCAAAGGGCGCTCAGGCGTGAATGCGAGACTTTCAACGCTGAGGGCAATCCAGGCGTGCTTGCGAGACAATCAATGCTCAGGACCACAGAAAGGGGCGCCCTAGCATCCTGCAAGCTTCTACAGCCTTCTCTTCTAGTGCTCTTTCTGTCCTTTCTGAATTCCAACTCCTTGATATTTTAATCCTCTTCAAATTCTTTCAAATTTCCTACAAAATCTAGGGAATTTAGTGATAAAATCCTCAAGTATAACCTAAACTCTCTTACTCACACAAATAAGTTGAAAACATGAGTTCAAGCAAGCCTCTAAGACAAAAAGGGTTGATTTAGTATCAAAATTGCATCACAGATAATGGTATATTCAATCGTTATCAAATACCCAATTAATACAATCGATTTACATTAAATGCTTAGTCAAAAATATTAAAAATATGATCGTTCTGGCAGTTAGATAAGCATAAGTCAGTTTTCAAATCTTAACAGACTTAATTGAATACACAATCCATGTACTCGATTAGTCTTTGACACTTTGAAGATTTTTTAAAACTTTTCCTTCCTAAAACTCATCACAGCACATTTGAAAATGATATGAGTAAACACACGAGTTTTAATCGATTTACCAACTAACGGAATTGATTCAAAACGTGTTTTTTGCCATAGTTCAAAACTCAAGTTGTTTGATGACCCTAATTGATTATCTCAACACTGTAATTGATTAAGTCATGCAGATATGCCTTTTGTGCATGTGGTTTTTCTATTTCAAAACATATATTGTGCCTACACAGATATGATCACTTTACAAACATAATAGTATGCATCAGTGAATACAATATGTCAAATGTATGTCAAATATGACAAAAAACCCTATATTTTTATTAATGACCATAAGCAATGTTGTCATCAACATACACATGTATTTTTATTAATGATTTGTTGTCATGATCAAAAAGCATTATCATACGGATTGGGTTTAGCTATCACAGTGTTCCCCTATCAACAATCTCCCCCTTTTTTTATGATGCACAACCATGATTAATAAAACCATGTTGTATAGTAAAACCATGTTGTACAATACACAATCAAACACAGTTTCAAATATCTTAGTAACACAGTTCAATTACTTCAAATACTTCTCCCGCTTTGGGCATTAGCAAAAAAGGACATGTTATACATGGTAATTGAGAGATAATGAATCAAATAGAGATGCATCAGTTAAGATAACAAAATTATTATGATGCTCCCCCTGTCAATAATATTCAAATGAACTTAACATCTTCTTCCCCCTTTTTTAACATGTGAACTATTATATAACAACATACAATACTCCCTTATCATTATGCATATAAAATTCCAATATCAAGATGCATGACAGAGATAAGACAATTTGTGTATTATACAGATATGTTCAAGCAGAGTACCATAACAATATCACAAATACGGTATCAGAGCAAATCAGATACTACTTGAAACAACCAATTCAGTTTAATCATTTATATCCTCATATCAAATTCACAGCGGATTAAACACAATGAGATATAAGATGAATAAACATTTAACAAACCATAAGCCAAGATTTAAAGCATACAAATCAGAAATTTAGAAACTTTAAACCAGATAACGAATCACAATCGATTAATGCTTCCTTTTAATCGATTTCATGTTCTAGAGTAATGTGAATTTCTCCTTTTAGCTCAGCCAACAATTAGTAATTTTGCATAACCTTTCAAACTCATTTTGATCAAGCATTTTAGTCTTTATGTAGTAGAAATATAATAATCATTGTCATAGTTTAAGTATGATTATGCAATGAAATGATGTAATGGTGAAACATACAAGTTCCATGCATATACAAGTGATTCTAATAGTATAAAATTTTTCCTTATTCAAAGGTTTTGACTCTTTTCTTTTGTGCCAAAGAAGAAGCTATATAGATATAGAATGTAAGAGACCAATTCCAAAAATCCCAAGAAAGAAAGATTACAGAGCTTGTAGAGAAAGTGTTATTAACAAGTTTCTTGGTTTAGAATTTATAGGTCAGGAATATAATTTTGGAGGAAATCCCCAAAAATTACGCTTTCGCACCTTTAAAGAACCATCAATTTCATTAGATTTGAGTTTTTCAAAACAAGAAAGTCCAGATCACAGTATTTAATCGATTTTATTCATTTTATAATCGATTCCATTTCAGCATAGCTTTAATCAAAACAGAGAAACACACTGAAAAGCTAATTGATTTCATTTATAACATAATCGATTAAAATTCGTGAAAGCAGTTTTTCAAGCAAAATCATCAACTAGACAAGCAATCAGTAAATATGCATACAACATTCATTCACAACAAAACTTAATGATGCATGAATTTGACAATTTATATTACCACATTGAGTTACTCAAGAATTTGTGATATATTCCACTTAAATCCATCCTTGAGCATTTTTCTGCTTCTGTAGCAGCTTACTTTCCTGCAAAACATTTAAACAGTTTTGTTGCAGGTACCCAAATAAACTTAGGGCCTTTTTGGTTAGCCTCAAGAGGTTGTTCTTTTGGAATTCATTCATACCTTCCTCTTGGAACACCAACCTTTCTATAATAACAGTTTCTTACAGTATACCCAATAATATTACAATAAAAGCATGCATTAGTAATAGGTGTGCTTAGATCAATAAATTTCTTAGAGTTTATTCTATTACTTTTTTCCTTATAACATATTCCTTGTTTGTTGATAGCTCTACCTTGTGAATTTAAAACAACTTCTAAATTATCTCTTTCTGGAGTAAACTTAGATAGGGTGCCAGTCAAGTAATCAATCTTTTCTAAATGAGCAGTGCAGTTTTCACAATCTTTCTCCACAATCTAAATTTCAGTTTTAATAGTATTGTTAACAGATTGCAAAGCAAGTTCTAATTCATTCTTAAACTTCTCATTTTCATTAACAAGGTTTTTAATTTGATATTCATAATCTTTCCTTTCAGAATGTAATCGATTTACCTTGTATTGCAATTTCATAGCTTCTACATGTAATTCTTGAAAAGCATCCAACAGCAAGTCCTAGTTTACTTCGATAGGCTCACTTTCGAAGTCGTTATCACTATCTTCCGAATGTGCTGAACCAACCATGAAACACAGGTTTGACTCCTCCTCTACACTTTGATCATCATCACTTGATCTGTCATCATTATTGTTCTCCCAAACAATGTAAGCCTTCCTTTGCTTACTTCTTCTCTTGTCCTGTGGATACTTGGAGTCAGCCTTTTGTCTATTTTTCAACTTTGGACACTTTGGATTGATATAACCATCTTTGCCGCATTAAAGCATGTAACAGTACTGGTCTTGGGGTTCTTTCTTCCTCCTTTAGAGTTATCTGCACAGTCAGTTGCAGCAGTTCTATTTTTCATAAATTTTGTAAACTTTTTTACCATCATGTTCATGACTTCTTTTTCAGATATTTCTGCATCAGACTCTACCTCAGATTCAGCCTTTCTGGAGGTGCTTTTATTGGTAGCTTTGAGTGAAATCGATTGCTTCTGTTCAATTTCCTCTTCTTCCCTCAATCTTCCCAAACAAAGTAGTCATATTCATGTTAGTTAAATCTTTTGACTTGGATATGACAGTTACCTTTGGTTGCCAACTTTTGTTTAGGCTTTTCAAAATTTTGATGTTGATTTCTTCCTTTTCAAAAGCCTTGCCGAGAGCCATTAAATGGTTGACTATACAAGTGAACCTTTTCTGCGCATCATATATCGTCTCTCCATCTTTCATCCTAAACATTTCGTACTCCTACATCAAGGAATTCTTTCTGCCCCTCTTGACTTCATTTATTCCCTCATGCGTAACTTCAAGAACTCCCCACATTTCTTGAGTTGTCTTGCATTGAGAAACCCTGAAAAACTCATTCATTGTAAGAGTAGAGACAATAACATTTTGTACTTTTACATCATACTATGCTCTCCTATTTTCCTCTTGAGTCCACTTGATGGACGAACACCCGAGGAGAGACCGAAGACGCAACGCGGACTCCTCGAAGCTTCCTCCAGAGAGATGACGCAGCGAAATTGATAGGACACTCTAGATCAAGAGAGAAATCGGAAGAAAACGAAGTAAATCTGAGAATGAACACGAAGAACCCTAATCTGGACCGGAGGAACCCTAGAAAGGTGAAGAACATCAAACTGAACCGATTAATCGGTTCAAAACGAAGATTGGATGGTGGATAATGAAGATCAGATCGATTAAAGGTGTTTAAACGGTAGAAGAATGGTTTTAATCGGCTAAATCTAAAGAAAATGGGAAAAGGAGGGTTTAGAGGTTTTGTGATGATGGACGCAGCAAAGAGAGACGAATCTATGGTGTAAGCAAGACTTACAGTGGAATAACTCTGGAGAGAAGAACAGCTCGCGAGGAAGGAGACGCGAGAATGAAATGCGAAATGAAGTGGTGCGTGTCTGATGCGCGAGAGAAAAAAACCAGTGATGTGAATGAAGGAGCTGACGCGTGCACGAGAGTGGCAGTGGAGGGTGAACGTGGAGATGAGTGAGAAGCACAGTGGTTAATGTGGAAAATGATAGAACGAGGAAGGTGCTTAGAAGGTGGCTAGAGGGAGTCTTTGGACTCTCTAGCATGTGACTTTCAAGAGAGAATAATTTCTGATTTCAGAAAATTCAATTCTCATTAATCTCAAAAGTCCCCATTACAATAGAGAAGCTGGGTATTTATAGTAACCCATGCTCTGTACAAGCTAACCTATGAAAGGTAAAAATACGATAAAAAGGACTATATCGGGCAGGATTACATCATACCCTCCCTCTTAAAAAAAGATTTGTCCTCAAATCTGACATCGCCTTATGAAGAAGCTCCACAAAGTCTTGGGAGCAAAGCCATGAAGTGGCCTTATTACTTTAGATCTAGTTTTCTTCCTCCTGGATCAAACACGAATCTGCAATACACATCAAATATATCTTCGGTTAATATCAATCCAAGAAAGAATTTTTCTTTAAAAACAAGAGAATAAGAACTTCTAATACTTTGATTTGTAATCTTCGAAAATTTTAGAAGTCCAAATTCAATTTTGTCTTGAGTTAATTGTTTTCTTAAAGATAACAATAACTCAAGATTTGAATTGTCATATTTTGAAAATGTTTTCATAGAATATATAATGACAATTGGTTTGAAAGAGAAGTCAAAAATTGAAAAGTAATCAATTATTGGAAAAGAAGTAAAGATTTGGAAACCTTCCCTTTTAGGTTCCATAATCTTTGAAAGAATAGGATTTGTCATCAGTAACAATTTCTCCTTTTCTTTCTTCTCTCTTTCTTGCCTTTCTCTCTTTTCTTCTTCTTTTCTCAATTCCTCTCTTCTTCTCTCTTCTCTTTTCTCTATTTCTTCTCTCTCTCTCTTCTCTTCTTCTTTCCTTTCTTCCTTTTCTTTTCTCTCAATCTCTCTTTCTCTTTTCTTATCCTTGATCTCCTTAAGTCTTGCCCCAAATTCTAATTCTCTACGAAGAAACCCATGATCATTTAAACGCTCAAGAAATAATTTTCCATCATCAATGCAATCCCTAATTAGTTCTAGGTTTCTTTTAATGCTTGAAGGCACAAACTTTCTTCTCATGCAAGCTTTTAAATCATGCCAATCACGTATGGAGGACTTTCTACCTTTCCTAACATGATATTGTCTTTCATTCCACCACTCACTTGCATGCTTTTCTAACTTAGAAAGATATATGCTAAGGACATAATATTCACTCTCTTCATAAAACCAAGGATTTATTTTATCAATTTCTTTTTCCCAAGCTAGGTATGTTAATGCACCTATGTCTTTACCAAAGGATGAAAGATTCCTAGCTTGTTTAAACATTTCATCAACATTATCTAAACTAGAAGACCTATATGAACTATGAGAAGACATCTTTGTTTTTTTAAAAGTTTTCTTAATTTAAAGGGTTCAAAACTTTCACTTAGACAAGTCCCAGGTAAGAGAGGTGAGCTAAAGAGCTGCTTAAGTACCAAGTCTTACCTTGCCAGAAGTGTCTTAGGCTACTAACTAATTACCCCTTAAACTAAAATCACCTTTAGAAACAAAGTACACAACTCAAACAATCACAAACAATTAAACACTAAAAGACTAGACTCTTCGGACTCTAATGTGTGAAAAGGCTTAGAGTTTAATCCCTTTTAGCCTAATCACCCCTAAACGTGAACACAAAATCAAACAAACAAAACACTTCAGAAACCAGCGGACTCTAATGACCCCTACGAGATACACAAATCAAGTCAATATTAAAGTCTACTCCTATGGTGAAGCTTGTAGCTTTGGCTAACAAGACACATTCACCTGTCTAGCTATGCTAAAATTAAAGCAAGTTAAAGTTGCCAAGAGTTTGAAAGAGCACCAAGGACTCTTCCAAAGCACTTGGACTTTATAAAAGGCCCTTTTACAAAACAAAAGCTAAAGCTAACAGTGGCTAACACCAGCCTATTACAAACAATTTGAACAAATCAAATACAAAGAAAGCAAACTATGCTACGGTCCTGGTCCTGGTCAGCTACAATCCACTTTTGATGCCAAGTCCTTGTGCCAAAAAGATATACACTCCTATTGCTGGTTCGGCCAGCTTTGGCCCCTTTTCTAGCTTCTGGTTTATCCTATAATCACAAATGCACAAAACTGCTGTGAGTATTCACTTAGTTAAAACAGATTGCAAAAGAAGATATAGGGCAGTAAGAACTTCCCTTTCTCTTGGCTGCACAAGCTTTCCAAGCTTTCCACTAAGAATCTGCTGCTGCTCAATTAATGGTCTCAACTTATACTGGACAAACAATTCCAACTAAATCAGCAGATCAAACAATTCTAATCCTAATGATTGCAGGCCATACTAAAGAATTTAAGCATATCAAAAGCAATTTGAGATAAAAGAAACTCCCTTTAGTTCAGATGGCTGCTACTGTCTTCACTGAAACAGCTCACAATTTACAATATGCTACAGTACCATCAATATTGCTTTTCCCAAACTACACAGAAAATTCACACTAAATCAGCAGTTCATGCAGTCCACAATGAACAATTTTAAACCAAAGCAATGTAAACAATCAGAAGCAATTAAAGTAAATAACTCCCTTCAGTTCAAAGCTTCCACATGAAGTGCTTAGGTTTTTGTCTTCTCAGTAAATTTCTGCTCAAGCTAAACTCTCAAGTATCAGCTCTGCACACACCAAAATCAAACCAGATTTCATTAGACACATGCAAATGGTCATTATACCAGAATCAAAAGGATATAAGTCTACGCTGAAACCAAATTGATTAAACAACCACCCTAGTCTAATCAAAATCAGATTAATCCAATGCAATGCAGAACAATTCCAATTCAGATTCAGATTCAGATTGGCTAATCCTAGTGTACAAAAATTATCATACCAGATCAACTTCCAAATAATGCTAAGGAATACAAGCTATAACAGGAATAGTTCAACCAAAACAGAAGCAATTTAAGGTGAAAGACTCCCTTTAGTTCAACACTCCCACAAGAAGTGTTTCTGCCTCTGGTTGCTTAATCTATACTCTGTTGAGGTGCTATAGCTGTATCAGTGAAGGTTCTGGTCTGCACTCCCAAATCCCACTCAATGCTGCAGTTTATCTATACACCAAGATCCCAGAGAAAAACAATAAAAATTCAGAATTGATAACAACACAATTCAGATTGGATTATTATCAACACAGAAAACAAATCCCAGCCCTAATCTAGACTTTCTCCCTGCATTGGTGTTGTTGAACCCTTAAAAGATCATGTCAGCTTTCAATCAACAAGTACAACATCCAATTTATTAGTCTGAATTAACATAAAGAAACAATTTGCTCATGTTAAGGAAAAAAATGAAACCATATGATATCCAAACAGAATATTCAAGCAAATATGGTTTACTATTTTTAGTCATGCACAAATCTAACACGAAACTGCACAATAAAATAAAGAGACTCCCTATTCAGCTTGGTGCAGTTTATGCAGGTAGCAAAGCTCCTTTTGCTCCACTTGAGGTACTCTTGTGTTAGACTTCCCACACTTACAAACTGCTTTTGAACAACTTTACTCCCTGTAAATGTTAATCAGAACAAAAACTGCACAACTAAATGGTCAGCACATTTCAAGTTCAAAACTTATTTCAGCACTTAAACAAGAACACACTCTCAACAAGAAATTTGGCTCTTAGATGCAGCCACACAAAGCTCACAAAAATCAGTCTCTCTTAAAGCTTAAAGCACTCAAAATGGAAAGGTTTGGAAGGGAGATTCTCCCTTGGCAGTTCAAAGCTGGAGAGTCTTTCAGACCACCACCACCTAAGATGCTACCAAGCACACAAACCTTCTTTCAAATTCCAGAAACCAGAGTGTAACAAGCTTCTCAATCAAGAATGGCTAGGCTAAGGTCAAAATCAGAAACCAGAACAGAACAGGACAGCCACAAGACAATGACAGCACAACAGATAATGAAACTGACTCAAGATCAACTCTAGATCAGATTATGAAAACAAACAAAGCTCAAATTAGAACAGCTGAACAGATTTTACATGTAATGTAGACAAAACTAAGACAGCCAACAAATGACAAACAAGAAACAAAGCTATTTAAGAAGAAGGCACAAAAACTGAACCTACCAAAGGATCTAGAACAGATTCATAAAACAAGAAACAGAAACAAGTTGCAATATCATCAAAATTTTAAGCTCAAAGCAATTGAGTGAAACTGTTTGATGAAATGCTAATAGAGAACAACAGTTTTCTGGTGCACCAGATTTCAGAAAAGTTAACTGCCCTGGTCTTTCAGCTTTTTATAACTATGTAAATGTTTCTTTTGTCAATTGTTTTACATGTAAACAGAATGACCAAGCTTTTGCTGCAATGATAACTCAATTTCAAATGCACCAATTCCACAAATTTCAGAAAAGGCAAACAACTAGCAACTTGTGAATGAAAAAATGCCAAAAGTTTGGTGGTTTAAAGAGTGAAAAGGCTTAGGGCAGCTATTAACTCATGGTTTCTTTGCATCATCAGTTTCAAATATCTAAAACAAACTTGTTTGTAAAGCAACTGGATGCAGAAACACACTATCTCAAAATTTGATTTAGTCAGCCCCAAATTACTCAAATTAAGCAACTCTTCCACTCAAATTTTGACTTAATGAATCAAATGACCTTTGAACACTTAAATTGAACCAGAAACAGCAACTCAAACTTGAACAAGACACTAAATCAACAATGAAAGATGTTTAGCAATGATCTATGTGCTAAACCAGATTTGAAACAAAATAACTAGACTCAAGCAAAGCAATACAGATCGGCCAACTGCAAATGAGACTCTAATGGAGTTTTCTCAGTGCAACCAAACTTTGCCAAAGCAATTCATTGCTTATATAGTATGCACATGGTACTGGCTCAATCAATCAGATGCATCTCAATGCTAAATTCAAAACAGATTATACTTCAATCAGCCAGTCAGATCTGAGATTAATGTCACTTTTGCATGCACCCGAGCTCACAATGACTATATCATAGCTCATATGGTGTACAACCAGTGATCATATAATCCAGAATCACAGGAAAAAATCAAATACAGCTTTGAACACAGAATTTATGACATTTTAAGCAATTAAACATAACTGTAAACATGACAGAATATGATTCATCAATGAAAATGACTCAAATGAACAAATGGACCGATTAAAATGAGGAAAAGACTCAAAGAAAAGCTGGCACATGTAATACCCTAATATTTTAAAGAGTATTACTTTTAGTAGAGACTAAATTAACTTATCTTCTATAAACAATCCAACTTTATTTCAATTCTCCCAAAGTACAATACCAAACTTACAAACTTCAAACAATATAGTCTTCACCACTTAACATAAATTCGAATTTCAACTTATAAGTTTTACACAACATAATTTTTCCAATACAAATTTATTCTTTTTACAAAATATCCCTGAAAGTTTTTCCCCGCATCTCTCTCATCTCTAAGCTTTTTCAACCGCATCTGCAACATTATCTATTCACATATAACATGAGTTATATGATCATAGCACAAACAAATAAGGGTAAGCCAACCATATCATATCAATCATTAAACTTGTAATAAAAATAGTTCAATCATGTATTTCTACAATTACTAAAATATCATTACCCCGATGTCATTAATTCATCATTATCAAAATCATCTTCCTCAATTTCATAAACCTTAAAATTTTACCATGCTTACTCACGAAGCCTTATGGTCAGACCGCTCTCTGCCTGCTTCCTTAAGCCTCACCTGTATACTATGTCTTACTCTCTGAAGCCTTATGGTCAGACCTCTCTCTGCCTGCTTCTATAAAACTTATGAACCACATATTTATGTCAAAGCCTCATGGTCAGACCACTTGCTGCCTGCTTTCATAAACCTCAGGTGTTACTTTGATCATATCAAGCTCTCATGGTATAAACCGAACATACTACTTCTCGTAGGAAACATCATTTCATAAGAAATGATTTCTTATATCCCCTCCAACATTTCATCAAATCAACATTTCATACCCTCTTATCCACTCCAATATTTCATCAAATCAACAATTCATAACCTCTTCTCCACATAACTCAATCATGTTCATTCTCTAATCATAATTTGACAATAACCTATTTTGGTGTCAATAAATTAAACATATTGCCAGATATCATACTTCATATTATAAACTCATTTTGACCATAACGAGTATAACTCAACATATTTTCACCAATCAAAGATTCATAGATCATCCAAAACATTTCAACATATCTTAGCAACTACATAATATAGTCTGAGCTCAATGTAACGACAAATAAAATATATGTGAAGTTTTTACCATGATAACTCCATGCATCTACAGTTGACTTATTTTATTTTATTTTCATCCTATTAGAGATCTTTCTTTACCCCAATTGGTCACCGGAGAGGACCCAGATGTCTGAACGCATCAAACTCACCTTCGACGCCAGCACATATGACTAGTCACAACTGACTGGACCAGGCCAGGGCTGCTCTATGATCAGGGATGTGCCAACTCAGGTTTTTAAGGTTCCTCTATCCTACCAACAAAGGGAGGTCCTCAATAATTAACAATTTATTTATTTAATTTATCTACCTTATTTTCTTATGCTCTAAATCTTAAAATGCCTAATTTTACTTCCTCTCACAATAACCTTAAACAGTATCTGTATATCTATTTAATACCCATATACAAGTTATTACAGAATCCTTATTCCAAACCTTCCAACAAGATCAATTTCAGCCAACAAACTCATTCAATAAATTCATCACAATAAACATCCATAATAGAATTCATACAAGATAATTATAAACAATTAACAATAATAAAACATTACTATAAATGGTCATAGAAGAATACAATATTTGACAATCATAAAAATAATCTTAATATAAAAATTCATGGGGAAACAAGAAGTGGAATCTGGCAGAGCCGGTTAGACAACTTCTAATCCATCCAACAATACAATATAATTAAATAACAAGAACAATACATGTCTGGGGAAATAAGAAGTTGAATCTGGCAGAGCCGGTTAGACAACTTCTAATCCTTCCAAAAATGCAATAAAATAAATAAGTAAAGCAATAAATAGTTTGGGGAAACAAGAAGTTGAATCTGGCAGAGCCGGTTAGACAACTTCTAATCCTTCCAAAAATGTAATAAAAATAAATAAGGAAGGAAATAAAAGTTTGGGGAATCAAGAAATTGAATCTGGCAGAGCCGGTTAGACAATTTCTAATCCTTCCAAAATACAATAAAAATGAATAAGGAAAACAATAAAATGTTTGGGGAAACAAGAAATTGAATCTGGCAGAGCCGGTTAGACAATTTCTAATCCTTCCAAAATACAAAAATAAACCACTAACAACATACAATTGGCATAACATAATCAACATCACATTTTACAACTATCACACTTGGATATTAACACAAAAGCATACTCTCATTTAAAATTCAAGATCATACAGAAACAAAATACTCCATATTCAAGATTTAAAATCAGACAAAAGAAAAATATAGTATATTCAAGACTCAAGATAATACAAAAAGAAATACTCAAAGTTAGCTTCCCTTACCTCTATTACAGACTTAATCTCCTCGCTCTCTGAAAACTTCCAGAATATCCCCTTTGAAATTAGAAATTCTTCCAACTCTCTTCTCTAAAAAATTTTCTAAGTTCTTTGGTGTAAATTTTCAACCTTCCCCCCTTTACTATTCATTTTTTACTATTCATTTTAACTATTCATTTTTTTATTCATTTTACTATTACAAAAACAATTTTTTATTTGCAATTTGATGAATTCTGATCTCAAAGCTAGGTGGAACACTTATCCTTTTCAAATATTATTTATTTTATTTTATTTTTTTTACTATTCACTTTTTACTATTCACAATTTACTATTCACAATTTACTATTCATCATTTTCTTTTTTAGCATTTAACTTACAAATATTTTCAAGGATCTTACAGCACACACAAATAGACTCAAAAATAATGACTCAAGCACAGGATACACAACCTTATCAGAATTTGGAAACCTAAACACATAAATTGAACAAACGCGAAATCAACACAAGACATTCAATGAAGATAATGAACAATGCGAAAAATTGAAGCACAAACTCATAATCAAGACAGAATCAAAACACAAAACTAGAAACAAAGACAGAGACGCGAATCAAACGCAAGAACAGAAGAAAATCGAACAACTCAAAAATGGAAGAAAACTCAGAACAGAGACGAACCGAGATACTTACCTTCGAAGCGTGTTAAACCTGGCTCTGATACCACTTGATGGACGAACGCCCGAGGAGAGACCGAAGACGCGACGCGGACTCCTCGAAGCTTCCTCTAGAGAGATGACGCAGCGGAATTGATAGGACACTCTAGATCAAGAGAGAAATCGGAAGAGAACGAAGTAAATCTGAGAATGAACACGAAGAACCCTAATCTGGACCGGAGGAACCCTAGAAAGGTGAAGAACATCAAACTGAACCGATTAATCGGTTCAAAACGAAGATTGAATGGTGGATAATGAAGATCAGATCGATTAAAGGTGTTTAAACGGTAGAAGAATGGTTTTAATCGGCTAAATCTAAAGAAAATGGGAAAAGGAGGGTTTAGAGGTTTTGTGATGATGGACGCAGCAAAGAGAGACGAATCTATGGTGTAAGCAAGATTTACAGTGGAATAACTCTGGAGAGAAGAACAGCTCGCGAGGAAGGAGACGCGAGAATGAAATGCGAAATGAAGTGGTGCGTGTCTGATGCGCGAGAGAAAAAAACCAGTGATGTGAATGAAGGAGCTGACGCGTGCACGAGAGTGGCAGTGGAGGGTCAACGTGGAGATGAGTGAGAAGCACAGTGGTTAATGTGGAAAATGATAGAACGAGTAAGGTGCTTGGAAGGTGGCTAGAGGGAGTCTTTGGACTCTCTAGCATGTGACTTTCAAGAGAGAATAATTTCTGATTTCAGAAAATTCAATTCTCATTAATCTCAAAAGTCCCCATTACAATAGAGAAGTTGGGTATTTATAGTAACCCATGCTCCGTACAAGTTAACCTATGAAAGGTAAAAATACGATAAAAAGGACTATATCGGGCAGGATTACATCACCACTCAGAATCAAATTTCAAAATGGTTTTTCCACTAATTACATGAGTGGGTTCAAATGGACCACTAAGAGTAGCATCCCACACACACTTGTCTACTGACTCAAGAAAGATTTGCATTTTGATTTTCCAGAAAGAATAATTTTCACCAGCAAATAGAGGTGGTCTACTTGTGGATGCACCTTCACCAAAACTCTGAGAAACAAAATCCATTTTAGGATAAAAATTTAGATTATACAAAAAAGGTTAATCGATTTGTTTTTCAAATAAATTTTCAAAACCCGTTTTGGTGCCAATTGTTAGAATTGATGAGCTTTGTTTCTCAACACCAAGAGGGGGGTGAATTGATGTTTTATAAAAATAAATGCTTTTCACAGGTGTAACAGAATTACAACTAACTTGGCTCCTTAATTGAATACGCAATTAATACAATCGATTTTTATTAAATGCTTAGTCAAACATATTAAAAATATGACTGTTGTAGCATTAGATAAGCATAAGTCAGTTTTCAAATCTTAACAGACTTAATTGAGTACACAATCCATGTAACCGATTAGTCTTTGACACTTAGAAGATTTTTGAAAACTTTTCTTTCCTAAACCTCATCATAGCACATTGGAAAATGATATGAGCAAACACACGAGTTTTAATCGATTTACCAACTAATGTAATCGATTCAAAAATTGTTGTTTTGCCACAGTTCAAAACTCAAGTTGTTTAATGACCCTAATTGATTATCTCAACACTATAATCGATTAAGTCATGAAAATATGCTTTTTGCACATGTGGTTTTTCTATTTCAAAACATATATTGAGCATAAACAGATATGATCACTTTACAAACACAGTAGTATGCATAAGTTAATACAATATGTCAAATGTATGTCGAATATGACAATCACAGTATGTGTATATATTTCATAATAACCATAAGCAGTGTTGTCATCATCATACACATGTGTTTTTATTAATGATGTGTTGTCATCATCAAAAACCATTATCACATGGATTGGGTTTAGCTATCACAATGCTCCCCCTATCAACAGTTCTTTTAGTATATACTTTTGAGACAATGTAATTGGAAGTAATTTTTATTACATAGTTATTCAAATTCCTTTTGAATAATGTAAATTGAGTCTTTCTTTTGGAATTTTGCGAATTTGATTTGTTTTCGCAAGTTTAAATATTAAGGTTTTTGAAAAACACATATCCTCATTATGATAAAAAAGTTTAAAATTATTGATTTTTGTAATAACCTGTGACACCCTAAATTTTAGGGTGTTACAACTCGTCTAATAGGTGTTTTGGTGTTAAGCTTTATGAGCTGACTTTAATTCATTTGATGGCTTAATCTTATCTGGCACAAATACTCATCCAATGCCTTTGTGCGCTAATGTTGAATTGTCTAACATCTCATGTTGACTTGTTTGACAAATGCTACATATGTTACCAATGAGGAGCATTGGTATCCTTAAGATAACGATTTTGATGATGTTACAAAGTGAAGAATAAGAAGACTTCTGTTGTATGAATTTAAAAGCATTTTTGCATAAGAGAAGACATCAAGACCGAACGGTAGACTTCATGACCGAGCGGTAAGCACCGAACGATAGACTTCATGACCAAGACCAAGCAGTTAGGACACGAGCAGTCATGACCGAGAATTTAGGACTGAGCGATAAAGTTATGACCAAGACCAAGCAGTGGAAGGCATGACCGTGACCGAACACAAGTTGAAGACCGAACGGTAGAAGGAGGTGAAGAACTAGAACCGATCAGTTGAAGAATAAATATTCTAAATTATTCCAAGTCTCGTAGATAATCGATTATCACTTATAATAATCGATTATCACTGGCAGTAGGCTATATATACCTTTGCCAAACACTTTAGAAAGGGATCTAAGTCATTTGAGAATATAGTGTGATCTGAGGAAGTTCTCAAGTGTTAGTTCATTGCTCTTTTCAAGTCTTGTGAATAGGAGAAGCTCATGCTTTGTGTGTCAAAGGTCAGAGCGGTTCTCTTCAAGTTGGGAAAGTTGTTTTCTTCCAATTCGTTGGTCGAAAGAAGATATCTGTTGCACTATTCTGGTTCGTCTGTCAAAGAAAAGTGTTTGTTGCTTGCTTCCGGTTCGTTTGTCGAAGGAAGTTTCCTTCCGGTTCGTTCGTCAAAGGAAGGTTTTATCATTCTTATTTCATTCACTATATTGTAATCTGTAAAACTATTTTTAATGAAATAGTTAATCATTGTTCATAGTAATTAACGACGGACGTAGAATCTTTTGATTCGAATCAGAATAAAAATCATTTGTGTGATTTTTTCTACTCCCAACACTCTTTACATTTTCTACACATCAACTGTTTGATAAAACGTTTAAGAAAAAATTAAAGGAACTATTTTTAAAATTGACCGAACAAGCTCTTTGCTTTTAACAATCTTTATCGTACTCTGATTTTATATTTTCGCTGTGCAAAATCGGTACCGGTTGTTCCAACAACATAATGTTTTTTGTATGTTAGTATTGAATAATCTAACATTTCCTCTCCTAGATACACTTCTGGTATTTGTGTATCTTTTGCATAAACTTGTTTATTACCTTATGTTGACTCATTTGGGTGTTTCTTATTCGTCTAATACTTCTTTCTTCACTTGCTTGCTTACTTAGCTTTGTATCAGTATGATGCTTTGTGTTATTATGTTAACTCTTTTGATAAGTCATTTTCTCAATTGAGTCTAAATGAGTTTGAATGGTAAATACATATGATGACTTTTATCATCTAACAACTTCAATGTTACTCTGTATTATTGAATGTGTCTAACAACTATAATTCTTTAACAACTTGAGACTTTTTAATCTTTGCACATCTACTTTAAACTTGTCTAACCTTCACTTTCTTGTGTTTGCTTCATACTAGTAAGCTTCATATTTCTCTATGTCACTTGTCCTTTTACTGTACTTTTACTTTCACTCATTAAACAGACATTAGATTAATAAATATGTATATTCACAGTAAATAACATGGTTGCCTAATGGTCATTTATGAGATTTTAACAGATTATTTGACTTAGTTGTACCTTTCTATATCTAATGCTTATTTGAATATTAATCTTAATCATTCTTAGTTATCTGGATTATGTGTGTACTAACTTATCTCTATTTTCTCATTATATGTTTTGTTTTCATCAAAACCTATTCATCCTCATATTTGTCTAATGGGGTTTCAAGCATCTAATGCTAAGAAATATCAACCGAGATACTTGACTCGTGACTAGGTAAAATAACCTATCATGGCGTATGCACTCTCGATTATCGACCAGATAAAAGTCATTTCCGATGATAGTTGGAATCCAAGTCAAAGGCAAATAATTAAGAAAGCAATCATCATAAGCTCATTAACACTAAATTGTGATTACAATGTGTTTCGGGAGAGATTAATGCATCAACAATACCATGACCAACATCTAGCCTTGTAAATATAGGTAGTGTTATTGATTAAATATGAGTTGTATACATTCTATGAAAACTTGTCCAAAATTGCTTCACACAAACGTTGATTTGAGTATCTAATAATCTTTTGCAAGTATCCACCTCTCAGTAACGGAACTAAAGACATTTATCAACTAAAAAGAGTGCAAAGGATAGAAGAGTAAAAATGATTTATTAAGTGTACCTCAATCATCGAAGATTGTTTTAAATTAAAATATAATAAGTTAACAAAGATTCACTTGTAAAAAATGAGCTTTTTAAAGCGCTACATACGTTCGGTTTCGCAAAAAGCAAAGCGTATAAAAGCGCGGTGGTATTTTTGTAGTTATGGCAACATTATATGTCTTGGTTCATTGAGAACCGATGTCCAACGGGTATACTGCCTTGGTTGTTGCTCAAAACCAAGGTAGTATCTCATGCCAGAACCAGACATCCTCTGAATCGAACGTTCTAATTCATTCTGTCCTGCCACAAGCACACATCCTTTGAAATCGAAAGTTCCAAAATCCATTTTGGTAACCTCTATTGCCTCGGTTCCCTCTTAGCCATGTTGTAGGCTCTTTTTGCCTCAGTTCATTGAGAACCGATGTTGAACGGGTATACTGCCTCTGTTGCTGCTCAGGACCGAGGCAATTCAAACGCTCTAAAATCCATTTTGGTAAACTTTATTGCTTCGGTTCCCTCTTAGTCGATGTCGTAGGCTCTTTATGATTCGGTTTGCCCAAGGACCGAGACAATATGTCTGGCCACAGACACACATCCTTCGAAATCGAACGTTCCAAAATCCATTTTGGTAACCTCTATTGCCTCAGTTTCCTCTTAGCCGATGTCGTACGCGTTTATGCTTCAGTTTTCCCATGAACCGAGGAAATAACATGCGTTTAGGTTTAAATTTCGCGAAGAGAGACAGTTTTAGACAAAATGTCTTTGTTTAGGTTTTGCGCCGCTAGTCTCTCTCGCCCTTGGGGTTCTCTTGCGCAATGTTTTGTTCTCTTCTTCACTCCTTTGTCGCGGCTTCACAAGAAAGGGGAAGCACCCATGTTCATCTTTTTCTTTTCTTCTCGTTTCGTTTCGCCTCGTAGTATGAGGGAGGCGCGAACCTCTTTTTCCTCTTCTTCAACTTTGGTTTGTGTTTCGCGTGAAGGGAAAATTCCATTTCGTTTTTCGGTGTTGGTTCGTTTATGCAGGAAGCGAGGCGACTTCGACAGCTTAAGCGCATCTTGAGATTTGAAATTAGGGTTTTAATTGTTCTCTGGTTTTGGGAATTTTTGTTCTTGTTATCTGATTTTGCAATTTAAGGATTTAGGGTTTTCGTTTCGAGTTGGGTTTTTGATCTCATGGTCTTGCTCATGTATTTTATTTTGCGGTTGGGTCTAGCTGTGGTGGTTTCCAAATTCGAAGCAACCTAGACAGTGAACGCAGGTCACAATCAATCGGTTTCACGAGAGGCAGAAAAGCTGGTGAAACCGAACGTTTGTATATACCTCGGTTGTGGAACCGTTGTCTATAGGCGAAAATAATTGTTGTCGTTTCTCTTGACTGCACTAGTGATTAAATGAAAAAATAGCATGATAATGTAATTAGTTATTTGTCAAAGTTGAATTGAGAAGGGAGTTTTCTTAGATGAAAAATTTTCATGAATTCATATATTCATAAAACTTTTACCCGAATGAATTTAAATATTATTTTTGTTAAATTGGTTTACTTTCCTCAATTATTTCTTTTATTAGATGAAAAATTATATTAAACTTTCCTAAATTATTTTTTTTCCTAAAATCTCTTTCCTAATTGTTTTTTTTTCCATAAAATCTCTTTCCTAATTATATTAAACTTTTTTCATATTTTTTTTCATAAAATTTCTTTCCTAATTGTTAAATTGGTTTACTTTCCTAAATTTTTTTTTTCATAAAATCTCTTTCCTAAATTTTTTTTTTCTTAAAATCTCTTTCCTAATTGTTTTTTCATTAAATTATTTTTTAAAACAAATTGGTTACTTTCCTAAATTATTTTTTTTTCATAAAATCTCTTTAATATTAAACTTTTAAATCCAAAATTTCTATCAGTATAATTTACTAGTGTTACCTTAATTCGCCTTCTAGAGATATAAGATATTCTATCGCAATACTTTACATCAAAATTTGGTTGTATTATAAATTTAGTTTTTTGCTATTTAAGTTACTTGAACACATAATTGAAAATCCGTACAAATTATTAATCTAAACAACATATTCATCCACTTACAGAATTATTTGTCACAAAAAAGAGCAGTCTATTTAAGCATTTCACCCATATAAATTTTTTATTAAAATAAAAACAAAACACAATTTGTGGATAAATTGAGAAATGAAATGAGGGTGCACCGTTATCACACAACAAACAAGAGCCCTAGCAATAGCTGCATGTGCAAAGCTCTTCAGTATCGGATTTGTTGAAGAGCCTTTGAGGTTTGCAACTCGTTATACACGGCAAGCCAACCAGCTTGAGAGGGATGCAAAAGGTCCCAAAAGAAAGCTGATTTGGGATGATCACAGACCTTATATTTCTTAACATTGTTTTCATCCACACTTCCACATGAATATTGGCTACTTATACCAACGCAACAAGGCTTGAATGCGTCCTTGATGTTATTGTTAGATGGGTTGTTCAGCACCGACAAGAAACTGTCGTAAAGATCAAGAACGATGAATGTTGTTTGATTCTTGGTTTGTTGATTCAACTTGGTCACAGCTTGGTTCAATAAGTTGTTGTGGAGCAGTACGAGGTCATTGAAGGTACTGTTACATTTTTGGAATGATAATGAGGCTGTGTTTCCAGGAAGACATCCAAGTGGCTGTAGACCATCCACAACAATTTTCTTCACTCCCAGACTTTGGATGCGAAGCAAGTTGATTGCAGTTTGATTAACCACCGAGGCGATGAAAGAGGGAAAACCCTACATGCATTCAATGAAAAAGTGAATCTTAATAACTAGAAGATTTTAGCACATTAGTTGTCGTGGAAGACGAATACGATGTTAACATTCTTGTAAGGTTCTAATGAATACATTGGACTTAGCTTTACCTGAATAGAGCCATTTCTTGCCAAGTAGAAATTGTAATCATTTCCTGCGACAGAGACAAGTGCCACAGAATTGCTGAGGTCTGAAGCTGTGTACACATTTTCTTTGATCAACTGCTTGAAGAAATCTATTTGGATTGTCATGTTTGGGTTTTTGGAGGATGTGTCAAACACGCCAGTACCACCATATGCAAAGTTCATCCCGTATTTCAAATTTTGTGGAATCAATTTCCTAAATTTGTAGGGAAGAGGCGATTTGAGTCCCAAAAACTTAGCTGCACCAGAACATACAGTTTCATATAGTTAATGAAATATTCACTAATTTTTTCTAAGTGATATACCAAAGAGATAAGGTGTGAGATCAATTGATTGATGTCATATAATCCCATGAATAACAAACTATAAAACAATCTGGCATGATTCTGGGTACAAAGAAATAAAAAATAGTAGCAATAGAAACTGATAAAATATATAGTGTTTTTTTCATTTGTCTTTAAACTTTTATTCGGTTCTTATCATTAACATTTTTCATATAAATAAATGAATAATGATTCTCTTGCTTTTACGGACAGGGCCCGTCCAGCTAGAACTAAATTATTGATATGCAAAAGCCAAGCGTAATTATTTTATGTGATAAGACTCGTTCTAAATGAGAAATAGTAGTTATATTATTTTTTTCAATAAATAATAGCTGTACATGTTACGGATAATTTATAATGGATAAAGAAAATAAGGAAATATGATATCATCTGATTTATGTCAGAATCTCAATGATTCCAAAATCTACAAAATAGCGCAGAAGAATAGATTATGTTCAATTACCATGAGAGAGTAAAACCACTGGTTGAGATTTTTTTATCAGAGCAGGAATAAAATGAAATTGTTGATGTACTTTTTCTGAGTAAATGTAATGAGTATGAAGTTAGGTAAAGAAGAATTTTTTATTACACCAAAGGAACAAGAAAGTGGGAATATATATAGAGAGAGAAAGATATAGAGGAAAATATATATTCGTACGTATAAGAAATTATTATGTTATTTATTAACATACGTACGGTGAAAAACACATAAAAAGTTAAATATCAACCATATTTGTCAAAAAGAATGGAAGAAGGGATTATTTATTTATTTATTGTCAAATGGGTAATATAGACGACTTAAAACTATTAGTATATGTGTTTCTCCACAAAAGGAACAAAATGGACCGCCATTCAAATATAACGCAAGTTTTTGTGCAAAATAAACAATGACTTAACTGCTACTTAAATTATAGCAATATATATACGTGTGTGTGTATATATATCAACAAATGTGATAGCACTCATATTGTTGATCACGTGCCCTCTATAATTTTGTGCAAATTCATTGTTTATCCATTATAATTTATATTTCTTATATACGGTTTACCATATTTTAATATCTAGTCATTTAGAATTTAACCCTGTTTTAACTAAGTTTGTAGCAGATTCTTTTAAAATTAGTAAATTAAGCTTTTAGAAAACCTGTTTCAATTTAATATAATGCATAAATTTTTGTTTTTAATATATTTTTGTGTAAACATTTTCCACAAAACCAATTTATTTTACTAAGATAATTTAATTAATCTATCTAAATTAAAAATCTTGATTTGAAAATAAAAAGTATTCAAATTATTTTTATGGGTTAAATATGTTTTTAGTCCCTAAACTATTGACCGTTTCTGGTTTTCGTCCCTCTTCCAAAGTAAGGTACAATTTAGTCCTCAATCTTTAAAAAACGTTCGTTTTAGTCGAAAAAACGAACGTTTTGAGGACTAAAACGAGGACTAAAAACAAAATTTTGAGGACTAAAACGAACGTTTTTCTAAAGAATGGGACCAAATTGTATCTTACTTTGGAAGAGGGACGAAAACCAGAAATGGCCAATAGTTTAGGGACTAAAAACATATTTAACCCTATTTTTATTTATCATCCATATATTATATAGTGAGATTTTAGCTTTGCAATGAAAAAACAACTTATTATTTCTGACCTAAACCGACAGACAATAAAACAATGTTTTATTTATAATTTGTCGAAAACAAATGTGATGGAAGAAGAGTAGGTGTTGGATGAAACATGATTTGTAATAATGAACATTCTCTTAGAAAGAAGACAGCACCAACAACGATGCAACTTTTGTGGTGTTTTAAACCATTCAATAATGCACCATGCTCTGAGCAGAGTCAAATATATATCAAAAATCTTATAGACAATAACACAAGAAAGATAAAGAGGCAAGCCAACGAAAAAAACGCACCCCACCCTTTCAACCAAAATATAATCAAATTCTCATTTTCCTTAAATTCATTTTTTATTATACTACTATTTTTCACGTCACCAATATTATATTCTTATTTTCTATCTTTTCTTCATCCTGTATCTCTCGGGAAGCAATTTTAGATTAATTTCTCAAAACTGATGAATTGTTTAACTGAATTCTTAATGGACTAGGTTTATTTTTTATCCGTATTAAAATTTACAATTTTTTAAATTCAATCTAACTAAAACCCATAAACTAAATTAATTCGAAAGTTTTAACCTATATTTTTTCGACTCCAATTTTAGACTGTGGACAAGAAATTTGCTAATTTATTCCACAAAAGAATTTATCAAAGCATCTGAATTGGAAAGATGCAGCTTTTTTGGTTAAAGAGAAGAAAAGTAAATAAAATGAAAGAAAAAAAAAACGTGCACTTTTCAGTGTTAAGTGACAGCATGAAGAGAGAGAAAGAGAGGAAGACTTACCAATGTAGTCTGTTAGAACTCTACCGTCCGAGAATCTTCCGGCAGGTTTTCCGGGGAAAGTTATGCCGTAAGGGTTTTTCCACGACCCAGGTTGATCTATTCTCGTGTTTCCAGTATCCACATAGGAGTCGCCAAAAACAAACAATTTTTGGTAACTGGTCGCATGATGTTGCAACCTAGCCTCAACTCTCAAACCTATTACATGATTTTGAATAAAAACATTAATTAAGTGGTGAAGAACAACTATTGAATGAAGTGGCGTAATGATGCATGCATATATATACCTGAGAGAAGTAGAAGTGCTAGAGAAAGAGATAAGAGGGAAAGCTGTTGGTTGTGTGAATTCATCATAGAATGAGGTATTTCAATTTTGTTGTGAAGTTAAAAGGAGTGTTTGATGGTGATGATGAAATCGAATGGCTTTTTATAGTGAAAGGAGAAAGAAGTGGGCAACACGTGGAATTTCGGAATTTTGAAACTGATAGAGAATTCAATGAAGCTTTTTGAGGTTTGATTGCTGAAAAACACGGAAAGAGTTGACAAGACTAGAATCTCATGCTGCCTCGCTCTATTTTAAATATTCTTCATTCTAATCACATGTTTAAAAACACAGGTTTAATTTTATTTTTTTATCATTTTTTTCACAGAAAAGTTAATAAATATTTTATTTTTCATTAGATTACAAAGTTTAACAGCTTATTGCAATTATATATTTTCCACGAGGAATCATAATAATGTAAATCTTAATGGGTCAAAATCAAATTGATTGCAGACCAGGTAATTCCCAATGCTACGCGTGTGCAATTTCTTGAAACGGTCTATGTATTAAAATGTGTGCGACAGTGGCAAGGAGACATTTTTATGTCCAAACTGTGTTTCAACTAGTTATATGACATTTCAAAATTTGACTGGGTTAATTGTGTTTCTTAACTATAAACTTTGACTTTTACTTTTTTGTAATTTTATAATTTTCTAAGATTCTAAATCATTTTTTACATAATTGTGATATATGACTTTGATCAATTATTTATTTATATATATATATATATATATATAATAAATATAAAAAGCTTTAAAAGAATAATTATAATATATTATTTCAAAGATTTTTGTACCATATATATATATATAAAAGCGACATTTCTTTATCTATTAAAGAAATGTCATTTGCACAAAATTATAATGAATAGAGTTTCATTAAACACTCTCCTTGGCACTCCTTTGGTGAAAATATTAGTCAACTACAATTCTGATCTTACAAAGGAAAAGAAAATTCTTTAAGCTTCAATCTTCTCTTTCATAAAATGTTTATCAATCTACACATGTTTTGATGCTGCATAAGATTGGGAGCAATTGTTATAGCCAACATATTGTCACATTACAAACTCAGTTTCATTTGGTTTAAAGTCCAAATCTTATAGCACATTTTTAATCCATAAAAGTTCACATACACCTAGTCTCATGCTTCTATTTTTTCTTCAACACTAGATCTTGCTACTACAGGCTATTTTTTACTCCTCCAAGTTATAACATTCTCTCCTACAAAAGTAAAATTAAAGTATCCAAAGTTAGATCTTCTATCATCTTTTGAACTTGCCCAATCTGCATAAGTATACCATTCTACTTTTAAGTTTCCATAATTTGGGAACAAAATTTCTTTTCTAAGAGTGAACTTCAAATATCTCAAAGTTCTCTCAATAGCATCTATATGAAACTTTCGTGGTCATACAAAAATTGACTAAGAATATTCCCTACATAGGTAATATCTGGACGTGTATGAGACAAATAAATTAATTTTTCTACCAGTCTTTAGTATCTCCCTCTCTTTATGCTTGCTGAATTTGAGCATTGAAAGAGTTTACAATTTTGTTCAATTCGTGTATCAATTGGTTTATTCCCAAGCAGCCTAGTTTCCGATAGTAAGTCAATAGTATATTTTTTTGGCATAAAAAAATACCATGTTTTGATCTAGCTACTTCAATACCCAAAAAATATTTGAGTTTCCAAGTTGTTTCATCTCAAATTCAGATGTAAGGTATTATTGTAAATAAGAAATCTCATATTGATCATTTCTTGTAACAATCAAAATTAAATTGATTGCAAACCAGGTAATTCCCAAGGTAGTTGTGCTACGTGTGTGCAATTTCTTGAAACAGTCATTAAAATGTGTGTGACAGTGGCAAGGAAGCATTTTTATAGGATTTCATTAAATCAGATTTATCAAATAGATTCAACGATTGCAATGACTAATTATTTATGTTTCATGGTTGTTATAATCGTTTATTTTATATCATATATTTTTTGTTATTTGTTGGGTCTCTCGAGGAGGAGGTTCACCGGAGAGACACAACACCAAATGAGATATGAGCCCAGCCATATAAGGGATTGACACCACTCTCTACCCAAAACCTTAAGGCAAAGAGTTAATGGGTCTTTCATCTTTATATAGTGCTTTACTTTCTCATTTCTATCCAATGTGTGACTTAGACTCACACTTGGATGCCCAACAATCTCCCCCTCAAGGATGAGTCCCTTCCACATAGGTACATTCTCTCTCTAGCAGAAGCATTTCCAATCAACCACAACCACAAGTAGCCCTTTCCAACATTCGTTCATCTTAACGGTATTTGCTTACCTGAATACCCTTTGTAGGAAGACTTTCGGTATAGGGATCATTACACTCGTTTGAGTCGGTCACCAAGACAAACCATCGAGTCTGATACCACTATTGGGTCTATCGAGGAGAAGGTTTACCGAGGAGATACAAACACCAATGACATCTAATCCCAACTACATAAGGGATTGACACTACTCTCTACCCAAAACCTTAAGGCAATGGGTTAATAGGTCTTTCATCTTTATACAGTGCTCTAATTTCACATTTCTATCCAATGTGGGACTTAGACTCACACTTGGATTCCCAACATTATTTTCACGGAAAAATGTAGGATTTGAATATTTTTAAGATAGATCAAATTACCTTTTTGTTCGATGTAGAAAAGTGAAGATTGGAGAAGAATGAAGAATTACCTTTCGTGGATTTATTGCTTAGCTCAAAGGTAGTTTGTCCGGCCAAAAGACAATTCTCTCACCTAGCGACTCACATCGTCGCTCAACGAGAAGATCATATACTCACCCAATGAGTAGTATATTTTCCCACCGAGAGAAGATAGTTAGCTTTGATACAAAAGCAACCTCTCACTTGACCTAACAAAAAAATGTTTTCTGTTAATGGTTGAAAAGTCAAGTTTTGGATCAAATGAGAGAGTTTTTTATGTGGGAACACAACTAGAAACAATAGAAAATGGAAAATAGCTTAAAAACTTCGTTCTCCTTCATTCATTCCACTCTTTTGATCCATGTTTGGGTTCCAAATATTTAAAAGAAACTAAATTCCTTATTTATTAATTTTTTATGTAATGTATCTAAACTCCATGTAGATATTTCATATTCAATATAAATCTCTTCAACTACTCATTCTTTCTATAATATTCATGTGAATGATTGATTATTTATGCTATTTTGAAATGTCTACTGGGATAGGTTGGAAGGCATGATTTTAATAATAGTAATGTTTTAAATGGTAAAAAGGATAAGGCAAAATTGGACGAGTTGCAAGGGTTTTGTGAAACTGGTTCTTGGTTTAATTTTGAAGGTAGGATGTGGGATTGTTGGACTAAAATGTGCTTTTGTATTTTTAGGTAATTCATGGTAATCCATGAGAAGTGGATAGAAGAGATAAAAGCTTAACAAGAACAAATAAAGCTTATAATCAATGCAATAGAAATTAACAATGAAAGATAATGAGCATGAGATTCTAAAAGGAAAAAGGGTAAGATAAAGTGGTGATTATCTTATCAAATGTACACAACCTAGAAGGTTGGTTGTGAAATCTTTGAAGCCTCTTGACACACTTTACTCTCTTGGATGCACCAACAATGGTAAGAGAAGGAGAGGTCACTTTGGAATACTAAACTAAACAAGAAATATTCTCACTCAAAGAACTCAAAAGTTTTCAAAAGCTTAAACGAATATCATTCAAAGGTGTAAATCATTACAATGCTTTCTTCAAGTTGGAAACAAACCAATCTAAGGTTTCATAAATGGGGATTTTTAACCTGCAACGAATAATGGTGGATCAATATATATAACAACAAACACAAAAAAACATAAAAGAAAACTCACTCTAAGCTTTAATTTTTCACTATGTTCACTCGTCAACAACAAATGAAATCTGATTCAAGATACAAGACGATGCCAATGTGAGCGATAGAGGGTAGAGAAAGTGACACAAAAGTGAGTAAGAGAGACGAGGACGTGATATTATTAAGTGGGCTTCATCCCCACAAAATCGGCTTGTATGGTGAGGTTTACACCCCACTTATATATATATATATATATATATATATATATATATATATATATATATATTATAAATTGGTCTTATCTCTAGTCGATGTGGGATTTCCAACACACCTCCTTCATGCCGAGGTATAGACATCTCGAGCGTGAGAGTATAATTAATGGGTGGTTCGATAGTGGCCCAACAACGGGTGGAACAAAATGCCCACATAGATCTCGCTAGGAAAAGGCTTCAACCATGGCTCTGATACCATGTTAAGAAGTGAACTTCAAATATCTCAAAATCCTCTCAACAACATCCATATGAAGCTTTCGTGGGTCATGCATAAATTGACTAACAACATTCACTGCATAGGTGATATTTGGACGTACATGGCACAAATAAATTAGTTTTCCTACCAGCCTTTGGTATCTTCCTCTATGTATGCTTACTGAATTTGAGAATTGAAAGAGTTTATGATTTTTTTTCAATTGGTGTATCAGCTGGTTTACTCCCAAGTAGCCCAGTTTCTGATAGTAAGTCAATAATATATTTTCTTTGGCATAGAAAAATACCATGTTTTGATCTAGCTACTTCAATATCCAAAAAATATTTGAGGTTTCCAAGTTGTTTCATCTCAAATTCAGATGCAAGGTATTGTTGTAAGCTAGAAACCTCATCTTGGTCATTTCCTGTAACAATCATGTCATCTACATACATAATCAAAGCTGCAAGTTTTCCTTCTCCTATCTTCAAAAATAAGGTGTGATCATAGTTACTTGCTCTATAGCCAAAAGCCTTCATAGACTTGATAAACATTCCAAACCATGATATTGGAGATTGTTTTAATCCATATAGAGCCTTCTTTAATTTGCAAACCTTCATTCTAATTGAATCTGTCATGCCTGGTGGATAATCCATATAATTTTCTTTTGAAATTTCTCCATGTCGGAAAGCATTTTTCACATCAAATTGTAGAAGAGGCCAATCTTGGTTTGGAGCTAGCGACAAAAGTATTCTCATAGTGTTGAGTTTGGCTACCGATGCGAACGTCTCTTCGTAATCTACACCAGACTGAGTGTAACCTTTAGCCACAAGTCGTGCTTTATATCTCTCAATAGTTCCATCAGCTTTATGCTTCATTGTAAAGACCCATTTGCAGCCCAAAGTTTTCTTCCCTCTTGGTAAGGACACAAGATCCCAAGTGTTGTGTTTTTCTAAAGCTACCATCTCCTCAACCATCACTTTGGTCCATCTAGGATATGCCAAAGCTTCCTGTATATTACTAGGAATAGAAATTGAAGATAATTGAGATACAAATGATGCATATGACTGGGATAAACTATGAGATGACACATCTTTACTAATGGGATATTTAACTTTGGCTTAGAGGTCTGGTTCATATTTAGCTAGAGGTTGACCACGGTTAGAACAAGGTGGAAGAATATACTAAACAGTATTAGACTCATTATTTGGTGTGCTGGTGGTCTAACGTAGACAAGAATCAATTTCATGATCAATTTCATCTAAATTAGTATTATTAGAGATAGGATCGGAAGGTACCTCTAAAGAGTCAAACTGAACCTGTGGAGAAGATTGAGCCAATTGGTTATGATCAGAAGACACTGTATTATCCATAAAAGAAGTGTCCATATTTAGGATTGGATAACTTTCTGCAGAATGATCCTCACACAGTATTTTATCTTCACAATATAAGTTTATATCTGAGATATCAAACATACTAACATCATGATTATGCACTTCACTTTCATTGCCTCCCTGAAATGGAGAATCAATATAAAAAAATTCATGCTCATTAAATGTCACATCCATATAAATATAAAATTTCTTTGATGGTGGATGGTAAGCACGATAACCTTTTTTTAGTTGATCCATACCCAACAAAAACACATTTGATCGTTCGTCTTCAAGCTTTGTACGTTGATGTAGGTGTAAGTGAACATATATAACACATCCAAAAATATGAAGTGGTAAGTAAACTATGGGAGGAAGGACACAATGATCAGACAACACATCGAAAGGTCTTTGAAAGTTAAGCACAGTAGAAGGGGTTCAATTAATTAAATAAACGACAGAGCTCACAGCTTCACCCCATAAATGAGATGGGACATTACCATCTATCAAAAGTGATCTTCTCACTTATAATAAATGTCTATTTTTCCTCTCAGCCACTCCATTTTGTTGTGGTGAATAACGACATGTAGTTTGATGCAAGATGCCTTTAGATTTGATGAACTCTATTAATTCTGTCTTAAAATATTCCCCTCCATTGTCTGATCGAATAACCTTAATAGACGTGTTAAATTGTGTAACGATAAGATGATAGAAGGAACGAACCACATCACACACATCACTTTTATGTTTAAGCAAATATACCCAAGTTACCCGAGTACAATCATCAACAAAAACTGATAAACCATTTTTCCATTATGTGTAGATTGTGGGGCAGGGCCCCAAACATCTGTGTGAATTATTGAAAAAAGAAAATCAGTTTTGTTATTGCTTAAAGGAAACACAACACGATGATTTTTTGGCATAACACAAGTTTCACAAAAAAAAAACAGAAATATTGCATTTATGAAATAGTGATGGAAATAATTTTTTTAAATAACCAAAAGAGGGATGTCCCAACTTTCTATGCCATAACCAAATTTCCTTTTTGTTTTTATCTTGTATGTGATCTTTCGCAAGACAAATCAACCCTCTTTTATGGGTTTGTTGTAGACATTTTCAAGATAATACAGTCATTCACTCTACCACTGACAATCTTCTACTTGGAGTGAATGTTATGAAAAAAGACATGGGTTGGGTAAAACAATGCAACACAAGAATGTGATTTGGTTAACTTGCTGACGGATATAAGATTACAGTTTAATGTAGGAACAAATAAAACATCAGGAATCGATAAGGAGGGTGAGAGAGATACATTACCTATACCTTCAATAGGAGATGAGACCCCATTGGCATTAATAATAATAGTTTTAGAACAATTAGAGGAAAAATTAGTAAATATATGAGGATCACAAGTCATATGATCAATAGTACCTGAATCAATTATTCAATCACTACCCTTAGTAATAACAGAAAGATTAAGGGTAGCGTTAGATATACCTGACTTGGTCACAAATCCGGCAGTAGTAGAAATATAACTTTTGGAAGCCGCGGAAGTTCCAAAATCATGTTTCTCTGATTGATTTTTATCGGAATAAGCCATCAGAAATATTCAATGAAAAAAAACATTGATTCCTATATTATATAAATTGGCCTTATTTCTGGTCGATGTGGGATTTCTAACACATCCCCTTCACACCGAGGTATAAACATCTCGAGCGTGGGAGTAGAATTAATGGGTGGCTCGATAGTGGCCCGACAACGGGTGGAAAAGGCTCCAACCATGGTTCTGATACCATATTAAGAAGTGGGCTTTAAGCCTAACTCATCCCTATTAAACCGACTTGTATGGTGAGGTTTGCATTATATATTATAAATTGGCCTTATCTCTAATCGATATGGAATTTCCAACATATATGAGTAACATATACATCAAGTGCTTTTCTTCACAAAAATAGGAAGCAACAAAGCTTCAAAGGCTTTTCTTCACAAAAATGAGTGGTGAGCACTGTGAGGGTTTCTTTTCAATGAGAAGAATAAGCACAAAGAACGAAGAATGAAAGGTTTTTTTCTTTTTGAGTGATTTATATATTTAATAATTAATTATTTTTAAATTCGTATGTAAAATTAATAAGTATTTTTATTTTACTTATATGAATCTTGTACCACTACCTACAAATATTATCCTTTACAAATATTTTCGCTCAAAACGTGTTAAATGTATATACAAAATTTACATATAAAAAATCAGTAAAAAAATATTTTTTATGTTACCTACGAAAACATTTTTGTATGTAACTTAACTTTATACATCTGAGTTAATAAAAATTTATATATATATATATATATATATATATATATATATATATATTGAGAAGAATTTGTATATCAAACATTACTAATATTTTGTATTTAAAATAGTTTTACTTTTTAAATTATTTATAATTTAATTCATTATTTTAAAACTAAAAAATAAAGTTGTAAAAAATATTTATTATTGTATATTTATTTATTATTAAGTAATTAATTAAATTTCTCTCTCTATTTTAGATTTTGAAAAAATAAAGTTAGAATTGAATTATCATGTGTGACTTTTCGCACATCCTCGTCCATAAACTAAAAATTCATGTCATCTCAATCTTTATATTTTAAAAGTATGAAATTTTTATCTCATCATTTTTATTGGATATAGGATATATTTATACCCATAATAATACTCACTCCTTAATGTTTCAAATATTATTTAAAAAAAACAAAGAAAAGAAAATATGATATTATCAATTATTTAATGTTAAAGAAACAAATATTTTAAGATTTATGTCACTAAACACTTGAAATTGAGATATTGTTATGTGAAAAAAAATAAACAATTATAAAACTATTAAAATGAATGTTGAGTTTCCTAAATTGTAATACATCACTGGAGAACATAAAGGAAAAAATGTACAATCAAAGCTGGGATGAGAGAAGAGATAATTTATAGTGATCTAAGTGAATAATGAGTATTATATTAATTTAAAATAATCGATAAAAAAAATAGTATAAAACAAACTGGTAATAGATAAATATTTCTTTGTTCTCGTGACTAATTTAAAAAATTATTTTATACCTATATTTACTTAATATAATAATGATTGAACTTCGAATAATAAAAAAAAATCATTTATCTATTTCTTACTGATTTTGCAACATTATGAGAAAAAACGAAAGTCAAAATTCAAGTATTATTGTGTCAAATTCTAGCTTTAATCTATAACAAAACTGACACTGGGTATATTTGGATTAAGAAAAAAAGAGTTTATTTGGAAAATCAATCTGATGGGCCGGAAGGGGTGAACTTAGAGTGAAAGGGTGAGAATAACAGAAGTCCTAATGGATAAAAACACATTCAAGTCTCTATATCCCAGAAAGGAAAAAACATAAGTAACCCAAATTTTAAAAGCATATACTGACAATAAGATATATACGAAATCAACCAGAAATGTGTGGTTTTTATTATTTTCATTAATTTCTATGTATGTTCTTATGTTTGTTAAAAACCAAGACAAATTATACAAGACCAGATAAATTTTAATAATATTAATTGTTGGGTGGGATCACTTTATCTAAAGTTAATAACAATTATACCAATCCTTCCAGTCAAGGAAAAGAAAAACAATTTAAAAGAAAAACCCTTATTTTTTAAAGTTTCGTAGTTAGCTTATTGCACGAAAAGATAATTAACGTTGGGATGTCTAGCGGCAAAATTTCGAACCTTTTAATGTTAAATTATAGTACGATCAAAGAACACAGATCATTAATCTAGATTGGAATTCTAACTTCACCTAATTTGCAAGAGTTCCTTCGATTATAAAATATCACTTCAAAAAACAAATATGCAAGGAAATAGTTGGAATCCATTTCTTCTTTTTTATCAACGTCCCAACCATAAAGGTTGATATTTGTGTAACACATCGTCTCATTTCTCTCGTATCTATTTTAAGCTAAATACATCTTATGTTACAAAAACTTCATTACAATATGTTATCTCATATTCAGAAAAATTGAAACTCAACCACTTTGACTTCATGTATTATATATCCATTGACACGGAAATTAAGATCGTAAAAGGTCACATTATAAGAATCTTTTTCCACGACAAAGTTTTACCTGCAACTTTAATTTCTCATGGCAGACTCTGAGGTTGAAAAAACTGTCGGACAATGGAACATTTTATGGTCTATAGTTGAAGGGGTTAATCTTGATAACTAGGCCAGGGAAAACATCGTCAGGGTCATGGATATGTGGGTTTTCTTCAACAATATAAGGATCCCCACATTTTTCACTGATCGTTTGAAGGGTCTCTCCCTCACGAACCACGTAAATCTCATCACACACCTTATAATTGCCGTTGTTGACACACTCCTCAAACATCTGAGTCGTGAAATCTCTTGTGTTTGACTCGCAGCTACTGAACAGCAGCATTAGTGCTACAAACACTGCAGAGTTCCATGAAATCTTTTCTGCCACTGCTGTTGATGAACACCCACAAGCCATGAAAATTTATGCACCCTTGGTTGGTTTTTTCTTGATTGTAGAAGATCCCTCTTAGAATTTCAATGTAATGATATCTTTGGGGTGAAGGAATATATATATATATATATATATATATATATATATACATGTATATATATATATATATACATGTATATATATATATATATATATACATGTACATGTACATATATATATACGTACATGTACATATATATATACGTACATGTACATATATATATATGTACATGTACATATATATATATATATATACATATATATATATATATATATATATATATATATAGATAAAATGAGATATATAGATAAAATGAGAGAGGTGTTGTTGGAGTGGGTACAGTTTTTATGTGGGGGTTGAAGGGTATGACACAAAATTTAAAAGGGGAAAGAGTTGGTTTATCTGCTTCATTAAATGGGAAGGTCTTCGTTTTGACTTTCATGTTTTAGGACATTTTTCTCTTTTTCCTTTTCCCTAGTTCTGAGTTACTGCTTTAAAACTTTTATGTTATAAATTCTGTGAAAGACTCAAAACCCTTAATGGTATATGTGTCAGCAAAGTAGGACAAGGTGGCCCTTTGATGTGAGCGAATTTGGAGTATTAAGATCATTATGGATGTAACGAAAGTAACAATAAAAGTAACAACATCTAATTTTTGTTATTTTTTAATCTATCGTTTAAATTATTAAGGATTAGTTTACTGTATATGCCTTCAATATTATCTTTAGCTTTTGATTTATTTTGAAATTAGCATTGCCGTGTTTTATTCTCACACATGCACATATAGTTGTTTTCCTGTGGAAACTTTAAGTATAGCCTTCATTTAACAAAAGTAGTGACCTTCACAAATGCTATCTTCTACAAGTTATCCATTAAATAAATAGTAATAGACAATCCTATAATCTTATGGACAATAAGAATAGGCTTAAGATTTCAATATGCAATTGACTATGACATGAAATCTACTAAAAAGAAAAATATGACAAAAAGAAAGCACGTTTTAATGATATAATTTATATGATGGCAGACTATAGATAAACGTTATAATGAAATATCATAATTTATAATAATACCAGACATTAACAACGAATTGTTTTGTAAAATAATCAAAGAGTAAATAATTATAAATGAACATGAAAACTGATAACACTAGTAAAAAAACGCCTTTTTAACGCGCTATATATGTCTCGGTTTTACTAAAATCGAAGCGTATAAAAGTGCGGTGGCATTATCATAGTTTAAGGGAAGTTATATGCCTTAGTTCAAAAGGAACCAGCGCAAGATGTTTACTGCCTCGGTTAAGTTAGCAACCAAGCATAAAGTATTGCCATGTACCCTATGCTCCTCTGAAAATCTGCTGACAACTTTTTGAAAATCACTTACTGCCTCGGTTACAATCAGAACCGAGGCGTAAAATTTGCCACGTACCCCGTGCTCCTTTGCAAATCAGCTGCAACTGTGATTGACAAGAATACTGCCTTGATTATCTGCAGAATCGAGGCAGAAAGGCTAAGCTATCGCATTGGTTTGGCGCCAACCGAGACATATAGGTTCAATATATTTTCAAAATTGCCATTACATTTTTCTTTTTTTATTATTTTCTACTAGTATAGGCATCGGTTAAGCTTCATAACCGAAGCAGTATAGGTGTATTACCTCGATTAAGCTTTTGACCGAGGCAGTATAGCCTGTTTATCAGCACAACCCCTTGAGGACTGTTCCATTTCTCTTCTCGCGCAAACTCTCGCCTCTCGTTCTCTGTCACCGTCACCCTCGAAACAACGTCGTCACCGTCGCCACCACTCTGTCGTTCAGTCGCCACCACGCCTCCAGTGTTCTCGCGCAAGAAGAAGCCTTGCATTGCCTCGTAGTGCCTCGTAGCCAATCTTCTCGCGCTACCTCGTCGCCGGTCTTCTCCCTCAACAGTGTCGCTGCCTCGCCGTCGCGCTCCCCCCGCACCGTCGCCGTTGTGCTGCCTCTACACCACTGTAGCAGCGCTTCCTCCCCATAGCCGCTGCGCTCCCTGCTGCCTCCACACCATTGCAGCCGCGGTCCCTCCCCATTGTCGCCGCTCCCTGCTTTGAAATTGGTAATTTTGATTAGGATTCATCTTGATTTTGTATTGTTATGTTATAATCTGAAAAATTTTATGTGTTTGTAAGACTGAGAATTAGTTAGATGGATTGATTATGTATTTATTTGAAAAATGGTGTTTGGAATGGTATTTTAAAAAAATTCTTGTTGGTCCGGTATGTTCTTTAGACCACCTCCATTTTGGTGTTTGATAGTAATTTTTGTATACGTATGTTGATAGGAATAACTTAGGGAATAAAACTTAGGAATATAGAAATTGGGTTGAATTTATATATAATTTGATAATGTATAATTTTGAACTTAGGAATATATAAATTAGGAAATGTAAATTGGTTGAAGATGTAAATTGATTGAAGATGTAAATTGGTGGAAGATGTTAATTGATGTATAATTTTGAATTAGGGATATAGAAATTAGGGGAAATAATGAGACTAACCAATGTGTTGTTTGTTTTGTCTACATATTGCATTTTTGTGGTGAGGTTTTATAACTTCTTAAACGCGGACATTCTTCATTGTTGACTCCCAGGTTTCTATTCTTAAAATTTTCCTTTTAATATGAACATGTAATTATTTGTTTATGAAAATATATTGTTTACTTGAATATATTGTATGTTGCATATGTAATTATTTGAGGTTGAATATATTGTTGTTGTGAATTAGCCTTAGTTTCCCGTTTGAGATTCAATACAAAAATTATTAACTATCTCCCGTTTTTTTTAACAAATGTACTTTTTACAAATGAATAGAAAGGAGATAGTAATAATAATTTACAAGTATTGAATCTTGAATTGTCCAGTTGGACAGTTTTATTACCAATGAGGAGCATTGGTATCTTGAAGCTATTGTGAAGTTTTGATGATGATAAAAGCTGAAGAATTGAAGACTCTAAATGCATCTTTGTTAAACGCATTTTGTAGAAACAAATGTATAGGATAAATTGTAATGATGTAAAAACTGTTAGAAGTTTTCGTATTTAGTGAGTCATTACGCAAATAATCGATTATCAAGAGCCAATTTAGAAGAGAGTTGCTCACGCAAATAATCGATTATTACACAGAATAATCGATTATCACTGTTTCATTTAATACTGTCCAAGTCTCTGGAATAATCGATTATTGCTCAGGATAATCGATTATCACATTTTGAAAACCCCATAACGGACACAAATAATCAATTATCACTTATGATAATCGATTATCAGTGGCAGTTGGGAGATGTCTTTTCAGTTTTTGTCCCTGCACGAAACTAGACTTATAAATAGAGGTCTTCACAGCTCTTTAAAAAAAACTTTTCAATTGAGAGTATTAGAGCTTTGTGCCTAAGGGAAGCTCTCTGTGAGTGAAAATGATCTATGTCATTTTGAGAATACAGTTTGTCTAAGGAAGTTCTCAAAGTGATAGAGTGCTCTTGTCTGGTCTTGTGAATAGGAGAAGCTCGCGCTTTATGTGTCAAAGGTCGGAGCAGTTCTCTTCAAGTTGGCAAAGCTGTTGCTTCCGGTTCGTGCGTCGAAGGAAGCTCTTCCAGTTCGTTTGTTGAAGGAAGTTACTTGTTGCACTCTTCTGGTTCATTTGTTGAAGGAAGGTGTTTTCTATTCTTTGCTCATTTCATTATCTTGTAATCTGTACAACTATATTTTTAGTGAAAAAGGTTAATCACTATTTATAGTGATTAACGACTGGACGTAGAATCTTTTGATTCGAACCAGGATAAAAATTCTGTATTGATTTTCTTGATCCCTAAACTCTTAGCACATCAACTGTTCGATAAAAGTTCGCAAAGAAAATCAATTTTTGAAACCGACTATTTTAACTTGTGTATTGATCGTTACAAGCTTTCCGCTATCTATATTTTATTCCGCTGCGCGACTCTATATCGGTACCGATTGTTCCGACAAGTTTAAGAAGAGAAATAACTTTTTCATTGATTATTAATACATATCAATTTTAATATACTGATAAGGTTGAAAATACCGTTATCTATGATGTAATTTTGATACTAAATACACCCTTTTCTACTTAGAAACTTGCTTGGAATCATATTTTTCTGTTAAGTTGTGTGAATAAGAGAGTTGAGGTTGAAGTTGATGATTTTATGACTAATTCCCTTTGTTTCGATAGAAAATGAATTAATATGGAAAGCAGGGACAAAGTGCTAAGGAGATAGAGGTCAGAAAGGTCCAGAAAAAGCACCAGAAGGAAGGAAGCTTGAGGCTTGGGCTCCCTTTTTGGAGGCTTGAGCGCAACAAACCACCGCTCGCCGCCCGGGCGCCCCTTTTTGGGCGCTTGAGCGCCAACACATGAAGCTTGGGCGTCCTCTGGAAGGCTTAAGCGCAAGAAGTGTCGCTCACCGCCCGGGCGCCCCTTTTGGGGCGCTTGAGCGCCGGACGTAGAAGGCTTGGGCGACCTCTGGAAGGCTTAAGTGCAGGAAGTGTCGCTCACCGCCCGGGCGCCCCTTTTGGGGCGCTTCAGCGCTGGACTTAAAAGGCTTGGGCGATCTTTGAGAGGCTTGAGCGTGGAAGACCACCGTTCGCCGCCCAGGCGCCCTAAGTGGGGCGCTTAAGCGTCATTCTCCTGGGCTTGGGCTTTGTTTCTGTTCTGCTTTCGTTCTATTTAAAAGACCCAAGCGTCCTATGTTTGGTATCTCTGGCTGGAGCAGCACAACAACACACTCTTCCACTCTCTAAAGGCATATTTGGATGCGAAAGCGTCCTTCCTCTACTTTTAGGGTTTTGCTATCTCATGCTTTTCCATTATTCATCTAGTTTCTCCATGTCTATGGGGAACTAAACTCTATTTGTTGTTGGGGGATGATGTAACCTTGTGAACTCTCATGTATTTGAATTGATTCTTAATTCCATATGCTTTTTCATTAATTGTTAGAGTAATTCATCTGTGCTTATTACATGCTTTGTTTAACTCATTCATCGCATGATTTATGAATTGCATGACTGTTGGGAGGTTCCTTACAATTCAGGTTCTTGTTGAATTATCCGAAGAGTAATATTTCTCAGGGATGGGGGTATGAGTCTTGGTCATCTTTAAGCTCTTGATCTTCACATTTAATTACTAGGAATGCTAGGAATTGCATGAACTTAAGATTAAGGACAGGCCTATTTCACCGAGGGATCGGGTTTAGGTGGTTTAGTGAGTGACGTTAACATTAATGCATAAAGAATAATTCTTACATACATGAGAGCATGGATATGATTCCACCTGTCTGTCCAACTGAAAATGTATATGATTCCACCATGTATATGGAAGATCGACCGGAAGAAGACAACTTAGAGGACATGATCCGCGATGTTGGTGCAAAAGCTTTTGCCCAAGCACATGTGTATGAAATGATGTCCACGGATGCAAGGACTCCTTTGTATATCGGTTCAACTAAGTTCACACGGTTGTCAGCGGTGTTAAGGCTCATGAATTTAAAGGCGAGCAATGGATGGACTGATAAGAGTTTTACATAATTGTTTTTGTTGTTGAATGAAATGCTACTAGATGGAAATACATTACCCACTCGTAATTATGATGCAAAAAAAATTCTTTGTCCTATGGGTATGGAGTATAAACAGATACATGCATGTCCGAATGATTGCATATTGTATAAGAATGAGTATGATGTTTTGACAAAGTGTCCAAAATGTGGGTTATCACGATACAAGGCAAAAAAAACGGTGAAGATAGTGGTCACACAGAAAAGAATGGTTCTACTTTGAAAGTAGTTTGGTACCTTCCACTCGTGACCAGACTTAAGCGTTTGTTCGTGAATCCCTAAGACGCTAAAAACCTAAGATGGCATGCAGATGAGAGAACAACCGATGGGTTGCTTCGTCATCCAACTGATTCAAAGCAATGGAAAAATATTGATCAAGAATTCTCCCAATTTGGTCAAGAGTGTAGGAATCTTAGGTTTGGCTTAGCTATTGATGGAATGAACCCTTTTGGTAATTTAAGTACCAATCACAGTTGTTGGCCCGTTATACTAATAATTTACAACTTATCTCCTAGATTGTGCATGAAAAGAAAGTACATGATGTTGTCAATGTTGATATCTAGTCCAAAGCAGCCTAGAAATGACATAGATGTTTATCTCAGGACACTAGTTGAAGACTTCAAGTTGTGGGTTGATGGGTTGAAATATTTGATGCCTTTGCTTCAGAAACTTTCATGATGCATGCCATGTTATTTTGCACCATTAATGACTTTCCAACTTACGGTAATTTGTCGGGGTACAGTGTGAAGGGTCATAAAGCATGTCCTATATGTGAAGAAAACACTGCAGCTCAACAATTAAAACACGGAAGGAAGACAATGTATATGCATCATCGGCGATTTTTATAATCTAATCATCCATATCGAAGGTTAAAGAAAGCATTCAATGGTGAACAAGAGAAAGACAATGCACTCATTCCACTTACTAGACTTGAAGTTCTTGAAAAAGTTAATAGAGTACATAATGTATTTGGGAAAATGTCCAAGAAGTCTTCTATAACGACGCCTTGGAAGAAGAAATCAATATTCTTTGATCTTCCATATTGGTCAAACTTAGATGCTAGACATTGCATAGATGTCATCCATGTAGAGAAGAATGTTTATGATAGTTTGATTGGTACACTACTAAACATCCAGGGAAAAACAAAAGATGGAGTGAATGCGCGTTTGGGTTTGGTTGACGTGAAGATCCGAGAAAAGTTGGCACCAAGAGAGATTGGTAAACGTACTTATTTTCCCTCTACATGTTACACAATGTCCAGACAAGAGAAGATAAGTTTTTGTCTTTGTTTAAAGAGTATCAAGGTACCAAAAGGATACTCTTCAAATATCAAGAGCTTAGTGTCAATGCAGGACTTAAAGCTTGTTGGACTCAAGTCACACGATTGCCACGTCTTAATGCAAGAATTGTTACCGGTGGCCATTCGTGGAATTTTGCCCAAAAACGTTAGATCAACATTTTAATTTAATTTAAATTGTAAATTCGTTTTTAGGGCATTTTTTTGGACAGATTTAGACATTGGGCTATTTTTAGCCATTTTTAGATTAGTCCCACTTTGTATTTCTGACCTAGGTCTTAGTGCCAAAAGGGGGGCAGACCCTAGGGACCATTCTCATGCTCTCATTTTCGTATTTTTGGCTTTGGAACAACAAGGGAGCTCTCTCCATGGGGTTTCCTTTACAATTTTCAGCACTTTAAATTTGAGCAAGTTAATTTCAATTTCTACACTTTATTTTTTTATTATTTTCGTTTTCCCCTTCATTGTTTTTGTGCAATTCATTTTCGATTCTCCATTTCCCCATTGCAATTTTGTTTTCCATTGGGTTTTCGTTTTTGTGCTTTGGGTTTTCGTTTTTGTGCTTCATTTTCGTGTTCTGCATAATTTAGGTTTCCATTTTGTTTCCAATTCTGTTTTGCAGTGTTGATGATGAATTCCATTATGTTTTGGAGTTTTTGTTCGTTCAAAATGATAGCTTAAATATGTTTCAGTTGGTCATTAGTGATTTTACAATATTTTCCATGAGATTATGTGCTATTATTGTGATTATGCTATTGTCACTTTGTATCGCATTTAATCTGTTATGCACTTGCGGTTAGGACACACTTAGTGGTCTAATCTGGGTTATCGCTTAGTTAGTTAATCTGTTCAGTGCAAGGGGCTGATTAAATTGGTGCAATTTGTTTGCTTAATCCGTCTTAGGAAAACCCAATTAACCTTCGCTTAGTTGATTGATTGGTGTTTGAATAGGATTTAAGTAGCGTTAATTGATTGTTAATCGAGGATTGGAAGTGTTGTAACTAGCTAATGACCAACCTGTCTTTGCATTGTGTTGAATTTCGTGTTTTAGTTGGTCAATTCAAGTCACAAAACTGTCCACATAACCCGCCCCCACCAAGTGTTCGACCTATTGCTTGAACCACGGTTTGGTCCTTAAGAAACGACCTAGGGGTCATTCTCCTAATTATACTGCATTTAATTAAATATTAAATTTGATTCGGGTACGGCCTCTATCAAGAGCAACTCAAAGTAGACAAAAGTCATATGCTGACATAAGGATAAGGTTGTTGGAATTTGGGGTAGGAGATCATGTAATCTTACGAGTAACGCCAACTACCGGAGTCGGGAGAGCTATCAAGATGCGGAAACTGACACCCAAATTTCTTGAATCGTATCAGATTCTCAAAAAGATTGGGCCAGTGTCTTATGAGATAGCACTATCGCCTCAATTGGCAAATTTGCATAACGTTTTTCATGTATCCCAACTGAGGAAGTATATTCCAGATCCAAAGCATGTGTTGGAAGTTGATGAGATTCAGGTCAAGGAGAATTTAACAGTGGAGGTTGGACCGATGCGAGTATTAGATGTTCAAATGAAAAAGCTAATAGGAAAAGAAATCCGCACGGTAAAGGTACTTTAGAATGAAGACACACAGGAAATGACTAGGGAATTAGAGGAATTTATGAGAAAAGAATATTCATATATCTTTTGTTAAATAGTCAATTTTCGAGGGCGAAAATTTTTGTTGTTGGAGAGATTGTAAGACTCTTGAAAATAGTTGTAATTAAGATGCTAGATTTTTTTTGAAATATAGAAAAATTTTATGTATAAATGCTACAGTAAAATACGTATAATGCTATAGTGAAATATGTAGAGTGCTACAATGCGAATACCTCGTGAATCATGTGTTGCTACAGTATTGCTACAGTAAAAATTTAGTACAATCTACAGTACTGCTATAGTGAAATGTAGTACAGCTACAGTAACCTTAACTTCAACAATAAATAGCGGCGACGAGATGAAGTTTTTCACAAGGAAAGTGAATCTAGCCAAGAGTTTTGTAGCAAATAAGGAGATTTTAGGGATAGAACCTGAGTTGTAAAGAAGGTAGCAAGACTTTCTGAAGAGGTGCTCTTCATTCAGGAAGAAGAGAGAATCAAGTAAGAGGAGCGAACTTTTCTATGCTTTTATGTTAATGATTTAATATTGTCCATGCCTTGAATTTTTGGTGTATGTGTATGTGTTGGTTGTATAACTATTTATGTCTTTAATTTATGTGTTAGTTTGTTAATCAAAATTATGTCGTTATTTTGAATCTGTGAATAAGAAATTTGTTAAGAACTAGTTGAGGAACACTTTGCCTAGGAAAGACCTGGTACTTAAGTTGTCCATTGTGACGCACCTCTCTTTCCTGGAAGTCTACTCGTAAATTTTTAACTTAATTCTTATTGAACAGATTAAGTGCTGCTAATTTATTTTGTAATATACTTAACTAATATGAAATATGTAATGGATGCATTCTATTATGTGAAATATGTGAACTATAGAAATGGTGGGATAAATACTGAATCAAATTATGACATTTAAAATTTTGACCATGTTTTCAATTTTCAAAACTACCTTAGTAAAACTCTAATTGTTACTTAGTCTACCGTTAGATTAATTTGAAAATTTAATATATGGTTCATGAGACATAGTAATTAACTTTGACCATCAGGAATTTTAGTTTGGGGACTGTACTTAGAGGAAGTAATCTTGTAATTTTGGATAGAATGACTATCACTTTATATCTCTCTCTAAGTTATGTCGAAAAAATATAAATTCCCACTTTATTTACTGTTAAATTCAGTTGAAATTTTGATAGATTATTCCTAGTATATATTATTATAAATTGACCACTCGGATTTATAACTGGATGTCTGTATTTAGAGGAATCAATTCCCTATTTTAGATAGAGCTAAAACCTACTTGAATATTGTTCTTGAAGTTGTCTAAGTAAAATCCCAATCTCTACCTAGTTAACCGTTAGATTAACCTAAAATTTGAATATGTAGTTCCTAAGACATGTTGATGTATCTTGACCATTCATATTTTTTTAATTAGGTCATGTTTATTAAGGATCTCAAAATAATGTAATTTTATGATTCTGAATTACTGATGAGAAATTTCAAATTTTTACTTTATTAATCGTTAGATAGACTGAAATTCTTACCTTAAATTCTAGGTAAATTATGATTCAATTTACCCATTTAGATCTTCAACATGGGACATGTACTAGGAACAAAATTTTATGTAATGTCATAATAATTTAAATGGTTGATATATATATATATATATATATATATATATATATATATATATATATATATATATATATATATATATATATACTTCGATTGGTAAAATTATGATGATGTTGTACTCATTATGGATAAGATAAGATTATAAGAAGAGTATGATATCTGATTATGGGTGTATTATATTTTGGGTATTGACACGAAAATGGGTTATTTCCAGTTTATGATTAAAGAATGAATATGATTGATTTAGGTGGATGAGATGATATGATTTGTTGATTTTATGAAATGTTGGGGTGGATATAAGGAATCATTAATTATGAAACGATGTTTAAGTTTTTTTTACTATCGAGAGTAGTATATTTGGTTTATACCATAAGACCTTGATATAAGCAAAGTCACTCATGAGGCTTATGAAAGCAGGCAGCGAGTAGTCTAACCATAAGGCTTTCACATAAGCAAAATACTCATAAGTCTTACAGAAGAAGGCAGAGAGCGGTCTGACCATAAGGCTTCGTGAGTACGCATAGTATACTTCTAAGGTTTATGGAAACGAGAAGGAAGATTTTGAAAGAAGTCAAGAAAAAACCGAATTAATGACCTCGAGATAAGTGCATTTATAAATTGTAATAATACATTATTGAATTATATATTATGAGTAAGTTTAATGATTGTATGATATGGTTAGCTTAGTCTTATTTGTTTGTGCTATGATCATATAACTCATGTTATGTGTGAGGAGATAATGTTGTAGATGCAATGAAAAACTTTCAGAAAAATATGTTGTGTAAGACTTGGAAGTTTAATTTCAAACTTATGTTAACAAGTGAAGACTTGTTTAAAGTTTGTAAGTTTGGAACCATACTTTGGCTGAATTGAAATTGTTAGAGATTGTTGATACGGGGAGCAAAGGTTCAATTTAACCCACAATCTCAGTGATATTTGTGTTTTTGATGATGACAACACATAATTAATAATACATGTGTATTCTCAGTTACATGTTTTATATTTACATGTTATATGCTTTTGATCAATGTGTTAAATATGTTTAAGCATATATGAGAGCATGATTGTGTTGAAAAGGAAAACCACAAGCACTTATGTTGAAGCATATATGAGAGCATGATATGTGCATGCATGACATATGATGTTGAAAAAGAAAACCACAAGCACTTATGTTGAACTTTAAATGTGTGGGAAAATAACAATTTTAAGTCGATTTCACTATGGGATGAATCGATTAAAACTCGTGACTTTGCATAAACTATTTCCAAGTGTTTTGTGAGAATTTTTCAAAGAGAAAGTTTTTCAAAACTATGGTTAACATTGTTACTTAGTTGATTGCATGCGTGCTGTATTCGATTAAGCCTGTTATTATTTTGAAATTCTGTTAATGCTTGACATAAATGTCTAACAGTCATATTTTTAATTGTGTTGACCAAGGATTAAATGATAGTCGATTGCATTAATTGCGCATTCAATTAATTGTCGTGATTGCTGCTAACTATTATAACAGAATTGTTGTAATCAAATGCATCAGTAGCTAAGTCGATTAAAATGCGTCTGATATGTGTTATACTATAAATTGACGCAAATTTAATTTCTGTAAGAACTTGTGTGATTCTGACATTTTCATATCTTTTGAAAAAAGTTGTGATCTTACAAAAAGAGAAGAAAAGCTCCAAGAAACAAGAGTGACTGTGGTGATAAACTTCTTGTGATTTCTTGAAGAGCAAGACTGTTGTGTTTTTCAAAGGCTGATCAACTTGCACATTTGGGTGTCATTGAGCGATCAAATTTTGCAATCTTTTGTGGATTGGTTTGAGGTTCCCAGTTATGATTACAAGAAGAAGAGCGTGTGGTGTTCTTGAATTTGAGAGTGTCTCAAAGGGTTTAGACAACAAGAGAGAGAATTCTTGTTGCTGATCTTGTTGTGTACTACCTATATTTTGATTAGAGGGTTAGAGAGGTGTTTTATATTTTTGACGTGTGGTCACTATAAAGGCTTGTTGTAAAAACCTTGATCATTATAGTGCATTGGCTTCCTGTGGTTGGAAGGAAACTGGATGTAGGCGTGGCTGAACCAGTATAAAAACATAGTGTTTGAATTTTCTCATCCCTAGACTCTTTATTAAATCGATTATGTTCTGCATTCATTCGATTAAGTTTCTGGTGCAATGAAAGTCTTTTACCTTGCGATTCAAGAAAAGTATAAAGGCATTATTTTTGTGAAAAAGATTTTAAAAGATTTTGTTTTTTACATTTCACCAATTCAACCCCCCCCCCCCTCTTGGTGTGAGAAATTGAGTCATTCTATTTTTAACAATTGGTACCAGAGCTGGTTTTCATAAAATATTTGAAAGCCTAATCGATTACTATTTTTGATTAATTGATTGATCTTGGAAAATGGCTTCTGTTTCTCAAACAAGAAAGACAAGTTAATCTGGGTTTGAATTAGTGCATGTTACTTGTAATGTCAAGTCAAACTCCACTAATGGCTTTTATGAATCTTTTGAAACAGGCGAAAGGATAAATCTGTAGGCTGAAAAGTTTACGAGATATCTAAATGAGATGAAAGTTCACAGGCATCAAAATGACAATAAAGAAAATGTGTCAGGAAGCAATCTCATCATGATGGCTAAATCTAAAAAGGCAAAACCGTGTTTAAAACAAGAAACGAAAGGTTCCCTATGGTATCTAGACAGCGGATTTTCAATGTACATGACAGGAGATTTGACAAAATTCACAAGCATTTCTTACAAGACTATTGGACACGTCACTTACGCTGACAACAACAAAGGGAAAATCATCAGTATTGGTAAAATTCAAACTTCCTCTCCATATGAAATTGACAATGTGCTGCTTGTTGAAGGATTGAAACATAATTTACTCAGCATTAGTCAGTTGTATGATAAAGGGCTAAAAATAAGTTTTGAACCAAAATACTGTTTGATTAACAATGGTTCAACCGATGAGTTATTATTAATAGGGAAAAGATACAATAACATTTACATAATCGATTTCAGAAAAACCTCTTTCAAATTTGTTATTTGCCTGATGTCTAAAGAAGATGATGCATGGTTATGGCACAAGAGACTAGCTCATATTAACATGGGTCAGTTGAACAAGTTAGTGTCTAAAGATCTTGTCATTGGTCTTCCTAATATACGCTATACTTCTGAAAGGTTATGTGATGCATGTCAAATAGGGAAACAAACAAGACAATCTTTTAAGAATAAAAGGGAAATGTCAACCACCAAAACTCTACAACTCTTACATATGGACTTATTTGGTCCCTCAAGGGTTAGGAGTCTTGGAGGAAACTTGTATGGCTTAATTAATGTTCATGACTATTCTCGATTTACTTGGACTTTCTTCATTTCTGCTAAGAGTGAAACTTTTAGGGTGTTCAAGAAAGTTGTTGCAGCCATTCAAAATGAAAAAGAGCTTAGAATTAAGTACATAAGAAGTGACCAAGGGAAAGAGTTCCAGAATGAAGCTTTTGATGAATACTGTGCAAAGATGGGAATCACTCACAACTTCTCTGCTCCAAGGACACCTCAGCAAAATGGAATTGTAGAAAGGAAGAATAGAGCAGTAGAAGAACTTGCAAGAACCATGCTAAACGAGAGGGACTTGCCGAAGTACTTTTGGGCAGATACAGTGAGCACAACATGTTATGTACTGAATAAAACAGTGATAAGGTCAATGCTAAAATTGACTCCCTATGAATTGTTCAAGGGAAGAAAGCCTAACATCTAACATCTATGGATCTTTGGATGCAAATGTTTCGTTCTAACAATGGTATGGAAAACCTTGGTAAGTTGATGAGGTTGTTTTTATTGGCTATTCTCTTACAAGTAAAGCTTATCGTGTTTATAACAAAAGAACAATGTGTGTTGAAGAATTTGTTCATGTAGCCTTTGATGAATATATTGATATGACCGCTAATCCTGTTCAGTCTAGAAAGTCAATAGATGCAGATGATTCTGCTGATGAGGAAAAAGAAAATGAAGATGTTCTAAGAGAGGAAAATTCTAAGAAGACAATCGAATCCCCCCAGAGCTGAATCGATTAAGAAGTGGAAAATTCCAAGAAATGTCTCGACAACCAACATCATTGGTGATATCACGAGAGGAGTTTCCACCAGGCGACAACTTAACCAATTCTGCATGAATGTAGCCTTTGTTTCTAAAATCGAGCCCAAAAATATTGAAGTTCCTATTGTAGATGAAAATTGGATGATGGCCATGTAAGAGGAGTTAAATCAGTTTAAGAGGAACAATGTATGGGAGCTAGTTCCAAGAACTGAAAAGTTACAAGTGATAGGCACCAAATGGGTCTTTAGGAACAAAATGGATGATTCATGGGAAATCATAAAGAACAAGGAAAGATTAGTTGCTAAAGGCTACAGTTAAGAAGAAGGAATCGATTATGATGAAACGTATGCACTAGTGGCCAGACTAGAATCAATAAGGATTTTGCTTGCTATTGCATCTGTAATGAAGTTTAAATGGTACCAAATGGATTTCAAGAGTGTGTTCTTAAATGACTATATTAAGGAAGAAGTCTATGTGGAACAACCACTAGGATTCCAAGACTATGAACATCCAGATTATGTCTTCAAACTCAAAAAGGCTATGTTTGGGTTAAAACAGGCACCAAGGTCGTGGTACGAGCGCTTAAGTGAGTTTCTGGTAAAGAAGGGATTATCAAGGGGTAAACTTGATTCAACTATCTTTATTAAGAACTCAAATAAAGATAGGTTATATGTTCAAATTTATGTGGATCATCTTTGGATCAACTAATCCTATTTTGTGCAAATTTTTTCTAAGACTATGCAAGAAGAGTTCGAGATGTCTATGATGGGAGAACTCTCATATTTTCTAAGACTCCAAGTCAAGTAGACCAAGAATGACATCTTTATTCATCAATCCAAGTATTGCATTGATCTGTTAAAGAAATATAAAATGTTGGATTGTAAAGAGGCTGCAACTCCTATGGCAACAAACTACTATCTTGACCTTGATGAAACTAGAAAAGAAGTTGAGCAGAAAATGTATAGAGGTATGATCGGATCTCTATTGTACTTAATGACCAGTAGACCATACATCATGCATAGTGTCTATCTTTGTGCTAGGTTTCAGTCCTCCCCAAAAGAATCACATTTAACTGTTGTAAAAAGAATTTTGAAATATTTAAAAGGAACCAAGACTCTTGGACTATGGTATCCCAGTGGTTCAAAATATTTTCCTTGAAGGTTATAGTGATTCTGATTTTGGTGGTTGTAAGCTAGACAAAAAGAGCACTAGTGGCATAGAAAGAGCACTAGGATGTTCACTAGTTTCTTGGCATTCAAAGAAACAAGCTTGTGTGGCATTATCCACCACAGAAGTAATAGCAACTGAAAGTTGTTGTGCTCGGTCTCTTTGGATCAAGAGTCAACTAGAGGACTATGGCATATCATTGGGTCATATTACTTTAAAGCGTGATAACACAAGTGCAATAAATCTGACTAAAAAGCATGTTCTTCACTCTAAAACTAAGCATATTGAGATAAAGCATCATTTCATACGAGATCCTATTCTCAAAGGAGAAATTAAGGTCGAATATTAGATACCTTACATCAATGGGAAGATATTTTCACAAAACCATTGAATAAGGAAAGATTTTATACTATTCGAAATGAACTCGGTATTCTGAATTATAGTAGTATAAAATATCACTTAAATCGATTACATGATTGTATGCAAATGAAATACTATTTACTGTTAAATTATGATAGTTCTTGTACTGTATTGATTCTAAAATGCTTGATCTAAAAAGACCATGTTTTACAGGAACTTTACTTGCTGGCTAGATGAAACTGGAAAGTCAACAATATGCTACAACAAGAAGTCGATTATGACTGTGATCAAATCGATTGAGTTTCGAAATTGGTTTGAAGATTCCAAACTGGGATATTTGTTATCTTTAAACCTTGCTTTATATTTTGTGAATGTTTATTCTGCTTATATCTTTATGCTTATCCGCTGTATCTATGCTCTGAGATGATAAGAGAATAAATTGTGTTTGATGACTGAAATTGTATCAATTATGCTCTGTTATTACTACTATACATTTACTTTGATACAATGGTGGATTATGCTTTTACATGCTCTTATATATAATTTGATTACTACATTGTGCATCTGTGTTTTGAAATTGAAACATTCATAATGACAGGGGGAGCATTGCATATCATTGATCTATTTCACATGTATTCATTTAAGGGGGAGAAAATCCTAAATCTTGTGAATAACACTGTCGGGGGGAGCATCTTAATTTGTTTTTGATATATCTGATGCATCTCTATGTGACTGATTATATGTGTATAAACTACTATATGCTTACCTTTTTTGCTTATGCCCAAAGGGGGAAAATTATGATAGTTTTGTAATTGATTGATAATCTGTATTGTTTTATGCAACATGGTTGTTTATTAATCATGGTTGTGCATCATCACAAAAGGGGGAGATTGTTGAGATTGTTGATACGGGAAGCAAAGGTTTAGCTTAACCCACAATCTCAGTGATATCTGTGTTTTTGATAATGACAACACATAATTAATAATACATGTGTATTTTGAGCTACATGTTCTATATTTACATGTTATATGCTTTTGATCAATGTGTTAAATATGTTTAAGCATATATGAGAGCATGATTGTGTTGTTCAGTGCATACAATTATGTTACATATGTGTTTTTATATGTGCATGCATGACATATGATGTTGAAAAGGAAAATCACAAGCACTTATGTTGAACTTTAAATGTGTGGCAAAATAACAGTTTTAAGTCGATTTCATTATGGGATGAATCGACTAAAACTCGTGACTTTGCACAAACTATTTTCAAGTGTGCTGTGAGATTTTTTCAAAGACAAAGTTTTTTAAAATTATGCTTAACATTGTTACTTAGTCGATTGCATGCGTGTTGTATTCAATTAAGTCTGTTATTGTTTTGAAATTCTGTTAATGCTTGACATAAATGTCTAACGGTCATATTTTTAATTGTGTTGACCAAGCATTAAATGATAGTCGACTACATTAATTCCGCATTCAATTAATTGTCGTGATTGCTACTAATTGTTATAACAGAATTGTTGTATTCAAATGCATTGGTAGCTAAGTCGATTAAAATGCGTCTGATATGTGTTATACTATAAATTGATGCAGATTTGATTTCTATAAGAACTTTTGTGATTCTGAAATTTTCATATCTTTTCCTGAAAGACGTGATCTTACAGAAAGAGAAGAAAAGCTCCAAGAAACAAGAGTGACTGTTGTGATCAACTTCTTGTGATTTCTTGAAGAGCAAGACTGTTGTGTTTTTCAAAGGCTGATCAACTTGCACATTTGGGTGTCATTAAGCGATCAGATTTTGCAATCTTTTGAAGATTGGTTTGAGGTTCCCTGTTGTGATTACAAGAAGAAGAGCGTGTGGAGTTCTTGAGTTTGAGAGTGTCTCAAAGGGTTTAGACAACAGGAGAGGGAATTCTTGCTGCTGGTCTTGTTGTGTACTACCTATATTTTGATTAGAGGATTAGAGAGGTGTTTTATATTTTTGACGTGTGGTCACTATAAAAGCCTTGTTGTAAAAACCTTGATCATTATAGTGCATTGGCTTCCTGTGGTTGGAAGGAAACTGGATGTAGGCTTGGCCGAACCAGTATAAAAACACAGTGTTTGAATTTTCTCATTCCTACACTCTTTATTAAATCGATTACTTTTTACATTCATTCGATTAAGTTTCTGCTGCATTGAAAGTATTTTACATTGCGATTCAAGAAAAGTATAAAGGCATCATTTTTGTGAAAAAGATTTTAAAAGATTTTTTTTTACATTTCACCAATTCACCCCTCCTCTTGGTGTGAGAAATTGAGCCATTCTATTTTTAAAAGAAATAAAGTTTTGGTTATTTTGATTAGATATCGAATTCAAATTTTTACTACTAGGAATACCCTTAAAATATTTGGGGTGTTACACTTATTTTTAGTTTCTTCTTCCTCCTTCAATCTTCCAAGTTCCAATTCATGTTACATGAGTTTACCAAACAGCGTTACCATGTTCATAGATGTCAAATCCCTTGATTCAGAAATGGCAGGATAAGCCTTATTTCCCAACCAAGGGGGGTGAATTGGTTCAATATTAAAAAAATTGTTCATTTCAAAACCTTTGTAAAATCTTTAACCCTTTCTTGAAATACAGGAAAATAAAGAATGTAATGTAATGAAAGAGATAAGGGATAGAAAGACAAACACCAAGTTTTTATATTGGTTCGGTCTCAATGCCTACATCCAGATCTCTTTCAATCAACCTAAGATTGAAAGCCACTTCACTATATAGATTGAGTTATACAGCAAGAATTATAAAGGCCCTTTCTCAATGCAATCTCCTCTCTAACTCCAAATCTAATATAGAAACAAAATAACACAGAAAGAACAATCCTTTTTCTGCAGAAACCCTTTGAGACACCTCTCAAAGAAACCAGAACTCCATGTTCTCTTCCTGGCCACCGGGAATAGGGAAACCACAATCCACAGATTGCAAAATCAACACTTATATGATTCAGAACACCTAAGACTGTGGCTGAGATCAGCAAATTCAAGCACACAACAATTGCTTCATGAATCCTTTGAATCTTCCAAACTAAACGTTTCTTGATTCTTGGAAAATGAACACCCCTGCAATTTCTTATCTAAACTCACTTTGTCAGATATAAAAGATAATATTCCAAAAGTTCTTTTTGTAGAGAGCTATGCGTCAATATATAGTTTTCTCAAGTCTAACGCATCTTAATCGATTACAACAGTAATGTAATCGGTTAAGCAATTAACACAGTTATACTTAAATTACATTAAAACACATTTAACAGATTACACATTTAATGTAATTGATTGCACAATTAATGTAAGTCAAAAAAATTCAAAATATGACTTGTTAAGATTAATCATGAAAGCATTTTTCAGTGTGCACAAGATTTAACCGATTCAGAAAATAGTGTAATCGGTTAAGTATTACGCTTAAGCAAATTTGAAAACTTTTTCATTTGAAAACACATCACTCAGAAAAAAAGTATAAGCAAAGGCACGAGTTTTAATCGATTATACATATAATATAATTGGTTAAAACTTGTAGTTTGCCACAGTTAAGCATTTACTAATATATGATGAATCTAACTGATTACATAAACATTGTAATCGATTAATTCATACAGATATGCATTGTGCAAAGAGTTTTATCATTCAAAACCATGAATATGCATACCATAGATATAAACTCATGTATAACCATAGTAAGTATGCAAAACAAATCGTTCAAGCACAGACAAACATATAAATGCAGCTTTGCATAATGTGTGCAAGAAACTATTAAAGCATTTCTGTTGTTATCATCATCAAAAACACACAAGGGTTTGGGTTTAGCTTTCACATAGCTCCCCCTATCAGCACTAACGTTGTACGCGTGACGTTGAAGGCAAATTTCACACTAGTGTTTATCTGGTATAATCCGGATACCAGATGATATGTTCTGATATTAGATTATATGATTCTAATCAAGAAAAAGTACAGTCGATTCTAAATTTGAATCTTTAAAAGTATACACAAAAATAAATTAGAGAAGAATGTGACATAAGACAAACACGAAGACACCACAATCTAGAGGATTGATAAGTTAATGAAGATTCGCAACAAAGACTGTCATCTTTGATAAGAACGAGAGTTGAAAACATCACAATTTAACATATTGATAAGTTAAGAAAGATTCACTATAAAGAATACAATATTTGATAAAAACCAAAGTTCTAATTTTAAGAACTAAAGGAATTCTCTATGAATGAAAAGCCAAATGACCCTTCAAGATATCTATATCTTTATTTGGTTGGCATTCTTACATGTAGAAACAAATGTTTAAACAACTTAACAAACCTAAAAAAAATCAAAAATATCAAACTCAACTCTTCGACCCATAAATTAGTTCTGCTAACCACAATTACATACAATTTAAAATTTAAAAAAATTACAGATACTTTTAATTACCTACAACCATTTTTAAGATCTTTATGTTTCATTTCTTTTAAATTAGAAAGACTTTTGCTCCAATTCTCTGCATAAGAAAATAGTCTGTTGTCACTATCCTTACACAATTGTATATAAACTACCTTGATGCCATAGATCAAGTGATCCCGGTGCCCGTGTGTTCACGTCTTATCCCAACAACATTTTCCCCTTTGTGCATCATATAAGCTCCTGTAGAGCTTTTTGGAAAGTAGTTTTATTTTTCATTTGCAATTATTGCTTACACAATATGTTTGTTACAAGTTAGGATTCCAAGAACACATCCCTCATCCCACAATTTCAGTCACTCAAGCCCAACCCGAGTAGCTTCTCCCCAATTTCTTTTTTTCTTTTTTCCTTTCTTTAACCCTCTTAGTTATAATATAAATGTAACATATATTAAACTTTTATTCTTTTAGCATGTCAATCCTTAATAAACGTGAAAATAGACAGTTGTGTTTTTGTTAATGTTCAAAATAATCATGAAATAAAATTGTAATAGTAAATACCATATATGTGTTTTAATTATAACTAAAATTATAAAATTTAACTTGATTATTTTTACTATATTTCTTAATTTTTTTAATCCACTAAAAATTTGCTTCTAATTTGGTTATTTTCTTTTAATATTTTAAACCGCTAATTTAGTTGACTTAAAATTATTTGAAATAATTTCATATTATTTTTTATTTGTTTAATGTTACTTTTACTTTTAATATTTTAAATCACTTTATATGCACCTATAATTTGATTATTTTTAATATCTTAAACTACTTTAGGTACACTTCTATCTGAAATAATTTTAGATGTACTCACAATGTTATAAAATATTAGATTAAAATTTATATATTAAAAATGTCAAAATACCTAAAAATGTCTTCTACAAAAGTACTATGCAACTTTAATTTTCCATTACACTCGAAGATACGTAGGAGTGAAACACCATCCATATTGAGCTAAATATACTAAAAATAATATTACTCTTATAGTAATAATAACTGTGACATCCCAATTATATACGTAATGCATATATGATAAATATGTCATCATGCATAATATAGGAAAGCAGTCAAGAGTAATTAAGGATTACAGTCATCTTTAGAGTAGTGCGAAATTGACAACTAGAGTATTAGAATTTCTCCCTGGAAATTATGGGGAATTTAAAACTTTAAATACTCAAAAGTTCTTCCAAATAATATGAATTCATGGAATAAAAACTAGCAAATCTAAGCTGCAGCACTGCCGTCTCCATCAAGAGCTGTTCCCAAAGTATCCTCCCCGCCATCTGCTCCCATCCAAGTGGATCATCATCGCTAAAGAAACATACACAAGCAATACAAACAAGCAAGGGTGAGCTAGATATAAAAAGCATGTTATACAACCTCACACGACATGCAAAAGTCATCCAAACATGGTAAACTGACATCACAAGACTTGTTACTTTATAAATCGACTCGTTGCTTTATAGACCGACTCGTCCGGACTAGAATGATTACCGAGCTATGGCGGGTTATGCACTCGTGGTGGCCTCTACTGCTTTGCAAAGCCGTTGCCAATGGGTTCCACCCTACCACACTCACGAGGTTAGTCCGTTCCGCGCCCTGGAGCATACTGGAAGCCTCCAAGACTAGGACCTCCTGCTACTCCTCACCACATGGATCAATCCTCTCTACTTGAGAATGAAAGACCATTGGAGCGTCAGGAAAACCCCCAAGACTGAGCTACCATGCAATCATTCTACACATCACCAGGGCACCACCATGTATCCTCTCCTTGAGGATCATGGAATTACGTCCATGAACCATACTGTTACTTTGAAACTTAACCCAAGACATGAATAACCAGATACCACCATATTATCATAGTAAATCCAACATATCTCGTACATTCACATACTTCCCACATAAATCACATCATACTATGCATTCCAAACATTCCACATGCATGATAATCTGTTAAGCAAACAACATTAATCAATCCAATACACATCACTAGACAATAACAGTCCCAAGAGAACCACTAAACAACACAAAACCCCGTAACTCATACTTAGACAAAGAAAATGGCTTTGAAACCATCACTAACAGTTTCGTAAAGGTTCAAAACCTCCAAAACAACATAAGGAACGTCCAAAACGGACATTCGTAACCCCAAAAATTATCAAAAACAAAGACAAAGCCACTTTCTACGAACACCTCGCGCTCGGGCGCTACAGTAGGGGCATTGGGCGCGACTTTTTTGCGAGAGTCTCGCACCTGGGCGTCCAGTTTGACATAAGTCGTCCAGCCCCATACCAGTTGACAGCAACCATTTTACACCTGTTTTGATCAGTTTGATGACACTAACAAGTCACAATTGACTTACCTAAGATATCCCAACAGCCCAAATGTGCTCAAAATCCTTACTTCCCAAACTCACTACCTCACTTCCTCTCAAAGTGACCAAAGACTCTATGAGCTTGTTCAAAACAGTGTATACTTTCCTTACCTTCCACTTGATCACCCCTCCAACAGAATACATATATCAACATACCGATCTCAATATCATCTCAGTCCAACCACATCCACAGTCACAAATTTCCAACATACAGTTCATACAATAAACATCAAAACTACAATTTCAATCCATAGAAAAGGATCTAGCTCCCCTTACCTCTTGAAGACTTCCTTTGTAGGCTTTGAATCAATCTTCACAAGACTTGCAGCACCTTGGCCTCCTTGCAATTCCAGAAGCTCTCAACTTCACCTCTCTCACGGATTTTGCAGCAATTGCTTCACTCCCACAAGTGCAGAAACCATTTCCTCCTTTTCCCACACTTGTAGATCTGTCCAAGAGACACCATGGCCCCTTAATCCACTAAGAAGCACTTGTTAATTGGAAAGGAGGTCTGCCCACGCTCCTCTCTGGCCCAAGGGACCAACCATTATAGGTCTGCAGCATATTCCCCAACTTTCCACGCAATCCCCACTTATTTCAGATCTGAAAACTGATACCGCTCGCGCCGGGCGCCCCTTGGAATAGGGCGCTGGGCGCAAGTCTCCCAGCAGCACCATCGTTGCAACTTTGACAGTCCGGTTGACCCCCTTCCTGAAGTCGAAAATACGTTTATGAGTACTCAAATCGAAGCTCTTTGAGTCTACTATCCAATAAAAGAAGAATCAACTCAATTGATACTTTCTACAAAAAGTTATACTTAAAATAGTAAACCATGTCAAACTTTGACAGCATTCTGTTTTACATTATAACTTGAACTTTTTACAACTCGGTAAATTCTTGAAGTTCTAGGGTCTTACAATAACGATAATAATATTTAAATTTCTATAACCAATCTATACTTGTAGATCACCAAGTATCATTATTTTGTTTGAGAGATGAAATAAATTTTTCTTTCTTTTACATAGTAATTGACTTTTGAATCTATAATTTAGTTTTCCGGAACATTTGCAAAACTGGCTAATTTGAGTCGAAAATCGTGACAAATCATTCTAGATCGAAGTCAAGACAGACCATTCTAAATCAAAGGCTGAGATGGATTGTTTCAGGCCAAAGGTCAAGGTGGATTGTTCTAAGATGAAGACTGACATGGACATTTTGAGGTCGAAGGTTGAGACAGACTGGTTTAGAATAAAGGTGAGGATGGAGTGGTCTCAAATTGAAATTCGAGACAATTTACATTGAAATATAGGTCGAGACGAGACATCTCGAGTCGAAGTTTGAGACAAATAGTGAAGTGAGAGAACTAGAAGTTTTGAGTAGCTTTGTTGTTGGAGTAGTTGAGACCTAAAATAATATGGAGTAGAAAGTGGTCGAAGTTTGAGACAAATAGTGAAGTGAGAGAACTAGAAGTTTTGAGTAGCTTTGTTGTTGGAGTAGTTGAGACCTAAAATAATATGGAGTAGAAAGTGGTTAAGATGATTTTGTTTTTGTATTATTGTATTTGTTAACTTCTATTTTGGTATTGTTTTGTTTGTTTGTTTTTTTTTAACTGTCATATATAACTTTGTTGCAATTTAAGATTTTTTAAAATTTTATTATTGTTGGATGGGAATAACATTTAAAATGGGTTTGAAGAAGTCCCCTAATTTCTTTTCAATCTTTACTTTGTTTGATGACTTGGTTTTCTATAACTTATTTAAATTCGAGATATAGATCATTTTAAATTTTATATTTTGGCTTCATTTGATAATTTAATTTTTTTTAAACCATGATTTAAAGTTTTTGGATATTTATAAGCATTTAAATCCTTTGACCATTTAAAAATGAGTAGACAAGATTAATTGTTCATAATGCTTTGCGGTTTTTATTTGGTGGGAATAATTTTAACTGTAGGGTTTTTGTCTTCTCCCTTTTGCGTCATAATATACTAATTTTCATCTTTTAAATTTTTTTAATATATTTTAAAATATCAAAATCAATGTATTTTGAAATGACGGTAAAGAAACAATATAAAAAATTCAATAAAAATTCAAAGTCATAATTTTATGTTGATTTCCTGTAACATCCCAAAAATACAGTTTAAAACTATATAGTAGAATAATCACATTCAATAATAATTCAGATCAGTCTTACACTAGAGTAGAGCGAACGCTTATGACCAAACGGCCTTACATAAAAGAGTTGCAAAATTAACTAAACAGGTTAATAAAGTTTAACCGAACGGTCTACAAAAACTTATACCGAACGGTCAAAAATCAAAAGGGGAGGTGATCGAACGACCACCTTACTATACTAAACTACTGACCGAACGTCCTACTCTTCAGTCTTCACTTCTACCTCTACCAAATTTTCTTCTTCCAGCACCTCTTCCAACAGCTCGTCTCCTTCTGCTCACATCCACACGGATGATCATTGCAATGACAAAGACGGACGTACCAAACCAGACAGGACAGGAAAACACAGGGTAAGCTTACATAATTTAATTCAAGTATAAACATACATTTCTCACATTCAAACACATAAGATATTTTTCATCATACGTTTCAAGCAAGGCCTAGTACTAGACTGACTGTCCGGACTGTATGAAATCTGTGTAGCTACGACGTTCGTGCACCCGGGTGATGTAGTAACTGAAATACTCTCATCAGCTGCCACCCGAGGTTAGTCCTATATGTCCAAAGTAACCCTAAGGACTAGGACCTCCTGCCATTCCCACACATGACCTACTCCCCTCTACGTGAGGACGAGTACTCATGGAACATTAGGATGAACCGCCAGCTTAGCATATCCACATTCATACATTACAAATTCCAATATTCATTTATGAGTCGTTCCTCCCCGGAACGCTCGTCCATAACTCAACACATTTCAACTGTATCATATTCTCTTCATCTTTCATTTTCCATCATTTTAATTTCATCTTTGTTCACCGATTTTAAGAACATCAAATACCGAATGTTCAATCCTCACTCAGAACGAGGATGAACACTTGGAACGAGACAGAGAAGTCTCCCGTTCCAAAATAGAATAAGACCGAGAGGTTACTGTCAGGTTGAGAAAGAAACCGAGTACAATTATATAACCCAAGAACGAACGTTACTTACAACATGAGTCAGTTAAATGAACTGACTCTCGTGAGCTCAAACCAACACTTCAAAGAACATGTCCAGTACTAAGGCTCTAGGCCGGAACCAATGAATGTAGACACGTCAAGACGATTAAAGAACCATACTTAGAATAATTCACATATAGAAACCTAATGTCAGTCAACGACCGAACACGGTAGAGGGAAATTCTACTGAAGTTGGACGAACGCTATTTTCATCAAGATAGATCATACCATAAACGAGTACAAGCGCTTGGTATAAGATCGAGCACTACTCATTTCGAGAGCTTGGTGTGAGACCGAGCACTACTAAACTTATAATAGAAAGCTTACTAAATATAATAAGATACTATTGGAATTATGTTTAAGAATAACTAAAATATACAAATACATATATTTACAAAATTTACATTTATCACCAAATACTCAGATGCAACTACGCTTGGCCGAACGCTCAAGCACAATATTACCACAATAAGACGCTCGTCCTCAACTAGGATTCTTTCCAAATGAAAGAATCCAATTTCAACCAAGTTTACTAGAAACACCGAACGGTCAAGGACCGTTCAGTACCGAACGTACACTTTCATAGTGGAAATTCATACCAGAATCATTTATCTTCAACTCATTTCTTAATACAAAATTTCGTAACTTTATAAATTCATATCATAATCAATTTTCATACTTCGTACAATCCATACCATACTAATTAATCATATTCCATATAAACAAGCATATCAGCATTCATACTTTATATAGCATTCATACTTTATATACATACAATCACTCAACAACATGCATTCATTATCAACGAACGTGCAAACGAACATACAATTAAATTAGATAAGCTTCCCTTACTTCTGAGCGTGAACGATCGTCCTAGACATAATATGGTTCGCCTGACTACAATTCTTCTACTCTCGACGCTCAACAACTCTTCCATCTAAACCAAACAACAGAAAAACCAACATTGGCTCAGACAAGACGACAGCATGCAACCAAAACTTGGTTTGCATGTACCAGAGAACGAACGGCTAAGACAGGGAAACTTACCAGTTTCAGAACTCGAAACTGTTCGGTTCAAAATGAAGCTCAGGATGCCGGAAATGCTTCTACGGTGCCTGAACGGTGATCGGAGAAGAGAAATGGTGAGGTTTGGTAGAGAGAAGGGAGAGCTTTTTAGAGAGAAGGAGGAGAAATGAAGGATCAGAGTTTTGGAGAAGAAGAGTGCATGTAGAGAGTGTGACGTGAATTTTAGAAAAATCAGTTTTGTTTAAAACGAACGTCCGCTCCTCTGCTGACACCTGCATTCCACTATCTGATTTCTGACTCCCCTCAGCTTGACACCTGGCGTCCGTTCAGAGGGGTTTAGGTGCGTTTTTAATGGTTCTGACATTTCCTTATGTAAAAGTGCACTTTGCATAAGAAAAAAAAAACTTATATTTTGTTATCTCTTTCTTAAAACACTTAAACTCTCGTGTTTGATTTGTATTGTGCGTAAAACCTTAATTAATTCAATAACAATTACGGTATCACAAACAAAATTAGAGTCGGAATACTAAAAGACCATGAAGAAATAAAAGAAAACACCCTTTTTATTCTTACAAAGTATATAACAATTAATCTTTATTTATTACTAAAATATTTGATAATATAGATTAGTTTTTAACATCACATAAAATAATCATTTAATGATACAACAACTATAATATAAAAATAACATATCTAATCCCTTTTGACTATTTTAATAAACTTTAGAATCAAAACAAATCTCGTTTATTTTGTTCCATCCGCTATACTTTGCTTTAACCTTCATCAACATCCTTATCTAATTAAAGGAAGGAGTATGTACGATACGTACAATAGCTGCAGAAAGAAACCAAACATCAGTACCGTAATATATACTCCACGTATAGAAGAAAAACAAAGAATATAGAGCAAACAATAAGAAAATAAATACAAAATGTCATACAAGTAATTCACGTAAACGTTCTTTAAGAATATTACCTTCCAAATCAGCATATAGTAGGATCTAATGGAAGCTCTGTCATTAAGATTTACAAATTTGGCCCGGTACCAGAGAATTGAACCAAGAACTGCATTTCCAACACCCTAAAAATTGGCAACCCAGAAATTTCAAACATTATTGGAAAATATAAAAATAATGATTTTATTTGTGAGTAATTTTATAATGATCCCACAATACGTGATAATTTTAGTGACAGTTAAGATGATTTTTAAATTTCTCTGATACTAGAAGGAAACATTAAATCTAACTTATACCTTTTACTTCTTTCACCCCATTAATTCTTCGTGCACCCCCTCAAACTTTTGAAATGTCCTGGGATTTTGAGATTATATATTTCGAAAAATTTTCGGAAAGGCTTTCTGAATTAATATTGTAGGGGTACAAGAAGCAATAGCACTAACTTATGTTCATAAAATTTGGTTTATATAAGATGTTGTTTTACACCCATATTTGATAGTATCTTTCACTGTCCTTTATTTTTTTTTAACAAAAATTCACTTTTTTTAAAGACTATTTTAACCCTTTAAAAAATTGTCAAATGGTAGTTATTGAAGTCAAAGAATCTAACGATTTTTGGTGTCAAAGCACCATTGTTCGGAGCGACCTTATATTTCAGAACAACATTATAAGTCTATGCAAATTATTTCGCATACAACTAACACATTATATGACTTTTGTTTGGTATTATAACACTTCCGAATTAAAATAAAACCTCTACTGAGTGAAAAGCAAATAATTTTTAATGGGAAGAAGGATACAACACACTTGTATAATTGCAATCTATAGGTGTAATTAATAAGTATATTACCGTGACAATTTTAACCCAAAGGAAAGGAGATGATAATCCAGCGAGAAAGGCAACTCCAAAAGCCGATTCCAAAATGGAAACACATATCCAGAATACCTGAGGAAGATTAATTAGGAACATCATAAGAGGACATAACCAACTTATTAAATGTTTTATTCGACATACCCGCTTTTGACCTAAACGTGTTGAGAAAGATTCGATGCCAAATGCTTTATCTCCTTCGATATCGGGTATATCCTATAGATAGATCCAATAAAAGATTTTATACCAAAAATTTGATGTGGTAAAAATGTATGGTTTGAGAATGAATAAACCTTTACCTTGAAAAGTGATATACCTAATGAGTATATGCTCATGAATGCAACAGAAAACATCAGCGGCTTCGGAAACACAGCTGCTCTCTTCAACACAAAAGTCTACAACAAAAAATATTCTTCCATTTAAATCTCATGATGTAGCTATTTGTTCATGAACTTAAATAGTTGATCATTAATCCAATCAAACTGATTCAAAAGACTTGGGATAAGGATTTGTTCTTGTTTATTGTTAGAGGCATATAAGATATTAATGTACTTAGTCCAAACTTATGAAAAGCATAATTACTTATGTATAGGACTAACCTTCATGTGATAGAAAAATGAAAGGGGAAATATAAGAGTCATAGTAGAAAAGATGCAGATTGCTGCAAGCACTGGATTTTTCTTCCATCTCAACAGGGGACCCTGAAAAGGTACAAAAATGGTGTTATCAATATAAAAACAAAAAAAGTTGTGGGTTTATTAAAAAAATATTCATTTATCTTCGTCTAACAAATTTGAATAATGAATTTAATCGATATTAATTAAAACTTTTTGCGATGAATATGACAATACCAGAAATGATCCTAAAAAAGAATGATATTTTTCATACAAATTTTGTAAATGAAGAAATTGGGAATATATGAAAAATAAGGATTGAAATTTTGAATAGCAAGAACTAGATTGTGAGGAGAATACCCAGTAAAAAAGACAAATTAATTCTGAAGTGGAAATAGCTAAAAATTAGCATTAAGAAGAGAAATGACAAGGATTAATAACTCTGAAGTTGACCATAACAGGTGCAACTGTAAATAACTCACCTTGATTGAATAACCACTCCAGACCAAAAAGAAAAATAGAAGACCCCAAAATAATGGCCATGAACCTATCAAATAGCTAGTAAAGAATCCCTGTAAAAAAACATGAAACAATAATCTTCATTCTACTATCAATTAAGATCATCTTCAAAAATATTATTGCAGAAATAGTTGAATAGATATGGAACCAGGATTGCAGATGACGCAGTAACAATAACCCCAGTTTTAAAGGAAAATGCCCCAGATGGCAATGGAAGAAATGGCTTGTTTATCTGCAAAAAAAGTTACGTAGATGAATAATAACCCAACACCACAGTAATTACTCAAAAATTTTGTAAGCTATAAATTTTGGCATGTGTTCATGACTATATCAAAGGACATATATTTATTACCAATTATTACCGAGGACTGATAAATTACAGTATAGGTTCTTTTACAAAAAATAAATAAATATATCTTCTATATTTCGAGAATAGACATATTTAAAAAAATTACCAAAAAATCGTGGAAGTTTTACCCGACTTCATATAAAAAAAGTTGTTTTTTGTACAACCACAAAACTACCATACCTAAAAAGTTAGAGTCGTACACTTACATCGACTAATTGTAATTGATTATAAGAATTAGTAGTTGATTACATATTATTAAAATTATCTAGAGTAACGATTTCAAGAATAAAATTGTATAAAATCTGTACGCCTTGTTTATTTTTATAATTTTTTTAAAATCTACTTATTCTTGTCATATAAGAAACATATTTGTCTATTTTCTTAAAAAAATCTAAAGTATAAAAGGAGATATAAACAGCTTTTATGGTTAACAGTAAAGTAAGTTGAAAGTTTCCTAGAAATAAAAAAAAATTAAATTATATATAAAAGACAAGATCGATAAATATTAATATTTTACGTCTTTTAAATGAACAATTCATATGTAATCTCCCAACTTTTATTCTATTAAAAAATTCCAATATGTACATGTTTTTAAATGACTAACTTTAGATAAACTACACAAAGTGGATAGCATACTTTTTTTTAATGGAATCAAAGAAAAGCCTAAAAGACATAAAAGTATAATTTATCATGGATTCAAATTATTTATTTCGAATAGTATAATTTCATACCTTGTCAATTTCAAGGTCATACAATTGATTCACGCCATTAACATACAGATCAAAAAGCGTGAAAGGTAGCAGAATCTGAAACATTTCAAAAGTCAGAAATTATTAACAAAGTTAAAAGACTGTTGATGATTGAGCATTTAATAAAAATTATATATTTGGAATCTCACCTGTAATATACCAATAAAAAATAAGGGAGATATATCTGATAGTCTATCCACTGCTAGGAGAGATGCAGAAATCGTGCTTAATGTCTGATCAAAGAGAAAAAAAAATTGAAACAGTTAAAAACATAAGGATTGTCCAAAATAGTATTTCTCAAAAATAAATTGAATTTATTAACATATTTAAGTAATTAATAGTAGAAAAGTTGAACTTACTCGACCAAACAGTGTGTAGGGATAGCAAAACCAGTATAATGTAACAAAGAAATGTTTAACAGAGGCAACAACATTTTTTGGTTGATAAAGACGAGGTTCAGAGGCAAAAGACTCTTTAAGGATTGCTTTAGGAATATATTTCTTATAGTTTTCTTTACATATAAACCCTCCTTCAACACTTTTGAAGATACATGGTTGTTGGAACCTTGAAAGGTTATATTCTTTTTGAATTTTCCTTTGGTTCATTGAAGCTTTAGGTGCAATAAAACCTACAACACAAAATGTTTGATCAAGTATCAGTCATCACCTCATTCACTACAAAAATCAAAATGTATTATGCAGAAATTATTTTAGAAATAAATGGAATTGTTTTGAACCATTTATTTTATATACATGATGTAGAAAATATTTTATAAATAAATGGAATTGTGTTTGAGCTATTTACTTTTAGAATCGTGGCTCAATCATGGCTTCCATGTATCTTAAGTGAATATTGAAATCAAAGTCATGTAGTTTTGAAAACTTACATTTCTAAAAGGTAATTTTGGATGGTTGACTTGAATTTTGAAAGGAAATTTCTTTTGAATTTGAAAGACTTAAAATTGAATGAATATTGGTCATGAGTGTTCAAAATAGTTTATATTAATTTGCATAACGTTCATTTCGACAAATCAGTATTTAAGATTCTCTTTAACATCCAAATAATAATAAAAACAATTCATTGATAAAAATATTCATAATTACATAGAGAAAATAAACATGAAGCATACAAATTTCTATATATTCTGTATTTTCATACATATAACATTGAATATCCTTTATTGCATATTTTATTATTCTCAACTTTCTACTATTAAAAATTTTATTTATTCTTTAGCTTCTTTATTATTCTGGGTAAATAATAAAAATAAAAAGGCTCTTTTCAGTTGGTTCCCAATATTCAGTGTCCTATATTTCATAACGACGACAGTATTTAAGAAATACTTATAGTTCTTTAGAAATATTCAGGGTACTACCACACTAATTTGGAAGTGTTACAACACAAAAAGTATATCATTAAAAGATTATATTATATATTTTTAAAATAAAAATCAAATAACATAATTTTAAAAACAAAGAGAGACTATATAGTCGTATTAATTTCAAAATTTGGAATACTAGAGAAAAAGTCATTTAACCTTTACCTGTATTTCAATTTATCAGATTTCATAGTTGTGTAATTTATCACTAATTACCTACGACATAATTTGTAATATTTGGTCCCTTTCTAATGTAATTATACCATTGATACGAAGGTTAAAAGCAATTCTTTCATGTAGTAGAAATTGTTGGTTTTAAAATTTGAAGTTTTGTACGAATTTTGTTTTCCTAAAATATCCAATAAGATGAAAGGATGAAAAAATATTTAAACTATCTAAGATCTAGATTTTTAAAATATGAAACTATTGAATGCGATTTGAACAAATAGTAATGATATTATTGAGATATTTTTCAAAAATACACTAAGATTTACTATTTTTAAAATATGATTTGTACATTTAAAAACTTAACACTATCTTTAACATAATATAATGAGCAGTGATGGATCTTAAGCCAATATTAGGAGAGTTTTGACCCTCCTATTTTGTTTTTCATATATATAAAAATTTGTATATAACTAAAAAATATTGTTTTTAATTTTAATATGTTTGATCAAATTTATGTACATTATAAATAACTTTTTGACATTCGCAACCTAGTTGATTTGTCACTGATGAGTTATTTTATATACCACACAATTTCTGATTTTCATTTAATATGAAACTTTCAATTTGTATTATTATTTCGGTATATAATAAAATGAAGTTGATTTTTAAATATAAGTAAATAAAGTTGATTAAAGAGATGTGAGACATACTTGCATAGGAAGTATTCCTGGTGGAATGTTTACTGAGCCAGAGATTTCCACCTACAATTATGAAATTAGTAAGCAGAAACTTTTATTGAAAAGTGATAAAAAATACCCAAAGTTTTACATAATGGTTGAAATATAATGAGAAAGAAATTGTTGATAGAAAAGCAGAGATATAAATACCAGTTGTGAGTGAACAGACATTAGGAGAGGACATGAGAGACATCGAATCCATGGAAACTAAACACACCATGGAAGTGAAGAAGACAGGGAAAGAGAGATTTATATACTATACTCAATTTGACTTAATTTATCAATAAATTAATCACAGTAATAACAAAAAGCAGCGGCAGTGGGGATGCACCTCATAATTTCGTTAAAGTTGGTATTTGATTGTAATTGAAGGTCGTCAAAATTGACCCATGTCATACAACTTTTACTCATTTTTTTAAATATTAAATTATGAGAAATATTATATTTTATGATAAAAAATGAAAATATTATATATTTTAATAAAAATTAAAAAAATTCATTAGTTTCCTGAAATTATAGAAAAAAAAATGTAGTCAGTTTAGAAATATGTTTTAAAAATTGCATTGAATTTGACCGCCGATTAATTTCATTCCGGAAGGAGACTCTGAGGAAACTATGTGTCTACTGTATAGTTTTCAGAGATTAATATTTCTGTTGTCGCCATTCAGAATCAAGATTTTGTCAGAGGTCTCATTGTTTTTATTTAATATAATAAAAATTAGATACAGTGTCACTGCTGTTGTTGGTAATGTTTTTCAATTAAAATTGGATTTCTAATTTTATTAAATCATTTAATAGTAAAACTAATTAAATTCAATTACGTATATCTTATGTTAATTGATGTGCGAACAATTTTATGGAGTGAATTAGAATATATTAGACTAATAGAACTAGATTTCTATTTTAGTATAAAATATATTTTTGGACAAACTTGGTTCATTACCCTACTTTCATTCTCTCTCTTAAACTCAGTTCCTCTTTTCTCTGCCTTTTCTCTACCACATCTCTGCCTTCTATCTTCCATTCCTCTTCACTGAGCCACTGGATTTCTGATCAGGTGGCGCTCAAATGTCCGCAACGTAGAGGGCTTCGCAACGGATCGATTCGTTTTGGGTTCTAGGCTGGTAAGTCCCTACATGCAACCACTTCTTTGTTCTTAAAACTAACACCTGCAATCTCTACTGGTTGCATGTGTCTTGTGCTTTCATCTTTTTCATTTTCCACTCCGTTCTAGCTTTAAGAGTTGTTCCTATCACCATTTCGGTGGTTTGTAGGGTTTGGTTGGGTCCTTGCTGTGTGAGGTATTGTAAAGATGCATTTTTGTGAGCAGGGAAGTTTAACTCTGAGGTAAAGGAAGCTAGTTGTTTGGTTTAAATCTGTTTTATAAATGTGTATGCATGTTGAATGTTGAACTGGTATGCTGTTTTGGACTGCATTTTTAGTTTTAAGTATATTTGACGATTATGGACTGAAACATGTAGTTGATGAAATTGCAATGGCTTCCTTGTGAATTGAATTGGATGAACCTAGTTACTGTGAATTGAACAAGTGGGAAGTGGTTGGGGGTAAGATTTCTGTTGTAGTATTAATTAGAGGGACAATTTAGAAATTTGGAGGTATTTTAGGTCATTTGAGAGGAGGTGGGATAGTGATTCTCAGTATATGAGATCTAGAGTGTTTGGAGAGGGTTAGGACAGTCTAGACAGGTCCAATGTGGCTTGCTAGGAACATAAAACTGGACTAGAACATGTTAGAAATGGTAGAATTGGATTTGAGCCCCTAAGTTGAGGAAATTAGTGTTTTAAGAAGGAATTTGGGTCTTAATCACTTGATAATCACTGTAGAAATGTTTATAATCATCTAGACAAGTTTAATTAGGTGTAATACAGGAATTAGGGGTGTTAGAAATTGGATAAAAGGCCTAGAAATGCTAAGGGCGTGTGTGAGTGCCTAATTCTACAAAACTTGCGTTCTACAGATGATGCAGAGTCGCTATACGAGCTGTCTCGCATAGCGAGTCCCTATAGAGAGTGCTCACTATCTGGGTCATTCGCTGTGCGAGTTGGTGCGCTGTGCGAATGATTGGAGGGTGTTGCTCTCTGTCTAGTGATTCACATAGAGAATCCTGTTGCTATGCGACTGGTGATGGTCTATAACAACTACTATTTTAATTCGAAGGGCGAGTTTGGGCGCATAGCGAGTCTTTGGGAGGTGTAGTCTCTGTCTACGCTCTCGCATAGCGACCTGGGTGCGCTATGCGAGAGGTTGGAAGTCTGGTGCATGCTGCGAGTAGGATGCGCTCCGCGAATCTTCTGAGTCTAGAGTTCTCTTTTGCTCTTGTTTTGGTTGAACTAAGTGTGTGGAATGATTGGAATGCATAGTATGATGGTGGTCATGTTATTACAATTGAAAGTATGTGAATGTATGAGACATGTTTGGTGGTTGAATGTAACAAAGTATGGTTGATGGACGTAATTCCATGCTCCTCAAGGAGAGGATTCATGGTGGTGCCCTTGGTATGTTTTAGAATGATTTGCATGGTAGCTCAATATTGGGGGTTATCCTGATGCTCCAATGGTCTTTCATTCTCAAGTAGAGAGGATTGATCCATGTGGTGAGGAGTAGCGGGAGGTCCTAGTCTTGGGTGCTTCCAGTATGGCCAAGGTGAGTGATAACGGACTAACCTCGTGAGTGTGGTAGGGTGAAACCCATTGGCAACGGCTTTGCAAAGCAGTAGAAGCCACCACGAGTGCATGACCCGCCATAGCTCGACAATCATTCTAAGTCCAGACGAGTCAAGTTTAAGGTGCAACAAGTCATGGTTGTATAGTCTAGTATATCTGTCTTTATTTGCATATTGTATGTGATTATTATAACATGATTTTTGTATATCTAGGTCACCCTTGCTTCTGTGTTGTGTTTTGCTTGTGTGTGTTTTTCTTTTTCAATGATCATCCACTTGGATGTGAGCAGAGGTGGATGAGGTGCCTCTAGAGCAAGCCTTGGAAGGAGATGACGCTGTCGCTTAGTCTAGTTAGGATTCCTAGTTGTTCCTGTTTATTTTGAAATACTCTAATGCGTTTAAAGTTTTAAACTAGGACTTCTTTTAGGATGATTGTAACTTTAATACTTTATTACAGTCTTTTTCTAACTGTTCTATTATATTAAAATGTGGACTTACTATATATATATTTCTATATAATCTGGGATGTTACAATTGAAGTATAGTATTTTTTTTCTAAATTTCATTCCCATTCTTTTTGAAGCTATGTTCAATGCTCATCTTTGCCATAAGGTACTTGGTTTGGTTAAAGATGAATTCAGGACTTTTGAATCTTCTGTTGCATCAGAAATTCATCAGGTACAATTCTCTAACCAATTAATTATATATATATATATATATATATATATATATATATCCTAAAATATTTTGTGAATAATTCTGAATTAATCATTGATTGATTGCTCATGCACGATGTGGATGTTAACCTGATTATAACAGATTAATGTATGCCAAGAATGACTGGTTATGATCTGCTGAGAAAAATCAAGGTATGATTCTATGGGTATTTTCTGAGAATTTCTTAATAAGTTTGTGCCACTTTTAATCTGGTTGTTCTTCCATAGTTTTCTGTTTATTTACATTGCATCAGTGAGATTGGTCAAACCATGCACTAGGAATTTTAATTTTTGTTTTTCCTTTTAGGAAGTTGTTTAAAAGTATATTATCTCATCATATCTTGAAATCAAATTATGTGAATTTTCAAAGAATTTTCCTTTTTTTTAATGAAGAATCTCTTTTGACATCTGAGTTGGAATACTTCACAAATTTTGAAACAAATCTGAGATCAAATTTGGTCATGGCCATCACAACATTTCTTTGACAGTCTGTGTTTTCTTCTGTTTGATCTGAAAAAATAACATTAAGTTGATTGATTTGCAGGAATCTAAATCACTTAAAAACATACCAGTTGTGATTATGTCCTTTGAGAATGTGCCATCAAGGATCAACAGGTGAGGATGTTGAACCAACCCTTTTGAAAAAATTCAAATTCAAATAATATATAGTTAAATTTTATGTTTGACCTTAAAACAAAATCAAATTTACATGATTATCTTTTGTTGGAATTATTTTTACTAGAAAAACTGGAAAGATTGATTACTTTTTATATAAAAATTCTGATATATAAGACTTAAAGTTTTAGTTTTTGTTTTTTTTATGTACTTTTCAATTTGACTGATATGATTTTGTATCAAATGTTTGGAAGAAGGAGCAGAGGAATTCTTTCTGAAACCAGTTCAACAAGTAGATGTGAATAAGCTGAAACCACATTTGATGAAATCAAGAACTAAAGAAGAGAATGAGCAACCATTGAATAACAAAAGCAAGGATATGGAAGAAATTTATTCTCCAAACAAAACCAGATTGAGATGTAGCAGTTAGAAGAATTGGTTACAGATTGATCAATAAAGCATAGATAGTGCTTAGAAAATTTTCATTTCTATGTCAAAGTGCTGGTTGGAAATTTGAAAATTAGATTACAATCAATGAGTCAATTATGCAGAAAAAAAAAAGGATATAGACAGTAAAAGTCATTGATGTAAATATTATGAGAAATAATTTTATTCAATTTTGGAATTTTCTAGAGTTTCATTATATTGATTAAAATAATGAGATTGTAAATTTATAATACAAGATCTGATGATAACTATTCAAGTTCTTCCCATTTAGTCAAATTATTTAAGTTTAGTTTATCAATGTTTTTAAAATTGTCCAAATTGTTGAACCAAGACATTAGTTTAGAGAATAATAATTTATATATAGTGGAAGTATGGTTATCATATTAAAAAAGCCCGTTTGAGAGAATGGCTTCTGGTGAATACAGATTTCCCCCTCAGAAGCAATACACACAGCCTGGCACAAAGAGTATATGATGAATCCACCACCCCAATATAGCAGTCTAGATTACAAAGCATCGAATAAACTTCAAGTATATATGCATGAAGTGATTGATCTGAAAGTACTTTTTTTTTATCTGCTTCTGTGCTTAATCGGTTTATATATTTTCAGGGGAAGGTGGCTGTAGTAACTGGAGGTGACTCTAGAATTGGAAGAGCGGTGTGTAACTTGTTTTCATTGGAGGATGCTACTGTTATCTTCACCTATGTGAAGAGACAGGAAGACATAGATGCCAAAGACATACTTGAAATTATCAGAAAAGCTAAGAGTGTCGATGCCAAAGATCCAATGGCTATAGCAGTTGATTTGGGTTATGAACAGAATTGCATGAGAGTTTTCGATCAAGTCGTTAATGCTTATGGTTGCATTGATGTTTTGGTCAATAATGCAACTGTGCAGTTCCAGAGTGATTCCTTGGACGAAATTGATGATAAAAGACTGGACATGGTGTTCCGAACTAATATCTTTTCCTAATTCTTCATGATTAAGTAAGACAAGAGCCTAATTTAATCTTACAAAAATTTTGTATGTAAGATGATTATATATGCAATCTAAAAGTTTAACACTAGTGGCATCTGAAAATGAGTACACAGATATGCTTTGAAGCACATGAAAGAAGGAAGCAACATTATCAACACGACATCAGTGGTTGCATATGAAGGATTCGAAACACTAGTGGATTATGCATCGACTAAAGGTGCCATTGTAGGGTTCACAAGATCCCTTGCACTTCAGCTTGTGAGCAAGGGAATTCGTGTGAATGGCGTTGCTCCTGGACCTATCTGAACTCCCTTACAGGTAGCAAGTTTTACAGTGGAACAAATTGTGGTGTTCGGTTCTGATTCCACACGGATGAAAAGAGCTAGACAACCTATTGAGGTTGCTCCTTCTTATGTGTTTCTCGCCAGCAACCAGTGTTCCTCTTACATAACAGGCCAAGTCCTTATATGTTTGTGATTCCACACTCAAACATGATTCAAAAATAAATAACACTTGATGGATATTGAAATCTGATGAAAAAAATTAACATTTAATCGAATTTTAAAATCTGATAAAAAAAATCACACATAACCGAATTTTGAAATTTAGTGAACAAAAAATATTTGAGACTTAGCTGGCCTTAACAAACACCCCCAATGCTCTCCCACTTGCACATTCTTTATTTTAGTCAACCTTTACTAGTAAAAAACTTGCTTTTTAACTCGCGCTATAGGCTTCGGTTTAGGTGAAACCGAAGCCTATCAAAACGTGGTGGCATTTTTGTAGTTTAAGCGAACTTATACGCCTCGGTTCAAGGGGAACCGAAGCATAAAAGGCATATTACCTCGGTTGATACTACAACTGATACCTAGAAGCCTATCTATCCACCTAACATTTCTGAAATTTGAAGTTTGTGCAGAGCCTATGGCTTCGGTTCATTTAGAACCGGTGCGAAACAATGTTTATACCTCAGTTGGTACTACAATCGATACCTAAAATCCCACCTGTCCCTCTGACAGGTCTCTGAAATTTGAAGTTTGCGCAGAGCCTATGGCTTCGCTTCATTTAGAACCGGTGCGAAACCATGTTTATGCCTCGGTTTAGACAGGAACCGAGGCGTATAACCATTTCATATTTTTCGTTTATTTTTTTCTAAGGACTATATGCCTCGATGGAGAGTAGAATCGAGGCATATATGTGTGTATTGTTTCAGATGAGCATAGAACCAAGGTAGTATTGCTTACCTCTTAACCCCGCTGCGTCAAACAAACTTAACCTACAGTGTTTCATTTCCTTCTTCCTCGAGAAACAACTGTTCTTCCTCTCTTGCGCAAAAGACTTTTTCACCATTATTCTCACTCTCGCTCCCTCGCTTCTGGTTTAGTTGGTGCCTTCATTGCTCATGCTTTGTCCGCCATCGTCGTTCTTCGATTGCTCGCGTTTAGTTGGTGCCTCCCTCGCATCGGTGCCGCCATTCTCGCACACGGTCGGAAGCCTCGGCCTCCATTTCGTCGCTGCATCAGCCCATGCTGCTCGCTGCGCCGCCCCTGGTGAACCGCCCCCTGGTTGCTCCACCTCCGCTGCACGGCGCCCCACTGAACTGCCCCACTGCTCTGCCCTCTTCCTCCACGGCGTTCATTTTTGTCGTGGTGTCTACTTCTTCTTGGTAAGTTTTTTTAACTATAACTTGTTATATAATTTCTATTAATTGGTTTATATAATTTTTAGGTTTATATAATTTTGAATTAGGTTTATATAATTTTGAATTGTTTGGATTGAATTGGATGATGATGAAAATTGATATATAATTTTGAATTAGAGTATAGAAATTAAGGAATATAATTTTGAATTGTTTGGATTAAATTGGTTGATTTGGAGAAAAAATAAATTTTAAGGTTAGAAATCATGACACTGACTAATGTGTTGTTTGTTTTTGTCTAGATATTGTATTGTTGTGCTGAGATTTTATACACGGACATTCTCGATAGTTGACCGACTTTCACGCTCCCAGATTCCTATTCTTAAAATTTTCCTTTTAATATGAACTTGTTTGCTTCAATATGTTGTTTGTTTGAATATATTGCATGTTGCATATGTAATTATTTATTTGCTTGAATATATATTATTGTTGTGAATTAGCCTTAGTTTCCGTTTGAGATTCAATACAAAACTTATTTACTATCTCCAGATTTTTTTAATGAATGTACTTTTTACAAATGGAAATAGAGGAAATGGTAATAATAATTTACAGGTATTGAATTTTGAATCGTCCGGTTGAACAGTTTAAGAAGAGTAATAACTTTTTCATAGTTTATTAATACATATAAATTTTAATATACATGTCTTAAATTTCATGAAATTTTGCAGTTGTGTTTTGTATTGATCTTCGGGTGCATATTTGATTGTGATTTATAATCACTTTCATTTCATGTAACGTAAAGACCAATGCGAAATACTGGAAAAATTCCGTGAAATTTTAGATATGTTGTTTAAAATTGATATGTTTAATAAACTAAAAAAAGTGAATCTTCTTGAATGGGATAGGGTCACACCTTGAATACAAACACTATCAAAGTGATCATTCAAGATTATTGAAATTGTGTAAACAATTTCAGTAAACTTGCGTACGGATCGAGGGTGAATTAATTTACCACACATCAACACTGAGTACGAGAGAGGGGTATAAGAATTTAGATAGTTTGCGCTATGTAATGTGAGTTCAAGTGGTGATGATGAAGTCAAGTTTAGATGTCCCTATGTGAACTGTTTGAATGGGAGGAAGTTGAACGCAACCGATATTAGGGAACATCTTATCTGTGATGGTTTCATACGAAGTTATACAACATGGATATGGCACGATAAGGCAACAAACTTTCCAACTGTCTGTTCAACTGAAAATGGATATGATTCCACCATGGATATGGAAGATCAACTGGAAGAAGACAACTTAGAGGACATGATCTGAAATGTTGGCACAAAAGCTTTTGCCGAAGCACATGTGTATGAAACGATGTCCACGGATTCTGATACTCCTTTGTATGTCGGTTCAACTAAGTTCATACGGTTGTCAACAATGTTAAGGCTCATGAATTTAAAGGCGAGCAATGGATGGACTGATAAGAGTTTTACAGAATTGTTTTCGTTGTTGAATGAAATGCTTCCAGATGGAAATACATTACCCACTCGTAATTATGATGCAAAAGAAATTCTTTGTCTGATGGGTATGAAGTATAAAGGGATACATGCATGTTCGAATGATTGCATATTGTATAGGAATGAGTATGATGTTTTGACAAAGTGTCCAAAATGTGGGTTATCACAATACAAGGAAAAAAACAACAGTAAAGATAGTGGTCACACAGAAAAGAATGGTTCTGCTTTGAAAGTAGTTTGGTATCTTCCACTCGTGGCTAGACTTAAGCGTTTTTTCGCGAATCCCAAAGACGCTAAAAACCTAAGATGGCATGTAGATGAGAGAACAACTGATGCGCTGCTTCGTCATCCAGCTGATTCAAAGAAATGGAAAAATATTGATCAAGAATTCCCCCAATTTGGTCAAGAATGTAGAAATGTTAGGTTTGACTTAGCTATTGATGGAATGAACCCTTTTGGTAATTTAATTACCAATCACAGTTATTGGCCCGTTATACTGATAATTTACAACTTATCGTGGTCCTCGACGATTTTTACAATCTAATCATCCATATCGAAGGTTAAAGAAAGCATTCAATGGAGAACAAGACAGAGACAATGCATCCACTCCACTTACTAGACTTGAAGTTCTTGAAAAAGTTAATAGAGTACATCATGTATTTGGGAAAATGTGCAAGAAGTCTTTTGTAACGACCACTTGGAAGAAGAAATCAATATTCTTTGATCTTCCATATTGGTCAAAGTTAGATGTTCGACATTGCATAGATGTCATGCATGCAGAGAAGAATGTTTGTGATAGCTTGATTGGTACACTACTAAACATCCAGGGAAAACAAAAGATGGAGTGAATGCGCGTTTGGATTTGGTTGACATGAAGAGTTGGCACCAAGAGAGATTGGTAAACGTACTTATTTGCCCCCTGCATGTTACGCAATGTCCAGACAAGAGAAGATAAGTTTTTGTCTTTGTTTAAAGAGTATCAAGGTACCACAAGGATACTCTTCAAATATCAAGAGCTTAGTGTCAATGCAGAACTTAAAGCTTGTTGGACTCAAGTCTCACGATTGTCACGTCTTAATGCAACAATTGTTACAGGTGACAATTTGTGGAATTTTGCCCAAAAAAGTTAGGCAGAACATAACTCGATTGTGCTCATTTTTCTCATCGATTTGTAGTAAAGTCATCGATCCTACAAAGTTAGATGAACTTCAAAGCAACATTATCATCATCTTGTGTCAGCTAGAAATGTTTTTCCCTCCATCCTTTTTTGACATCATGGTGCATTTACTTGTTCATTTGGTCAGAGAAATAAAGTTGTATGGACCAGTATACTTAAGATGGATGTATCCTATTGAGCGTTATATGAAGATTTTGAAAGGGTACGTCAAAAATCAATATCGTCCAAAAGGTTCAATGATTGAAAGATATATTGTTGAAGAAAATATCGAGTATTGCTCTGATTATATGACTAAAGAAAATCCAATAGGAGTCCCTCGGACATCATGGTTGAATAGATGTTCTACAAGTAAAAGCATCTGAGGTTTGAATGTGGTGACGAAAAGTCGTGAAGAATTAATGCAAGCACATCTATACATATTAAACAACACAGATGAAGTGATCCCATTTTTGGAAACACACAAAGTTGTTGTAAAGGACAAGTATCCAAGACAATCAGAGAAATGGAAGTTGATGGAGCATAACGGAACATTATTGTCCTGGTTCAAATATGAAGTTTTGAAAGAATCACGATCTTCTGAGACTTTGTTGTGGCTAGCAAATGGTTTGAAGTTTGATGTTGTATGTTGTACAGGCTATGAAATTAATAATAGGACATTCTATACAAAGACTTTGGATGATAAAAGCACAATACAAAATAGTGGTGTCTGTATAGAAGCTGAGTCGCTACAATTTTTCACATCCAAAGATCAAAATCCTGTAATTGGATCAATGAGATATTATGGTAGAATAGAAGAGATATGGGAGGTTGATTACACTAAGTTTTCTGTTGCACTCTTCAAATGTAAGTGGGTCGACAATAAGAGTGGTGTCAAAATAGATGAATCTAGTATGACACTAGTTGATTTTCGAAAGGTTGGTTATGGAGACGAACCGTTTATCATGGAATATCAAGAGAGTCAAGTTTTTTATGTCAAAGATCCTACGTCTGACCATTGATATGTCGCTCTTCAAGGAAAAAGACAAATTGAAGATAAAGAAGAGAATCTAGGTAATCTTCATATTGCTGACAACCATCCATTTAAAACGACAATAAATTTGGATGACGACCCTGTAATTGATGATATACAAGAAATTCAAGAAGATCATAATGAGGGAATATACATATGACCAATCCATATGGTTATGTATGAATTTAATGTTTGTGTAAATATTTATGGCTTTTTTGAAATAATATATGTTATTTTATAAGTGTTTTTATTAATCTTTCATCTTATTTATTGTGACAAATATATGACTAAGTCACCTCATTCGTCAGGAGATGAAGTCCCCACCACTTCTAGACGGACGAAAGGAGCGACAAGGTTACGACAGCTTATACTTAGAAGAAATGCAGGTGAGAGGACACCTGTCATTATTGACGTGGTCACTAGAGTTGCATCTGGCCCAAATGCAGATGTATTTAGGTCTTACCTTGGAGTACTAGCACGTGATCCTATCTTTATACTTACTTCATCCATCCTTTGACCATGTATCTGAGACTAATCGAAATCTTATTTGGCAAGATTTATTGGTAAGTTAAACAATATTGCTTCAAATTCTAGATTCATTATATTGATAAATTTGTATTGATATAAGGGTATTACTTTCTTTGTTGCAGATGACATTTGATATGCCAAATGTGGAGAGCCTAAGGAGAAGGTGTTTATCTGCAATTGCAGAAAGATTTTGGGGGTTTAAGACAAAGTTGACGTCCATATATATATTTGGAGCAAAAAGTAATGAAATTCCATGTTCTAAATATTCTACAATTGAAGAAGAAACATGGCGTCACTTTGTACAGCTTAGGACATCGAGACGTGGCAGGTAAGTGTAGGTAAAATCATTCAATTCATCATTCATAATTTTATATCATAACAATTGTTTCATTTTGTCACAGGAAACAAGGTAAAAAACACAGGGTATAAGTGCTCAGAATAAAAATCCATACCTATTGTCTCGTGGTGAATACAAGAAGCTTGAGGAGAAAATAATGAAGCAAAAGTCAGATGGTAGACTTACACTTTCTGAGGGTGGTGACCTTCCTCCTCCTCCTTCACCACCATCTCGACATGAGAAGTGGAAGTTAGTTCGTTTAAGATCATCGGGCTCCTATACTTCCGACACTGCTAGAGAGATATCTGAAAGAATTGTAAGATGTCATTTCTCATATTTAAACAACATTTTTGTTATATATATTACATAGATCTTTCAAATAATTATGAACTTCTGTTATGTTACAGGACTCCTTGGTTGAGCAGAGCTCCCAAGGTCAATTCACACAACAAGGTCGTGAGGACATTCTTGCCACAGTTGTTGGACGACTTGAGCACCCAGGACGAGTGTGTGCTGCTGGGACTGACATAGGCATACGACAGTTCTTTGGGTCTTCCTCGCGTCCATCTTTATCCGGATTAAGTAAATAGTATGAACAAAAACTGAAGGAGGAAATAAGAAAAGGGATGACATAGGAGATCACAAAGAAGGTTCGAGCAGAGTTGTATGATGAAGTTACTGAAATGGTTGCGCGCCAGTTCCAACAGAGTTATGATGATTATGGCAATCGTCCTCCGCCATCTCCTATAGCAGAACATGTGTTGCCCCCTACAGGTAAACTTAATAATCATTTTTGTTTATTAATTTACTTTTTGTATAACCTAACATTTAATTTGACAGGTAGAAGCGGCAAAGGAAGTTGTTCAACTGTCGATGCCCCAAGGGACGACATGGACGACACTCGTCCATGTCAGTTATATATTCTCTCTGATACCGGGACCATGCTAGTGGCTCGTGGCACAATCTATGAGACAATCACTATAGTGCATGTTGTACAACTAACAGAAGATGAGGTCGAGGTCACGAAGGATGAAGTTGTCGTACCAGATGTTGTTCTTCTTGTGCCTACAAATGAGTTTTTCACTGTGCAAGAGGCATTTAAGTCCTTCGTCGCCTGGCCTAAACATTTGGTTAGTGATGTATTTGATCCCCCGGTAAACACTCCTACTATATACTTCTCAATTTTAATATTTACTTCTTATTGACGTTATAACATAACCATTTTTTCATGTAACAGCAGACAAGTCAAGAGGGAAGTCCTACACCGAAGAAGACTCATTTATTTAAGGACGACCCTCTTGGTGTGTTAGACGAGCTTGCTAACATCATTTCAGATGCCTCGATGAGTGTACACTGGGATTCTACTACATTTGGAAGAGAAGCTCAGATCTCATTGTACTTGCATCAGCAAGATGTTAGGGAGCTTGCGTCGGGGAGAGAAGAAATTAATATTACACTCATTCAGTTGTGGATGATGTAAGTTTATGAGAACTTTTTTATGTAATTCTTTTTTATCAAGTTACTTATATCAGATTATTTCTTCATTTTAGGTATATGTTTGATGTTAGTAACAAGAAGGGGTTCAATGATGAATATGGGTTCATTGACCCCTCTATGACTCATGAAAGAAATAAATTTGATGATACCCAAACATACATCACCACCTGCTTTGCGACAGGGAAGGAGATATATTTTCTCCCTTATATACTTGGGTAAGTGAAGTTTGTTAACTTTAAAGTTTCATTTATTAATTTTGGTATATGACAATTAAGTTATTACCAATTTCTGGCGTCATTGGCAGCTACTTGTGATCTCCATACTAGAGAACACTACTGTTTGGTTTTGTTCATTGCACAAGTCTCCTCCCAGCCCTCTTAGACATGTAGTAGATTGGTAAGAACCTCAATGTTTCAAATTTCTTTGTTATATAAATGTATGCTAAAGCATTTTTTTTAATAGTTCCCTTGCAACACATATGATGTTATCTGGGAGATCTACTACTAGAACTAAAAAGCTTACATGAGTTTCCCTTAAGGTTTGGTATTTTACTCCATACTTTGTTACATTTTGTACCATTCCAATGATGTTACTTAACATGTTATAATTATGATGATATATTGTAGTGTAATAGACAAACATGGTCATATGAATGTGGTTACTATGTCATGTTTTGGATGATGACCACTATTCGTGCACATTACACCAGTGGATTGCAAACGGTAATATTTAGGTTTGAATTTTATTTTCTCTATAGTTTAGATTTCATATACACTAATTGAATTCATTGTTTTTTATGCAGAGATTCAATATGACTGGTCCAATTCTAGAGAAGTCACTTAAACTCGTGAGGAAAGCACTGACTAAATATATAATTCACTTATATAATAGTATGTAGTAGATAATATTAGGATATAGTAAGTTCTAAGTTTATGCTTCTAAGTTGTTTTATGCTTTCGTACATTATTATTAGTATTATTAGTTTAACTTTCTAAATTGGATTGATTTATGCTTTAAAGTTGATTTATGATTACATTCGATTAATTTATGTTTTAAGAAGTTGATTTATGATTACATTGAATGTATTTATGTTTTAATATAATTTTTATTCAAAACATATGCTTCTAGATTGTTTTGGACTGTTTTGGCTGTAAAATTATATACAGGTCTGTTTCTGTAGTTAGGACTGTTGCAGAAACAAACATGTTCTTAAAAAAAAGCAGGGAAATATGCCTCGGTTGTGACCATAACCGAGGTAGAAAACCCACCTATGGCATCGGTTCAGGTCCCAACCAAGGCATAAAGGCTTGCGAAAGAAGAAAAAAAATAAAAGAAGACCCTATTGCCTCGGTTTAGGTCCGAATCGAAGAAGTAGAGTTGGACATGCTGCCTCGGTTCAAAGGGAACTGAGGCATAAAGTCCTACGAAAAAGAAAAATTAAAAAAAAAAGCCTGCTGCTTCGGTTAACTTTGAACTGAGGCAAAATCATTCACTTTTATGCCTCGGTTCCGAATCGAGGCATAAAGGCTACCCCTTTTTGCCTTGGCTGAATATGCCTCGGTTCAGGAACTGCTGCCTATGGGCGAAAAGAATCGTTGTCGTTTCTCCTGACTACACTAGTGCTTCTTTGAAAGTTGTTACATGCAACTTCCTAAATGATAATAGCTTACACGTAGAAGTTTAGGTTGTAGAGGTGAAGGAAGAGTTGGATTGGGTTGAGGTTTAAAGTGGTGGAACCTAGAGCAAGTGAGGATGAAGATGATGGTGGTGTTGAGAAGAAGGAAGAGGTAAGGAGGCTTGAAGGCACCATAACCATGAAAAGTTATTTAATAAATTTCACATTTTTTCATCATATTTTGAAATCTAGTTAAGTGTAATATTTTTTTTGAAATCCGATTGTCTGTGAATTTTATTTGTTCACCAGATTTGAAATCTGATTATATGTACATTTTTTTTCATCAAATTTCGAAAATCTAGTTAACTATGTTGAAGACTCCTTGGAGATGAAGAGTAATAAACGTAAGCCATAGAACATGAAGATTGTGAGACGTGGAGAGTAGGTTTGGGATGCATCTTAATGGAGGTTAGGCAAAGTTTCACTAATATCATTCCAAGTTGATTTTACAACGATTTGAGCGCCCTTTATATAGGAGGAGGAGTGACTCAAATGTCTTAACAAAGCAGGAAACTAAAGTACATGGACCAAGGAGATATATTGAACTAAAAAAGCTTTTTGAATCTTCCTTAACTAGGTGCAATGTATGAGAGCCTTCACCTTTGAAAGTGATTAGGTGCAATGCATGGGATCGTTTTCTTTTAACATGACTATGTGCAATACATGGGAGCCTTCTCCTTTGAACTTGACTAGGTGCACTGCATGGGAACCTTTTCATTCAAACCAATTGTAAATACAATGTATGAGAGCCTCCTCATGCTTAATAAGATACCTTAAGGCCCAAGCAAGCCCGACTCTAGTTCGAGAGGCGCATCCCACTCAAAGGTCCATGTTGACACTGTGAGGAACAAAATCAAGCCCATGTTTGAAGCAAAACAAGTCTAAAAGAAAACCTTGGCCTAAATGCAAGGTCTGAAAAAAGTATATGTACATAATTACAAGACTTAAGAAAAGGGAAAAACAAGTTTGGAAACATCATCTTCCATACGAGTAGAAGTTCTTGAAGTCCTTCTTCTTCTTCCATTCTCTAAGCCCTGATTCTAGTTGTAGCTCCTTGGAAGGATCTTTATCAAGCTCGTTGGATGGGTTTCTATCAGGCCCTTTATCTTGAGAAACAATTTATCCTCAAATCGAAGAGGTATCTAAGGAAGCACAACTTTGGTTGTCCATTTTCTCTAGGATAAAAATTTACCTAAAGTAACCATCAAGCAAAAGTTGAATGAGTTTTTGTACCCGAGTAAAAGTATATCTAAAATAAAGTACAAATGAATAAATCCTTTTTCTACTTTTGAAATGATTTTCCTTAAGAAAATTTAAAACTTCTTTGTGAGGACAATAACAAGAAATGTTTCCTCTCTCAAAACACGTGAAGCACTGAACATCTCTTGTTCTAGACTTTTCTTTAAAAGCAATAAGGCGTACTTTACAAAAATGTGTTGGTTCACTTTGGGTTATTTGTAACTTTTTAGGCAACAACAACTCAATGTGTGATTTTTCAAAAGCTATTAAGGAGTTCAAAAGAACAGGGAATGAAAGTGAAGTTAAAAATTATTTAAGGGTAAAGGTTGGAAGTAAGAAATAAGAATCATTATGAAATTATAAGAGTTCAAAGATTAGAAAACTCCCTTTAAAACTCTTCACTCAATTATAATTGGAGAAGTGGAAGGTGCCTTGAGTAACACTTCTTTCTTGAGTAAGAGTTCTTCCTTCTCTTTTTCTCTGCTTTTAATCTCTTCTTTCTCTTTCTTTTGTCTCTCCTCCCTTTCTCTTCACCCCTTTTCTTCTTGCTCTTTCTTTTTTCTCTCCTACCTTTCTATTCTTCCTTCTCTCTAACTCTTTCAGCTTCTCTAGTTCCTCTCTTAGAGCTTCTTCAACTCTAGCTTTTAGAATTTCTTCTTCCCTAGCTTTTAGATCTTTTTTTCTCTTTTTCTTTCTTAGCTTTTACAATTTCCTCTTTTTAATATCTCTTTTCTCCTTATCTTTCAAGAGCTTCTCAACTTTTTCTTTAAACTCTTTCTCTTTATAAAATAACTCCTTCTAGCATCTAATGAATTCTCTATCTCTGACCATGAGTTTTAACTTTTCATGTTCAAACCCTTGATTTTTCTTGAAAGAAGGTGCAGTAGTACACAAATATCATATAACGTCATTGTTTTTGGGTCTTTCACGTTGAATACGAGGTCGACGTCATATCGAGAGATGTCAAATTGACATCGAATTTAAAAAATTCGACGTCAATCAAATTGACATCGAATTTTGTTAATATTCAACGTTAAGCAATTTTTTTGTTTTTTAATTAATTGTGATCCTTTTCTACAACTGTAGGAGATCTGAAAAGCAGAAAAATAACAAATTTTAGTTTTTGGTATTTTATATAGCATGAACTATAAACGTCTAGTATAGTATCAACAACAAATAACAATAACAAAGAACAAACAAGTTCAATCAACCAACAACAACAACAAACAAGTTCAACCAAATAACAACAACAAACATGTTCAACAAAAAACAATAACAAATAAGTTCAACAAATAAGTTCTTCAAAATGAAAACGAAAATGAAAACTAACCTTCAAAAGGTGGGTTTGTCGGAATAAAGTGTTTCCACCAGTGAGAGAGAAAGCAGAATGCACCTATAAAGGACAAAAATACAAAAATAATCAGTCAAAACAAGCGAAAATTATACATAAAGTAGTTAATTAACATGCATTTGTATCAAATGAAAGAAAGATTACATGTGATGGTCGTCAAACTTCGTTCGACAAAAGTTTGTGAAGAGAAGAGGGTCTCGCACGCTAAGACAAAGTGAATGAATGTTCAATCTCCCGCTCAAACTAAAGAGGGGAAACTTTTGGCTAACAACTCATACGTCGAAGCTCCTATAAAATTCGACGTATTATATGTGGTTTAAAAGAAAAAAGAAACAAAGAATTAAAAAGGGTTACTTGTTGGCTTTTGGCTGACAAATAATACATCGAAGCCATTATAGAATTTGACGTATTATTTGTTGTTTAAAAGAAAAAAAGAAAAAAGAATTAAAAAGGGTGACTCTTTTTGGTTCTGACTGACAAATATTACGTCAAACTCCTATAGGATTCGACGTACTATTGGTGGTTTAAAAGAAAGAAGAAAGAGAATGACACGCTGGTTTAAATAATTACCATCATAGAACGTCGAATTGAATGAGGCTTCGATGTTCTACAATTGCATTTATTTACAAAATGGCTACCGGTCATTTTTAACGTTGGTTATTCAGTGATTAAACGTTGAACGCGTGACATTATACGCTGTTTTTGCACTAGTGGTGGAACAAATTTTCTTCTCATGTATGTTGTTGGATTATCCCAATCTCTAATGGGTGATTTTCTACCATTTTCAACACCATACTCTCTTTTATGCTACCACTCACATGCATGCCCTATAAACCTAGAAGAACACAACCTAACTATATGATATTTAGGAGAAGTCTTGTAGAAGACAAACCTAAGAGAACTTAGAAAAAGTGAGATTGCAATTTGGCAAAGTTTCACTAATATCATTCCAAGTTGAGTTTACAATGGTTTGAGCACCCTTTATATAGGCGAAGGAGTGACTCAAATGTCTTAACAAAGAAAGAAACTAAAGTGCATGAACCAAGGAGATACGTTGAACTAAAAAACTTCTTGAGTCTTCCTTGACTAAGTGCAATGTATGAGAGCCTTCACCTTTGAAAGTGATTAGGCGCAATGCATGGGAGCCTTCTCCTTTGAACATGACTATAGGTGTAATGCATGTGAGCCTTCTCATTTAAACCAGGGTAGATACGATGTATGAGAGCCTCCTCATGCTCTAGAAGATACCTTAAGGCCCAAGCTAGCCCAAATCAATTCCATGAGGTGCATCCTACTCAAAGGTCCATGTTGATGTCGTAAAGAACAAAATTCAAGCTATGTTTGACACAAAGCAAGCCTAAAAGAAAACATTAGCCCATATACAAGGCCTAAAAAAAGATATGTATATATTTACAAGGCTTAAGAAAAGGTAAAAACAAGCTTGTAAACATCATCTTCCAAAAGACTATAAGTAAGGGTGGGCAAATCAAACTGAACTGCACTGCACTACTAAAAACTATATTGAACTTAAAAACTAGTTTGTCTAAACTGAATTGCACTAAAATATAGTTCAAACAAACTCAACTGAACTATTTTTTGTTTTATCAAACTGTACTGAACTGATCTATACTAAATTGTACTGAACTATAGTAGAAACTGATCTGAACTACTAACTATACTAACTATACTAATTTTGAACTGAATTATACTAATTTTAACCAAGAATTGCACTAACTATACAACACTAAAAATTACAGCACTAACTAGTAAAATTGCATTAACAAAACTGCACTAGTTCTAAAATCTGATTTTAATACTATCTAATAACAAATTAATTTAGAAAGCTTAAAAACAATACAAACAATTACTATGCAAATATTCACTATGCAAAGATGGAATTTAAAACTAATCTACTAACTATCAATTAGAATTAAAAGCCAATGTCTGCTTTCCATCAACTACATCCTTGAGTCTTAGTTTGAGATCACTGCCATTGTCAATCAAAGGCTTGCTCTCAAACTCATAATCTTCAAATTCCATGGAATTAACATAGAAGATGATGTTTGAACAAGAAGGAAGACACAACTTGTCAAACATCCAACCAAGTTTGTCCATTTCAACTTTTTCCTATTATCAGTCACATACTAAAATATGGACTCAACCGATTGCTCACAAAATACAAAACTTATAGCTTGTTATGATCCCTTATAAAGGAGGCAAAAAACAAAATCACCAATCTGTATGTGAAAGAAAGTAAAAGCATAAAACTTTTGGGTGGCAAAAGTAAGATCTGGAAATTGCAAAAATATGATCATTTGCAAATAAAGCTTCTGCATTTCCATAACAACATTGATAAGAGAAATCTGATTCAAAACCATATAGGTATAATAAAAAAACAACAATACCATTAAGATGTATTGTCACTCTATTTATGAAGTTAAGATTAGTAATAAGCAAAATAGTCAGTTCATCAAATCATCAATCTTGCCTGAACACCACGACAAGTTGATATCTAATAATTATGGGTCAAAATGGCCTAATAATATTCTTTCTATTTGTTGCTCAACTCATCATGTATATAGGAAGTGATTTCGTCATGGAATCTTTCTTCACTCCTGCAGGGATATTAAAGATTTGAATTGCGAAGTTAGGAATCCACATTTCTATAAATAACTTATCACTATCAGATATATGAGAACGCTCTTGAAATTTCTATAGATGAAAAAATTCAAATCAAATTTACCAGATTCTACAGTATCCCTACACTTCGATTTAGAGGCTTAGAATTATACCAAACAATATTAATATTCTTCAACAATTAAACATCAATCTCTGACTACAAGAAAATTCAACAGATCAACAAATATCCATTTAACAAACATTTGCAACGTTGAGAGAGGATTCTTTTGGTTCTTGGTTTACAACTCTGATTCTTATCAAAGATTAACATCTTTGTCGCAAATATTTCTTTTATGGTTTCTTAGGTTCCCTTAAACATTTATACCTATATTGTGGTGTTTCCATCTTTGTCTTATGAACCTCCACAAAAAATTTAAAAGAGTCCAGACGGACGGGCCAGGACATGAAAGAGATAGATCTGTATATTTGAAACGAATCGATCACGACTACCACATACGCGTTTATAAAAAAATCGAATTTAAAAAGTCGACGACGATCAAAGATCAAACGGACTCTTAGAAAAACTTTTATTGGCCACATTGAAATAAATTATTTTGAATAATTTAATAATTATAATTAGTTATAAGTATAAGTGATTATGATATCAAAAAATACTATGATTAACATTATAAGTATAAATTTGACCCCTCTCATGCATTATTTCTTAGCTTTTTAGTATTTTAACAAACCTGTGATCAATATCCAACCTCGTTGTCATTAATATGACCATAAATAATAATTAAAAACTCATTTGCATTTCTTAATTTATAACGCTTTGAATCGATTCTTTATTACTTAGAATCGATTATATTAACTTAGCAAAATTGAGAGTGGAATTATATGAATATAGAATGCCACATCAAACTTTTTAACTTCAAGCCCTCCAAATCTCCCCTTCTTCGCGGGTGATTGAAAAATAGACAATTTTTGGGGAACGAGACGTCATTTTGTTTTTAAATGAATCAAACAAAATATATTGATTTTTTCCTGAATGATGTTTGAACGTCAAATTCGGTGGGGCTTCGACGTTCATACAAGAAGGTGGAGTGTGGCAGTTACTAAGCATAATTACATGATGTACGTCATCAGTTCATCTATAAATATAGCTTGCATTTCACATAATCCCTGCCTCCTGTTTCTGTATTTAACATATTAGGATTCATGTTTTTTATCTCCTTTGCATTTTCTTTTCCTTAGATATCTAAGCATTTTTGTTCTTCATATTGCAATTTGATAACTTGAACTTGAAATTGGTTCATTCATCGTCATTTCATATGAAGGAGCCCTTTCAAGTTCAAGTTAACAAAATGTTTTTGTAGTACATAAATGGTTAACATATCTTACTGAAAGGGAAGTGCTTAGAAAAAAGAAATATGGTTCACAATATGTTTAATGTTTACACAATTTTGAGATCTAAAATAATTATATAAAAATGTTGTTCAACTTCATCATTTAAAATTGTATGATTCTTTTTTAAATTGTCCATAAGTTGCATTCCTCCGTTAGATTTTTAGAGCTATCTTTTTTCTAAGGAAGGATACAACTTATGCACAATTTAAATTTGGAATCAATTTACACAGTTGTCGTTGAATGTTGAGTACCCTTGATGCAAAGACCTGGAGTTTATTCATTGTTCACATCCATTTTATGTGATAAACAACGTCCTATACTCCCTTAAAACACAACATCTAAAATGAATCTAAAGATATTTATTACTTTTTCACTGAATGATGTGTTAATGTCGAATGCGGCATTTCGGTGGATCAAAAAGTACATTTCGATAAAGTACATTTGGATATATTTTGTTTTTCCCCTCTCATAGAACGTCGAAGGCAACGGGGCAGTGACGTGAAGGCAATTGCAGTATAATGGGAGCATTAATGGTGAGCTCTTAACATCACATTAATAGAACGTCATATTCGATATGGCTTCAACATTGTTTTCTTCCGCAATAGCAAAAGGAGGCGCTCTTATGATTCTTTTTCTTTAAAATCAGACGTGAAATTTTTCTTTTTACTTATTCCTTAATTGATTCAAGTTAGCAGTGTACTGAAATTTGCACTTTTAACCACTGATCAGTTTTTGATCAATATCAGAACAACATAATCTTTTATTCTCAACTAGATTGAGGGTTAGTTCTCATACAATGCAATCAACATTCACAACTCACAGATCGTTTGCTAAAATAAATCTTCATTTCATTTCAATCTAAAACCGAAAGAAATACAGAAACCATAGGTGGCTTACTAGCCATGATTACAAAATAAAAACCAAAAAACATAGAAAAGTAGGCTCTAAATTAATTATCAAGAAGATTCCATTGAATCTTCATCATCAGAATCTTCAGTATGATCTTGATCAAGAGTAGGTGGACTTCCAATAGTTTGCTCATCAATGAAGAACCATCCATTCACAGTTTTTTTCAGCCCAATAGATGACAGACTTGGTATACCAATTTCTTCTGACCTTTTGCATACAATTCTTCTTTCTTCTTCAGATACATCTACTCCTTGGAGTTTCAGCACCTTGCTGATAAATACTCCATATGGCAATTTGCGTGCATAATCATCTCCTACAGCGATCATGTGGTGTTTTAGTACTGCAACCCAGTTGGTTGGGATTCTAGTCTTGATAGCATTCAACAAAAATACATATTTTGTTGACATTCAGTTGGTTGGGATTTTAGTCCTCGTTCAATCTTCCAAGCAGCAATAGCCAAGTCAGGAGATAAGCAATCATTTTCTCCTCCTTGTTTAAGCCATCATGTAGGTACTTCTTATCCACCCTGTACCTTCCTAGATATCTTAAGCAGTTTATATATATAACTCTGTTTGTTAGCCATCTGTTTGACTCAGAATCACAAATATGAGAATCGAAACCTTCAGCTTCCAGTCTAGCAATATCTAACCCAACATTATCGTCAATAGTAATGTTAACACCTTTGACCCTTGAGTGAATGACCCCATTTACAACCCTCAGGTTTGTGTAGAAAACCTCAACCAAATCTGGATAGCAATGTCCTTTCATCTGCACAAAATCAGTAAGCCCTTGATATGCAATCTATTCTTGAAAAAGGAACCCTTCTTTCTTGAACAATTGCAGGTCCAGATACTTGTGAGGAACTGAATTTTTTATATGTGTCTAGTATAAAAAATTTGCTCGCATGTCTCAATCACTTATCCATCCAGATGTGCTTGCGTTTCTTGTAACCCGGGCAACCTTCTCTTTTCCTCTTGATGATGACGATGGAGAAGCCATTTCTGAATAGAATTCTAGGAATGTTTTTCACAATCTCGACTTCTTAACTTCATAACTTCTCAGCTTAAAAAATACAAAGGAGACGTCGAATTGTAGAGGGCATCGACGTAATAATTGTCAGCCAGAAGACAAAGAGTTAGAAAAAGACGTCAAAGTTTAGGGATATTCGACGTTTTCTTCTTCATGCTCTCACCCTCCTATTTTTCTTTTTTCCTTTATAAAACCGCTCATAAGCTCCTATTACCATTATATTTCCTTTATAAATATTTTAATATAATATTTACATTTTAAGATAACCTCCCATTAGAAATGCAACGTTACCGATATTCGAGGTTTTCTTCTTCAGCCTCCCGCCCTTTTTCTGTCCTTTTGTCGGTGAAATTTAAAAAGAATAAAGTTTTATTTGTTTAAAATATTAATTTAATTTCATATGGAAAATAATAATAATAATAATAATATTTTATGAGAATTGAATTTAGTTATAGATCACAATAATTAAAATCGTAATAAATATTATTATATTATTTAAAGTAATTTGAAATGAATGTTTTAGGCTAAAGATAGGTATTATTATACTAAAAGACTTTGATTGATTTTTAAATTATAATACCTTAAGTTTGAGAAAAAATTAAGGTGACTGATAAACTAAAGGTGTTAAGATAGGTCAATTAGAAAAAAATATTGTCAAAGTATAATTATCCAAAAATATTTACACAAGTTAACAATAGAGATGCATCACACCAGGTCAAATATCGAGAAGAGACAGCGTGTATGGGGAATAGTCAGATAGATCTAGACCAAAAATTAAGCAGAATGGGTTGTGTCAAAGATTAAGGCAGATTAGGTTTGACAGTGGAGATTAGTTGACCCAAAATGAATGTTCGGAGATTAAGACTAAAGGTCCAAACAAAGTAACATAAGTTGAAGGTTGGGATGAGTTGACCCGAGCAAAAGGTAAGATAGAGGACTATCTCCTGATTAATAATTAGTATAAGGAAATAAAATAAATTGTATTTTTCTTATCAAATATTAACATCTTTGTGGCGAATCTTTCTTTTAGGGTTTCTTAGGTGCCTTAAACATTTATACCTATATATAGGGACACCAAATACATATGTAGACATTTTGGAAGTCATAAATTTGCATTTGCAATGTTGAGAGAAGATTCTTTTGGTTCTTGGTTCTCTCATTCTTATCAAAGATTAACATCTTTGTGGGAAATATTTCTTTTAGGGTTTTTTAGGTGCCTTAAACATTTATACCTATACTGTGGCGTTTCCATCTTTGTCTTATGAACCATAAGTAAAATTTAAAAAAGTCGAGACGGACGGGCAAAGTCATGAAAGAGATTTGTCAGAATTCTAGGAACAACAAAAATTTTCTTAGGGACCAACGATATGTTTAACAACTTTTATTGGCCACATTGAGATAAATTATTTTGAATAATTTAATAATTATAACTAGTTATTAGTATAAATGATTATGATTTAAAAAGTCGATGACGATCAAAGATCAAACGAATTCTTAGAACAACTTTTATTGGCCACATTGAGATAAATTGTTTTGAATAATTTAATAATTATAATTAGTTATTAGAATAAATGATTATGATATAAAAAAATACTATCAATAACATTATTAGGAAAATATTATGAATAACATTATTTGCATTTCTTAATTTATAACACTTTGAATCGATTCTTTATTACTTAGAATCGATTATATTAACTTAGCAAAATTGAGATTGGAATTATATGAATATAGAGGGGCACATCAAACTTTTTAACTTCAAGCCCTCCAAATCTCACCTTCTTCGCGGGTGATTCAAAAGTAGACAATGATTAAGTTATCTTAGTGAAAGTGGCCTTTGAAATTCAAGTGAACAAAATTCTTTTTATAGTACAGAAATGATTAAGTTATCTTACTGAAAGGAAAGTGCTTGGGAAAAACAAATATATGGTTCACAATATGTTTAATGCTGAAACAATTTTGAGATCTAAAATAATTATGTAAAACTGTTGTTCAACTTCATCATTTAACTATGTATGAATCCCTTCAAAAATTTGTCTTGGAGTTGTCTTCTACCATTAGATTTCAGAGCTATTTGATTTCTTATGGTGGAAATAGCTACAACACAAATTAAATTTATAAAGTTGGCGTCGAACGTTCAGTGCATTCGATGCGAAAGACTGAAGATTGTTTAAAATATTTGTGCTCAATGACGTCCTATATCATTATTCATCATAGAAATGTCTGCGTTTAGTCAGCAAGGAGTTCATAAGAATCCAAAGAGATTTTTTACGTTTTTAGTGAATGATGTTTTAACGTCGAATTCGGCGGGGCTTCGACGTTCAGACAATTATTAATCATAAATACACGATATACGAATTTTATAATGATTTAATTTTCGTCCGCGGATCATCTAATTTTTAATATTTTTTTCTTTTTAATTTTTAATCATTCAATAGCACGTCCAACTCTGTGGAGTAGTGGGACACTAATGGTTTGCTGTTTCCAACGATGGTTTTAACGTCTTTCATTGGGGGCTGGACGTCAATTAGTTCTTAAGGTGGAAACAACTGCAATACAAATTAAATTTATACCGTTGAAGTTTAATGTTGAGTGCATGTGATGAAAAAGTCTGGAGATTTTGTCAAATATTTGTGATCAATGACGTCCTATATCATTATTCATCATAAAAATGTCTTTGTGTAGTCAGCAAGGAGTTCATATCAGAATCCAAAGAGATTTTTTACTTTTTCAGTCAATGATGTTTCAACAACGAATTCGGTGGGGCTTCGACGTTAAGACAATTAATCATAAATACACGATGTACTGCTTTTATAATGATTTAATTTTCGTCCGCGGATCATCTAATTTTTAATATTTTATTCTTTTTAATTTTTAATCATTCAATAACACGTCCGACTCCGTGGAGTAGTAGGACACTAATGGTGTGATGTTTCCAACGATGTCTTTAACGTCTTTTGTTGGGGGCTGGACGTCAATTAGTTCTTATGGTGGAAACAACTGCAACACAAATTAAATTTATATTGTTGACGTCGAATGTTGAGTGCATTCGATGAAAGAGATGTATTACTTTCCACTGAATGATGTTTGAACGTCAACTGCGGCTGGACTGTGACATGGCTACAAATGATGGACTATGGCAATTGTTAAGCACTACTCATGATATAATGTATGTCTATTTCTTAGACAGTCTGACGTCATCATTTCATCTATAAATATAGCTTAAATTTCGCTTGATCCCTGCCCTCCTGTTTCTCTGTTGAACATATTAGGATTCATGGTTTTTATATCCTTTGTGTTTTCTTTTCCTTAGATTTCGAAGCATTTTTGTTCCTCAAATTGCAATTTGCTCACTTGAATTTCAAAGTGTTGCATTCAGGTCTCAATTCATATGAAGGTGGCTTTTGAAATTCAAGTCAACAAAATGCTTTTTATAGTAGAGAAATGATTAAGTTATCTTACTGAAAGGGAAACGCTTAGGAAAAAGAATAATGGTTCACAATATGTTTAATGCTGAAACAATTTTATGATCTAAAATAATTATATAAAGAAGATGTTCAACTTCATCATTCAACAATATCGAATCGTTTTTTAAATTGTCTTGGAGTTGTCTTCTACCATTAGATTTCAGAGCTATTTGATTTCTTATGGTCGGAACAATTCCAAGATAAGTTAAATTTATAAAGTTCACATCGAATATTGAGTGCATTGACGCAAAGGCCTGTAGATTGACGTCTCTTTTTGGGATCAACGACGTTCTTCTCCTTTTACAAAACACAACATTTAAAATGAAGACCAAAGATGATGGAAGACATTATAACCAAAACCAGGAAGTTAAAAAAACAAAACCAAAGGAAAAACTTAACATCAATTTGGTTGCGGAAGTAATGTAGGATAGGTTTTGAAAGGGTCTACTTGAAATTCATAAGTGTTAACTTTTTCCTGTATTTTCCCCCCATGCCTTCATGGTTAACAAAGAAATGTCTTCGTTTAGTAAAGGAAAAGAAGGAAAACACAAGAAAAAAGTTAACATGAATTTGATTACCGAAGTTATGTAGGATAGGTTTTCAAAGGGTCTTCCTCTGTTTTTCCCCTATGCCTTTATGTACGATAGGTTTTCAATGGGTATACTTGATTATCGACGTGAAGGGCATTGGAGTGGTTGGGACCATTAATTGTGTGAACAGAATGTTACGTTAAATTCGGCTGGTATATGACGTTTTAATCTTCATCCAAAAGCCAAAGTTCGCTCCATTTTTTATTAATTTTTCTCTTTTCTTTTAAACTCTCACTTTATCGTCCAAGCCTCATAGATCTTCGACGTATTTTTCGTCAGAAGCTGTTTATCAGTATTCTAGAGATTTTTTTACTTTTTCACTAAATGATGTTTGAACGTCGAATTCGGATGGGATTCGACGTTCATACAAGATATTGAGCATAATTACACGATATAATGTACGGTTCTCACTCTGGAAAGTTGCTCACTCTCTCTGAACACAATGCTACCTCAACTCCAGAAATATTAATTAAAATCGAAAGAAATATTACCTCAACTCCACAACTGCTCACTCTCAACACATTACCTCAACTCCACAACTGCTCACTCTCAACATAATACTTCAGCACACATAGACGGTTCTCACTCTGGAAAGTTGTAAACTGCTCAAACTTCGCGCCTCTATGTAAACACACACATCAGTTAATACATAGACCAAACTTATTATTAAAGGTGTTGATGGTCAGACCTTTGTTTTCAAATTCAAACCTCTTTTTCCAGGAATTTCTCCTTTCCAATGAATGGTTGTGTCAAGTAGATAATCTCGCCAGCTACTTACAGTGCAATGGGCTACAAAAGTCAGAAATGCATAGAAATCAGCGCAAACTGGAAAATCACATGGGCAGTGACAATAATTTTTACGCGTGAAAGCAAAGTGCATGGCTTTTTTATGTTATGATTTCATATGTGGAGGAATCGATTATTAATCTTAAGAATCGAACAAAACGTTAATATTGTATATGGTATTGGAATTAACCATAATAGTACAGGGCATATAAGTCTTTTACGCCAAAATCAGGGCAAATCTTCTTAAAACAGCAAGATGGTCGAAACAGTGAAATCTCGCAAATCCTCGATTTTCTATCTTTGCAAATCACCGCAAGCGAACACCACTTCCTCTCACAAATCCATCTGCGCTAAATGGTGTAAACAGTAAATTACCTTCATACGAACACATGTCGTAATATTTGAAATGAAGAGATCCACATACAGTATTGATACCACTCGACGTGGATTGAATGAATTTATTTACAACAATGCCACCGGTTATTGTTAACGTTGGCTGTTATGTTATTTGATGTTGAACGCGTGACATTGTGCATATACACTGAATTTGAAAATCTTATGTACGTTGTTTTATATTGCACGAGTGGCTTAAGATACTAAACCCTAATACTGAGGAAAATTATCTGGTATCCAAATTCAAATGGCTTCTTCATCACATCCTTCAAGAGACAGAGGAAAGGCTGTTGTGGCTGCAAGAAATGCTGATCTCTTCGGGTGGATCAGTGATGAGGAGACTCGTCTAGATTTTATGAGGTGGACGAAGTTTAAACATATTGTTCCTCACAAATATCTGAACCTCGACTTATTTGAAAAAGAGGGATTTCACTTCCAGGAATGGATTGAAACTCAAGGTCTCTTTACACTTGTCCAGATGAAGGGTGATTGGTACCCTAACTTAGTAAGGGTCTTCTACAACAATATGAGAAACATAGATGGTGTCCTTCATTCTCGAGTAAAAGGAGTAAATGTTCACATTGACAATGATGTATGGTTTCAAGTTGCAAGATTAAAAGCCGAAAGTTTATTCTCTCAGTTACGGTACTCAGAAACAAACAGATGACTGAAGAAAAAGGACGTGTACAATAACTGGTTAAGGTTTCCTAGGAGATACACAATTGAAAGATTATATGTGCATGAGGGACTGAATAAAGAAGAAAATATAATAGCACACATTCTTGCTTGGGTGATTTTACCGGCTAGACCTGTACAAGACAGAATGACAACTGAAGATGTTTTTCTGCTGTATGCCATCAAGAATGATGTTCCTACCAATTGGGTGGAAGTAATAAAAGATCATATGATTGATGCAGGAACCAAACAGGCACGGCATCTACCATATGTTGTGTTTATCAGCACAATCTTCACCCTTCAAGGTGTGGATGTTAGTGGTGAAAAGAAATGCTCGTGTAACTGCTCAAATGATATAAATCGAAAAACCTTGAATTCCATTGGCCTTGTGAAGACCAAAAAGGGATGGTGATTCAAGGATGAAGAGAATATGGTTCAAATTTCTGGAAGCACTCCTACACTAAATGAAGACCACACAACCTTCGTCCCTGAACCCAATTTTGAAAGATTTGTTGTTGAAAAACTCAGGAAAACTCGAAGAGAAGATAGCTGTTCTGCATGAGAAAAAAATAAAAATGATTCTCCAACTGAAGATTCAAGTGAAGAGTCTAGTGAGGAGGATTCAATGGAAATATTCTGAATTAGAATAGAGGTTTAGATTTTAGTATGGAGTCAATTTTGTGTTTCTGTTCTGTGTCTGTTTTGCTTCTAATATGATTGTAATCAGTATGAATATGAATGAAATTATACTACTTGAAACGAAATCCAAATTGTTAACTTATTTCTTATGTTTTCTATAGCTCTTCCATGTGTCAAACTAACTTTTGTGATGACGTAGGAAGATCTATGAGGAAACATAAAAACTATGATATCAGAGTGACAAGTTACGAATAAATTTTATAAGTGGAGGACTAGATCAAGGATCCGTAAGTGTATTTATAGAAATGGACTTGATCTTTGACGTCGGCTTTTACAATATGTGACATAATATTCATTTTTTCCTATTTTTAACTTTTAAAACGTCGACGTTTTTAAGAATTCGACGTAATAAAACTTCAAGGATTTTAAAAACAAACCCATAATAACATTAAACAAAGGAATAATATGAAAATATAACCACGAAAAGTATATATTAAAATTTCAAACAGAGTTCAAACATACAAAAATATAGTAAAATATATTAAAATATTACATTAATTTCAGAAAAATAAACTAAAATGGACTATTGTTCCTAATCTGAGTCAGATGTCTCCATAGACTCATCATCTGTTGTGTCGTCTTCATCATCAGATTCACCTACTGAGGGAGTTATGAGAACATTGTCTTCATCTGATTTCTTGTGAATCATGATCAGAGACTTTTCAACTTTTGAAATTCTTGTTGAAAGCCTTCGAAATTGATCCACAACATATCTTTCAAACTCAGTCTGTAGAGTGAAGGTAGAAGGAGTTTCGTCAACATCATTGAACACCCAGCCATCTTTTGTTTTCTTTAGACCATTATGTCTCAATGCCGCTTTTCCTATTTCATTTGATTTGGTGCACCAATTTTTTTTTTCACCAGTTAGATCAACTTGATGATGCTTCAATACACGGCTGATAAAAACACCATAAGGAGAATATGTCCATGACTACTTGCAATTTCAATCATGTGCTCACTCATGACATCAACCCAGTTGGTTGGTATCCAGGTTTTTATGGCATGAACCAAAAATATATCTGTAGTAGTTAAACGATCACGTAAATATCTTCTAGGTAGTATTACCCAAGTAAGTACAAAAGCACACATTTTTTCTTCCATTTTCAAACCATCAAGTAGATACAACTTGTATACCTTTAGCCTTGTTGGACTTTTCAAATATTCCTTATAAATTTTCTTCTTGTTGGTCCATTGATTGAGTTCAGAATTTCTTTCATGAGACATGAAGTCTTATGCTTTGAGACCAGTAAAAGATAGCCATATTTCGTCATCAATTTTAATATCGACACCTTTCACCCGAGAGCGTATAACACCATCGACAACCTTCAAATTGTGGTAGAAGACCTGTACCAGGCAGGATAGCAATCACTGATCATTTCTACAAATTTTAGAAGACCAACATCTGCAAGCCATTCTTGAAAGATAAACCCCTCCCTTCTGAATAATTCCACATCCAAGAACTTGTAAGGGACCACCTTGAAGAGTTTTCTATAACATCCAAATTTGTATCATTCTTCGTCATCATGATCCACCCATTTGGACTAGCATTTCTTACAAGGTGTGCAGCCTTCTTTCCACGCCTTGAAGATGAAGAAGCCATTTGAGAATAGGATTTAGATATTTACATGAAGGGTTTAAGAATTTTGTTTTTGACAATGATACATGATAGATTTAATCAAACTATATGACGACTTTTACATGAACAAGAAACTACATAAAAAAAACACAGGAACTAAATAAAAAAAAAACCCAGAAAAACAATGGAGAATGTTTTTGAAATTCATAAGTCTTAACATTTTCCTCAGGATTTCCACCGTGCCTTCATTGTTAAAAAAGAAATGTCTTTGTTTAGTAGAGGAACTAATGGAAACCCTAAGGAAAAAGTTAACATGAATTTGGTTACGGAAGATCTGTAGTGTAGGATTTTAAAGGGTAGTTCCAAAGGATCCGAAACTGTATTTGAAGAAAATGTTGGGATCCACTAATGCGCCCAACTACTCCAGTGCCCATCAATAATAAAATGTCGAACCCTTTAGAAATTCGTCGCCCATCAAGTCAATCCTTATATTGTCAGAGTTCAACTTCAATCGCATAATTAAATGTCTAACGCTTTAGAAATTCGTCGTTGCTGAAATTATTTTATTGGGATATATAAGATTGAAAATTATAGTTGGGCCTGAAACTGATAAGATTTGATGCACAACTTTATAAATACTAGATTTGAAAACGCACTCAGTGTTTTCTAAACTGAAGAGTTACAAACCCTAGAAATGGGAAAGGCGTTCCAGAATCTGATCAGAAATGGCTTCTTCATCATCATCAAGAAGAAAATGGAAGGTTGCCCGGATTGCAAGGAATGCTAATCCTACAGGTTGGATTAGTGATGAAGACATTCGACGAAAGTTTTTTAGTCTAAGGAAGATTAAAACTGTGGTTTCTCACAGGTATCGGAAACTGGTGAGGATGTTCTACTCCAACTTAAAGATGAGTGATGAAACATTTTGTTCCACAGTCAAACGGGTTGATATAAAGGTTTGGATTGGTCATCAGCAAGTTTATCCCATCTTTGAATCTTGGAGTGCAAACAAAACAGATTTGATAAAAACTGAAGAAGATGAGTGGGCTAAATGGTATGCGGTGAAAATAGATTGTATGTCAGAATCGCTAAAAAGATTCTTGGGGCTCAAGTAAATTAAAAGCTGACTGCAACAAAAGAATATGGATTTTTTTTCTTTGATTTTAATTTTGTAATCAGTGGCTTCTTAAAGACTCTAAGGATTGAAAAATCATCGACAAAATGGAAAGGAAGGTGATGTGAACAACCAGAAAGGGATCAACAATAATTCTGCAACACAAGGATATGGATTTTTGTTGTTTGATTTTAATTTTGTAATCAGTGACTTCTTAAGGCATCTTTTGTTTTGCTGGTTGTAATCATCTTTTGAATATTAATAAAATTCTCTTTTGGCAATAACATTGGTGAATGGTGATTGAATTGTTTAAATTGATTAAATCACTTGTATGATTGTAATTGAAACTTTAATGTTACATCATTATATTGAATATACCATTGCACTCTTTTTGCAATAGTACGTCGATTAGTAAAGCTACTCGACGTAATCTTCATAGAAAAGTTATGAAACAAAGATATTAACGTCATTTTTCAGACTTCGACGAATTATTGTCAGCCAGATTACTCCCTTTTTATTTCTTTTTCCTTTAAACCCAAAGGTCGCTCCCTTTTTTTATTTATCCTTTTTAAATTCATATAGAACGTCCAACTTTATATGGGAAAACACAGTTGGTTGCGCTTGATAAATGTTGTGTTAGAAACGAAGAGATCCACGTCATATACTGACACCACTCGACGTCCAGGTATATGGGAAAAGACTGTTGGCAGGGCATGATAAATGCTACGATAAAAGGAAGAGATACACGTCAATATTGACACCACTCGACGCCCACATTATTTGGGAAATACATAGGGACGTCCACGTTATTTGGGAAATACATAAGGACGTCATTTTCTCTTTGGATTTCTATCACTCTTTCAAGCTCTTCGCAATGATGCACTCTGTCAAGCTATTCGCCATGACAAAGAATCAAACCACAAGGAAATTACTCGCTTTGGTGAACTTGAAAGAAATGATAGAGAAACAAAGAAGAAAGTTAACAGATTGTTACGAGATATTTGGTGAATGGAGGTTGTAGCGTTTTGAAAGGGTTAACATGAATTTGTTTACGGAAGTTCTGTAGTTTAGTGAAAGAGGAGTAGCGTTTTGAAAGGATGCGAAATCCAAATCTTTCAACCTTTTCCTTTTGTTTTCTATAATCCTTCAAGTTTTTTTGTGTCCTTGAAGGAAATAACATAAAACACAAAGAAAAAATTAACAGATGGAGTTCATAACAGAAATTTTATAAATAGATGTCTATAGGTTATGTAAGGCTGCAAAATTGTATTTATAGAAAAAAGAATGACTGTTGGGAAAGGTTTGATGTGGGGTGACCTTTGGCTTCAATAATAAAAGGCAAAAGGTTGTTACAAGAAATTTTATAAATGGATGTCTACATAAATAATTACTATTGGGAAAGGCCTGATATGGGCTTCAATAATAAAAGACAGTCTACTTAAATGATATATGGGAACATGCAGTTTACTACTAGAAACGAAGAGGTTGACGTCAATTTCTTCAGACTTCCAAAGTATCTTTTTGGTTTAATTCTTTTTTATTTTAATCCAACACTAAATGTCAGATTCCTTGGGTATCTGACGTATTATTCGTTATCCAAGGCAAAGGTCGCTCTTTTGTTTCTTTTTCCTTTTTAAATTCCCATAGAACGTCTAACTCTAGGGGACTTCGACGTGAAAGGCATTGGAGTGGTTCTATGTTCTGTTATGGGACGTTGAACTTTGACGTTATATGTGAGTATGACACGTCAAAGCCAAATACCCACATAATTTGACTTTGCTTAATAAAACGTCGAAGCCACGAGTACAAAGACGTTTTTTCATTTGGTTTAGAAGAAAAAATTAAAAACATAATTTATGGAAAATACAACGTCAAACGCAAAGAAGAATTCGACGTTCTGTGGTTGGTTTAAAAGAAAAAGAAAAAATAATAAAAAATGAACTAAATAACAAATCGTCTAAGCCAGTTTAAAACTGACATTTTATGGGTTGATTTAAATGAAAAATAAACAAATAATCGCTAGCTGTAATATACAACGTCCTTCTTTTGTTATGGTTGATGTCATATTAATTAAATCAATATTTAGTATTTATTTATTTTGTATTGGACGTTGCCTGTTTCCTTTGGGACGTTATGTGATTACCGTCATCACGTCCAACTTGTTCGACGTTCTATATTATTTTAAACGTCGACCCCATAAAGTATGTGATGTTCTGTTTGGTTTATAAGAGAAAAAAAATAAAGAATAAAAAAGGGATTTACTCTTTGGCTCATGCTGGGATATAAAACGTCGAATATTTGTCATGGTTGACGTGAAATGTGGGTAGGAGTAATACTGGTGGAAGCAAACCAATATTTTGTTATTTTTTAATTTTAAATTGAACGTCAGATGTTTCTTAAGATGACATTATGTGATTCTAAGGTCATTGTTTTACATCGATCTTGGCCTTATTTGACGTTAATACATTTTAGATTAGGTCAATATGCTTCTTGTTTGACATTAATACATTTTAGACGGTGCACTACTTTAGTAATTGACGTGGTGCGAATCAATTTATTTAAAAAAATGCCACCAGTCATTTTTAACGTTGGATTTTGAGTACTACGACGTTGAACGCGTGACGTTATACGTTGTTTTTATACTAGTGAATAGAGGAAATCCTAGTCATAGGGGTAAAAATATCAAAATAATTTATGTTGGGTTATTTAGTAAAACCTTTTGCTACTAATTATTCCATATACTTTCCTATAGATCCATTAAGGTGATAATTTTTCTTAAAGATCCACTTGCAACCAATGGGTTTTGCTTCTTTAAATTACTCTACTAAGCTCGAAATATTATTTTTCTTTATTGATTTAATTTCAATCCTAATGGCTTTATCTCAATGTGTTGCATCAGGAGAACTAGTAGCTTCTAGAAAACTTGTTGGATATTTTTCAATTAGACAAGTGTAAAAAAAATCTTTAAAGAGAGCTTTCTTCCTCTGTCTTTTGCTTCACCTCAAATCCCCAATATGACACCACTATCAATATTGTTCAAATATCTCATTAACCTTTAAAGGAAAAATCTATTCAAAGAACTATACATTTTTTGTCTCCATTAAGACATTATGTTCTATTTCATCACTTTTAAGAACAAGAAACCTATAAGCATCGTTATGTTTTTCATAGCCTAAGAACATATAACGTGAAAAGTTTTAGAGCCTATTTTCCTTGTTTTATGATGAGGTAACAATACTTTAGCTAAGCACCCCACGTTTAGAGGTATTTATGATTAAGTTGGTAACCTCTCCATAACCCATAGAGAGTCTTATTAGTTTTCTTATGGAGTATTCTGTTTTGCAAAAACCATGATGCAAGAAGCACTTTTCTCCAAAGGTTATCCAGTGTACTAGAGTTAATAAACATGACATTCATAATTTTTTTTAAGAGTTCTAATTTTCTTTCATGTACTCAATTAGACTTTGGCATTGAACATTGCATATTCATTGTCTCTATCTGATCTAATTTTTTAATTTTCTTATTTAATTCATTTTCTACTTTTTTTCCTTATAAATTAAAAACACAACCACACATGACCACCACGAGTGAACACCAAAACTGTTACAAACACCAAAACGTGTATGACACCATAGATTGCAAGTGAACATCAGAGCTACTACAACCACCAGAATGCATGTGACACCAAAGATCGCGAGTGATCACTAGAGCTACTGCGACCACCAAAACATGTTATACAACAGAAATGTAGATCCACCAATCTCACGAGAATGACGCAACCACCATCCTCAAATTTGTAACACGATAACACCTTCATTAAGCACATGAGCACCTTTCGAGAAGCCACCACAAATTCCTAAATTGCGCTTTTGCATGCTAGCCATCGACGAACCACATCTACAATATTCCTGAAAACGTAAAAATCATACCAGAAACAATGTAGATTAAGGAAATCAAGATGATAGTCTCCGATGAAGAGAAGAGGCGAGAGCAATGGAGGGAAGAGATGAAGGCGAGAACAAATTGCGACTATGCGAGAGAGAGTGCGAAGAGTATAAACCTCAAAATGAGGACGAGGGCTGGGATAATTTCAACAACCACCAATTCAATCCTATAAATAAAGCATTGTTTTATAACCTTGGTAATATCATGGCACATAACTCTAAGTTGAATATATCGTAATGCTTAGATAATTTCAACAATGCAATTTTACAAACAGATCTATAAAACTTATGTTTTCAAAGAAGAAAAAAAAACATATATTTTATCAAACATTATACACCACCACCTATCATAAACCTCTTTTTGTTGAATTTGACTGTTCTGAAGCAACACTCACCACTAGTGCAGCGAGGGGCTTTTACCGCGGTTGATTTTCACTATACGTCGCGGTTCTTGAACCGCGGCATATTCAGCCGCGGTAGTAAGTCAGACACTTTATGCCGCGGTCATAACCGCGGTATATAGTCTGCGCAATATGCCGCGGTTGTCTAGGGAACCGCTGCCTAAATTCATTTTTTTTAAAAAAAAATTCAAAAAAAATAATTAAAAAATGCACTATATGCCGCGGTTCGCGGTTGAACCGCGGCATATAGGCCGACAAATATGCCGCGGTTAGTGTCAAAACCGCGGCCATATGTCTCGTTTTTAAAAAAAAAACGAAGCACTATATGCCGCGGTTGTGGTTAGAACCGCGGCATATAGTGGGAATATGCCGCGGTTGTGGTTAGAACCGCGGCATATTCCCCTGCAGTTTTTTAAAATTGCAGGTCTGTTTTTGTGATATCCACTACCACAAAAACAGACCTGCATATAAAAACATTTACAGAAATGCAATTTCAACATAACAAATACATGTTCAAATGTATTTCAACATCAAATAAAGTAGAGAGTCTAAGAAATCAAAAGCTAATCAAATGCATTGTTTAAATCTAAATCTAAGAGCTATTGTATAATCTAACTATATACTTCGCAGCAGCGTTCCTAATGAATAGTAGGGACTTCTCAGGAACTGGTGTAGTAGTCTTGAATCTCTGCAAAAGACAATTCATTTTAATTAGTGTATATGAATTCAACATTTGTTAAAAAATCAAAATTTGTTAAAGTTAAATATTACCGTTTCCCAGCTTCTTGTGATGTGAGAACGAACAATATGGGTCATCCAATACATTACATAGTATCCACACTCATATGACCCATTTTGTCTGTTACACTACAATATATCATCACAGTTGATAATAGTTAGTGAATAACATTTGTTATAAAACAATTATAACAAAGTATGACTTTAGCATATGTCAAACCTTGAGAGAAATCCAAGCAATCTTTCTACTCTTAGCAATTGATCTCCCGTCCATCATCATACTTGCTGGAATAGAACTGTATATAAAAAAATGTTTTAGCATTCAGTTATATAACAAAGAAAGTCCAAACATTGAGGTTCTTACCAATCAATTGCTTGTCTGAGTTGTGTGGGAGGAGGCCTGTGCAATGAGCAGAACCACAAAGCATAGTTGTCTTGCACAGACATAACAAGAAGTTGCCAATGGCGCCTGAAATTCATAATAACGTAACTATTAAATATTAAAATCACATATGGAACATTATTATGTTAACAAAGTTCACTTACCCGGATATGTAAGGCAAAAAGTATATTTTCTTGCCCCTTCCAAAACTTCTTATCAGACTCATGTTGATATGGTCAAAATCATTTGATTCATGAATTTCTTGGGGATCAATGAATCCATAATCATCAGAACGCCCCAACTTATTAGCGACCCCAAACATATACCTGAAATCAAAAATTAACTTTGATATAAGGATACTTGATATATAAATCAATTTTATATATAAATAATTGGTCATAGACTTACATCGTCCATAGTTGAATAATTGAAATATTCAACTCTTGTGTTCCCGACGCAAGCTCACGGACATCTTGGCTATTAAGGTATATTGGGACCTCAGAGCCATGCCCAAATACATTAGCATCATACTGAACCTCCAAAGGCTTATCATCAAGGATGTCAGCAAGTAGATGCAATGAAGAAAGAGGGTCATCCTCAGATAGAGGAATCTTCTGTTGTTCCTGCGTCTGTTGTTACATGAAAAGATAAGATAAGTTTTGAAATCAAAAACCTTTAAAATTGAGAAGTGTAAAGAAGAATTTCATACCGAGGGGTCAGAAACTGGTTTAACCAAAAATTTAGGCCAAGTGATAAACGACTTATATGCTTGTTCCACAGTGAAAATCTCTTCCGTGGACAGTGGAACCGAGGCATCTGGCATGATCATTTCATCCACTGAGACCTTCACCTCATCCTCTAATAGTTGCATACCATGACATACAGTCGCTGACCTAAACTCTGTTCCACGAGCTACCAGCACCATCTGATCTTCTTCTAAAATGTATAGCAGACATGGACTACCATCGTCCATGTCATCCTCTGGGATGGCTGATGCGGAACAACTTCCTTTGCCGCTTCTCCCTGTCAGAGTAAATGTTAGATTATACAAGAGATAGAAATAATTGCACATAAATGTTTATTAAGTTTACCTGTGGGAGGGGGAGGGACCACATGTTCCTCTATAGGAGACTGCATCGGGCGCATGCTCTGAAACTGCTCCTGGTAGAGCATCTGGAATTCAGCCCTCACCTCGGCCCTGATCTCCTGCATAAGGTCTTGTCGGACCTTTTTTGTGATCTCTTCTGTCATCCTTTGTGTATCGCTGTACGAATATGAAGGCTGACGAGAAGAGCTCCCAAAATAATCCGTAATTCCTACTCCAGGACCTGCAGCACGTACACGTCCAGGGTGCTCAGGTCGTCCAATTGCAGCAGCAAGAATATCCTGGCGACCCTCTGGAGTGAATTGGCCTTGGGAGCTCTGCTCAACCAAGGCGTCCTGTAACATTACAAAACACCATTATCAGTTAAATAGTTTAATGTAGTATGTATAATGACAATATTTATTATTTTAGGAACAGTGATAACTTACAATTTTTTCAGAAATCTCTCGTGCTGAGTCGGAAGAGTAGGTGCCCGATGGTCGCATACGGGCCAACTTCCATTTCTCGTGTCTAGACGGTGGAGAAGGAGGCTGAGGAGGGCTACCACTCTGAGATGGTGGTATAGCATCTGCCTTTTGCTTGAGGATTTTCTCCTCAAGCTTCCTATACCCACCACGAGATAATAGGTGGGGGTTTTTGTTCTTAGCACTTGTTCCTTGTGCTTTGCTTCTAATTGCCTGTCACATACACATTAATTAATGAGTTCATATGATATATATTTGTTAATGAGGAATTGAATAATATGAACTACACTAACCTGCCATTCCTCTGACATCCGACTCTCTTTAAAAACCCGCCAAGTCTCCTCATCAATGGACTTATATGCATTACATGGAGTTTTATGTTTAAGGTGTCCAAAGATGTACCTTGATGTCAACTTGCTTTTAAAGTTTCTGAAATTTTCTGCAACAGTTGACAAACACTTATTTCTAAGTGTTGGGACATTTGGAATGTCAAATGTCATCTGAAAAAAACATAATAAAGTTGTATTAGTACAAAATTATCAATATAAACAAATTATAATTCAAATGCTATTAACTAACTTACCAATATATCTTGCCAAATAATGTTCCGATCACCCTCGGACACATGATCAAAAGATGGAATGAGAATGCTAATCTTATCACGTGCCACTACTCCAAGGTATGATCGGAAGTCATCTGCATAGGGGCCAGTTGCCACACCCGTGGTGACATTCACATTCACCGGAGTTCTTTCACCACTATTTTTCCTGATTAATAGTTGTTTCATCCTAGTGGGTCCTCTAGTGGATCTGGGTGGGGGAGCCTCATCCCCTGAAGAATGTGGATGATCAGCCATATATCTGTCAAAATAAATAACAACATTAAATTTTCTTTCAAGACTTATGTAATATCATATAAATTAACAAAACATGTAATAGTATCCAAATTGAAAATTCATACATAAAGATATGGATTCATGATACAAAAGCAGGATCTGATGGAGCAGGGAAGGAAGTTCACACCTAACAATTCATCATATGTATATTCCCTCATCATGATCTGACCGAATTGCATGTACATCATCGTCAACTACAGATTGGTCATCCAACTTTGTTGTAGTTTGAAATGAATGGTTGTCAGCAATATCAATATTAATTAGATTGTCTTCGTTAACTTCAATTTGTTTTTTGCCTTGAAGAGCAACATACCAATGGTCAGACGAAGGATCTTTGACATAAAAAACTTGAGATGGTTGATGTACCATGATAAACGGTTCGTCTCGATAACCCACCTTGCGAAAATCAACCAGTGTCATACCCGAGTCATCTATTTTCACACCACTCTTATTGTCAAACCACTTACACTTGAACAATGGAACGGAAAACTTGGTGTAATCAACCTCCCATATCTCTTCTATTATACCATAATATCTCATTGATCCAAGTACAGGAGATTGATCTTTTGATGTGGAAAATTGAAGTGACTCAGCTTCTAAACTGACTCCACTATTTTGTACTGTGCTTTTATCATCCAAAGTCTTCGTATAGAATGTGCAATTATTGACTTCATAACCTGTACAACACACGACATCAAACTTCAAACCATTTGCAAGCCACAATAAAGTTTCAGAAGAATGTGGCTCTTTGTCAATTTCAGATTTGAACCAAGACATAAATGTTTTGTTATGCTCCATCAATTGCCATTTCTCTGATTGTCTTGGATTTTTATTCTTAACAATGGTTTTGTGTGCTTCCAAAAAAGGGATCACCTCATCTGTGTTGTTCAATATATAAAGATGCGCTTGCAACAATTCTTCGCGATCTTTTGTCACCACATTGACACCTCGGATGCTTTTACTTGTAGAAAATTTATTCAACCATGCTGTGCGAGGAACTCCTATTGGATTCGTTGATGTCATGTAATCTGAACAAAACTCGATACTTTCTTCAGCAATATACCTTTCAATCATCGAACCTTCAGGATGATATGGATTTTTAACGTACCCTTTCAAAATCTTCATATAACGCTCAATAGGATACATCCATCTTAAGTATACCGGTCCGCACAACTTGATTTCTCTAACCAAATGAACAAGTAAATGTACCATGATGTCAAAAAAAGATGGAGGGAAAAACATCTCTAGTTCACACAAGATGATAACAATCTCGCCTTGAAGTTCATCTAACTTTGTAGGATCGATGGCTTTACTACATATTGACGAGAAAAATGAACACAACCTGTTTATGGTGTGCCTAACATTTTTGGGCAAAATTCCACGAATAGCCACCGGTAACAACTGTTGCATTAAGACGTGACAATCGTGAGACTTCATGCCAACAAGCTTTAAGTCCTGCATTGACACTAAACTCTTGATATTTGAAGAGTATCCTTGTGGTACTTTGATACTCTTTAAACATACACAAAAACTTATCTTCTCTTGTCTAGACATTGTGTAACATGCAGGGGGCAAATAAGTACGTTTACCAATCTCCTTCGGTGCCAACTCTTCTCGGATATTCATGTCAACCAAATCCAAACGAGCATTCACTCCATCTTTTGTCTTTCCCTGAATGTTGAGTAATGTACCAATCAAGCTATCACACACATTCTTTTCTACATGCATCACATCTATGCAATGTCGAACATCTAACTTTGACCAATATGGAAGATCAAAGAATATTGATTTCTTCTTCCAAGGGGTCGTTACAGATGACTTCTTCGATGTTTTCCCAAATACATGATGTATTTTATTAACTTTTTGAAGAACTTCAAGGCCAGTAAGTGGATTTGGTGCTTCGTCCCTCTCTTGATCTCCATTGAATGCTTTTTTTAACCTTCGATATGGATGATTACGTTTTAGAAATCTCCGATGACGCAGATACACCGTCTTTCTTCCATGTTTCAATTGATGAGCTGCAGTGTTTTCTTCACATATAGGACACGCTTTATGACCCTTGACACTGTATCCTGACAAATTACCATAAGCAGGAAAGTCATTAATGGTGCAAAATAACATTGCACGCATCATAAAAGTCTCTGAAGCGAATGCATCAAATATTTCAACCCCGTCAACCCACAAAACCTTCAAGTCTTCAACTAGTGGGCTTAGATAAACATCTATGTCATTTCCAGGCTGCTTTGGACCAGATATCATCATAGACAACATCATGTACTTCCTCTTCATGCACAATGCAGGAGATAAGTTGTAAATTATCAATATAACTGGCCAACAACTGTGATTGGTACTCAGATTACCAAATGGGTTCATTCCATCAGTGGCTAAACCAAGCCTAAGATTTCTACACTCTTTACCAAATTCGGGGAATTGTCGATCAATATTTTTCCATTGCTTTGAATCAGCTGGATGACGAAGCAGCCCGTCAATTTTTCTCTCATCTGCATGCCATCTAAGGTTTTTAGCATCTTTGGGATTCGCAAACAAACGCTTCAGTCTGGGCACTATTGGAAGGTACCAAACTACTTTCAAAGCAGATCCATTTTTTTCTATCTGACCATTATCTTCAGTATTGTTTTTTGACTTGTATCGTGATAAGCCACATTTTGGACACTTTGTCAAAAATTCAAACTCTTTCCTATACAAAATGCAGTCATTAGGACAAGCATGTATCCTTTTATACTCCATACCCATTGGACAAAGAATTTTCTTTGCATCATAATTACGAGTGGGCAGTGTATTTCCATCTGGCAACATTTCATTCAACAACGTCAACAGTTCTGTAAAACTCTTATCAGTCCATCCATTGCTCGCCTTCAAATTCATGAGCCTTAACACCGCTGACAAACGTGTGAACTTAGTTGAACCGACATACAAAGGTGTTTCTGCATCAGTCGACATCGTCTCATACACATGAGCTTTGGCAAAATTTTCTGCTCCAACATCGCGGATCATGTCCTCCAATTTGTCTTCATCCGGTCGATCTTCTTCCATGGTGGAATCAGTAACATTTACACTTTGAGAGTCAGAGGGAAAATCCATTTCTTCGCCGTGCCAGATCCATGTTGTATAGCATCTTAGAAAACCATCACATATAAGATGTTCTCTAATTTGAGTTGCGTTCAACTTTCTCCCATTCAAACAGTTCACACAAGGACATCTAAATTTCACTTCATTATCAGTTCTCCCCTCATTACGTTGCGCGAATTGTATAAATTCCTCTACCCCTCTCTCGTACTCAACACTAATGCGTGGTAAATTAATCCAATTTCGATCCATACGTAAATATTCTACAAAATTACAATCATACAATTATACAATATATTCAACATACAATCAATTCAATCATACAATCAAACAATTAATAAACTATAACAATTTCATGCACTATCAAAATTAAAGCAAAAATTATACCATAATACATTACCAAAACTATAGAAACTTCATACATTACCAAAACTATAGCATTATGCAAAAATTAATGAAAAAATCACGTTAAAAATGCAAATGGACATAAATACCTGGAAGAGGAACGGCGGCGGAGAGGGTGAAAAACGCAACACAACGGCGGCGGCGGCGGAGAGGGTGAAAAACGCAAGGAAATCACGATTTTGATCGGCTAAAACTCGTTTTTATCGTCAAAAACGAATAATGACCGAACAATTTTGAGTTTAAACGGTTAAAAATGCAAAATCTGAGATGAAGGGTGGTTCGGAGGAAGAAGAAACGCGAAAACAGAGAGAACCCGCGAGGAAGACGATGCACTGTTCCAAGTTTTGTTTTTTAACTCTGAACAGGGGAATCTACCGCGGTTCACTACTTAACCGCGGTATAAAAGGGTTATATGCCGCGGTTTAACCCCCAACCGCGGCATATACTAATTTAAAAAATTATCAGAAATGGCATTTTTGAAATTATTTTCAAACTATATGCCGCGGTTCAGCGGGCAACCGCGGCATATACCTCGAAATATTTCAAATAAATATTAAATTAATTTCATATAGGCGAATATGCCGCGGTTCCCCAGGGAACCGCGGCATATACCCCTGAAACGTGTTCAGCACAACTGTCTCCCCAACTGCATTCCAGAGAATTTCAGAAGTTACAGGGGGTATATGCCGCGGTTCTCTGGGGAACCGCGGCATATACCCCCTGTAACTTCTGAAATTCTCTGACTAGCAGAGAAGTTAAGACGTTACAGGGGGTATATGCCGCGGTTCTCTGGGGAACCGCGGCATATACCCCCTGTAACTTCTGAAATTCTCTGACTAGCAGAGAAGTTAAGACGTTACAGGGGGTATATGCCGCGGTTCCCCAGGGAACCGCGGCATATACCCCCTGTAACTTTTCAAATTCACTGACCCAGTCAGCACCTGCAATAAATTGGCAGGGTATATGCCGCGGTTGTGCAGAGAACCGCGGCATATACTCTGTTATTTAATTTTTTATTTATACGTGGCGTCAAAGGCAAAGTTTGACTGGGGTATATGCCGCGGTTCTACTGGGAACCGCGGCATATATGTTCGTTTTATTTACAAAACTGCCACCGCGCACCATTATGCTGCGGTTTTCGTTGAACCGTGGCATAATGTGCGCTGTAAAAACCCGATTTTTTACTAGTGCACGTTTATTTATTTTTATCTTGTGTTCTCTTATATAATGAGCACATTCACAGTTTTGGAATCAAAGTGGCTGGTCAGAATCAACTGGATTATTCTGGACTATGTTGACAGCTTTAATTAATAGATCGATGCCTACTATATAAGGAAAATGTTTTTTTTTTACATTAGAAGTACCCCTTGACAATTTAAAGAGTGTTATAATCATTGAAAAGAGTTGACTTATATATTTGTAAAGAAAAATAGAAATGAAAGGATAAAATAATAGGTGGAAAGTGTATGAAAAAAATTATTGAATGTCAAAAAATAATAATATTATTCATATATATATATATATATATATATATATATATATATATATATATATATATATATATATATATATATATGTATGTATGTATGTATACTCAATTTACTGTTGAAATCATCTAATACTACTTGCTGCATGAAGTTATAATCAAACACTACTTCTTATTTCTTAATTAGTTGTTATAAAAATTCATCACATAGCTTATACTACGGCGGGCGGCAGCTGTTTTCTTTTTCTTTTCCTTTGTTTAATAATCTGGTTGACCTTGTGTGATCAAATGTGTCCATTTGTAGAAAAATAAACATAGCTGAGTGTACTATATTAACCTCTATTCCCTTCATTTTTTCATCTGTAATTGTGAGTTGATCTTCTTTTTCCATAGAAAGTGCTGTGTTGTGTCCATGGATTCTGTGCATGCTATCTCTTCAGCTAATAATGCATGTTCATTCACAACTGGTATCTCTAGTGTCACCCTTTTCTTAGTTCTTTGATTTAATATAATTTAATTTGTGTATTTGATCAAATTTTCATTAGAAATATTTTTTATATTTTGAATCATTGATAATTGTAGGTGGAAATCTCTGGCGTTGTGAACGTTCAACCAAGAATATTTGCTATACAAGTATGTCTCACATATCCCCGCACTAACTTTTATTGATATATTACATTTTTTATACTAAGAAAGAAAACTTATTCAGAATAAATTACATTAACATTGTTTAAGGAGTTTTTCATATTTTTCCGCTTTTTAATGTTTATAGTATTTTTTTGTGAAAATAATAATGTATTAATAATGTCATTGTAATATAGCAAGAGTGTTAATGTGTTATTTTTCAAACAAGAAAAAATACATGTTTGAATTAAAAGTTCTTTAACTTAACGTTTATATAAAAGTTGTAACCTAATTTATATTCATACCTTGGTTTGTGTGATTTAGTGGAGATAGAACGATGATGACATAAAATTAATAAAAGAAATATATAGTATAGAAATAGAAAAAGGAAAAATATCATCTAAAAGACTCAAGCAATACAAATATAATTTACTCTTATTATTCCGTTATTATCTCACTTTTTCACAAGTTCATCTGCTACTTGCAATGTACTGATAGATAGAACCACTTTAACTCTTTATGGGCTATATATATATATATATATATATATACTAACTATTTTGTAATTTTACTTTGCAAACAGTGACATTGATACGATAATGATATACAAAGTATGTTTGAATCCGGTTTTTCTTTAAGGAACTTCTCCAAACTAAAAAGTTAACAAAATTAAATTAAATTTTCTTTAACGAACTCCGTGCTCTTCGCCAATCTTTGTGGGACCTTGAGGGAGGTTTCTTAGTTGAAAGGATGCAAACATACTTTTCCCTAAAAAAATTAAATTAAATTTAAAATAATTTACTTTGGTTAATTACAAATAAAATAAAATGTTGGAATACTAATTTTGTGCTAATTAATATATTAGTTATATGTCTTAGAAAAAATAAGTTCTGTTTTTTCTTTTAAAGTTTTAATTGAGAAATGTTAAATTGATTATGCATTTATATTGATCTTTTTTTATCAACTTAAGGAAAACAAATATATAATATATAATTTATTTTTGTATAACCTCTAATACTTCATCAAACATTTGGTGCTTAGGTTGTTGTGACTCAAAAGCTTTCCCATACAAAAGAAAAAGTCAAATAGAATATAATCCTCTGATGTTCAAACAATCAAGATTGAACAATCATTACAAATGGATTACGAATGAAGAATGCAACAAAAAATATGTTGGAAAAGCCATCTCAAGACCATATTCTGAACCCAAAGATTCTAACGCCAAAAACATCTTGGTATCTATAAAAGAATTTATGGTTGCTTTCTACTTGTTTTGCTATCCTTACACCGTGATTGGTCGGGTAAGTTCAAGTTTTTTCTAATATGAAACACTTTTTTTTTTTGTGTATAGCTATAATATCATTAATTTTTTTTCTAATATGAGACATTTTTTTTATCTTTTTTGGTCAGACATTAAGCACAGTTTCTGCATCTCTCTTAGTAGTGGAGAGACTATCAGATATATCTCCATTATTTTGTATTGGTCTGTTACAGGTTACACTCTAATTATAAACTACTTCTCTGTCATTTATAAACTACCCTTTAACTTCATTAACAACTTTTGAGTTCCGGAAATGTTTCAGGCTTTGGTACCTCATCTGTTTATGGACATTTATGTTAATGGTGTGAATCAATTATTTGACCTTGAAATAGACAAGGTATGAAACTGTGTACAAGAAATAAACATGTCTTCATCAAGAAATTACTTTGTTTATGTCTTTTGGACTTTAGTATCAATAAACATACATTTCTAACAAAACAAAACTTTTCAAATTATCTTCTTGAGCAAATTTTACTACTTTAATATAATATCAGAATTATTTAAAACTTGTTCTAATAAGGTCAATAAATCAGACAACCTTTTATAATTCACAAACATTATGGAGGAAGTTACTTATGGTTTGTCTTATTTAGTAGTTTGTTGCATGTTTTATTGCAGATAAACAAACCCTATCTTCCATTGGCATCTGGGCAAATATCCTTTACAACTGGTGTCATTATTGTTGCATCAAGTTTAACTCTGGTGCCATATATATTCTTTCCCTTTTAAACTAATATTTTTAAGAAGTTCTTCGCTGACAAAGTATAAGGAAGCTTTTTAATCATCTTCTACAGAGTTTTGGGATTGCCTGGACTATAGGTTCTTGGCCATTGATTTGGAGTATTGTATCGTGCTTTCTTCTTTGGACAGCTTATTCGATCAATGTGAGTTCTCTTCGATTGCATATAAACTTATTTTTTTCCCTTAAAATGTTAAGGCATAAGCATATGTAAAGATTATGTAAGGTTAGAGTACTTATAATAATATCCATAATAATAGAAAATATATTTGTAAGATGAAAACAAAAATGATTGTTTTTAGTTCATAAACAGTGTTGTAGACTACTAAACAATTTATGATAACCTATTTAAATTCCCATTTACAATGTTTTAGATGATGATAACACTGATTTGAAACTTTTCAGGTGCCTCTGTTGAGATGGAAAGGACATCCACTACTTGCTGCAATGGTCATTTTTGCCACTTGGGCAGTCATATTTCCAATCACATTTTTCGCTCATATGCAGGTTGTCCTATAACTATTATACTTATTATATATTCAATCATGAAAAACCATTTATTAGGTATAAACATGTAACAATAAACAAATCCATATAAGGTTTTTGGTTAGTTTGGTTCCCTCCAGAGTCAAATATTTGTTAAGTTCGGAATAAATAATGAATACTTACATGTAAGTCACAAGTTCAAAAGAAAAGTAATAAACAGATATACATGTAACTCACAAGTTATGATTTAAGACTACACTTCGTCCGTATTAATATATTTTTTTGTCAACAGAGCTAATTATATATATTCTCTAATAACATTTCACTTGTTATTAATTAGGTTTATTAATATTTTTTCATTATATATTTGTAGTAATGGCTTAATATTTATTTTTTACATGATTCCTTTTAAAATAATTCAATGTAATCTTTTTCGTTAATCACTTATTATTTTTACACATTTATTATTCAATCCCAAGAATAAAAATAAAAGAAATAACGTTAATACTAATTTAACATATCACATAATTTAAATATATATATATATATATATATATATATATATATATATATATATATATATATATATATATATATATATATATATCACATTGAACCAAAATAAAGAGAGAAAACATGAACTAAAAAAAGATATTGAATCATTGCTGCAAATAAGAGACAAACAAAAGTTCTTAAGCCTATTCATTAAAGTAAGAAAGAAAATGGGAAGCTAAATACTGTCTTTGATGTAACAATGTCCAGACCTTTGTGTTGAAGAGGGCTATAATCTTTCCAAGATCAATGATTTATGCTGTTGTATTCTTGGGCTTCTACTCTTTAGGTATTGCATTGTTCAAGGTAAAAGACTCTAGTTTCTCAAAACAGACATTCTTTTCAACATCAAGCTTTTGGTTTACCATATGTACCTATTATGAAACCTTTTATTGGATTCAACAGGATATACCTGATATCGACGGAGATCAAAAATTTGGTATCCAATCCTTTTCAGCACGTTTAGGTCAAAAACGGGTATGTTTCTCTAATAAAACATCTTAGTTAAGCTGGTTGCCACTTTTTATCTTTCTTTAGTTGATTCTAACTAATCTTTGCAGGTATTCTGGATTTGTGTTTCCCTTTTTGAAATGGCTTTCGGAGTTGCCGTCGTGGCGGGACTAGCATCTTCTTCTCCTTTGGTTAAAATTGTCACGGTAATATGCTTCTTACATGTATAAGTTTCATTTATACTTGGTAATATTATTTTTATTTTTTGTAAATAAGAATGGGGTGTGAATTGTGATGAGTAAGTGTTACAATATAAAACGAGCGTGTGACAATCTTATTTTCTTTTAAGTAATTTAGAGAGATTTGGATTATCTTTCTTTATTTTTCTTAAATACATGGGATATTTCTTTCTTTAATTAGGATTAGGGATTTATTATTAATATTATAGAAATTAGTTTTTTTTTGTGATATTATTCTTCTCATCTATATATATATACATATATATATTTCCTTCGGCAAAGAAAATAAATTAGCAAATCCCATAAGAACAATTACCTTCTAACAATACGGGTATTGATAAGAAGAAAAAGAAAATAAAAGATATGCACAAGTGAATGCTTCGAGCTATAACTTGGACATTGATTAGAAAAAATACACAACTTTTTTCTCCTTTTGAGGAAATTTCATTTTGGTTTTGATATTATTTGGTGTGAATTTTTAGAGTTTGGGACATGCTGTTCTGGGTTCGATTCTCTGGTATCAAGCAAAATCTGTAGATTTGAGTAGCAAAGCTTCCATTGGATCCTTCTATATGTTGATCTGGAAGGTAATGTTTTAATATATTTGTTTACCAATTAAGGAGTTAAATATGTATATTATTATTTGAAAGAAATGGCCATCCCATTAATTTTCCCTTGCTTTGAGAAATATTTTTCTTGTTAATTTCTATTGCTTTTCAATTTCTAATTGAGATACAAAATCCGCACTAGTAAAAAATTGCATTTTTAACTCGCGCATTATGCCTCAGTTTTTGTGGAACCGAAGCGTATCAAAACGCGATGGCAGTCCTATAATTTTTAAAATAGTATATACCTCGGTTATTAAGTAATCGCTGTCTAAAAATAATACTGCCTCGGTTGGCAGGGTAAAACCGAGGCATAAAGCTCACGTGACAATGATACGACCTTGGACAGATGGACCGAGGCATATGGGCTTGGGCTGATAAAAGGCCAAACCTAGCCTCTGCGACTATGAACGATTTCCCCCAAACCTAGCAGCACTCTCCTCTTCTCCTTTCTCCAAACGATGTGCGATGGCGGTGAGAGCGGCCGTGAGACAACGACGACGGTGCGACGAGACAGCGGCGACGGTGCGGCGAGATAGCGGCGACGGTGCGGCGCGACAGTGGTGACGGTGCAGCGATGGCGGAAGCTCTTTTTTCATGGAGTGGCGGGGACGCGGTAGTGAGGACGCAGCATCGATGGCGGAAGCTCTACGATCTGGGATGGTGGAAGCTCTGCGATGTGCGATGGCGGAAGCTCTCGAGAGCGCATCTCCCAACCTCCATCACAGATCCACCTCTCCTCCGCACTCTAAGTCTATTTTCCTCTGTTCATTCATCTTCTCCACCATTTAAAACCTTGGTTCCACCGATCAATCGGTCAAGATAGTGTCTCTGCAGGTGGATGGCGAAATGGATTTGGGGTTCTGCTTCTTAGGTTGCTCTGCGGCTTTTATTGCTCTGTGGCTTCTATTGCTCCGCCGGACTTCAACCTCAGCCGCTCGGAGAGCTCCAATTGCACCTCCGTCAAGGGCTTCTAATTGGGTTGTTAATGTAGGTTGGAGTTTGGGTGGCACTGGTTCGTGATAATCAAAGGACTGGGTTGATGGAGTTTGGGTGCTTTCTTCCTTGTGTTGTTCTTTCTTGTGTTGTTTTCTGTGTGTTTTCTTCGTGTGTTTTCTTCCTTGTGTTAGTTCTTTCTTCCTTGTGTTTCTGTGTGTTTCTCAAAATTGGATGTTTCTTCCTTGTGTTTCTGTATGTTTCTCAAAATTGGGTGGCACTGGTTCATGATACCGAAATTTGGGTTGTTCATGTGACTTCATTGAATAATAAATAGACGTGAACTGTGGAAAAAAGAGGAAGAACTCTTAACTCTGTGCAACATAATCAATAACTCTTAACTCTGTGCAACAAAGTAACTCTGTGCAAAAAAGAGGAAGAAGTGAACTGTGGATACAAAAAAAAAAAAGACGTTATTGCCTCGGTTATGGAAGAACCGAGACATAATCGAATATCGTTTTGACCCGGTTCAGAACCGAGGCAAAAACTACCTTTTTTTTTACCTCGTTCGTATATGCCTCGGTTAAAGCACCGATGTCTATAAGCAAAACTAACCGATGTCTTATCCCTTTACTGTACTAGTGCCGGGATAAATCAACTGAAGTTCTTTTTTCAAAACATGAATTATTTCTTTGATTATAATTTGATGTGAATTTATATTAATGTTTGTCTTATAAGTCTCGTATCGACAAATTAAAAATAAGATATATTATAAGTCTTAAAAATAAGATATATTAAAAATGTTTGTCTTAAGATATATTATAGTCATTTAAAACTTATGTTAGTAGAAATACAACAAATTTATCCTACATAAAATGCAAACATTATGTTACGCTAAAATCTGTATTTACCTTTTTTTAAGAGTTAATATTTACCGTTTTTAAGATTTTGTATTTACTTTTTAAATTTTTGCACTAAAATCTGTCTTTTTTTCATTCAAAGTGTGATATATCATATATTGATTTTTTTTTTCTTTTTGCAGTTACTGTGCGTGGCATACTTTCTCATGCCTTTAATCAGATAAAGATGTACGAAGAACAGTGTTGATATCCACACCCAACTGTCGCATTTGAAAATTATTGAAATGGTTGGTAGAGATATATGTGGTCACTGAATATTATTAGTTTGTATTAGTTTACATTTTTCCTTAGTTTCAAGAAGACTTTATATGCATTCTAGAATGACAAAATCATTCTTTTATAATATTCTATTATATTTGTCAATAAAATCCAATTTAATCCTTCCAAATTGTTATAGCATAAAAAACGACTTGGATCGAATTGATGGAATATTATATATTAAATTTAGTTTCCCGTATCATCTTTTATTGTTCTTTTCGTTAACAATAGTACCATTAATAATTTTATTATATATAACGTATATTAGAATATAAAAGTTGTGATTAAATTAATTAAAGCACTTTAATTATTTTGTGAAACACAGATGTATTTAACAATTAATAATTAAGTTTACTCAAATCTAAGTGTAAACAGAGACGTAATCCTTTGGTCAAACCATAAGTGGCACACGAAGAGTGAAAAAGGTGAGGAAAAACAAACATGTACGTTTGCAATGCATCAATTTACTAAGAATTTATGAAAGGAAAGAAAATTGAGAGATGATATTCTATCACTACCAAAATCTGTATTTTTACTGGCGGTTTTTTTAAATGTTACCGGCGGTTTTAACCCCTGCAGATCATATTTTCCGCGGTTGGAAAAACCGGTGGGAAAACGTCCGTCGCCAAGCAAGTACCGGCGGTTTTGAAAAAACCGCTAGTATTAGCGGGGGTTCCCAGGAACCGCCGAAATTTCCAGGGGTTTTGTAGAAACCGCCGGAATTAGTTGGGGCTTTATGAAAACCGCCGGGAATAGCGGGGCTACTCAAAAACCGCCGGAACTAGCTGGGGTTATCTCAAAACCACCGGAACTAGCTGGGGTTATCTCAAAACTGCCGGAACTAGCTGGGGTTATCTCAAAACCGCCCCTACTTTTGATGGTTTAGTTTACCGGGGTTTTAAAACCGCCGGAAATTTGTATAGTTCATATTTTTTTATTGTAATAAAATTAGATTATAATAAAAATGGTTTTATTGACAAAACAAACAATAAATTAATATGAACTAAAATTTAATAATATTGTATAAAATAAACTACATTGTTCAACCTAATATCATTCATACAACTAATTGTTCATACATAAAAATTAAAAAGAAAGAGGTTCATTACATATGTTCAATATAGATGTTCAATACTAAAAGTATGACTCATAAAAGTATTCAATAACTATCTAATTTTTTTCTTCATTACATCCATTGTTTGGCCCACTCCCTTGATCAGATACCTACAATATAACATAATAGTTAGTCGATAATATATTTAATAAAAAATCGTACAAATAAATTTAACAATTATTACCGATGATCTTTGAAATACTGCAAATTGTGAAGGCAATGGACCTTGATGATTTTGCAACAAAAGTGTCATGATTGCCTTCATTTCATTGACTTGTGATGTCAATGAAGATACCTATAACAGAAAAGTTTATTTAAAAAGTTAGAAACATGATACCTAACATGTTAATCTTAAAAGAAACAAACCAAGTAAATATTCATTAACCTGATATTCTAATTTAACATTAGAAGAAGTAAATGAAGATACCTATAACAGAAAAATTTATTTAAAAAGTGAGAAATATGATACCTAACATATTAATTTTAAAAGGAACAAACCAAATAAATATTTAAATATTCATTAACCTGATATTGTAATTCAACATTAGAAGGAGTAGATGAAGATGATCCAATATGAGAACGAGCATGGACTCCAAAGACTTTAGATGGGCAAGGACCCAAACCTAGACCGCGAACACGTCCACAATGCTCTTGGCTTCCTAAAACATGAGCCAATGAATCTAAACTTGATATTTCTTTTGATTGAGACAATGTTGTAGATTCATATGTTTGAATTTTTTTCCTACATACAACGTAATCAATGATGCCAACATTAAAAACATTGCATTTGTATAAAGAGACAAACTATTGAGTTGGCAGCAATATACTTATATTTAAACTTAAGATGTCTGCAAAAACAGTAGCAAGAATTGTCAATCAATAATTATATCACTAAAGAGATACATCATGAATTGTCACTAAAGAGATTATGACAATCCAAAGAAAGATCACATCTAATGCTTAACTGTCTAAACTATAATGGTTTCTTACAATGAATGGCTTTGATTTTACAATATAGGAGAGTGATGTAAAAGGAACCTAAGAAAGCAATAAAATTGGCACAAAAAAATTAGAATCAAGCTAGAGACTAAAAAGAGACGAAACACAAAGGAAATAAGAGTCAAAACAAAGGTACATGTGCAAAATATACTGTAGCAAAAATTGACACAAATAAGAGGCAATAATTTGGCAAAAACTCTATGCATACATGAAGAGAAAGACCTCAAAATGAGTGGAAATAATTTGGCAAGCTTCAAACCTATATGTTCTGTAAATTGGTGAGAAGAAAGGCTAAAAACGAAGCTACCAAACACACAAAACAGTGAGCAAAAAGGCTAGGCTGGACCAGCCAATGCAAGCAAACAAATTTGGTTTTTAATTTGATTTTGCTGGAGCATGCAGATTTGAATTTAGGAGTCTCGACCAAACATGATTGATTAATTATGTGTTTTTGATCAAAGCTAAAATTGATGTGTTTAAGACCTCTACTATTGTAGAACATACAAGCAAAGCCTACACACTTAAATCCCAAGTTGATCCATCTCAATTCAGAATACAAGAGCAATGATGCAAAAATGACTCTTAGCAAGTGCAATTTCAAGAAAAATTTTCTAGAAAATTTCTAAGTACACCAAAGTACAGGGAACGAAATCCAGCCATCAAAGCACTAAAATGAACAACGACTGAAATAACACCAATTTGACATAGCAAACAAATTAATTAAAACGAAATACCCGAAAGAAAAGGAACCATTAATTAAAACAGAGTCACCTTATGAAACAATATGCCGAAATACAACAATTATAGGAAATACTAAAAAGATTGGAACTTACACCAATTTCCCTTGCCTCATCACTAACAAAAGCTCCATTGGTCGTCTTATGAGTAGCTATCCAAACTTCTCCTCTGCTAACTTTGTGCCCACACTCTTTTTCCTATGAAAATTAACAAATGCTTATTAGGTATGTTATAAATATTATGAGAAATAGAAAATTGAAGATAAATAACACTTCACCATTTCTTCTCTCTTCCTTGCAATGCTCTTGGATCCCCTGTGTGAGCAAGAGTTTGTTTTGTCCTATTGTGTTTATTTTTTAAGGCAATCTCCTAACATTGTGATAAGAAAAGTTATTAAATCATAACAAAATTTTATGAAAAGAGATATAGGTTTTACCTTTGTTCTTTCATCAAGTCGATAGTCAACAAAAGAAGCCCAATGATCTCTATCTATGCCTTCTGGAGCCATGACAATCAATTCATCTCTAGTACGGGTGCCATCATCTCTTTGTTGCCACAATTATAGGCGACAATCTCTCCATTTATGATTAAGCGCTTTCAAGATCTAATTGATTTGAATATCAGAATTCACTACAAACTTTGCCTTCAAAACAGATTTTAATAAAAAAATTAACAACAATTACCCAATAAATAAATTTTGGATGCCTTCTTTGTAATGGTATTTTGAATTTACATTACTTACTTGAATTGTATTTTGAATTATGTCTTCTTTGTAATTTTTAGGAATCTTCTTCCAAGTAGAATAACAAATAGGGAATACCTTGAAGTTTCTAGCAATACTTCCCAAGAATCGATTCAATAATGCGCCACCATCTCCAATTGGTTGATATTCCTCATTCCAATGTACAATAATCCTTTCATTTTGAGGCAAATTCCAAACATCATTTGTTTTTAAGTGTTTGGTAGTCATCTTACATTGGTCATCTGTGAAGAAAGAAAATTTGTGTCAAATATTCTTGTGTCAAACAACTTCAGCAGTAACTATTCATATAAGTAACATAATGAAAACATTATTATGTTGAACTTGTGTCTTACCAATAACATCAACCAACCATGCTCCCTTGTGTGTTGGTGGCCCTTTTTGTTCAACTTCCAACAAAGTATCCTGATTTTCATCTTGTTCATGTTCATCTTGTACATGAGAATTTCCTCCTACTTGAAGTGGTGAATGAAGAACATCTTCATTAGAGGGCTACACAAAGGAAGATATATTAATTATAGTGGCATACTTCTTTAAATTCGCATTTAAAATCAGTACATTAGGTCAACATTGACTTAAACTTGTCCTATGTACAGTGAAGTTTGGATTCCAATGAATAAACTATATAAAAATTTAAATACATTAGACAAAATATAAATATAAAATAATATCTAAGATATTATTCAGAAAGAAATAAATGTTAAGGACAAACACTGTAGTATAAATATAAAAATTTAAATACATTAGACAAAATATAAATATAAATACATTAGACAAAATTTTTGGCACTATATGAAATCAACTTTACTTGACTTGTGTGAAGATATTTTCTTTTAGCTCCACCAAAAATTGAAGTGTGTAAGCTGATTTTAGCTTTATGCTGAAGTTAAATGCATTTTACTTTCTTATTATTTCTCTCTTATAAGTGCTCATAGAAAAGTTTATCCAAATAAGTCTAAATTGGGAAGGTTTGATTTCAAACATTCACTCACTCCTATATCATGCAAGGTATATGCTGAGTTATTGTGCGTGCTAAAGGTTAATCCCTTGACAGTGTGATCAAGATTTTAAGCTGCAGTCGAGATGTTTGTTATTATGGAAGATTGTGGACAAATATGGCTTCTGTTGTGGTTGCGGACAGTTGTTTAAAACCATGTCTGTAGTCTTACTGCTTAATTTTTATGATCACAGTAGTAAGAGGGAATATTAGTAATGGGTTGTCCTAGCTAATTGAAGTACATCTTGAAAGAGAATGTTGAGCTGGGAGAAATTGATATTGCATTCACTGATTTCATGATACAATTTTGGTCTTTTTATACTGGTAAATCTGCCAAAACTCTTGTTAACAAACTTAACTAAAAATAAATGACTTTTAACTATCACTGACCACCGTAACTAATAGTATTTCAACTGGGTCGAAGGCTACAATGTAATCTGCTCTTAGATACGTTCATTAGTATGTTGTCTATATGCTTATGGTCCTGTGCTGTGACAACACCCTCACAAGATGTGCTGTGACTAATTTACCATATGTGATTCTGGCAATTTGAATGAATGCTTAGAGATGCACAGAGAAAAAATCGAGGGGAGAGAGTGATGCTTGGAATGGACAAATCTGAGTAATTTTGAGTCTGCTCCGAATTCAAGATAGTAACTAGTTTCATTCAAGATGGGAAATTATGTTTCTGTTGTAAGAAAATGTTTTGATCTGGTGCAGGTTCCCTGGAACTGGAGAGTATGACAAGTTCTATGGTGAAGCGAGAAGAGAAGCGTGATGGTGTGGGAAAATATGAAGAGATAAGTGGTGTTTTGAGAGGAAGAGGTAAAGAAATAGAGAGGTTGTACGAAGCTGGGGTTGAAGAAGAGTTTGAAGATGTGATGGGTGCAATATACTTGAATGGACTGAGGACAGGACTCCTTGAAGGACATGCTCTCTTACTTAATCTCCTTACTCTCACAACACATTACATATATGAAACCTCGATGGAAATTTCCAATTGCAAGCTAAAAGATAATCCGAATCAGGATCTTAACATAATATACAATTAGGGATACACTAAACATAATATAAACAGTTTAACAATTTATTCAGATGCAGTTTAGATCATTAACACCCCAAATATAAAAATGACCACAAACAAATATAATATTCTTCAGTGCTTGGATCGCTAGTGATATAAGTTAATTATTGAAGGAAACAAAACACTTACATCAACTTGAACTGATGAATGAAAAACAAATGCATCTGGGGACTGAATAGGTGCAGGAGTCCATGCTGATTGAAAAACAAATGCATTTGGGGACTGATTATGAGTAGGAGTGCATGTGCTTTGGCTTGTCGAAGGTAGCTTTAGTTTGTATGTTCCTACAAATAAATGAATGTCAAAAAATGATAATAACATGAATAAAACAAGTATTAAACATTTAACAAAAGGGAACTTACTTCTTTGAGGGGCAGAAAGAGAGGGAGAGGACTGGACTTGAGGAGCTGGTGGATGATTAGTTGTGTGACCCCATGTATGAGAGGCACTTTGCTGTGTATGACGTTTTGTCTCCTTCTTCTTATATGTCATTTTCTTCATCTTCAAATGGTCTACAAACAATTACATAAATAAAAATTAAACCACCTATATAAGATATAATAAAGAAGAAAACAAATAGAATAACTAAATTAAAATTAAAATTAAAACCTTGTTAATGGTATATTTCTTTCATCATCGGGAAATAATGTTTCTAAGTTTTGTTGTTGAAATGGTTCACATTCATGAAATTTGTCAACATCATCTTCACCCATGTTGTACAAGTCTCTAGGCTTTATATGTACAGGGATGCACCAATTTTTATCAAACTCATCATCTACATAATATACCATTTGTGCTTCTGATGCCTGAATGTATGGTTCATCATCATCATTATCACCGGTATGAATCAAGCGTCCAAAACATACACTTGTAAATCCCAACTCATCAGTCACAATCCCCCTAGAAGTAGTTGTATTAGCCCACATACATTTGAACAAAACAACTGAGAAACAACCATGGTAGTTTATTTCAATTATGTCCACTAATCGACCATAATAAGGCACACCTCCAAATTACATTTGATTATCACTAGTACTTGCATAACTCCTTGTTCCAAATGTACCAAACACTCCACTATTTTGTGTTTTAAACCATAAGTCACGCTCCAAGATCCTAAACTTGAATCCGTTAACATTGTAGGCACTATATCGCTTTGCAATATCAATTGGACCCATGGCTAAGAATTTGAAATCAGTTGAGTGAAGGCTAGTTGAGTCATTCCTTATGGAAAAAAGAAATAACATGTCCAAGTCAATTATAATTATAACATAGAATGAAACCAATCAACAATGACCCAATATGCGTACACGACGTGAAAACCAATCTACAAATTCCCTATGAACTCTCTTGTCTATCAAAGATGATTGTCGCCTCCGATTTCTCAATTGTCTCCGTATAGTGTCTCTAAATTCCCTACATGAAGTGTCCAAATTATACATAGTTACTTCAAGAGATTGCTTTGCTCTCTTGGATGCAACCTTCTTGAACTCTTTCCTAGTTTGTTTCCCAGTGACACAGCCTTCGCAAATCTTCTTTGGTGCAAAAATCATAGGAACATTTTCACTAATTCTTTATCTCTCAACTGACCCAAGCTCTTGAAATTCAAATGCCCATAGCGATAGTGCCATAACCATACTTCTTCTTTAGTATTGACAATGGCTAAACACTGAACAACTATGGCATTGAGATTCACCTTAAAGGTTCTATTTCTGGCAAGCGGGGCCTTGAGCACGAGTCAATTTCTTTCATCAAACACCTCTATATGTCTTTGATGCATTGAAATCGTGTAACCTTTCTTCAGAAGTTCTCCAAAACTCAGCAAATTACTCTTCATAGTTGGAACATACAACACGTTATTCATGTAAGCCGATCAACCATCCTTGCGCGTGATCAAGATTTTGTCAACCTCTTCAGCCATGATCACACTATTGTCAGCAAATCTCACGCTACTTCTGATACTCGTGTCCAGGTCTATCAACCATTCTCTCTTGGTCGTCATATGGTTGGAACATCTTGTGTCCAAATACCAACATGTTTCTTCTTCTACATGGCTTGTTTCATCAACATGTAGTCCACTTCTTGACATTTGTCCTGTGCAAGATTCTCATTCTTACACCTGTTAAATTTATGAACCTCACTCTCACATCTGTCCTAAGTTAATTTCCAGCGCAATCATCTTTACCATGTCCAATTATGCTCATTAATAGAACATGATTAGAATCGGAGTCGCTCGTGTCTTATGCAAGATTTGCTTCATCATCTTTGCTCTTCTTTGCAGCTTCATTGTGCCAACATTCTGATGAATAATGCCCATATTTGCTTCAAGTATAACACTGAACGTTTCTTTGATCAAAGTTCTTTCTTCCTCTTCCTCTTGACTGCCTTCCACCTCTCTTGTTTTCATTTCTTTGTTCGCCACCATTTTCTTCAGAAATTTGATAAAAAACATTTGCATTTTTGCTTGCAGTCCGTCCCCCTTGTGATCGGCCTCTACCTCTTCCAGCTCCACGAACTTTAGAATTTTGATCACTTCTGGCCTGTAAGGCTTGATTCGTGCCTTGACTCACGCCTTTTTCGGCATTTCTCCTTTCAATCAATCTCTGCTCATGCACCTCCAGAGAATTATGTAGTTCTTCCACCCTCATAGTCTTAAGATCTTTACATTCTTCTATGGCCACTTCTATATGGTCATACTGAGGAGTTAATATTCTGAGTATTTTCTCAACACTTTTCCTATCTTTTTCACGATCTTGTCACAAGCTCTCATCGCATTCACCACTACTTGATTCTTCACAAATGTAATCTACGATTGTTTCTTGCTCCCCCATGCTCAGAAGTTCATAATGTCTTTGAAGAGATTGCAACCTGATCTTCCTGACCTTTCCAAAGTTACCATAGCCTTCTTGTAGAATATCCCAAACCTCCTTTGTCGTGACAGCCTTCGAGACTTTCTGGAAGATTGCAGTTGATATACATTGGTGCAACAACAATCGTGCTTTGCAGTCTAGCCTCTTGTTCTCCTTGTGCAGCTTCTTCACTTCTTCTGAATCTCTCTTCGAAGGTTCTTTGAAACCTATCTTTACAATTTCATCCACTTATTGGAAGTCAAGTATCTCGTCCATCTTAATGCACCAATCGTCGTATCCTTTGCCATCAAACACTGGCAAGTTGTCGTGAACAATTCCAGTCATTACGTTTCACGAGTCTGCCTCTTCTTGATACGTTTTCTTGAGCTTCGCCGCTCTTCACCAGGTTACGAAACCTTGCTCTCGATACCACTATTAGCACAACATGTATAAAAGAGAATTATGCAGAGAAACAAGTAATGCAAAGAATGAGAGATTGTGAAAGTGAAAAATATTTCTCGTTATTAAACTGAATGGAAGAAACAGTATTTGTAATAGAAGAAAAGAGACGATCTAACTGTCATTTTGACAGTGAGAATAATTTGGATTATAACAACAATAACACTGCACTAAATCACTAATTTTTGTGATTTGCAAGACAACTATGGGAATGCAGATCCAGAAAATGTTGCTAACATTTGAGGAGTATGAGAGCAAGAACTATGAGAAGCTTTTACTTCCTACTGTATTGATTTACAAATGCTTTACTTATTAATTATATCCCCAGTCTCAGTCTGTTACTAAAAATATAAAGCACTGAATTCGAGGTCAGGCTTCCTACTCAGAAAAGGCAAGGTAAGAAATGAAATACTTTTTTTTCGTTCTCCTCTCCAAAGCACAGTACAAACATATAAGCTGATGACTCAAAATATTCTCTAGGACAGGTGGCACGCAGGCCAAGTAACATAATAACAAATCCTAACCAACTCTTTCTAGAACAATGGAAAACCAACAATTATTGGACAAAAAGGTCAAACAGACGTAATCCACTAATGATGAATGAAATCATCCCAACCCAACGGTTTCTTAGACACCCTCTTGGGCCTAGAATCAGCTCCCTTACCAATTTGTGTATCATTACCTTCCCCTTCGACAAGGACCTTGTCCTCAAGGTCATAAAGCAGTTTGAGTTCGTCCCACTTCTCCCAAGAAGTATCATCCGGAGACAGCCCGTGCCATTGAACCAAGGCCATCCGCGTAGGGGTGCCATCTATGGGCACTGTTTTCAAATCCAGAACTGCTAGAGGGGTGATCAAGGGACTGCTATCCACTGAGTCAGGCGGAAGGAGGTCAAACTGAGTAGGAATTGGCCCTTCATGACGTTTCAGGATTGAACAGTGAAAAACGTTGTGTATTTTGGATGATGAAGGGAGCTCTAGTCTGTAAGCCACGGGTCCGATGCGTTCAATAACTTTATAAGGACCATAAAAGCGCTTGGCTAGCTTATGATACTTGTGACCAGAAATGGAAACCTGCTTATATGGCTGAAGTTTCAAATAAACCCATGTCTTTTCTTCAAAATTCACTTCCCTACGTTTCGAATCTGCTTGTTTCTTCATGCGACTTTGTGCCTTAAGCAAATTGTGACGTAGAAGGGACAAAATCTCTTCCCGAGATGAAAGGACAGCATCACAACCTGCATTTGATGAAGTACCTTCTATGTATGATGGCAAGGATGGGGGTGGCTTTCCATAGACCACTTCAAACGGAGTCACTCCTGACCCAAAATGCCAAGAAGTGTTGTAATGGTACTCTGCCCATGGAAGATATTTGAACCAAAGACTTGGCTTTTGATGAACAAAGGCACGCAGATATTGCTCAATAGTACGATTCATAACCTCAGTTTGCCCATCCGTTTGAGGATGATATGAGGAACTCATCCGAAGGAGCGTTCCACTGAACTTGAATAAATCAGACCAAAACCGGCTAATGAAAACCGGGTCTCTATCAGAAACGATGCTCTTTGGCAACCCATGATGTTTACACACCATAGAGACAAACAACTCTGCTACCTTGTAAGCTGTAAAGCCCGAATTAAGTGCCCCCAAATGGACTGCCTTCGAAAATCGGTCTACTACTACCAATAACACCGTGTAACCGTTAGATGGCGGAAGTCCGGTCACAAAATCTAGTGATATATCCTCCCACAATCCGGAAGGAATAGGCAAAGGATGCAAGAGTCCCCCAGGTCTTGCTGTGCTATACTTGGTCTGCTGGCAAGCTACGCACTGAGAAACAAACGCCTTAGTGTCCTTAGGCATGGATCCCCAAAAAAAATTAGCACTGATCCTCTTCAAAGTTTTGCTGACCCCCGCATGACCCCCAACAGGAGTCTCATGGAATTCTCGTAACAGTAAGGGAATAAATTTGGACTGATTGCTGATCCAAATCTTTCCACGATACAAAAGCAAATCGCCATTCCAAAGATAAAGAGGATAAGAGGAGGGATTCGACAGTACTTTATCCCTCATAAGGATGAATTCAGAGTCCAATAATTGTGATTCCTTCAACTCATTTAAGAACACAAACTGTGGGGTAGAGAGCATATGTAACTCACCCTGAAGTGGACAATCGGATCGCGAAAGTGCATCCGCCACCACGTTCAATCTCCCCGGTTTGTACTGAATCTCGTAATCATAACCCAGCAACTTTACAAGATAATGTTGTTGTTCCGGGGTCTGAATGACTTGCGTCAAGAGCTCTTTCAAACTCCTCTGATCAGTTTGAATGATGAAAAAGTGTCCCAACAAATACTGTCGCCATCGTTTCACTGCACTAGTTATGGCGTGGAGCTCTCGGACATACGCGGAGGATTTAGACAATCGAGGACAGAACACCTAGCTAAAGTAAGCAATTGGTCGATTGTCTTGAGTCAAAACTGCACCCATGGTTGTCCCTGATGCATCTGTTTGGACATAAAAAGTCTTATCAAAATCCGGCAAAGCTAAGACTGTGATGCTGGTCATGGCAGATTTCAGAGAGTCGAAAGCCTTCTGAGCATGGGTAGACCACTGAAATTGCCCTTTTTTAAGTAGATCAGTCAGAGGTTGGGCTATGGCTGCATAATGACGAACGAATTTCCGGTAAAACCCGGTCAAACCCAAAAACCCACGTACCCCTTTGGTGCAGGTAGGAACTGGCCATTTAACCATAGCCTCAATTTTTCCAGGATCGGGAGACACTCCCCCATTAGAAACTATATGCCCCAAGTATGCAATATGTGTCTGAAAGAAGGAACACTTGTGAGATTGCAAGAGGAAGCTATTACTTGCCAAAATCTCGAATACCTGGCGCAGATGAGTCAAGTGTTGATCAAAGTCAGCGCTGAATACCAAAATATCATCAAAGAAGACAATAACTGTCCTACGCAATAGAGGCCTGAAAGTATCATTCATGGTAGATTGGAATGTTGCCGGGGCGTTGCACAATCCGAATGGCATTACACAATATTCGTAATGTCCATCGTGAGTCCGGAAGGCTGTCTTAGGAATATCAGAGGGTTGAAGGCGGATTTGATGGAAACCTGAAGTCAAATCCAATTTCGAAAAGCATCAAGCGGAACCCAATTCATCCAACAACTCCTCTACCGTAGGAAGTGGGAAACGGTCCTTGACCGTAATGGCATTCAAAGCGCGGTAATCCACACACATACGCCAAGATCCATCTTTCTTCTTCAGAAGGAGAACCGGAGAAGAAAATGGACTTGAACTTGGCTGAATCCAACCAGAGGCAATCATTTTGGAAACCTGTCTTTCAATCTCAAGTTTCTGAAAATGCGGATATTTGTAAGGCCGAACATTGACTGGTTGTGAATTAGAGAGCAACGGAATTGCATGATCAGTATTTCGGGGTGGAGGCAGAGAAGAAGGTTCAGAGAAAAGTGATGTGAAGGAAGAAAGTAATTCACGTACTTTAGGATTAGGATGATCTGGGAGTGTGTTTGGAGTAGAAGAAGGCCTTACCACCAATGAGAAAAACTGGGCTGTTGGATCTGCTCGAGCAACCCGTTTGAGTTGATGCAGGGAAAGAGAAGTGGGCTGCGGTCCAGAATCTCCCTTAAGCTCAATAATGGATTGGTTGAATACAAACTTCATAGTGAGTGCTTGATAGTCCATTAAGATGGGCCCTAATTGCTTTAACCATTAGGCCCCAAGAACCACATCGGATCCGCCCATATCAAGCACGTAAAGAGCAATGTGGAACAAATGCCCTTGGATCAGTAATTCTACTGAAGGACAAACCTGTGTACACGCCAGTTCTTCCCCACTTCCAACCAAGACCTTGAGGGGGGCAGTAGGGGATTGGGCCAAACCCAAACGAGTAGCTACTTCTTTTTGGATGAAATTGTGTGTGCTACCCCCGTCTACCAACACACGGATCGGGTGATGTGTAATATGGCCCGTTAATCGGAGTGTCTCTGGATCTCCAGTACCCGATAAAGCATGTAAACTGATTTGGGCTTGAGGGTCCAACAAATCCACAGGTGAGGTATCCAATTCAGGGTCCCGATCTGAAATCGGTGGAGCCGGAAGGGAGCCACTGACTGGGTCATCTTCCTCAGAAATAAAAAGGAAGAAACGAGCTGGGCACCGATGCGACCGTGAATACTTCTGATCGCAATTAAAGCACAACCCCTTCTCGCGGCGGTCTGCCATCTCAGCTTCAGTTAATTGGCGGTAACGAGTCTTGGGGGTAGGAGTAGGCAACAAGGGAGGAAAAACTCGTGGTGGTTGTTGTGGTGGAGCAACGGTAACGGTGCGGGTCAACGGGGGAGAGGACGAAGAGTTGAGTGGCCTAGGTCGCTGCACACTGGAGATATCCAACAACTTCTCCTCTTGTAAACGGGCCAAACCCACCGCCGTGGACAGCGATTGAGGCTGTTGTGCCACCACCTCACGCCGGATCTCCGGCTTAAGACCGGAGAGGAAGCAACTCAGAAGGAAAGGCGGCGACAAACCCGTGACGCGATTCGCGGTGGCTTCGAACTCAGTGAGGTAAGAAGAAACAGAGGAAGTTTGGGACATCTTAAAGAGCTTACCTCTAGGATCTTCAAACGCAGTGGGGGCGAATCTGGCTTCCAAAGCTTGTAAGAGGTGAGGCCATGAGAGGATCTGACCATTCCGATACATCCACTGGAACCAAGCTAAGGCAGCACCGTCAAGGTAGAAGGAAGCCACGGTAATGCGTTCTTCTTCCGGAGTATTGTGGTACTCGAAGAATTGAGAGATCTTGAATATCCACCCTACTGGATCTGTACCATCGAAGCGGGGAACATCTAGTTTCAAGAAGTGGCGCTGAGAAGAGGTATGATCGGAGGAGTGAGGATGGCGAGGGGAAGAAGGAGGAGTGGTATGCTGAGTTTCCAAAAGAGAGAGTCGATGATGTATATCGGTCATTTGAGTAGAAAAAAGTGACATCTGAGAAAGCAATTCATCTATTTTGTTAGAAAGGAGCGTGGAACGGGTACCGTCAGCCATCGAGAAAAAATCAATGAAAGCACCAAATGTTACTAAAAATATAAAGCACTGAATTCGAGGTCAGGCTTCCTCCTCAGAAAAGGCAAGGTAAGAAATGAAATACTTTTTTTTCGTTCTCCTCTCCAAAGCACAGTACAAACATATAAGCTGATGACTCAAAATATTCTCTAGGACAGGTGGCACGCAGGCCAAATAACATAATAACAAATCCTAACCAACTCTTTCTAGAACAATAGAAAACCAACAATTATTGGACAAAAAGGTCAAACAGACGTAATCCACTAATGATGAATGAAATCATCCCAACCCAACGGTTTCTTAGACACCCTCTTGGGCCTAGAATCAGCTCCCTTACCAATTTGTGTATCACAGTCTGCAAAATTATAATCTGTTTGATTTTGAAAATATCATACTTATGTGTTTCTGTAGATTGTAAGAACAGGCTAGTATTTATTGATGCACTTGTGCTGGATTCTTAGGTTTGTGCTTTTATTTTTCTCTCCTTGTCTCATGGCTTGGCTTGTATATTGTGGGGTAGAGTAAGTAAAGTTATTTTATAATGTAAAATTCCTCATTCTTGAATAGTAAATAAAACCTTGAATCTTCTTTACTATATGGCAACCTGTTTGTAGCGACAGAACAACATAGAATGATAATCACTGTTTTGTTGTAATTAAGAACAATATGATAGCTACAATCTTTCTTTGATCTCCGATCAGTTTTATAGCCGTTTGCAACTATAGAAAATTGACCCTTTAGGCTTTCATATTGATAAAGATGAGAAGTAATGGAGCCAAATGACACATTTACTGAAAATCACAAACAATGAAAAAAGGTTTGGAAGCAACTATGAAAGAAAGGGAGAATCTTTTCTAACTTAGAGCTAACCAATAACAAAATTCTGTATATAGAATCATATATATATATATATATATATATATATATATATATATATATATATATATGGATAAAATTATTCCAAGAATAGCTTCAAAAATTTATTTATTTTTATTAAACGCGAGTTAGTCTTTTGTTATTCTTTTCTCGATAAAGTCTTTTGTCAAGTCCTATCACCTTCTTTTACCACTAATATTGCTCTAATCTATAGGCAAACCTGTTGTAAAAGCATATGTATTTATGATTATTCCAATTTTGGCCTTAAATTAAGTGTATATGACTACTCCAATTTTGTTTCAAATATATTTTTTAATTTACCCAGATTCAAGAACTCAGTTTTTGCTTTTTTTTTTCATTTCACCTTGGAAAGTGCTGACCCTTCACTTATTATTAATGAATGTATCTTAATTTGAATTAATATTGAAAATGTTATGACAAGTTTTCTAAGTTGGTTATCACTAGTTCATAAATAATGTTTAACATCACGCATTTAATGTTAAACGAAAGAAAATCCAACATAAAAAAATGACCGGTGACATTTTTGTAAATAAAATGTCATTATAGAAGTCGGTTCCCCAAAGGTCAGACGTCAAATCCTCCTTTAGACGCTGGCTTCCCTAGATCAGACATAAAAAATGACCGAAAATATCTCATTTTAAGCGTCAATGTTACTTTTTTTTAAGACATAGACGTCGGCCCCCCCAAATCAGACGTCAAATCCTTCTTTAGACATCGGCCCCCACAGATTAGACGTCAAAAATGTCCGAAAATATCTCATTTTCAGCGCCAATGTTAATTTTTTTTACGACATACACATCGGCCCCCCAAATCAGACATCAAATCCTCCTTTAAACATCGACCCCCCATATTAGATGTCATAAAGGATCAAAAATAGACGTCGATCCCCCCAGATTAGACGTCAAATCCTCTGCCAAAAGTTGCAAATTCATAATTGAAAAGTCACTTTTTCAGATATTAGATGTCGAATGTAGCAAGGGCCGACATCTACTACACACTAGACGTCGGATCCCCTTCCCCAAACGTTAATAAGTTGTGAAAATACCCCAAAAGTAGCACCAAAATGGATTTTTTTAGCAATTAGACATCAGAATGCGAGCCTCAATTTCTTTCGCGTTTTCGTTTGAGTTTTTGCTTCGTTCGCATTGGCCATTGCTGCTACAAATATGTTTGATTAATTTTCTTCCGATTAATTTATTTTGCATCGATTAACTTTAGTTTGCACCGATTAAATTCCGTGTGCACCGATTAAATTTTGTTTGCACCGATTAATTTTGACTTATGATGTTCCTAAGATGATGAATATTGGCGGCGACAACGACTGCCAAATCTCCATTGCTTGAAACTCATAGTATATACAATTTTATGATGTGCTATAATGATTTTTTGTATTTTGAAATGTGGTAATATTGTAAAAACAAATTAATTTTGAAAAAAAAAACAAACAGGACGTCGGATTAGGAGGGGTCTGACATCAAAATTGACGTCCGGGGAAGGGGATCTGACGTCAAATTGACGTCTCCCAATAAGACATCGGATTTGGATTGGACGTTAAATATTGAAAATAACAGACGTCAAAAGCCTTTTTTGCAGTTGTGTATGTAGTTTCTATTATATCACATTTTAACTTTTTTCAACCATCAATAATTCTTAAATTCATCTAATAATTTTTTAAATATATTATCAACTAATTATTATTTTATATTGTAGGTATGTGAAAAAGAAAGTTGTAAGAAAAGATATGGTTTGTTTCTCTTACCAAGAGGGAGGGGGAGAATTGGTATACAATAAAAGTAGTTTCTTGTTGAATCTTTTTAGGAATTTTAGATGATCTTTAAATGCACACAATACAATTATAAAAATAATGCAGTAGAGAGATTAAGGATAGAAAACAAACATATTCTTTTTATCCTGGTTCGGCCTCAATGCCTACATTCAGTCTCTTTCAATCAACCTTAGATTGAAAGACTTTCCACTATAAAGATTTTGAGTTTTTACAACAAGGAATTACATAGACCACACTGTCAAAATGTAAATATCCTCTCTAACTCACACTAATCTAATATAGCATACAAAACACCTTGCAGAAGAACAATCCTCTTCACTACAGTATCCCTTTGAGACCCTTCTCAAAGTACCAAGAACATCAAGTTCTTCTTCCTGTCAACACGCACAGGGAAACAACAATCTTCTATTGATTGCAAAACAAATTCTGATTAGTAAAAGAATATACCTGAATTGTGCAGATGTGATCAGCCAATACACGTTCAATGCTAGCCTTCAAGAATTCTTCAAAATCTTCAAAACCTTTGAATCTTGATTCTTGGAGCAGTAGGCGCACCTGCAATCTCTTTCTAAACTCACTGATATCAGATATGAAAATTCTATAAATGATCAGAGTCCCAAAAGTCTTTAATACAACACGTAACATGTTATTATATAGAATTTCTCATATCAGACGCACTTTAATCGATTACGAAAATAATGTAATCGATTATGCTTTAACATAGTTTATACCAGGATTACATTGAAACATATTTAATTGAATACACAAACAATGTAATCGATTGCATGTTAACAGTAAGTCAAAACATTCAAAAATATGACCATTATAACAGTTATGACTTAGCTTGAAAACGGTTTTCAAAGAATACCAGACTTAATTGATTACACAATCAGTGTAATCGGTTAAGTCCTACACTTAGACAATTTTGAAAACTTTTTCTTCTCAAAACTCATCACTGCACATTTTCAAAAAGGTGTTTGCAAGGACACGAGTTTTAATTGATTTTACAATTAATGTAATAGATTGAAACTCGTGTAATTTGCCACAATTTTAAGCAAAAACTATATGATGAACTTAATTGATTGCTAAACCAGTGTAATCAATTATTTCATACAGAATTGCATTATACAAGTGGTTTTAACATATGAAAACATGAGAATGCATACAATAGATGTAAACACATTTATGATCATAGTGAGTATGCAGACAGTCAGTTTTAGCAACATATGTATAAAACATAAAGATACATTTTTGTTGTTGTCATTGTAAAATATATGTGTGTTCCCATCATCAAAAACCAAACACATGGGAATTGGTATTGGCAAATGCATTGCTCCCCTATCAACAAAAGTGTATCAAATGATGAAGACGATGAAGAAGTACTAAATGATGAAGACGATGAAGAAGTACCAAATAATGAAGACAATGAACTACAAAACTGATGATTATTATTCATAACATGTTTATTTTAATTTTTAGGAAACATTAATTGTATTTCTAATGTTTACAATTTATATAATAATATTTTGGTTTATATTTAATGTTTACATTTAATTTTGGTTTCATATTATTTAATTTTGGTTTATTTATGATAATAAAATCATTTGAATAATAATAAAAATTTAAATTATTTACATTTCTAGCGGTTTTGGAAATCCCAACTATGTAAACTCAGCAATTACCGGCGATTTTAGGAAACCCTCACAAGTACCGACGGTTTTTCTTAATTTCGGTTAGTTCCAGTGGTTTCAACAAAACCTCGATAATACCGGTTTTCACAAAATTCCTGAAAATTACGATGGTTTCTCAAAAAACTGTCAGTTATTACTTAGCGACGCAGCTTTTCCCAATGATTTTTCTTACTACTGGTACCGTACTTTTCGGGAGTTAAAACTGTTGGAAACAAAAAAATAACGTCCGGAAAAATTGTAAATTTTTGTAGTGATTTGATCATCATTGTCTTATAAAAGAATTACAAAAAAATTTTAAACTCTAAACCCCAACTTAGATGTTTCTTTTCTACAGTAATGAATAATTTAACTTATTTACCTCTATTCTTAAAATAATGTAACTTTTTCTTAACTTTATTATAAATAAAATATTATGTTATAAACCTTTTAATATTAAATACACAAAAGTCTAAATTAAATATATCGTAATGCTTAGATAATTTCAACAATATAAAGAATATCGCTAAACAAATCTATGAAGCTCATTTTTAAAAGAAAGTACCATATTTTATCAAACATTTTTCACCACCATTGACTGTTTCTGAAGTAATATGCACCAATTTTTTTAATTTTCTGACCAGTTCTTTTGAACACTATAATAATGAGTTTATTCACAGATTTTGGAATTAAACTGGGCCGGTCAGATACAATTTGATTTGTGGAACAGGTCTACGTTGACCACCTTTAATTAATGGATCGATGCCTGCTATATATTCAATTAGCAAACTGCTGAATTCATCTAATACTGCTTGCTGCATCTAATACTGAGTCCTAGTAAAATTCTTGTTTTAAATCTTTAAAAAAATATTTTCAATTTTTTAGTATTAATATATTTTTATTAAATTAGAAATAAAATTATGTTTAATCAGACATCAGTATCAGAATTGGCTCAAGATCCAAATACATGGTCTTTATTTTAAGTCTCCAAAAAAAATGTCTCAAATTTTTAGTATTAATATACTTTTACTAAATTATTGTATTTAAGAAAAGATTTAAAAAAACTTCTTAATACTAATATACTTCTATCAAATTAACATAAATCATTTTAATAAAAAATAAAAAATTAATTCTTAAATTTGTTTTAAATCTGTCCAACTCTTAATTCATCCTTTATCTGTGCTTATTTCTTAGTTATCTTAAAAAATCATTACTCCTTAGTAATGAAATAAGCTTATACTAGGTTGCCTGCAATTGTTTTTTGTTTTTGCAAGGTTTAATTATTAGGTTCACCTGTAATAATTAATGTGACTATTTTGTAGATAAATCAACATATTGAATGTGCTATATAAACCTCTCCTCATCTTTTTCTACAGAAAGTGCTGTGTTATTTCCATGGATTGTGTGCATGCTATCTCTTCAGCTGATAATGCATGTTCATTCACAACTGGTACCAACTATTACCTTTTTATTTCTTTTGTAAAACTAACCTTGCTATTTGATAACTTTTTCATTAGAGACTGATATTGTGATCCATTGCTAATTGTAGGGGGAAATTTCTGGTGCTGTAAACGTTCAACCAAGAATATTTACTACACAAGTATGTCTCACATATCTCCCTTTCTTGGATAACCTTTATTAATATTACTGTTTTTATAATTTTCTTGCATAACGGAATGTATCCTGCAAAGTTGTTTTTTACTCTCATGAGCTCTCCACTATTCGGTACTAGTTCTCCAAGCCTCCTTCATTTACTTCTGAATAAAGGGGTGTTTGAATTAAATGTTAAAATGAAAGTAAAACTACAATTATAATGTTATTTATAGGTTTATCTCATTGATTATGGGTTCACTCGAATGAACTACGATTATGGATCTATTGACCCAAAGACTTAATGGTTAACTTGTGAGAAACTAGAACAGTTTCTAGTTAAGTTATTTAACAAAAGAACGCATGATGAGAAACCGATAGGTAGTATCTGAATTTAATTAGCAACGTTATAAAAAGTATAGTTCCCGACATCTGATATCCAATATTCGATTAAGTGATTCATTATTCATAAATCATTTAATTATCGCTTTATTGACTATAAGTTATATTTTACTAAGTACCCAGTAAATATTATTATATCTTTGTCTTAAGTAACTCGAATGATATAGTTAACCGCGTGGTCCGGTCAAAGTAGATATAATAAAGAAAACTTATTTAGAATAAATTACGTTTTTAAGGAATTTTTCATATTTTGTCTTTTTATCAATATTAAAGTTTATTTTCTTAAACAAACTATGTATTTGTTAAATCATTAAAAATGTTTTGTATTATACCAAGAGTCGAAAATAAAATAAAAATACATGTCCCAATTAAAGTTTTTAAACTTAAATTTATATAAATTTTTTTACATAGCTTATATAAATTCCTTGATTTGATTGAGTGCAGAGAGAGTGATGATGACATAAAATTAATAAAAGAACTAGTATAGAAATTGAAAAAGGGGAAATATCATATTACATTCTCAAATGACTCAAGCAATACAAGTATAATTTGCCTTTTTCTTTATCAGCGCATAATTTGCTCTTACACTTTTTTACGAGTTAATACTATTTTTATGTTAATTAATAAATTGATTATATATTTTAGTAAACTTGATAAATTCGAAGTTATTAACTGACGATAAAAAATGCTTTCTCTACCTTTAAAATTATCTAATAATAATAATAATAATAATTTCCTTATTTAATAAAGTTTGAAATAGTTTCTAATGAAACATGAATATGAATGTTAGGACATATTTATTATGAAAATGTATCATACATTTTATATATATATATATATATATATATATATATATATTAGGTGAAACAGTTAATTGGAAGAATTATTTATTAAATATGTTATAAATGATATATGATTTTTATAAGTCACGGGATTTTAGTTGTACGCAATGTACCATTTATTTCAAAGAAGACGATTAAGCATATTAGTGCAAGTATTGATCTAATTATCACAGTATATGTGGCGTAATCATAATAAATAATATATCAGGATAAAGGAAAAGTATCAGACGAGTTGAAAATAAACAAATTGGAGAATAGATGTGTCAAAGCAGAAGAGTTGTATTAGATAAAAATATATAATTTATAGTGTGTAGACTCTTTTATTTCTTTAAGTACCTGAATATTTTTTAGATGGTATGATTTTTCTAAAGGATGTTGGATAGTGCCAAAATAAGATGGAGGTGGAGAAGGTTAGGTTAAAGGTGGTTGTGTGGTTGTTTTATATTGTTAAAAGAATCGAAGGGTTAAGACATTTAAAGTGTTTGTTAAAATAGAATGACTCAATTTTTCACACTAAGAGGGAGTGAATTGGTGAGATGTAAAAATAAAGTCTTTTAAAATCCTTTTTGCAAAAGGTGATATTTTTAAAACTTTCTTGAAATGCAAGGTAAAAGACTTTCTAATGCAGCGGAAACTTAATCGAATAAGTATAGAGTAAAGTTGCTTAAAGGTAAAAGAGTAAGGATCAGAAAATTCAAACACTGCTTTTTATACTGGTTCGGCCAACCTGCCTACATCAAGTGTCCTTCCAACCATGGGAAGCAAATGCATTATAATGATCAAGGTTTTTACAACAAGGCTTTTATAGAGACCTCACGTCAAAAATATAAGACACCTCTCTAACCCTCTAATCAAATATAGGTTGTACAACAACTATACCAGTAGCAAGAATCCCCCTCTTGTTGTCTAAACCCTTTGAGACACCTCTCAAAGTCAAGAACGTCGCACGCTCTTCTTCCTGTAGTCACAATAGGGAACCTCAATCCAATCTTCACAAGATTGTAGACTCTGATCTCACAGTTACACCCAATTGTGATGAATTGATCAGCCCTTTGAATATACAACAAATTTGCTCTTCAAGAAATCACAAGGATATGATCACCATGGTCACTTCATGATTCTTGGAGCTCTTTTTCTCTTTCTGTTAGATAACACTTTCTGAAAAATATCACACAAACTATTAGATTCACAAAAGTTCTCACATAAATCAAATTCGCGTCAATTTATAGTATAACACATCTCTGACGCATTTTAATCGACTAAGTTACTAATGCAGTCGAATATAACAATTCTGTTATAGCAGTTAGAAGACGTCAAAGCAATTAATTGAATTGCAATTAATGCAGTGGAATGACATTTAATGCTTTGTCAACATATTTGAAAAGATAACGTTAGGCATTTAAATCAACTATTAACAGAATTTCAAAACAGTAACAAACTTAGTCGAATGCAACACGCATATAATCGACTATGTAACAGTGTAAATCATTGTTTTGAAAAACTTTCTCTTTGAAAAATCTCACAGCACACATTGAAAAAGGTTTATGCAAAGACACGAGTTTTAATCAACTCACCCCATAATGAAATTGACTTAAAACTGTTGTTTTGTCACCACTAGTGCAGTCAGGGGAAACGATAGTGGTTATTTTCGCCCATAAGCAGCGGTTCCTGAACCGAGGCATATACAGGCGAGGCAAAAAGTCTACACTTTCTGCCTTTGTTGTAAACCGAGGCAAAAAAGCGTAGCATTTTGCCTCGGTTCTTAGGTAACCGAAGGAGTAGGGTTTTTTTTTTAATTTTTTTTCGAAGGACTTTATGTCTCGGTTCCTTTTGAACCGAGGCAGTATGTTGCCCTCTACTGCCTCGGTTGGGACCAGAACCGAGGTAGTAGAGTGGTTTTTACTTCTTCTTTTTTTCTTTTTTCGCCTGACTTTGTGCCTCGGTTGTGACCTGAACCGATGTCGTAGAGGGCTTTCTGCCTTGGTTATGGTAACAATCGAGGCGTATTCCCCTGTTTTTTTTTAAGAACAAGTCTGTTTCTACAACATTCCCAACTGCAGAAACAGACTTGCATATAATTTTACAGCCAGAACAGTCCAAAACAATCCAGAAACATATATTTTCAATAAAAATTATATTAAAACATAAATGCATTCAATAAAATTGATTGCATAAAAGAATGCAGTATAGTGCTAGGAAGTGACTCCTAGGTCGTCTCTCAAGGACCAAATGTGGTTCAGTCTCAGATCAAACACGTAGGGGGGGTTTTGAAAGTGTTTTTATGCTTGGAAATGGACTAAATTAAAATGGAAATTAAACACAACCGAACATAATTGAAAGCATTAAAGTGAATGAAAATAGTAAACCGAACAGTCCTAAACTGAATATTGCACACCAGCGAGATAATTAAATTTGGCGTGAAAACTAAATACGTGACCAATTGCTAAATCATAAATCACATAAGTTGGAAACAAAATTGCTAAATGGAAGTGAAATTGTGAAATTGGAAAAATTATCATAGCGGCGGGAATAAAGATAAGAATGCAACATCCAAGCTAAAGCTAATAATTGAGAGGCACATTGTGGTTTGGAACTCCGTGCAGCTGAAATAAAAGTTTAAAGCAAAAGTTTGTGAAGCAATTGAAAATGCAATGCAACGTTAAGCTAAAAATTAAATGCACCAAAAATTGGAAAGCAAAGACAAAAATAAAAGCTAGCATGTTCCTTCCTATCCGCGTGAAAACCTCCATCCTGAGAAGAGAATGTAACATCTCTAAAAGAATCTCTTTCTTTTCCCACAGTGACACCTCCTACTTCCATCCTTCTCCGCACTTCTCCAAAAACATGAAAGCTTCTCCTTCACAATAAAACTAAATGCTTCCAACAAAAATGGGAGAGTCCCCTCCGTAACCCTCCTGGTCTCCACGGGTCTCTCCAAAAACATTCAAAAGCTAAAACCTCCTACCCCGTGGCAAGTGGCAGCTCTCCCTCTCCAACATGTTAAAAGAAAAACATCCAAAATGAAGGTGTTGCTCCCACCCAAAACCAAATGTGCCTTCTCTCCTCAACCGTAGCCTTCCATATCTCAATCTCCTCCTGTACCGTGACAGGGCCTTCCTGGTGTGCACCGTGTGCTTCTCTACTGCTTCATCCCCTCTCTCGGTGGCTGCTTTGCTTGAATAAGTGAAGCTTCTTCAAAGCTAGCGCATGTTCTCTTCCAGCTAGTAACCGTGTACAGCACCTCATTTTCTTTATCTCCCATGCTACTTTATCTTAAGCCAAAAATAAGTGCTCTCCTTCTTTCTTCACGTGTTGATTGTTGGATGAAAGAAATAAGTGGGTGCAAGCCGTGGCATGAATATGGAGCTACTTTTTCTATTCAATAAATGAAGCCTCCTTGCAGCCAGCAGCGTGTTCTTTTCTTGTGGGCCTCTCTTCTTTCCAAGCACATATTTATCATTTAACCTTCAAATGTTCCAAATTGTATTTCCAAAATTTTCCCTGAAATCAATAATGCAAATAATAGCCTCAGATAATTCAAATTAATTAAAATAAGAATTTCTGATGAAATTAAGCACAATTAGCAAAAACGGAAAAATACCGGACAATTAAGCACAATTCCCCGATTAATTCTAGCACAATAAGCTAAGTGAAGTGAATAAAATATTGACTCATCAGTAATCATAATACAACTTCTTAAAAGCATAAATCAATTCAATGTAATCATAATCAACTTTGAAGCATAAATCAATCCAACGTACAAAGTTAAACTAATAATAATGTACAAAAGCATAGAACAACTTAGAAGCATAAACTTATAACTTACTATATCCTAACATCTACTAGATATTATTATATACTTGAACTACATATTTAGCCAGTGTTTTCCTCACGAGTTTAAAGGACTTCTCTGCAATTGGAGTAGTCATATTGAATCTCTGCATAAAACACAATGATTTCAATTAGTGTATATGAAATCTAAACTATAAAGAAAATAAAATTCAAACCTAAATATTATTGTTTTCCATCCACTGGTGTAACGTGCATGAATAGTGGTCATCATCCAATACATGATGTAGTAACCACAGTCATATGACCCATTTTGTCTATTACACTACAATATATCATCATAATTATAAAAGTTTAAGTAACATCATTGAAATGCTACAAAATGTAACAAAGTATGGACTAAAATACCAAACCTTAAAGGGAACCCATGCAAGCTTTTTAGCTGTAGCAGTCAATCTCCCAGACAACATCATATGTGTTGCAAGGGAATTATTAAAAAAAATGGCTTTAGCATACATTTATATAAGCAAGAAAGTTGAAACATTAAGGTTCTTACCAATCTACTACATGTCTAGGAAGGCTTGGAGGAGACTTGTGCAATGAACAAAACCAGACAGTAGTGTTCTCCGATATAGAGATCACAAGAGCTGCCAATGACGCCTGAAATTGTACTAACTTAATTATCATATACCAAAATTCATAAATAAAACTTTAAAGTTAACAAACTTCACTTACCCAAGTATATAAGGGAGAAAATATATGTCCTTCCCAATTCCAAAGTAGGTTGTGATGTATTTTTGGATTTCATCAAATTTATTTCTTTCATGAGTCATATACGGGTCAATGAACCCATATACATCATTGAACCCCCTCTTGTTACTAACACCAAACATATACGTGAAATGAAAGAAATGATCTGATATAAGTAACTTGATAAAAAAAATTATATAAAAAAATTCTCATAAACTTACATCATACACAGCTGAATGAGTGTAATATTAATTTCTTCTCTCCCCGACGCATGCTCCCTAACATCTTGGGCATGCAAGTACAATGGGAACTCATCATGTCTTCCAAATGTAGTAGAATCCCATGGTACAATCATCCGCGCATTTGAAATGATGTTAACAAGCTCGTCTAACGCACCAAGAGGGTCGTCCTCAAATAAATGAGTCTTCTTTGGTGTAGGACTTCCCTCTTGACCTGTCTGCTGTTACATGAAAAAATGGTTATGTTCTGACGTCAATAAGAAGTAAATATTAAAATTGAGAAGTATATAGTAGGAGTGTTTACCGGGGGGTCAGATACATGACCAGCCAAATGTGTAGGCCAGGCGACGAAGGACATAAATGCCTCTTCCATAGTGAAAAACTCCTCTGTAGGCACACGAACAAGGGCATCTAGTACGACAACTTCATCCACTGTGACCTTGACCTCATCTTTTTCTAGCTATACACCATGCACTACAGTGTTCGTCTCATAGACTGTGCCACGAGCCACTAGCATGGTCCCGGTAGAAGAGAGAATATGTAGCTGACATGGACGAGTGTCATCCATGTCGTCCCCTAGGGCACCAGCAGCTAAGCAACTTCCTTTGCCGCTTCTATCTGTCAAATTAAATGTTAGGTTATATAAAAAGTAAATTAATAAACAAAAATGATTATTAAGTTTATTTGTAAGGGGCACAACATGTTTCGCTACAGGAGATGGCAGAGGACGATTGTCATAATGCTGCTCGAACTGGCGCGCAACCATTTCAGCAACTTCGTCATACAACTCTGCCTAAACCTTCTTTGTGATCTCCTGCATCATCTCTTTTCTGATGTCCTCCTTCAACTTTTCGTATGAAGCTGGACGTGAGGAAGACCCAAAGAACTATCGTATGCCTATGTCAGTCTCAGCAGCACGCACCCGTTCTGGGTGCTAAGGTCGTCCATTAGCTGTGGCAAGAATATCCTAACGACCTTCTAGTGTGAATTGACCTTGGGAGCTCTACTCAACCAAGGAGTCCTGTAACATAACAAAACTTCATAATTATTTGAAAGATCTATGTAATACATATAACAAAAATGTTGTAAAAATATGAGAAATGACGTCTTACAATTCTTTCAGATATCTCTCTGGCAGAGTCAAAAGTCTAGGAGCCCGATGATCTTATACGGGCTAACTTCCACTTCTCGTGTCGAGAAGGTGGTGGAGGAGGAGGAGGAGGGTCACCACCCTCAGAAAGTGGAAGTCTACTATCTGACTTCTGCTTCATTATTTTTTTCTCAAGCTTCTTGTATCCACCACGAGATAGTAAGTGTGAATTTTTATTCTGAGCACTTATACCCTGTGCTTTGGACCTTGTTTCCTGTGAAAAAATGAAACAATTTTTATGATATAAAATTATGAATAATGAATTGAATGATTTTACCTACACTTACCTGCCACGAGTCAGATGAACGAAGTTGTATAAATTGACGCCAAGTTTCTTCGTCAATTGCAGAATACTTAGTACATGGAGTTTCATTACTTTTTGCTCCAAATATATATATATATATATATCTATATATATATCTATATATATATATATCTATATATATATATCTATATATATATATATATATATATATATATATATCTATATATATATATATATATCTATATATATATATAGATATATATATATATATATATATATATATATGGACGTCAATTTTGTCTTAAACCCCCGAAATCTTTCTACAATTGCAAATAAACACCTATTCCTTAGGCTCGCGATATTTGGGATATCAAATGTTATCTACAATAAAGAAAGTAATAACCTTATATTAATACAAATTTATCAATATAATGAAACTAGAATTTGGAGCAATATTGATTAACTTACCAATAGGTCTTTCCATATAAGATTCCGATCAGCCTCAGATACATGGTCAAAGGATGAATTAAGGATAAAGATACGATCACGTGCTAATACTCCAAGGTAAGCCTAAAAACATCTTCATTTGCTCCAGATGCTACTCCTGTGACCACGTCAATAATGACAGGTGTCCTCTCACCTGCATTTCTGCTAAGTATAAGTTGTCTCAACCTCGTCACTCCTCTAGTGGGTCTAGAAGTGGAAACTTCATCCCCTGACGAATGTGGTGCCTCAGGCATATATCTGTCAAAATAAATAAGATGAAAGATTAATAAAAGACTTACAAAATAACATATATTGTTTAACAAAAGTCATAAATTTTTACACAAATATGAAATTTATGCATAAGCATATGGATTGGTCATATGTATATTACCTCATTGTGATCTTTCCGAATTTCATGTACATCATCAACTAGAGGGTCGTCATCCAAATTTATTTTCGTTTTCAATGGATGGTTGTCAACAATAGGAAGATTACTTATACTCTCTTCTTTATCTTCAATTTGTCTTTTTCCTTGAAGAGTGACATACCAATGGTCAGACGTAGGATCTTTTACATAAAAAACCTGACTTGCTTGATATGCCATAACAATTTCTTGCACATCTTGCTCTTCTTCATATTATACTTCAATGATAGAAGAGAACATTGAATGCTAACAGATATCTTTAGCTACAACATGTATGTCAACCGTCATTATAGATACAAACAATTGTATATAAACTTGGCTTAGAGCACCTCAAGCGACGCAACATCTAGCAAGTGTTGAAGGCAAGGTTAACACAACAGGCAACGCTGGTAGTAGGCGATGCCCATTGTTGTTTACCAGAAAGGTAGCATTAGAATCATCAAACTGATGAATCTTATATTATTTAGTTCAGCATTGACCCGATAGAGTGATTCCTTCGCCAAATTATTGAAAGGAATGGTTGTTAGATGATATGTGATTGGGTTAAGACTAATTTGTGTAGGCAAAGATTGATTATTATTGCCAAAATAGATAAGCATCTGATTCGTTGAATGTAGCATCCGCAAGCCATGTTTCCCTAGGATTTGTCAGGACAGGTCAAGTAAGTGTTGAACGCATATCCTTGATGGCTTCAACTTTCTTGTTCTTTAACAACCTCTTGTCATTAGTAGGTATATGAGGTGAAATTATGTCTAACACCACAAAACTTTCTTGATGTTTGAGGGGTGCTCTATTATGGTTAAGCAGCATGAAGAACATATGTTTGTAGAACTTTTATGGTAGTTGAAATTTGGGATGATCTATAGGAGGAGACACCTTTGATAGGGGGCCAAAGGATTCAACATCTCTAAGCACAAAAAGTCCAACCAATGATAGCTATGGACTTCCTCCATAAAGCATTTAAAGCTCTTCATCGTCTTCCTCATTGTTTGTTGGTGATTGAGATGAGGTGGAAGGCTTAGATTGGTTGACTTTGGGTTTAGTGATTGGACGATCTATTATGGTGGTTCCTAGGGGCAGTTTGTATGAATGCATATGAGAGAGGTTGGGATAAAGTTTATGGGTCCAAGTAGGTAGAGGTAAGTGGGTGATAGTATATGGGGTAGTCTTTTAAAAGCTCTAAAGGCGTTATGGTGGAAATCTCCAAGATATGGAATAGATAGTGCAGTTCGATGTTCAAAGGAGCTTGGATAAGTAGAAAGTATGGCAAGTCTTGGTAGGTGTAAAGGTAGGGTCGTGGTCGGTAATCTTGGTGATTAGTTAAGGTTAGGAGAGGAAAGAGAGTTTGTTTGTAAGGTTTAGGATTTTGTTTCTCGAATGTGGACAAGTTTATGAGGAGGGGGGTATGTGTTACAATTAATAGGTTTGGTGTTTTCTTCAAAAGAAGTTTGGTCAAAAGATTTGTGTTTGGTCATTTAATGAATACTCCACCCTTAAATGTTGTTGTTGTTTGAGAAATAGTGGTGGATTGATCATTAGACGAGGTTGCCATATATGTTGTTGGAGACATTTGAGCTTTGTTTGCTTTTTCTTTTTCAAGGAGTATTTCTGCATCACAATCTCGTATAATTTGATGATTTTGTAACTCTAGCTTTGTTGAGATCATCGTCTTGGAGAGACTTGCAACCTTGAGCGTCTCCTTCTTTTCTAGATTCATGTGAAAAAGTGTCAAATTGTTCTTTCTGACATTGGCGATTTTATTGATGTTGAGTGGAGGTACCTTGTTTAATTTCTTCACCTCTAGCTACATCTGTCTCACATTGCTGATGTTGAATTTCTAGCCTTGTGCAGCATCATTCAGTAGAATGTTGTTCCTAACTAAAGCAAGGACATCTCGAGATAGGAGATGCTCGACAACCCCTTGCTTAACAAGCCGTGTCTATACCAAGGAAGAGTAAAAATAATTGATTACCGTGTCGTTTAAGTTTGTGATTGACTAGATGAAATGGATGAAGATCAGATGTGGCAAGTTGAATGGCAACCCAGTCATTATGTGGTGGATAACATATCTACCCAACTTAGTAACATGGTCTTTGGCGTTGTTCTTGTACAAAAATGTCTTAAAGAAAACGTGTTGAAGAATCTTTACATATGCATACGACTCTTGTAGATTATTTCCTTGTCAACATACTCTTTCTTGAAATTCACACCGTATAGGGTACACTCAACTATTCCTATGGTAGCATAAATCTCATCCCAACCATAAAAGCAACAACTATGAAACCTTAGACAGTTGATTGCAGTAGCGATGGTCTCAATGTTGATGACCATTTCTCAACCAATAACCTTTGGGACAAGGCCGTTGGGATGCATCTCAACATTCATCAAAAGAGTTGTTCTCCCTACACCTCACCAACTTCACCCTGCACCTCCCAATTCTTTTCTAGTTCCAATTGTACTCCTGCTAGTGAGAATATTTTGATTTTGTAAAAAGCTGACCCACCCACTACAAAGAGAAACCTTTCTCTACCACATCTCAACTCTGAAACCCTACACCCTTGAACTCTTTCGCGCTCCTCCCCTGCTCCCCTCTTGCCTTCTCAACTTTGAAATCCTATCAACATATACTCCTCAAATATCACTCTCAGTTTAGACAGGCTTAGATAAAGTATATTATGAATGCAAATCCAAATTCTATAAGTAAAAGATTTCCCCACCACAACCATTCAATCTATCACAATAACACTGTAGCAAGGGACAACAAAAAGAAGAACTGTGCACAGAACATCAGTATTTAGTACAAAATTGGGAGATTGAATAATCTTTGCAGAGAACATCCATTAATCATAAAGCATCTCAAATACATAGGGAGGTTAAAAAAAACTATGCACAATAAACGGAAATGAGCACCCATAAACCAGTTCAAAGTGTAAAAATATAGTGAACCGTAGTTCGAAGTGCGGAACCATTGAACCATACTTCAAAGTGTGGTTAAGGTTTTTAAGATGCACAGTAAAACCGTAGTTCGAAGTGCGCCACCATTGCACCACACTTCGAAGTGTGGTTAAGGTTTTTAAGATGCACAGTGAAACAGCAGATTGAAGTGTGCCACCATTGAACCACACTTCGAAGTGTGGTTAAGGTTTTTAAGATGCATAGTAAAACTGTAGTTCGAAGTGCGGCACCATTGAACCACACTTTGAAGTGTGGTTAAGATTTTTAAAATGCATAGTAAAATCGCAGATTGAAGTGTGCCACCATTGAACCACACTTCGAAGTGTGGCTAAGGTTTTTAAAATGCATAGTGAAACTGCAGATTGAAGTGCGCCACCAATGAACAATAGTTCGAAGTGCGGTTACGGTGTTTAAATATTGTGACCACCTTCTTCGAGCTTTCTGTGACCACCTTCTACTCGTCCAATATCCACAGCACCACCAACACAGACATAACAACTACACTCTATAACCTCTCAACTCTCAGCCTAGAAAAAAATCAAACACGTAAAATGCTAGTCTCATACAAGTGAAAAAACTGCAAGAAAGAAAGGAGGTGCATGCATACTAGGGTTTATACAATCAAGACAGAAGTTGGTGGTTAAGAGAATGGTTGGCAGTTAGGACATCATTAATTCATTATTAATTTTGTTTTGACTTTAATAAATGAAGGGCAGATATATAAATTTGGGGGTGCAGGGTGAAATAGGTGAGGTGTAGGGAGCATCACTCTCATCAAAAATTGTCTCGCCAATTCTAACAGTATTAGGGTGTCCCACTCAAAGTAGCTTGTGATGTCATAATGATGTGTATCTTGAAGAACACAATAGCCATATGTTCTAAGATCCTCAAGATCCACCGGATGCTTAAGATAGAGCCTTACAGACTTTTCTTCGATGATATGAATACTAGAGACACGTGTTCCACTTTCATACACTTCATCGATTGATATATCAACTTCTTGTGCGACGACCATGGCAATGGTTGAAGGTTTTCTTTGGAGAATGTTTTTTGCAATTTTAGGGTTTTGGAGAGACAAGTGCTTAAGAAAGAGTTTAGAGCAACTTAGGAGGCATGAAAACGTTTGAGGTTTTTTACAGTTGAGTGTGAAAGATAAAAATGATTTCTTGGAATGGTAACTGCTAGTCATTTAAGGGCAATCATGTCACATTAAATGCCATACGTACGATTTTGTTTTTCTAGTATTTTAATCTGAAGGTTTTTGTTGGGCCAACTAGTTTGGGCTTAACGCTAGACAATATCATGCATGTATGCAATGTCAGTAGACGATGTTATGATATGAGTCATCAAACTATATGTCTTAGACTTTTACACTAGACATACTGATTATCATTTAAGTGCGAAAGGAATTTCTTGTAAAGCCAAAATGTTATTATTATTGCTGAATATAAGAATCTTACTCTCTTTAACATAGTTTTTGAGTTGATTATTTCTTCCAGAAATCTCTTTTCTTGGCTTCTTTTCATTCGATGATCTTTTCTTCATCAGACGGTATGAATTGTTGAACCCTCTCTCTTCTCCTTTAGGTATTCCATCATCTTGTTTAAATGTCTGCTTTCAATGTTCATATCTGCAAAAACAAAAATTGTCTAGCTTTGACATTTAATATATCAGGCTTGTACTTTTTGTTTCTATATGTAAGGTTTTTCCCAATTATTATGATGTATCTACTGCCATATTGATTATTTGTCAGCAAGTCATGTTTGCCTTAAACTAAAGGAAAAAGTTACTTTGACATGGACCCTTAAAAAACATTCATATGACATGGTGGGTCCACTTTCTTTTAACATTTATTAAGGATGCAAGGGTAATTTTGGAAGGAAAAAATGAACAGTAGCGTGTAATTTGAGTGTTTTCACCACGTGGGCGTGTCAATGTATTAGTGTCCTAAAATAAATGTTATTAATTTATAGACCACGGTCTATCAATATCGTCTGACCAAGAGTTTCTAGCTAGGCACTTACGCACTCACACACTACTTAGAAATGTAGAGTTTCCACTTTTTGCAATGTCCCATATGTCATCATGACATGATTCAAAGAAGATGATCCTTTATTTCTTAAAGTGGTTAAACATTTTTAACCTTTTGAATGTAGGAGGAAAGTTGAAGGTATGCCCTTTCATTTTCCATTACGGCTTGGATCGTATCCTCAAGTCATGTTAAGAACTAACCCATGAGGTTAGTTTTGATACCAACTGAAATACAAAAAAAAAAAACACTAGAAATAAAGGGTTTGAATAGTGTTTTCAAGTTCTTTCGCAAATCAATGCTTGTCAATTATAGTAGGGGTTAAACGGTTTGTTACAACTATTAAACGGATGTGTTTTTAATAAAGCATTTTAAGAAAATGTTTCAAATAGAAGAAACAACATAGGTATTTTTATATTGGTTCACTCAACCTAAGCTATGTTCAGTCTCCTTCAAGAACTTTTGAGAGTTTCCACTAATCTTATCCAATATTACAATTGAGTACAAACCACTTCTGGTATACACCGAGTATTCTAACTAGTTATAGTATTTGAGTATTATAACCACTCCTGGCATACACCAAGTATTCTGAACCACTTCTGGTTCCCCTAGTCAATCTCGACTGGTTCGAGTTTAACCACTCCTGGTATCCAAGAATTATAACATGTTATGGTTTACACCGAGTATTGTCAACCACTTTTGTTTCCCCTAATCAATCCCTACTAGTTCATATATCTCAATACAAGTGTTTCAATGCAAACATAATCAGTGTTTCATTACAAAAACAAATTTGAATAACTTTCAAGGAGAGGATTAATATTATGCAATACAATCTGTGAACTTATGAAATTCTTTCTCTTAGGTTGAAGAGCATCAGACGATATAAACTTTGAGGTAGAGTATAGTTAGTGTTCAATGATATTTCTTATGCATGTTCTATTTATCTCATCTTTTCTCTCTTTTATTTTCACCTTCTTCCACTTCAACAACTTCTTCTCTTCTGTGGATCTTCTTTATGTAGTCCTCTTGAGAAATGACTATTGGACACAAAGTTGACTTTTGGATAAACTTCATAGCCCTTTTAGGTAGCTGGTCAGACTCAGGTCTACATTGTAGGGTGATATAAAGGTTTATCCGTGCTTTCATTCATATATGGCTTGTATGGCCTTTTAGTGCTAAAGCTTTGAGGAGACATTTTAAGAATGTCTTCTTATCTCTCAACTTCTTTCTATCCTTTATGAGGCGCTTCTGAATAAAGCTTAGTATTGATATTACTTGCACAGAGAGACTTTTTCGTACAACATTAAATGTTTTAAACGTTGATGATCATATGGCATGTTGTGTGTTTAAAACATTTTGTCACATGTCAGCAAGTGTTGATACATGCATTGTTCGAAGACAAAGTGTTTGGTACGTTACACTTAGATTATATGATCTTTCAAGCCTTTATTTCATAAGACCGCGTAGCTCAAGTGTATCGTTTAGTAATGCTTATTAAGGCTTAATGTTCAGATGCTTTATCATTTGGTTCAAGCACTATGGTTAGACACTTTGTTAGGAGTTCGTATAACGTTTGGCGAGTTATTCTGATATCCTAGATAGCTCCTATCAGACGCTTGGTGGCTTTCCACATTTGTATATTGAATTTTAAGCAATAACATTCAGCTCAATGTTTACATAGATTATGCTACTATTGTATCAGATGTTGCTTTCATTTAGACAAAATTTACTTCAAGCATTGTATACTTTATAAACATTTATCTTGTTTGATACCTTAGATATATTATTATATTTGATAGATACATGTTTCATTTAGTATTATCTTTTAGTACATGCCATCATTAGACATTATATCTTAATCAATATTTCATTGAGTGAGTGTTGCTTGCTAAACATCAAAACATAAGTTGTTAGACATTCTAGTATCTCTGATCTTGTCTCAACACTTATCCCTAAAGCTTATCAGGTGTACTAGAGCTATTAAGCATGACATTCATAATTTCTTTAAGATTTCTATTTTTCTTTCAACTACTCAATTAGACTTAGGCATTAAACATTACATATTCATTACCTTTAAATGATCTAATCCTTTTCATTTTTTTATTTAATTGATTTAAAAACACCATACATAACCACCACGAGTGAACAACGAAACTATTACGAACACCAAAACGCACGCGATATAAAAACATAAATCTAACTACCTCGCGAGAACGACACAGCCATCACCCTCGTATCTACAACATGATAACACCTTCATCAAACATGCGAGCACCTTTCAAGTAGCCACCAGAAATGCCTAAATTGCACTTCCATTTATGTAGATATGTATGCTAGCCATCGATGAACCAACCACATCTGTAAGACTCCTAAAAACTTGAAAAATCAGACCAAAACTAATGTAGATTCAGGAAATGACAACAATGGTCTTCAATCATGAGATTTCGCTAAAACAACGAAAAAAGAGATGAAGGCAAAGACTGTTATGACTATGTGAGAGAAAATACGACAGGTATAAAACTTAAAATGAAGTGTCGCATAGAACTTGAGGAAAAATAGTTCTAATAATGTTTTAAACGCTATTTAGTTTCATCTTACTTGTTTGCAATATTTCTTTTCAATAGTTCATGAATAATTTAACTTATTCATTCATATTCTTAAATAATATAGAAAAATAACATTTTTATTTTAAAGGACTAAAACCTATAAATAAAGAATTGTTTTATAACCTTGTTAATATAAGGGCACATAAGTCTAAGTTTAATATATCGTAATGCTTAGATAATTTCAACAATACAATTCGAAAAAACAAATCTACAAAACTTATGTTTTCAAAGAAGAAAAAAAACATATTTTATCAAACATTATACACCACCACCTATCATGAACCTCTTTTTGTTGAATTTGATTGTTTCATAGGCAATATTCACCTTTATTTTTATCTTGTGACCTGTGTTTTTTTTTTAATAATATATAATGAGCACGTCCACAGTTTTTGAATCAAACTGGCAGGTCAGATACAACTGGATTTTTCTAGTCTAAATAAGGAAAATGTTTGGAAAGAAAAATAGAAATGAAAGGATAAAATAATAGTTGGAAAGTGTGTGTCAAAAATGTATTGGATGTCAAAAAAATAAATAATATTCATATATATATATATATATATATATATATATATATATATATATATATATATATATATATATATATATATATATATATATTCGATTTACACAGTGTTGAAATCATCGAATACTACTTGGTGCATGAAGTTATAATCAAACACCACTTCTTATTTCTTAATTAGTTATCATAAAAATTCATCACATCTTAGTGATGAAAATAAGCTTATACTACAACGGCTTGCAGCTGGTTTCTTTTTCTTTGTTTAATAATGTGGTTAACTGTGTGATCAAATCTATACATTTGTAGATAAATAAACATAGTTGACTATATAAATCTCTATTCCCTTCATTCTTTTCATCTGCAATGGTGTGCTGATGTTTTTTATTTTATTTTTTTCCATAGAATGTGCTTGTTTCCATGGATTCTGTGCATGCTATCTCTTTAGCTAATATGCATTTTCATTTGTAAATCTAACCTTGGTATTCTTATAAATTTTTCATTATAGACTGATATTGTGAACCATTGCTAATTGTAGGGGGAAATCTCTCCCGCTCTAAACTTTCAACCAATAATATTTACTACACAAGTATGTCTCACATATCCTCATTTCTTGCCTTTATTAATATTACTGTTTTTATAATAAAGAAAACTTGTTTAGAATAAATTACGCTGACATTTTTAAGGAGTTTTTCATATTTTTTCTGTTTTTCAATATTTATAGTATGTTTTTAAAACAAACTATGTTTTTTTTAAAGCATTAAATGTTATTGTATTATACTAAGAGTCCAACAACAAAAAAATACATGTTTGAATTAAAGTTTTTAAACTTAAATTTATATAAAATTTGTAGCTAAGTTTATATAAATTCATTTGAGAATGATGATGACATAAAATTAATAAAAGAACTAGTATATAAATAGAAAAGGGAAAGTGTCATATTTACAATCTAATAAAACGACTCAAGCAATACAAGTATAATTTACCTTGTTTTTCTTATCAGCGCATAATTTGCTCTTATTACACTTTTTTACGACTTAATCTGTCAGATGGGATATGTATTTATAGAAAAACATCGAATAAAAATTAATTTAAAAAAAAATATTATAGTGATTATTTTATATATTAAAAATTATTAATATGTAAAATAACTTTTATTCTAAAAAAATTGTAATTAATTTATAAATTAGAGTCTAAATTAGTCTTTAATATTATTTATAACAGAATTAACATTTAAATTAGTGTAATATAATTTAAAATTAGAAATTAATTTAAAATCAATAATAATAAATAATTAAAACTAATTATATATTTTAAATTGTGTCATTCAGAATTTGAAAACATATTTCAGAGAAAATATTTTGAGTTGTATCACATTTATCATTTTCGAATTCTAAAATATATTCTTATTTCAAATGGTAATCATTTGGAGTTTTCTAATAGCAACTAAGATGTATAAAAGCTATGGGAGAAATAAAATTTGAAAGAAAAATAATATTTTAACATATACAAATTTTTATGTTTATTTAGCATTATTTTTTCTTATTTTTTATGTTTTTAAAATATAAAATTTATTTTTTTATAATTATTTTATTTTTACAATGTAATGTATACGACCGTAGCATTAATAGTATGAAATATGATAAAGTATCACTTTTATGGTACACTTAAAAAGTAAAGTCTTTCCTACTCCGAATTCTCTGTCAACCTTTTGTGGGAAGGAGGTTTCTAAGTTGAAAGGATAGAAAGATAATTTTACAAAAGAAAAGTTAAATTAAATTTTAAATCATTCAATTAATTTAAATATAATAAAAAGTAAAATGCTAGAGTACTAATTTTATGGTAATTAATATATTGATTGATTATATATTTTAGTAAAATTGATAAATTCAAAGTTATTAATTGATTTTATCTGTTTATTTTTATATATTATTTTTAAAATTAAATTTCAATCACTTTTGGAAATAAATTTAATAAAAAATTAATGTTATACCACAGTATAAAACATTTGTCATTCAAATGAAAATATAGTTTATAATCTAATTTTTATGTTCAAAAGAATTTATTTATTATAAATTTTAGTTGTATAGTGAATATTTATGTGTACGTTATAAGTTAAAATGCTATTTGTAAGACAATAATGCTTATATATATATATATATATATATATATATATATATATATATATATATATATATATATATATATATATATATATATATATATATATATATATATATATATATATATATATATATATATATATATATGGGGTTTGTTAACGCGCGTACGCCTGTTTTTCAGTTGGTATATTTTAGCAATGTGTACCGGATTTAGTAGACAAAAATACCCTTATATATCATGGATTCTAAGTTTTAAGGTTAAGGGTATTTTAATAATTTTCATTCTCAAAACTTAAAAAAAAAAAGAAACCCCCCAAACCCTTACTCACCTCTCTCATTCCTCTCAATCATTTCTCTTTCATCTCTCTCACTCCAACATTTTCTCTGTCATCCCTACTGTAGCCCCAATTGAAAAAATCAGAAACACTTGCCTTTAAACAATTTGTCTTTCTAAAGAGTTGAGTCATTGACATATTCACCTTGAGGCAAAGGTTCATTCAAGATCTCTTCAATTTCACCATCTTCACTAATTTCTCTAATTTCATCATCTGCATATGTTGAATCATCATCTCTAAAAAAACCCTCCAGGCCAATTACCAATTCTTTCGGATGTCATTATGCTTGTGAAAATTAGATAAAATTAGATAAGACAAAAATTATAAAATAAAAACTCATTATAAAGTCATTTTTTTGTAAGAAATTGTTTAACAACAAGTATTTCTGATTTTTTCCAGGTCAATTACCAATTCCTTTATGCTTGTGAAAATTGGATAAAATTAGATAAGACAAAAATTATAAGATCAAAACTCATTATAAAATCATTTTTTTTGTAAGATTGTTTAACTTTCAATTGGGGCTACAGTAGGGTGTTTCTGATTTTTTCAATTGGGGCTACAGTAGGGATGACAGAGAAAAGGTGACAAAGATGAAAGAGAAAGGGTTTACAGGAATGAGAGAGGTGAGTAAGGGTTTGGGGGTTTCTTTTTTTTTCTTTTTTAGTTTTGAGAATAAAAATTATTAAAATACCCTTAACCTTAGAACTTAAAATCCATGGTATATAAGGATATTTTTGTCTACTAAAACCCGGTACACATTGCTAAAATGTACGAACTGAAAAACAGGCGTACGCGCGTTAGCAAACCCCATATATATATATATATATATATATATATATATATATATATATATAAAATTCATATTTTTTTCTTTTCTTTATCAACTGAGAAACAATGAATATATAAGAAACAGTGTGATATAATGTATAATTTTATTTACTTTTTACCACTAATACTTCATCAAACATTTGGTGCTTAGGTTGTTTAGACTCAAAAGCTTCTCAATACAAAAGAAAAACTCAAATAGAATATAATCTTTTGAGTTTCAAACCGTCAAGATTGAACAATCGTTACAAACAGATTGGAGGAGAGCCTACCTATGAAAAACACAACAAACATGTCGGAAAAGCCATCTCAAGACCAGATCTTGATTCTGAATCACAAGATTATAATTCCAAAACACATTTTATCTATATGAAAAAGTTTGTAGATGCTTTCTTCATGTTTTGCAATCCTTACAGCGTTATTGGTCGAGTAAGTTCAATTTTTTTTCAAATACGAAACACTTTATTTTTTGTGTATAGTATCATTAAGTTTTAAATGAGACATTTTATCTTTGGTCAGACATTTAGCACAGTTTCTGCATCTCTCTTGGTAGTGGAGAAGCTATCAGACATATCTCCATTATTTTTTATTGGGGTGTTACAGGTTAGACTCTAATTATATGTCACTTCTCCTTAAATAGCCACTTATATAAACTACGCTTTAATTCATTAACAGCTTTTGAGTTCTCAAAATGTTTCAGGCTATGGTACCTCTCTTGTTTATGGATATTTACGTTAATGGTGTGAACCAATTATCTGACCTTGAAATAGACAAGGTATGAAACTTTCTTCTACAAATAAATATCTCGATCAATAATTAATATATATATATATATATATATATATATATATATATATGGTCAATAAATCAGACAACCTTTGATAACTCAAATATTATGGAAAAAGTTGTTGGAGTGAAAAATTGATTCTGTATTTTAAACTTATAAGATAAAAACTCATAATTGGAAAATACCAAAATAGAATTTTAGAAAAATCTTATTTAGAAGATTCTAGAATGTAGTATAAACATATTTAGAGAGAGCTTATCTATAAGAAATTTCTAGTTAAGTTCACATAGTGTTTAGAATTGTAGGAATATTTTAGAAACTTTTAGAGAATGAACTGTAGCCTTTAGATTAATATTGTGGTGATAAGATCCAACTATTAGTGGAGGAGAAGTCACTAGTCTAAATAGTAGAAACTTTAATATTACAACAAGTCTTTCCCTTTCTCAAAATCTTCCTCTCTCAATTTTTAAACACTCCTTTCAAGCCTCTAAAGTTTCCTCCCAACAAACTGGTATCAAAGCCATAAGATCTTCATAAAAATGACAAGAAATAGAATGTTTGTGCTTAACATTCAAAGTGATGACCCACAATGTCTCAAGATTTGTTACAAAGATGAATCACGGCTTTGACATCTTCAAAATCTGGCCATCTTAACTTTAAAGGATTAGACTTGCTCTCCAAGAATTGTGAGGGGGTTGCCTTGTATTACTCAACCTAATCAAGTTTATGAAGGATGTCTACTTGAAAAACAATACACATTTATTTTTCCAAGAGTCAAACTCAAGAGCTCAAAAGCCATTAGAACTCATACACACATATATATGCAGTCCAATCAAGGCAAGATCACTTGTAAGAGTAGTTATTTCCTTCTCTTCATTGATGATTTTTCAAGAAAAATATGATTATATTTCTTAAAAGGAAAATTAGAGGTATTTGAGAACTTCAAGAAGTTTAAAGCCCATGTTGAAAAGGAAAGTGGCCTTGTGATCAAAGCTTTAAGATTTAACCGTGGAGGAGATTTCACATCAAAAGAGTTTCAAAATTATATGAAGACAATGGAATTAGACGACAGTTGATAGTGTCAAAATTCGCTCAACAAAGTCGGGTGGCGAAAAGGAATAATAGAACAATCAAGAAGATGGCAAGGAGCATGCTTAAAAGTAAGAGACTTTCAAATGAGTTTTTGGTTGAATTTTTTGCATGTGTGGTTTATCTTACCAATCGTTCTCCAACAAGAAGCGTGAGTGGGAAAACACCACAAGAAGCATGAAATGGAAGAAAGTAAGGCATTTCTCATCTTAGAGTCTTTGGAAGCATAACTCATGTCCATGTACCTAATGAGAAGCGAAGTAAGCTTGATGACAAAAGTGAAAAATACATCTTCATTGGTTACAACACTAACTCCAAAAGGTACAAGCTCTACAACCATGATACAAGGAAAACAATCATAAGTCAAAATGTAGTGTTTAATGAAGAAGGATAATGAGATTGGTTGACAAGTTGTGAAAATTGTAACTTCTTCCCGTGCGTTGAAGAAGATGACGTGGAATAGCCACAACAACCGAAAGAGGCACCTGCTACTCCACCTACTTCACCAAATACAACCCCTTAAGAAGATGAAAGCTCAAGTGAAAGAACTCCATGTTTTTGAAGTCTCTAAGAAATCTATGAGGTAACTGAAAATCTAGACAATGTTACCTTATTCTGTCTATTTGCAAACTGTGAGCCCATGAACTTCCAAAAAGAAATTGAAAAGAAGAGTTGGAGAAATTCTATAGATGAGAGATCAAGTCAATAAAGAAGAATGATACATGGAAGCTAATCTCGCTTCCAAAAAAGGCACAAAGCAATCGGTGTCAAGTGGGTCTACAAAGCAAAGAAGAACTCCAATGGAGAAGTTCAGAGATACAAGGCAGCAAGATTGGTGGACATACTATTCCATTTCTAATGACTATAAGCTTGTTGGATATAGTAAGAACGATTGGAATGGGGATATGGATGATCGAAAGAGTGAGAGTGAATTCGTGTTCTACATGGGAGACACAACCTTTACTTAGATGTCCAAGAAGCAACCTATTGTCACTCTTTCTACATATGAAGCAACTTCATGTGTTTGCTACGTTGTTTAGCTGTAAAACCTATTGAAGGAGTTGAGCTTGCCACAAGTGGAGCCAACAAAGATTTTTGTGGACAACAAGTTAGCAATAGCTTTAGCAAAAAATCGAGTCTTTCGTAATCGAAGTAAGCACATCAACACATCATTACCATTACATTAGAGAATGCAAGGATGTGCAAATGGAATACGTGAAGACCCATGATCAGGTAGCAAATATCTTCGCCAAACTGTTAAAGAAGGAAGTCTTTATGAAATTGAGAAGCCTCCTTGGAGTACAAAATTATGTTTAAAAGGGGATGTTGGAATGATAAATTGATTTTGTATTTTGGGCCTAGAAGATAAAAGTCCAAGATTAGAAAAGACACAAATAAAATTATAGAAAAATCCTATATAAAAGAATTCTAGAATGTTAAATTAATGTTGTGGTGACAATACCCTAACCATTGATTGAGAAAGTGCCCCTAGTATAAATAACGGTGATTGAATCTTTTGTAATTAAACCAAAATAAATTAAAAACAATCAATATTACAAAAATTTTTTTCCTTTTTCAAAATCTTTTAACCTCTTCCAACTTTTAAACATTTCCTTTAAGCCTCTAAAGTTTGCTCCCATCATAAGTAACTTATGGTTTGTCTTATTTAGTAGTTTGTTGCATGTTTTATTGCAGATAAACAAACCCTATCTTCCATTGGCTTCTGGGCAAATATCCTTCACAACTGGTGCCATTATTGTTGCATCAAGTTTAACTCTGGTGCCATATATATTATTTCCCTTTTATACTAATATTTTTTAGAAGTTCTTCGCAGACAAAGTAAAAGGAGGCTTTTTTTTTTTAATTATCTTCTACAGAGTTTTGGGCTTGCTTGGACTATAGGTTCTTGGCCATTGATTTCGAGTGTTGTATCATGCTTTCTTCTTTGGACAGCTTATTCGATCAATGTGAGTTCTCTTCTATTGCATATAAACTTATTTTTATCCCTTAAAATGTTAAGGCATAAGCATATTTAAGGGTTATGGAAGGTTAGAGTACTTATAACAATATCCATAATAATAGAAAATGTATTAGTAAGATGAAAAAGAAAATTATTGTTTTTAGTTCATAAACACACTAGTAAAAAAAATTGTATTTTAACGCGCCATATATAAAAACCGAAGCATATAAAAATGCGGTGGCATTTTTGTAATAATAGCAAAGTTATATGCCTCAGTTCTTTGGAAACCGAAGTAGAAAGGGTCTATTGCCTCGGTTATAAGAGCAACCGAGGCATAATAAGCTGCAAAATCTGACTTTTCATCTGATGCTTTGTCTTGGAGATACCTAGTGCCTCGGTTCAGAGGGACCCGAGGCATAAAAGCCTACGTAATTTCAATGTTGAAAGTTTAATTTCACCAAGTCTCGTTCAAACAACACAACCTATCTTCTTCCCCCTTTTTCACTACCTCAAGCTTCTTTCTTCTTCCTTTCTCGCACCCAACCTGGGAGGAACTTCGAAAGAATGGTGACGACGCGGATAGGGTGTGGCGAGGGCGTGACAAGGGCATAGCGAGGGCAGCAAAAGAACGACGACGACGCGGCACAATGAGGACTATAGTGGCGCTACCTCCACAAGGGTTCCATCTTTGTCGTCTTTGCGATGCTAGAAGCCTTGTTTGATGGCGATTAAGAGCGGGCTTGCGTTCGCGGTGTGGTGGTCTTTGTTCTCAAGCGGTTTCGCAGGGTGGTTGTCTCCGTTCTCAAGCAGTTTCGCAACAACAAAGCTCGTGATTAAATGTTTTGATTTCGGGATTTGCAGGAACTCTTCTTCATTTCCGCAAAATCCTATTGGTTCCAAAATTAGGGTTTTGCAGATGGGGAAAGGGGAAAAACATTCTGCCTTCTTACTCCTGCGCCGCTGTGGAGACGATGGAGGCGCACAACTCTCGGCCATGGATGACAGCTTAAGGAGTTCGCGATTGAAGCTCATGGTTGTGCTTGCGAGGAAGAAAAGAACTTGTCCACGTCAATGGAGGTAGGCGCCATGAAAAGGATTTACGATTTCTGAGTTTGGTTTCTGCGTTTTCAGGTTCGTGGTGAAGAAGTTGAATGATGGAGCAAACATTGTTTCTGTGATTCTGTGTGCAGGTTGGGGTGGAGAATATTGAATGAAGGAGGCGCGATTTGGTGTCGAGTTTCGTCAATTGAGGAGGACAAACTCGCGAAGAAATTGCGAATCGCAAGGACGCCATTCTAGGTTATTTTGTGGTGGTCCAGTTGCAGAGCGGAAAGGGAAAGCATCATTACCATTCAAAAATTGCAACCTTGGGGTTCTATCAAATTGGGTTTCTGAAATTAGGAAATCTTGGGTCTCTGTTTTGATCTCGGGTTGGGAAATCTTGCTTCTCTGTTTCTGAAATTGGGAAATCTTGAAATTCAATTTTGTAATTTGGGGTTCGTCTCTTGAATTGAGGGTTATGGTTTGTATCTGTTTTTTTTTTCTATGGTTGCATGGATGATGTGATTCCTTTTTTTTCTATGGTTGCAAGAGTGATGTGAAGGAGGGCGCGGATGGAGGTGGCCATGTGTGTAGCGACGGCTGGCGTGACTTCTAGCGTTGGTAGCTCCGACCAATACGTACCGATTCGGTTTAGTACGAACCGAGACCTAAAGTCTGAAGAAAAAAACACGCTATTGCCTCGGTTACCTAAGAACCGAGGCATAATCCTACCCCTTTTGTCTCGGGTCATAATTGAGATAAAAAACCTACCCGTTTTTGCCTCGTCTGTATATGCCTTGGTTGTAGAACCGTTGCCTATAAGCAAAAATAATCGTTGTGGTTTTTGCACTAGTGACATTATTATAGAGTACTAAACAATTTATGATAACGCATTTAAATTCCCATTTACAATGTTTAGATGGTGATAATACTGATTTTAAACTTTTCAGGGTCCTCTGTTGAGATGGAAAAGACATCCACTGCTTGCGGCAACATGCGTTTGGGCTACTTGGGCAGTCATATTTCCAATTACATTTTCCGCTCACATGCAGGTTGTCCTATAATTAATTAATTATACTCATTATATATATATATATATATATATATATATATATATATATATATATATATATATATATATATATTCAACCATAGAAGCATTTAAGAATAAGCAAGTTAAGAATTTAAGAGGTCGAAAGTCTCGCACTTTAAATAATCAGAAAGTTGAATAAAATCACAAATAATTAACCTTAAAGTTTTTATTTGAAAGTCATATCATATTATCTTATATTCATAACTGATAAATCTCTCTTGGTCCTTCCTAAAATTTCCAACACTATTTTGAATTAAGAAAATAGAACTAAATAATAGGATCTGGATGAGAAAGTTGAAGTCTATGTTGAGAAAATAACAGGTTTTTTCACTTTCATTGATTTATTGATATGTACATTTACGTAAAATGTTAATACAGAAACTTCTATATATAATAAGGAGCCTACAACTAAGTATTGTAAGAAATAAGTAATAAACAGTTAAGTGTAAATCACAATTTATGACTTGAGACCACACTTGTCTGTATTAATATATTTTTTTTCTACAGACCTAAGAATGTTATATTCTCTAACAACATTTCTCATGTCTTTAATTAAAGAAAGATGAAAGGAAGCTAAATACATTTTTTCATTGTGTGTTCATGTAACAATGTCCAGACCTTTGTGTTGAAGAGGGCTACTATCTTTCCAAGACCACTGATTTTTGTTATTGTATTCATGAGCTTCTACTCTTTAGGTATTGCATTGTTCAAGGTAAAAACTCTAGTTTCTCAAAACAGACATTCTTTTCAAACATCAAGCTTTTGGTTTAGTATATATACCTATTTTTTTTTGGATTCAACAGGATGTACCTGATATCGACGGAGATCAAGCATATGGTATCCAATCTTTTGCAGCACGTTTCGGTCAAAAACGGGTATGTTTTCCTAGTAAAACATCTTAGTTAAGTTGGTTGTTACTTTTTATTTTCTTTGGTTGTTTCTAACTAATCTTTGCAGGTATTCTGGATTTGTGTTTGCCTTTTTGAAATGGCTTTCGGAATTGCCCTCATGGCGGGACTAACATCTTCTAGTCTTCTGGTTAAAATTGTCACGGTAATATGCTTCTTACATATATAAGTTTGAATTCTACAGCTGTGTGGATTGTTACACACTTGCATCATTTTCAAAAATATCGTTCCATCATTATAGGGTTTTTTTTCTTAATATCAGAGCATATCATTGTCAAATCATATTTTTGCATTAGTGATGTGACCTTCATAATTAATTTAGTAAAAATATCTTTTAGTTGATTGTTAGAATTAACAAACTCAATTTTGTATATTTATATATGGTATTTTCTCTAGTAAAATGTAGTTAATCTTAATATGTTTAGTCCTTTTCATAAAACAATTTAAATTAATATAAAAAATAATTTGATTACACCGGATGAATATTAAAATTTCTGTTTTGTAATCCAAAAGTTGAAAATGACTTCCTTATACAATCTTTCCATTTGTATGATACTCTGATCTATTTTCTCTCTGTACCTCTGCTCGTAATTAGACTTTGCCAAATTCGTCATCTGAGTGTAACTGTCATGTGACCTCCCTGATGCCTTTGTTTCGTTCTCTTCTCCGACGGACCTCTTATTTCCGGTAGGCTCCTTCGGTGACTCTACTGTTTGCTGTTCCTTATTCTCATCACCCATTCCTTAAAGAAAATCCACCATTTCAGAACATTCTGAATCCGACGAACGTCTATCCATAAGCTCTATTGATGAGTTGCAATCTTCAATTTTCTTTCTCGAGTGGCTACATCAGTATGCATTCATTGCGAAAAAACATAAGTCGTTATTGTACCGCACGACTTCTTTGAAGTAGTATCACGGAAACAGAAGCGCGCCGACTAAGGCCTGCTGTACTGTGATGGTCTTTTAATTTTGATTCTCGTGATGAATTCATGAAGTTTTTGAAGTTCTTGTTTTATAATATGTTTCTTAGGCTGAAAAATTGCAACTTAGAAGAGAATAATAAATATTAAATAATCGAAAAACAATCTTAAATGAAGAAATGTGCCTAGGAATGTGTTGCTTAATGGATAGGCTATTACAATTTCCTAATCTTGATAGTAGTGTCTTGAAATTTATCGATGTTTTAGGGCTTGGGACATGCTGCTCTGGCTTGGATTCTCTGGTATCAAGCAAAATTTGTAGATTTGACTAGCAAAGCTTCCATGGGATCCTTCTTTATGTTGATCTGGAAGGTAATGATTTAATATTTTTTTACCATTTAAGGAGTTAAATATCTGTATTTTTATTTGAAAGAAATAACCATCCAATTAATTTTGAAAAATATACTTTAACACCAATAATTATTTTACATTCATTTTAGACTGCCTTTCCTTATTTTTTATTTTTTTTTCTTCGAAAAATTACAAAAATTTATTCTTTTAAAATCATTTTATCTTTATTATTTGTGTAAGGTCAATATGTGTTAGGCTATCTTTACTCATTAATTTTTCCTTATTTTGAAAAATAAGTTTTCTTTTGAATTTCTATTTCTTTTCAATTTTCAATTGAGATACAGAATCTGGGAAAAATCAGCTGAAGTTGTTTTTTGTGAACATGAATTTCTATGATTATAGTTTGATCTTGTAATAATAATAATAAAAAAAACAGCATTGTTCAAGATTCAAAGCGTGTCTCGAAGTGAATTTTGGTCAATTTTTTCTATATTTATTTTTAAATTTTTGCACTGAAATCTGTCTTCTTTTTTCATTCAAAGTGGGATATATCATATATTGATGTCTTTTTTTCTTTTTGCAGTTATTGTACGTAGCATACTTTCTGATGCCTTTGATCAGATAAAGATGTGTGCAGGTTAAAACAATGTTGATAACCACATCCAACGAAATAAACAAGAGTTGTTTGCATTTGAAAATTATTGAAATAATTAGTACAAAGATATATGTTCTCCCTGACTATGATTAGCTCTTGTATTAGTTTAGATTTTTCTTTAGTTTTAAGAAGACTTTATTTATATTAAATTTATCTTCCCCTATCATTTTTAGTTGTCTTTTTTTGTGCTTTTATCTGTTGTGCATTAGAAATACACTGTATTTTAGTAATATTTTGAAGACACAACAAACTAACAGAAAAAAAAAATCCAACAGAGAATCTATATTTCTCTTTTTTATTAAAGGTACTACAATAATTTTATGGTACTATAACTTATATTAGATATAAAAATTGTGTTGGATTAATTAAAACACTTTAATTATATTTAAGTGCAAACAGAGACGTTATCCTTTGGTCAAACCATAAGTGGCACCAAATAAGAGTTAAGTAAAAGGAGAAAAAAGAAACATGTTTTTGCAATGGATCAATTTACGAAACGAGTGAAAATGGAAAGTTGTTTCCTTATCTCTCTTTGTATGCAATTCAATTGCAGAAATAAAGGTATACAAGCATTTGACCACGAGTATATAGAGAGAATATTTTAAAAATAAAATTATTTAATATTTAATATTGCATTATATTTTATTAGACAGACTAGATGAATTTAACTAATTAACATATCTGATTTAAGCAAATTTTCGAGTAATATTTTTAAAGTTTATTATATACTCCCTCCGTTTCGTTTCAAGTATAGTTTAACGTTTTTTAAAAGAAATTAAGGAATACATTAGTTTTCTTTATATTTAATAATATATATATATTTGAAATTTGTGAGTAATCAAATTAATTATGACTTTCAAAATATATTTTTTTAAAACGATTTTTTATACCTATTAAAATTCATTAGATATAAAAAATATACGATGATAAAATCGTAAATAAAAGAAACTCTTTTATTCCTATTATTATAAAAACAAGTATGAAAAATAACATAACAACAAAATTATAATAAATAATAAAAATTTCTATACCTATTACAGTGTATAAATAGGTATAGAAAAATTTTCTACACCTGCTAGACTTATAATAGGCACGAAGTAATGCTATCACAAAAATAATTAATATTAAAAAAAAATTTCTATTCCGATTATGCAATATAGCTAGTATAAAAAATTTGATATTCTAAGTGAATCCCTTCTCTCGGATCAGTTTTGTCTTCTGCCTCCCTCTTTTTCTCTACGTCTCTTTCTCTCTTCTACCGTAGTGTGGCGATGCTCATGATTTGGGATGCATCACGCTGCGATCGCGTTTACTGCTCCGGTGGGTTGTGGTGGCTCTCGTAGTGGAGATAGAAGTGGTTCTAGGAAGGTGTAACTGACGCCGTGGGTCAGTCACAAAATCTTTCAGTCTTCATAATGAAGCTTCACTTCTCGAAGGTGTAACTGACCCCATTTCTGATGGATTTTTTCCAACTCCAAAACCCTAGTTTGTTTTCTTCCAACTCCAATGAAGCTTCACTTCTCGAAGTTGACGGTGCCTTGAAATTTCCTACATATCCGACGAGAATGCCGACGAAGATCCCGAACTTAGAATCACCGTCGATGACGAAGGACCGGTAGGGAAGAGATGAAGGACGCCATGCTTTCGAAGGGGAAACCCTTGATCTTGGTGGTAGTTAGAATTGAGGGTAATGCATTTCCCCCTGATGATGTAGCTTTGGCGTGTGGTATGTATCTATTGCAGGTAAAGCCAATTTTTTTTAACTTATTTAAGCAGGAATTGCTACTGTTTCTGTCCATGTTTTTTTTTACTTATTATGCAATTTGATGTGACAGTTGTGTAGTGGAGGTGATGAAAATGCAATTGGAGCATTTGCACAGCTTGTGTTTGCACCTATCGATGAGTATTTTGCAATTGATGCTATGTTACTGGCTTCTAGTTTCCGCATCATATAATTGGATCCTATGATGATGCATTTGATTTTGAAATGACTTGGTCTTGTTATTTTCTTAAGTAGCTTTTTGAAGGGACTCATGAACATGAACATGTTTTGTCTTACATTTGAACATGTTTTGTCTAACCTGATTACGCGTTTCTGAATATTTGTTGATTTCAGGATGGTCCAACTTCAACTAGGACACTAGATTTGGCATCAGCACTAGACATAGGATCTTGATTCTGTGTTGTAAGATGATAATTGAATATATAGGTTATTCTATTTGTCAATTCTTTGTTTGATTCTTCTTAAAAGTTAAATTTATCAGGTTGTGGTTTATATATATAATCTGTAATTCTGTTTTGTTCTGTTAAGAGTTTCTTTCTATACTTCTTGAAATTAAATTAAGAACCCATTCATAAGAATTCAACTTAATTAGAATTTAGGGAAAGTTTTAATAAGTTATAGTTTTTTCAAATTATAGGTTGTTGACATTTATGTTATGATAATTATGATGATTGATTTTTTTAATAATTACTAAAGATCTTATTAGAAGTGTAAGTGGTATCAAGAATAAACTCATAATAACAATATGATGATAAAAAAATTTCAGGTTCCTTGAAGTCGATGAAGACTCCTGGCAGGGCATAAAGGAAAAAAGTGTCAAGAAACTTACATCTACCGGTTTCATCATTGATCCACGGTATATCTTTTAATTTTTTATTTTTTTTTAATTTCCCCATTTTTTTAAGTTTGTATTCAATTAGCATCTTTTTAATTTTCACGTATGTTTTTTCAAACATGATGTCTATTTATGGGTCGTATAATTCAAATTCAGTCACTATACATATCCAATTTTAATATTACTTACTATTTTATAATTTTTATAGTTAGTTAATTGAATCCAGTTAGTTTCCTTTGTATCTGTTGCAGTGGACTTTTCAATATACAAAGGGAAATGGTCTCTACTTGAAATCTTTTTCTTAGAAAGAGCTCTTAACCATTTGTTTCATGCTTGAAAATTTTAAACATATATACATAATTAGTTATATAAGGTTAAGAAACTGAGTAAGTATGACAAGACTTTCCTCAAGTAGATTTTCACTTCTCAAAAATTATATACATAATTAATTCCAAACTATTAAAAATTAAGAAATGTTAAGAAAGACAAGCTAACTTTTAAGAGTAGAGTAATTACTGGACACAATATGTAATGTGTTTTCATAGATTTTTATTGACAATATATGATTTATATCATTATCTTGCAGTTGACGCATTAAATATCATAAAGGCAAGTTTGATTAATATTAATAGAAATTTGAGCAACTGGGATGGTGGAGATCCATATACATCTAACTGGACAGGAGTCACACAAGCGGATGCCCAAAAACTAATAAGCAGGTTCCCAGGATCCTTCAAGGAGGCCTCTGAGTCAATGACGCAACAGGATCACAAGAATAATCATGCACATGCTCCTCAAAAGGAAGAAGGAAGAGGCAGCAACAACAAAGACTCAAGTCTTGTAAGTAGGTTTGAAATGTTTATCTGTTGCTAACTTTATCACCTAAGCGGTTAGAAGTGTGATAAAGTTATTACTTTTTGGTTCTAGTTTTGTCTAAATGTTATGGTTGGATTATCTTATGACGATGTTGCAGGTTGGTTATGGCTCTAAGGGTCATAAAATTCATTATTCTGGGCCTCTACTAGTTCTTTCAAGCAACATGGATCAGATGTTGAAGGATCATGACCGGCAAATCCAAGAGGATGAATTAATAGAACTTTGCATGTCTTAGTGGGCCTTTTAGATGAAATGGTTATATGTTAGAATTAAAGGATGAATTGAACAAGTATATGTTGCTGGAATCAGTTTAGACTATGTATAAATGGCTAAATTGGTAGAAAACATATATAAAGAAGGATGGCTTTTATACATTCATATAGTGTTATTTCATTACCTTTTCTAGTTGCTCTTGTGAAACATATATAAAGAAGGATGACTTTTGGCTTATTATTGATAATTCATAAACTTTCTCTGCTAGTAGACTTTATCACATTATTTTCTTTAATTATTGTAGACAGTAGCAGTTATTCCTGTGCTTCCTCATATTTTTAAGCACTATATTTGATGAACAGATTGGGATACATTGTAGATGGTGTGGTTGGATCGAAACTGAAATAAAATATATCACTCCACCATTTGTAAGTACGGTTTGGATTTGATGATTATTATAGAAAATTAATTTCATTGCGTTTGGATGTTAAGTAGACTTTGTTATTGCCGCTTATGAACATAGGCAAAAAGGTTGATATGTGTCATTATCCGTTGAACTATGATGCACCACTATCTTAAGTATTTATGAGTTTTTCTTATTTGAAGAAGAGAAAACAGGGATTGAGTGCTGCTGAGGAAACCATTGGGCTTAAATAAGTTTTTGCTACTTTCTTTTTGTTCTGATATGATGTCATACTTATAATGGAAACTAGGCTTAAATAAGCATATTGCTTACCTAGGAAGACGAGCTAAGAAAGGTGAAACTAGGAATTCCATTCCATAACTTGAACATTGCTGAATTATCAGGGAAAGAACAACTCATCAATGAAGTTGATTGGTCTGGCAACCAGAGGCAGAATAAGGATGCCATTCGGATCAACTACAATTTGTAAATGATTCAGGTTCACCATTATCTCATTTTAATTCTACTACTGCCAAAACATTTATAAGCATATCTTTTTTAAAATTTCACTTGCCAACACACTTGAAGAGGTAAATTGTATTCTTTTCACTTCAAAATCATTTTCCAACTAACAAATAATAGAAAACTTGCTTAAGAAAGAGCTTGGCCTTGCTTTCATATGAATAATTGACAAATGTTCCATTTCTTGTGTTAGGGAACAAGATTGACATCCATATACTGGAAAAAGATTGACATCCATATACTGCATTAGAAGAAGAGCTACATTAGCATCTAGGTCTGATACAACTCTAGTGATGTAAGGTGTCATAATTTGTTTCTGTAGAAGTTCTCTCTTATAGAGGGATATTTTCTTTTTGAAACACTTGATTTTATTGTAGGCGGCTATGTATGATTTTAAGGAGTTGTAGGGGCAATGTATGATATTAAAGAACACAATAATAAATCTAGTGATGTTTTCTTCCGTATTTTTCCCAACGTTTTTCTCTTGTCTCTTTATCTTTTGATATGATGTAAGACAAATCTAAAAATAGAGGGAAGGAGCATCTAAATTAAAATTATCATAATTTGAACTTTTATACCGGTTGGGGACAATAACATGTATAAAAGTTAGATTTTTTTATAACATCAGGTACAAAAATAAGTTTCTTTTATACCTGTCCTGGGAATATCAAGTATAAATTTTTTTATACCTGTTCTAGGAATAATCGGTGTAGAAGCAAAATCTTTTATATCGGGTTTAGAACTGGTGTAAAAAAATCGAAACTTTCTATACCCCTATTTCTATACTTACTCGAAAAATCAGTATAAAAACAAATTTTAACAGGTATAAAAAACCTTTTTTTTGAAATATGTGAGTCAATCGAATTAATTATGGATTTGATGTGAAAAATTAAAGTTTTTGTTGGTTATAAGTCAAAACAAGTTTAAGTAATTTAAGCTACGGGTTGAATATTTGAGCTAAATTATAGTGAGTTGGCTCACAACACTTGTATTTTATATAAAATAGCTTTATTTTCTAAAATCAACAAATCCTAACTTAAAATTAATTTTCCTTTGCTTTGTTTCCATCACATATAACTTCATTTACACCATTTGTGTTCGTCCCTACAATTATTCATGTTTGTTGTAGCTCTTTTGTGTAGTATTTGTTTCGCATCGTAGCTCCTCCACATCATTGTCCCTCTACATCGTAGCCCCTAAAATAATAATTACAAGAGATTTCTAGAATTTTCTAGCAACTTCTAAAAATTAAATATTTTACTAACAACTTTCAGTACTGCATTTAATATCCAACTAACAACACCCCTTTTAACTTGGTGAATGGATATCTATCTTTTCTAGCTTGCATTTGAGATCATGAAATTGCTTAGTGGAACACCTTTTGTAAAAAAATTGCTAAATGAAGTCCAGATAGACGTAGGAAGTAGTGATAAGGTCACTATCCAATTTCTCTTTAATAAAGTGTCGATCTATCTCTATGTGTTCGGTATTATTATGTTGAACTGGATTGTGAGCAATGCTAGTAGCAAACTTATTTTCATAATAAAGGATCATAGGCTCTTCACATGCCACCTTGAGATTATTTAGAATAATTCTCATTCATAATAATTCGCACACCCCTAGTGCCATAGGTATGAATTCAACCTCTAAACACTAGACCTTGCAACAACATTTTTTTTGTTTCTCCAAGTCATTGAATTTCCACTTAAGAACATGCAATAACCTGAGTTGGATTTCCTATCTATGACAAACCCTACATAATTTGCATCAATATACACTTCCATTTGTAATTTTTCATTTCTCTTGAACAATAATCCCCTTCTTGGACATGTCCTCAAATATTGAAGGATTTTATTTATAGCTTGTAAATGTCTCTCCTTTGGATCATGTATGAACTGACTAACAACAGTCACAACATAGGCTATATTTGGTTTGGTGTGAGCTAAGTAAATGAGATTCCCAACAAGTCTTTGATATTGGCCTTTATTCACAAAAGAACTTCATTCATCACTCCCAATTTTATGGTTTTGTTTTATAGGAACACTAATGGTCTTGCAATCAATTATATATCTTTCTTTTAGAAGATCAATAACATACTTTCTTTGGGAGATAAAGATATATTTCTTTGAGTGAGTTACTTTTATTGCAAGAAAGTACTTCAATTTTCCTAGATCCTTCATTTCAAATTGAGCAGCAAACTTTTCCTTCAATATTTGTTTCTCATGTTAATCATCTCTTGCAACAATCATATCATCAACATAGACTAAGAGTAGTGCAAGTTTACCTTTTGGAGAATGTTTAATGAACAAGGTATGGTCACCTTGACTCTATTGATACCTCATGGAGATCATAGCATGAGTGAGCCGACCAAACCAAGCACGGGGTGACTGCTTAAGTTCATACAAGGATTTCTTCAACCTACATACTTTATTCCCTTCTTCAATAGGCCTAAAGCATGGGGGAATTTCCATATAGAACTCTTCCTCTAATTTTCCATGCAAGAAAACATTTTTCACATCAAATTATTACAATTCCCAACATAATAAACTACCGATGAATGATTCTAATTGTATTCATCTTTTTCATTGGAGCAAATGTCTCCTCATAATCAATACTATAAGTTGGAGTAAATCCTTCAACAACTAACCTTCCTTTGTAACGTTCCAATGTGCCATCAGATTTATACTTTACATTATAAACACATTTGCATCCTACTCTGTCTTTTTATCTAGTGGCCTGTTAACAATTTCCCTAGTTTGGTTTTTTCTAGGCATTCATCTCTTCATTCATGGCTTGAACCCAATTCACATCCTTCAAAGCTTATTAAACTAAAGTAGGGATTCCAATTGCATCAATGGTAAAGAGAAAACCCTAGTGCTTCATAGATAGGTTTTTAGTAGTCACAAAATTAGAAATATGATACTTGGTTCAAAACTAAGTTCCTTTACTCAAAACAATGGGCAAGTCATCAAGTCAGGTTCACAATTAATATTAAAGTAATTTTCCAAATTTTTCAAGGGTGCTAAAAGAAGGAACACTTACCCCTAGGTTAAATGATTAGTGTTGTTCTTGGTTCACTTTTTTTGTCTCCTATAATATTTTATATGGATGAAATTCTATGCACGACTAATTTCTATAGTTCACCCTGTCTCAAGAACAGAGTTTCCCTTGTTAGGATTAGCTTCAGAGATATCCATACAAGATGTGCCAAGAGTAGTACGAGATTTTTCTTGTATGAAAAGGATAAAAGATGACTTAAAAGATTGAAAAGACTCAACTTCAAAAGAACTCCCCCCTAAAGTTGAGGATATTCGTAAAAAAGATTTAGTTTCATCAAAAGTGACATCCATGGAGGTAAAAAACTTTCGACTCGGAGGATGATAGTAACAATGTCCCTTTTTATTAGATGCATAGCCAATGAATATACATTTAACAACTTTATTATCTAACTTTCAACGGAATTGACTATTGTTAAAATAGAATGGCTTAATACACTAAGAGGGGGGGGGGGTGAATTGGTGAAATACAAAAACAATGTTTTCTTTAAATCTTTTTTCGCAAAGTAGATGACTTTAAAAACTTTCTTTAAACACAAAGAAAAAGATTTTTAAGTGCAGCGGAAATAAAGTTGATTAAACACAATACATAGTTGATTAAGTAAAAGTGTAGGGCTTGAAAAATCAAACACTGCTTTTTATACTGGTTCAGCCAAGCCTACATCCAGTGTCCTTCCTCACCAAGAAGCAAATGCACTATAATGATCAAGGTTTTTATAACAAGGCTTTTATAGAGACCTCCATGTCAAAAATATAAAACACCTCTCTAACCCTCTAATCAAAATATAGGCATACAACACACAAAGACCATCAGCAAGATGTCCCTTCTTCTGCCGTCTTCAACCCTTTGAGAAACCTCTCAAAGTCCAAAACGCAGCACGTCGTCTTCTTATAGTCACAACAATGCAACAACACCAATCTTCACAAGATTGAATTCCTGATCACCAAAACAGACACCTTCAGTGCAGATTTAATCAGACAGTAAAAGCACATAATCCTTGCTCTTCAAGCTATCTCCAAAGATGAACACCACGGTCTTCTTTAAGAGTTCTTGGAGCTTTTCCCAAATCTGTAAGACAACACTAATATGAAAATTATCACACAATTCGTTAGATTCTCAAAACTTCTTACAAAATTCAAATTTTCGTCAATATATAGTTTTGCACAATTCTGACGCTCTTCAGTCGACTTTGCCACTAATGAAGTTGAATACAGTCATGACAATTATAACAGTTAGTAGCAGTCATAGCATTTAATTGATTACACAATTAATGTAGTTGATTCACAATTAATGCTTGGTCAAACATATTTAAAAATATAGTCGTTAGACACTTTAAGCAAGCATTAACAGAATTTCAAAACATAACAAACTTAGTCGAATGGCTTGCGCACATAGTCGCCTTTGTAACAGTTAAAACCATAGTTTTGAAAAACTTCCTCTTCAAAAATTTCACAGCACACTTTCAAAAAGTTTGTGCAAAGCCACGAGTTTTAATCGACTTACTTCATAATGAAGTCGACTTAAAACTGCTATTTTGCTACACAATTTAAGTTCAACTAAAGTGCATGTGGTTTTTCTTTTCCAAAAAAATTTTCATGCAATCACAAATTAAATCTCACATATATAACATAGTGACTTGTAATGATCAACACAACACAAACATGTTCTCATATAATCATAATCATGAAAGTAATGAACATGTAACACATAAACACATGTGTTATTAATTATGTGTTGTCATCATAAAAAACCAGAAGCTCTGAGATTGTAAGTTCAGCTAAACCAGTGCTCCCCCTATTAACAATCTCAACAACTATGAATATGGACAAACACGAAATACTTGACTACGAGGACTAAAGAGAAAAGAACAAATGAAAAGAACGAAGATATGAACTTAATAGGACTCAAACCATCTAGGACTTAAGAAGGTAATCAATTAATAAGATAGGTTGCAGTGAGAACAACCTCTCCCCAATAAGATTTATGTACATTCATTTGGAAAAGAAGTGCCTATGATTGACTTCCCAAATTGGGTTTTTACCATATGGAAGAATTTACCAAATAAAGTACAAACTTCATATTTTTCTTTCATGAGGAAAATCCATATAACATGGGTACAATTATTAATAAACATGATAAACCATTTAACACCAGAAATACTATAGTTTGATGCAGGCCCTTAAATGTTAGAATGAATTAAATCAAAAGGATGGACACTCTTTGTATTACAAGCAGGATATGTGACATGGTGGTATTTTTGCAAGTTGATATACATCCCATTTAAATCACTCAAAATATTCTTTGGAAAATAAGAAAGGAAACATGAACTTTATAACAAAAAGGAGGGATGTCTTAAACGATGATGGAGAAGCCCAATTGGAGCAACTCAAGTAGTGCAAGATTGGAGACAAGAGGTACTTGTTTATGTACTAATACTATCTTTAGATCTCAAGTTGTTTAAACAATACAACTCTCCTTGTTCCTTAACAATTTTGAAACTCCAAGTTTGTTCTTATTTTCCCTAAATTTGAGTTTGCACTTTATGATTACAATTTGCATCTCTAAGCATGAAAATCAAATTATGAATTGATTTAATCTTGATTTAATAATTAGATATAGATTAGATTGAATGATTTTTTTATTTGATTCATATAACTAATATAATTTAATCGATTAATTATTCAACCTTGGATGTGAATCTTTAGAGAACTATGATAAGATGAATTGTTTAGTTATCAAATTTGTGAATTGACCTTGTCATCTTCTTGATTTTCTTTTTCCCAATCTTTTGCTTCGAATTTCACATTTTTGAATTCCCACATGTATAATTTGTAGAAAAACAAATACTAAAACTTGAATACAATATACATGTTTATTTTTAGAATAAACCTAGATTGTGCTCTATATTGTAAAATTTGGAGAAAACTTAGAATCTTGGATTTCAAGAACGACATTAAATATCACTTATCAAGGGAAAGATCATGAGTATAAGGATTGTAGGTATTTTTTACCTTGTCTCCATTAACGATGTGCTTTTTGTTGAGGAACTTAAGTATAACCTACTAAAGCATATGTCAATTGTGTGACAATGCATACATTGTCTCCTTCAACAAGGATAAATGTATAGTATTAATGTTTGATGGATAAATTGTCTTTTCGACCAAACGACACAACAATATTTATGAGATAGATTTAATTAGTCTTAGCAAACAAAAAATAAACTTATCTATTTTCCAAAGAAGATGAAAGATGATCTTGGCACAACACTCTTGCTTATTTAAGAAAAATATTTTAAGAGGATTGCCCAATATTTCATGGAAAACTCATGCTCTTTGTGAAACATATAAGAGAGGAAGATAGTTAAAAACTACTTTTAGCTCAAATAAATTGTGCTTGTATTACTAGACCTCCACAATCTTGCATATGCATCTTGACCTACGAGAACTCTTAGTCTTAGTGGAAACAAATATTGTTTGATAATTGTATATGACTATTCAAGATTTACATGAATATTTTGCCCATAATATTGAGTCTTTAAGGGTGTTTAAGGTATTCTGTAAAATAATAAATAACAAGAGTTTTGTATCTTTAGTAGTAAAAGTGCACACTATTAAGCTTGAAAATTGAGAGTTTAAAATGTTATGTGGATATGACGGCATACACCATGATCATTTTCGTTTTCAATCAAATTAAATAAATACACCACTTAATGCAAAAGTAGATTCTTCTAATGAAAGAGTCTATATCGTCTATTGTACAAAAGGTCAACAAAAATATGAGTATTAATGGAGTTAGTCAACCCAAATTCGTCTCGTAACAACTTTAATGAGAATCTTGTAAAGCAAATTTTGAGGGCATTTGCAGAAGCATACATTAAAAAGATTAGTAAAGTAAAAAGGGAATTTTTGTTGAAGATGATGTTGAAAGAATGAGAATAAAAGAACAAAAGAAGCATATTAATTTTCTAGTTCATTCATTATAATGTCCATTTTTTTACCTATTTTTATGTGTTTATTGGCATGAATGAATCAACTATTCCCTAGTTTTAATCTTGTTTTATCCTTAAGTTTAGTGTATTTTGTATTGTTTTAATCTAATCTCTTTGTTTATAAGTGTAAAATAATTGAATAGGAAGCATTTGTGATGGAGGACAACAAGTTGGAACTCAAGAGAACATGTGTTTGGACAAAAATGGATTAATTTAGAGCAAATACCCAAGTTGAAAAATGCCAAAATTTCACCTAGCACTGCAAAGTTAGAGAACAACCAATTCTACAGAGGAGCCTGACGTTGAGCCACAAAAAAGTGGCGTTGAGCACCACCTGGTCCAGCAAACACTAACGTTGAATAGTGTGAAATGGCGCTGAGTGGTGGTTTGACAAATAACTTGTAATTCCTATAATATCAATTAGGAGAGTTCTGATACTTTGATTATTGTTAAAAAAGGAGTGCTTTGTTTCTCACACCAAGAGAGGGGGTGAATTGGTGTTGCGTAAATAATTATTACTTTCAAAAACTTTTTTGCAAAATAGGATGTCTTTATACTTTTCTTGAATCACAAGTAAAATGATATGTAATGCAGTAGTTCACTTAATCGAATACAAAAATAGATTAATCGACTACAATAAAGAGTGAGGGATCAGAGAAATCAATCGTTCGTTTTTATATTGGTTCGGCCAACCTGCCTACATCTAGTGTCCTTCCAACCATGGGAAGCAAATGCACTATAAAGATCTAGGTTTTTACACCAAGGTTTTTATAGCGACCTCACCTCAAAATGTAAAACACTTCTCTAACCCACTAATCTAATATAGGCAATACAACAAACAAGACACGTAGCAAGAACACCCTCTTTTGCTATCAAACCCTTTGAGACACTCTCAAAGTAAAGAACACAGTTCTTCTTCCTGTAATCACCATAGGGAATACTAGCCAATCTTCACGATTGTAGAGTTCCTGATCAAGCAAAATACACCTCCTTGCGCAGAGAGATCAGACGTTCAAACACAGTAAACCTTACTAAACTAGAAACCTTCAAGACTCTAAATCACCACGGTAGATCTTTGGTTCTTGGAGCTTTTCTTTCCTCTGTAAGATATCACAGCATTTCTGAAAGATATGAAAGTGTAAAGATTAAAACTTCTTCTTCTTCTCACAGAAATCAAATCATGCATCAATATATAATATTTTACGAAACAAACACGTTATAATCGATTAAGCTATTAAGGTAGTCGAATACAATTCTCAGTTATAACAGAATAATAGTAGTCAAACACATTAATTGAAAGCGCAATTAATGTAATCTATTTGTCATAAATGCTTGGTCAACATATTTAAAAATATGACCATTGTGACAGTTATGTCAAGCATTTAAATAGTTTTCAAATCAATAACAAACTTAGTCGAATACAAGTTGCATGCAATCGATTAAGTAGAAACACTTAGCTCATTTTTGAAAACTTTTCTTCTCAAAATATCTCACAACACTCTTGAAAAGAATTTGTGCAAACATACAAGTTTTAATCGATTTGAACAGTAATGTAATCGACTTAAAATTATTGTTTTGCCACACTTTAAAGTTCAACCATAGTGCTTGTGGTTTTTCATTTCTGAAAACATATGTTATGCATCCAATGATAAAATCACATATTAAACATAGTGGTATGCTATAATCAACACAATAATGTTCACATATATACTTTTATAGATATAACAAAGTCAGCATAAGCATATGACATGTATAACACAGTACACACATGTTATTTTTAATTATGTGTTGTCATCATAATAAACATAGTTATCAATGAGATTGTGGGTTCAGTTAAACTAGTGCTCTCCCTATCAACAATCTCAACAATTCTTTTACATATTTTATTACTTCTGAAGATGAAAAACTTTATCTACAATTATCGAACTTGATCATATTGCATAATATGTTCAATTTTTTTGTTCGGAGTTATACAATATAATGAATTAAACACTGAAATTGATAAGTGACATATATTTACAATTTATGGTGATACATTTAAATATTTTCCATGATCCTTCCAATATATGCAATACATAGATTACCTTTCTTTTTTATTTTCTTACAAAAAAAGTTATAAAATTTGTGTAAGAACCTAAAAAATAGAATATTAGAGTTGGTAGGTGTGTTAAAATAATGAGACCAAATATTATAAAATTTAAAAATAAATTGATTAAATAAATAGAATTTCTTAAATTTGTCTCATTATCTTAAATATTCACATTCTCTCTAAAATATTATTCTCTTGAACTCTCTACAATCTCTCTAAGAGTTCTAACTCCTCGATCATCTGTTTGACGATAAGAAGGTGTTTAGATGATCACGGCGATAAGGTCTACCTATCCATTTGATCAATTTTTGGTTTAGAGCAAGTAAATTTTGATTCATTTTTCTCTCTCGTTCTTAGTTTGAGATCAAGCATTGTAATCCTGTCTCATATGATTCATGATTTCTTTTCCTAATTCTTGGTCCACCTAAGGTCCTAAGGAATCTTCCTGCCTCCAATTTGGTATTCTGTAGGTGTTTCTATAGTTCCTTATACTCTAACCAAGGATTCGACGTTTTTAGAGCTCTTTAGTTTCGTTGCGAGGTAAGGGAAGCTAGACCTTGTTTTAGTTTATGTTTGTGGTGTTAAATTAGTGTATATATATATATATATATATATATATATATATATATATATAATATGATGAATTAAATGTAATTGTGATAGTATTCTTGATGTTGAGATAATGATACTTGATAGAATGATGTTTGTATACTTGGAATTGTGTTATTATGATGTTTGATATATTAATGTATTATATGAATTGTTTTAATATCTAGCTTACCCTTTTGTTTCTGATTTTGTTGTATGTTCTTTGTTTCTTTTCTTGATTATGATCGTCCGGTGGGTGTGAACAAAGGGTGATGGGGTCTCTCTTGAGCAGACGTTAGATGAAGGATGATCGTCCGGTGGGTGTGAACAAAGGGTGATGGGGTCTCTCTTGAGCAGACGTTAGATGAAGGAGCCGTAAATGTTTAGTATTTTAGTTAGTTGTTTTGTACATAGTTTTGATTAGTTAAATGTATATAAAGTTGACTTTATAGTTATGTTAGATGACTGTATATAACTTTAGATTTCCTGTCTTGTTAATTGTTCTTGTTTTATTGAATGCGTGATGACTATTATATAGTTTTATATTATATTTTGGGATGTTACATTTTGGTATAAGAGCAGTTCTTTCCTTAGGAATCTTGTAGGTTATGAGTGTACTATGTTTCTGTTGTGTACTAAAAGTTATGTCTAATTAGTATCTCTATTTCTTTGAGTTGGACTGATGGCTTTTTCTCTATGCAAGTAGAAGATGACACCTAGGCCTCTTCCTCCCCCACTCACAAATCCTGATGAATCGGATCTTATGAGGATGATTGAATCCGTTATAGGGGCAATGTAGCAACATAATTCCTTCTTGGTTCAGCTGAACACGGTGGCCTTGCAGCAGTTGGATGCTGCTAGGTTGTCAAATGAGACATCCCAAAGGCAATATGTTGAGTTGATGAGCAGTGAATGAATTACAACTGGATCATCTTTTTCTTCTTCCACTCAACTTGAGGAGTGGAGTCTTAAGAGGTTTCTACAACACCACCCGACCAAGTTTTATGGCAAAGTTAGTCTAGATCAGGAAGATTAGTGGTTCCGAGATATGGAGAGGATTTATAATGCTAAGAGGTGCCCAAAGGAGAATAGGTTGGCCTACATTGAGTATTTACTGACTGGTGAGGCTAGCCATTGGTGGAGCAACATGAGATCCTTGTTAGAGAGCAGTGATACTCAGATTACTTGGGAGTTGTTCAAGAAGAAGTTTTACACTGAGTACTTTCTTGATAATGTGTGGTTTGCTAAAGAGGTTGAGTTTCTTCAGTTGGTGCAGGGTGGTATGTCGTTTTCTGAGTATGCTGACAGGTTTAAACATCTTATCCGATTCCACACATTAGCCATGGATGAGGAGTGGCGATGTAGAAAGTTTGAGAATGGTTTAAGAGGTGACATCAAGTTGTTGGTTGATGGCTTATGTATTAAGGAGTTTCCTGCTTTGGTAGAGAGAGAGCAAGAGTGCTTGAGAAGCTAAGAAAGAGGTGGAGAGTGTTAACTCATTGGCAAGTGTACCAAATCGTTTTAAGTAATAAACCGGTAAGACCGGATATCATATCCCAAGAGACTCGTATGACACTTTACAATCGTATAATTACCTAACTAATTTAGACTAACGAATGATTTCATTTAATGTGATTTCGGTGCAATAAAAATAAAAATAATACATAAGTTGCAAATTGAACTTTTTGGGTTCAAAACACTTGGAAATGAAATGATTAAAGATGATATGGAATGGAAATGTTGGAGAATGATTTTACCTACTACACTCTCATGCAAATGCATATTACTACTTCTTCATTAATTGCTCATGTCAACCTACTAAGTTACTCAAACCCAATCCCTTGGTAGAGAGAGCCTAGACTTACTCATTAAACTCCAATCCCTTGGAAACCTAACAGGTTCATCTGCATTAATAAATGAGGTTTAAGACAACTAAAGGTCCAAGTTCTATTCCTAGATACAATTTCCTTTAGGTATTTAGTCTAGTTCACGGTTCACCCAATATTTCCCAACATTAAGCAAACCAAAGAATCATGTTATGGTTGATCAAGTCACAATAAGCTTTAAGCAAAGGAAATAAACAATAGCAATCAATGAAAGAAACTTGTATTCATTCAAAACAAGTGCATTTATAAGAGAGTTTCATAGTTACATAATTCCCTAACAAAATGAACTTAGCTCTCCATTGTCATGGAGAGCTTGAGCTTACAATGGATGAAAATGGAAGAGATGGAGACCCAAGGAAGATGAATGGAGAGCTCCCACTGTCGCCCAAAACTAGCTCCCAGAGGTCCAAAATGGTGTTTTCGTGCTTCAGCCGCCAAGAAGATCGCACCCTCATTGCATGGTAGCTTTAAATAGGTCTAGGGTGCCACATCAGCAAGTGTCGCGCTAAACCCCCCCCCCCTTCTGGGGTGCCCGGGCGTAAAAGTTGCGCATAGAGTTGCACGAAGATTGGCGCTCAGCCCCTTTCTAGGGTGCCCGGGCGTGAGTTGCGCACCAAATGGGGCTCAGCCCCCCTTTTTGGGGCGCGCAAGCATGAAAATTGTCTTCATGAGTCCTCTAATCACTTGCTTTTGCAGCTTTTCCTAGGTTCTAGCTCTTTATGGTTTTTATGCTCTTCCAATGCACACAATTTGCCTACAAAATTGAGGGAATTAGTGATGAAAATCCCTAAGTGTAACCTAAACTAAACTTATTCACAAAGTTAGATAAAAGAGAGGATTATGCAGGTTTCAAGCTTCAAGATAGTTTATTTGGTATAAAAATGCACCACAGATAATGGTAAGAATTACCGTTATTAGAGAGTCAGCAAGCCAGTCGTGGAGGGTTGGTAGGCCATTTGGGTCCAAGAGCAGTTTTAGTGCTAGGGGGACACCATACTCTAGGCCTCCTTCTCATGGGTCTAGGGGTTCTCCTCTCCGTAGTTAGTTCAACCAAGCCAGGCGAGTTAGTCGGGGAGTTTGAGATGTTATATTTGTGAAGGGTCGCATCTACAGTCAACTTGTTCACAGATGGTTGGGTTCAAGAAGTGCAACATCTGCAAGAGAGAGGGGCACTACACTAAAGATTATCCTACGGTTAGGAGGATAGGTTCACAGTCACATCAAGCGAGTCGATCTCATCTGAGGGGAGGTGTCAGACCTCAAGCTTCGAGCAGAGTGTTTGCTTTATCTGTGTCAAAGGCAGCCAGTTCAGGTAACCTTATTATTGATCACTATTTGTTGCATGGTAGGAGTTGTTGTGTTTTGTATGATTCTGCACCGATACACTCTTTTTTGTCATAAGCTTGTGTACATAAGTTGGGGTTGTCAGTCTGTGAACTATAGTATGACCTGGTTGTGTCTACTTCAGCTTCCGGGTTGGGTAGGATGTCTCCAGTGTGTGCTAGATGTTTTGTGATTGTTGAGGGGCGTCAATTTAAGGTAAATCTCATATGCTTACCTCTACAAGGATTGGAGGTGATCTTAACGATGGATTGACTATCTATCAATCGCATTCTCATAAATTGTGGTGAGAAAAAATTGTTGTTTCTTGATGTATAGGAGTCTATGTTGTTGTGTTCGGGGCAGGTATGTCAAAAGTTAAGTGAAGGGTCGTGTTGCTTTCTAGTGTTAACTAATATGGAGGTTGAGCAGAGTGGACAGAGTTTAGATCACTCAACTATGAGTGATTTCTTGGTTGTGTTTCCTGAGGAAGTGTCGAGGTTGCCTTCTCAAAGGGAGGTTGAGTTCTCTATTGATCTAGTGTCAGGTTTAGGGCCAGTATCAATAACTCCTTATAGGATGGCTCTTGCAAAGTTAGTAGAGCTTAAAAAGTAGATAGAACATTTGCTTAAAAAGCATTTTATTAGGCTGAGTGTCTCGCCATGGGGTGCGTCAGTGTTGTTAGTAAAGAAGAAGGATGGTAGCTTTAGGTTGTGTATGGACTTGAGGCAGCTGAATAAGTTGACCATCAAGAACAAATATTTGTTGCCCAGAATAGATGAATTAATTGGTCAACTACATGGAGTTGCGATGTTTTCCAAGATAAATCTAAGGTCGGGTTACCATCAGATTCTAGTTAAGGCAGGTGATGAGTAGAAGACTACCTTCAGGTCTAGATATGGGCATTATGAGTATGTGGTCATGCCTTTTAGTGTGACTAGCGCTATAACTATATTCATGGACTATATGAGCAAAATCTCCAGGTCATTCTTAGATAATTTTGTCGTAGTCTTTATATATGACATTCTTATCTACTCCAAACCTCGTGAGGAACACGTTAATCACTAGGGGTGTTGAGAGAGAAGCAATTATATGCCAAGTTTTCCAAGTGCGAGTTTTGGATGAAGGAAGTGTAGTTTCTAAGACATGTGATCTCAGTTGGTGGTATATCAGTAGATCTGGTGGTTGTTTTTTCCTTGAAGATTTAGAGGCACTATCTATATGGTGCACAGTTTCAAGTGTTAAGTGATCATAAGAGTTTGAAGTATCTTTTTTATCAGAAGAAACTAAACATGAGGCAGAGGAGATTGATGGATTTCTTGAAGGAATTTGAGTTTGATCTTCTTTACCAGCTAGGGAGGGCGAATGTAGTAGCAAACGCGTTGAGTAGGAATACAATTCATGTATCTGCTTTGATGGTCCAAGAGTTGGAGCTAATAGAGAAGTTTAGATATATAAGACTACTGGTGGAGCTTGAGTCAGATTGTATCAAATGCAGTAATGTGGTGGTTTCAAGTGATCTGCTAGGTCGTATCATAGAGAAACAATTATCAGATGTCGAGCTGCAGATATCAGTAAGTTTGTTGGGTACAGATCAGGGCAGAGAGTTTGCTTTGGGGATTGATGGTATCTTGAGATTCAGAGGCATAGTCTGTGTTCTTGATGATGTTGAGCTGAAGAGATTGATCCTTGAGGAAGGACATCAAAGTCGTTTTAACATGCATCCTAGCATGACTAAAATGTATCAGAACCTCAAGGAGTCTTTCTAGTGGTTTGGGATGGGAAAGGATATAACACAATTTGTTTCTTCATGTTTGACCTGTCAAAGAGTTAAGGTGGAGCATCAACGACCTGGTGGTTTGTTGCAGCAGTTGGAGGTCCCTAAGTGGAAATGAGATAACATAGCCATGGACTTTGTTAGAGGTCATGATGTTATTTGGTCAGTAATGGACCGATTAACCAAGATTGCTCATTTCTTGGCAGTGAATCTGGGGATGTCTATGGTGAAGCTTGCATAGTTGTATATCAGAGAGATAGTGAGGCTGCATGGGGTACTATCGAGCATTGTGTTAGATAATGATCCACGATTTACATCCAAGTTTTGGCACTCTCTACAGAGTCAGTTGAGCAGCAGGTTACAGATGAGCTCTACATATCATCCTCAGACAGATAGTCAGTTTGAGAGAACGATCCAATTACTAGATAATTTTCTGAGGACGCGTGTATTGAATCATTTGGGAGTCTGGGATGAAGTGTTTTCGTTGGTGGAGTTCACCTACAATAATAGTTTTCAATCTAGCATTGGTATGACACTGTGTGAAGCATTGTGTGGTAGAAGATGTCAAACGCCTCTATGTTGGTTTTAGGAGGGTGAAGCAATGTTGGTTGGGCCAGAGTTGATTCAACAAACCACGAAGAAAGTGAAACTTATACAGGAGAGGATGAAGGCATCTCAAAGTAGGTAGAAATCCTATGCTGATCAAAGACGTAGACCGCTTGAGTTTGTAGTTAGGGACCATGTCTTCCTTCGAGTGACTCCTACTACATGTGTAGGTAGAGCCTTTCTTTCTAGAAAGTTGTTTCCTAGGTTCATTAGTCCTTATCATATCTTAAGGCGAGTAGGGTTAGTGGCTTATGAGATAGCTATTCCTCCCCAATTGTCGAACCTTAATCTAGTTTTTCATGTTTCATAGTTTAAGAAGTATGCGTCAAACCCCTCTCATGTGTTTGAAGTGGAGGATGTGCAAGTCACAGATGATCTTACAATGGATGTTCAACCTGATGAAAACAAAGCACCTTATAGGAAAGACCATCAGTCTAGTAAAAGTTGTCAAGGATAGAAGGATATGTGACTCTACGTGGGAGTTAGAAGGAGTCTTGAGAGAGTCCTATCCTCACCTGTTCTTTGGTAAGTTTAATTTTCGAGATCGAAAATTTTTGTTATTGGGAAGAATATAAGAACCAAGAAAATAGAATATTAGAGTTGGTATGTGTGTTATAAAATTTAAAACTAAGTTGGTTAAATAAATAAAATTTCTTAAACTCGTCTCATTATCTTAAACACTCCTCTTCTCTCTAAAACATTATTCTCTTGAACTCTCTACAATCTCTCTAAAAGTTCTAACTCCTCGATCATTTGTTTGACGATCAAGAGGGGTCTAGATGATCACGATGACATGGTCTACATATCCATTAGATCAATATCTAGTTTAAAGCAAGTACGTTTCAATTCCTTTTTGTCTCTCGTTCTTAGTTTGAGATCATGCATTATAATCCTTTGTCGCATGTGATTCATGATCTCTTTTCCTAATTCTTGGTCAATCAAAGGTCCTAAGGACTCTTTCCGCTTACAATTCGGTGTTGTGTAGGTGTTTCTAGAGTTCCTTGTACTCTAATTAAGGATTCAGTGTTTTTAGAGGACTTTAGTTTCGTTGCCAAGTAAGGGAAACTAGACTTTGGTTTAGATTATGTTTGTGGTGTTAAATTAGTGTGTATATAACTAGACTTTGTTTTAGATTATGTTTGTGGTGTTAAATTAGTGTGTGTGTGTGTGTGTGTATAATATGATGAATTAAATGTAATTGTGATAATATTCTTGATGTTGAGATAATGATGCTTGATAGAATGATGTTTGTATACTTGGAATTGTATGATTTTGATGTTTGATGTTGTCATGATTATGTGGGATGAAGTTGTATTGTTGTGTGAAATTGAATTCAAAGTGTTTGGAGTGAGTAATGATCTAGATCATGAGTTCTAAGCATAAAAAAAGGATTTTGATAGGTGAGTTTGAGATATAGGTTGTGGAATGAGAAAGTTATTGGTTTAGGACTATTATGTGGTCATTAAAGACTTGCTAGAGGTATTATTTGTTTGAAATCTAATATGGAACATAAAGGTAGTTCATTATTGAAGTTTTAAGGTGTTTTTAGTGAAAAATTGGGGTTTTGGGTAGTGAAATTTTGAGGTAAGGGTTGTGAGCTGTTTTGGGAAGTAAGGAGATTGATATCAAACCAATTATGACTTGTCTAGGCATTTAAAGGAGTAAAATCCGATGTAGAAGTTTTAGATTCACAATAGGGTAAGTTCTTGGGCACATTTTAGTTCAACTTTGAGGTTTGACAAGTGAAATCTTGAAACAGAAAGGTTATGAGTAAACTGAGGTATTTGGGTATGTTATCTAGTGTATTAAGACTTATCCATACTGTTAGATTTCTTATATTGAGTGGTTCAAGTGATAGAATTGAGTTTAGGCACTTTTGGAGTTGTTAAGTTGGTTTGGTACATCTAATTCCTAACCAAATGAGCAATGTAGTACTCTATTTTCATTTATAACATGTTTTCGTATCAATATTAGTGTGAAAGATTCTAAATTGATTATTTGGATATGTATAAGATGCACCAAAACTAGAAAAATCAAGTTGTTGTCAAAAACTGATAAGAATAATCGATTATCTCACTTGATAATCGATTATTCTAATTAGAATGTCATTTTTTCTTCAAAGCTCTCGAGAATAATCGATTATCACATATGATAATCGATCATTGCCGTCTAAAAATCATTTTGGCATGAATCCTTTCGAGAATAATCGATTATCAGTTGTGATAATCAAATATTAAGTTTTTTGTTACGGCGTCTTGTATGCATATTGGTGTCTTTTATTTTATACGTTATTTGTTTTCTACGGATAAAAATTGATATGGTAATGTAATGTTTGTTTAGTAATATTAATGAAAAATTTTGTGAGATTTTATGCATGAAGTTATGTGTGTATTTGAAGTATGGTTGAAAAGAGTTTCTAAGGTGAAATTCTTTGTTGGTTGTTTCAAGTATCATTAGTATAAATGCAAGTAGCTCAGTTTTGGGGGTTATCGTGACACTCAAATGATCATTCATTCTCAAGTAGAGAAGTTTGACATATGTGGTGAGAGTGACATGAGGTCTTAGTCTTGGGTGCTTCTAGTATGATTCAAGGCGTGCAACAAACTAACTTTGAGTGTGGTAGGGTGAAACTCATTGGCAATGACTTTGCAAAGCAGTAGAGGCCACCACAAGTGCACAACCCGCCATAGCTCGACATTCATTCTATGTCCGGACATTCCAGTCTAAGTCTTGACATGGTTATGATGTTTTGAGTTGATTGTTCTATGTGATTTAATTATGATGTTTGATATATTAATGTATTGTTTCAATATCTAGCTTACCCTTTGTTTGTGATTTTGTTGTATGTAATTTGTTTCTTTTCTTGGCTATGATCGTTTGGTAGGTGTGAGTAGAGGATGATGAAGTTTCTCTTGAGCATACGGTAGAGAGACGAGCCGCATATGTTTAATATTTTAATTAGTTGTTTTGTACATAACTTTGATTAGTTAATAGGTATATAAAGTTGACTTTATAATTATGTTAGATGATCGTAAATAACTTTATATTTTTTTTTCTAATTAACTGTTTTTGTTTTGAAAGTTACAACTTTGTTAACAAGAGAAGATTAATCTCAAAGTTGCATTAGTATCATAGATTATGTTCGACAAAAAAAATATTTATGTATATAATTCACCTAAATTTATCTTATAAAATTTCTCCGCTCTCTTGAAAAAATATATGAAATGCTCAATTTTTTTTATAAATCATTAATTTATTTAATAAACTTATTATTAATTTGATAATAACTAACTAAAAATTGTCAGGTTATAAAAGTCTTATAGTAAAAGTCTTATATTAAAATTACATTAAACTAATAACGAAAATTACGCATGAATCTTCTTAATAAAAAATCATTTTAATTGATTAACTAGTACTCTAAAAAAACTTGTACATTTTATTTCTTAAAATAAAACCAACATACTATGCAAATTAATTACAACTTAGTTTTCTTGAACAAATGGAACATGTTTAAGTAATGAAGTGTTATTCAGTATTTCAGCACAATAAATACTTTCTACATATTGTACTTAAAATAATAAAAGTTCGTGGAATCACAAGTTTAAAGTTGCTGACGTAGTGCAGCCAACTCACATTATTTTCTAAGAATATAATTTTCAATGAAAATTTAAAAAATATAATTTTCAATGAAAATTTAAAAAATATAATTTTCAATGAAAATTTAAAAAATATAATTTTCAATGAAAATGAAATGTGAAAAGAGAAAAAGGAAAAGTGTGTTGCTGCTCAGTGGTTGGTTTAACCCATAAACCCCGCTTTTGATTTCACCATTTCCATTTTGTATCCTTCCACAACCCAAATGCATGCCCTTCATCGATCCTCCGTGCTCTTTTCTTCGAATTTCTGAGGCATTCCTCCTTCTCTCACACTCATACATATTGTCATTCTTCTTTTCGTTATCATCAATTGTGCTTTCTTTTCTTTGTTCTATCCTTTACCACTTCATTCGTCAATTACGACTTTATGCATCTGTTTTTCTTATCAACTTATCGCCCCGAGCTTGCATGTTGTTGGTATTTTGATTCTACTAATTAGCTTTGCTATGCGGTAATTCAATCGTTCCCCATTTTGTGTATTGCCCCTTTGTGTTCTTGTTGTTGTGAGTGGCGTGTTAGTGTTTGTTGTGTTTCAGTTCTACATTTTATTAAAAATAATAATAATTTTTGAAATGGAACCAAACAAGGTTAACCGGAGAGTCAACTGAGGGTGGTACAAAGAAGAGGGTATGAAATGGAGAGTTTGAATAAGATGAAAGCAGAAGGAGTAGGAGAAAAGGATGGGAAAACATCTACGTTTTTCTGTTTTATTTTTTTATTTTAGTTTTGGATATAAATTTTGAAACTTAATTGATCTTGGACGGCAAATTAATTGCTGAGTAGTATGAAATTATTTTAAAGAAACAGGTTTTGAAACCTATAGGTGAGAAGGAACTCAAATACGCCCTAACATTTCTGTTTATTTATTTTAGGAACTGGTATTTGGAGAAAGAATTCTGGGTGAATTGCAAGTTTGAATTGTTTAGCTTCTATTTTTCCTCCGTACATTTACCAACATATCGCAACTTTGAAGTTTATACCAACAAAATCAAAATGGCCACTTGTGTATCAACAATTGTTGCACCTTCTAATACTAGAAATTCAGCAAGGGTGTTTACTGTTGGAGGAAGAAATCTGAGGGTGAATTACCCTGGGAGAGCTCGTTGCATGAAAATGTATGACCGCAGGAATGGATTTTCTGGTGGCATCCAGGTGTCGGGTTTACTTGAAGTTAAGTGTTCAGCCAATTCTCACGGGGTCAGTCCATATAATAGCCAGGGACCTTTTCTTGATTTACATCCTGAGGTGTCAATGCTTAGAGGAGAAGGGAGCAGTACAGTTAACAGCCCTAGAAAGGATAACTCACGTGAACATATATCCGAGAGCCCAGGAGCTATGTCTATTCAAAGTGATTACAATGAAGCAAAGATCAAAGTTATAGGCGTTGGAGGAGGTGGGTCTAATGCAGTCAATCGCATGATAGAGAGTTCGATGCATGGTGTGGAGTTTTGGATTATTAATACTGATGTTCAAGCCATGAGAATGTCACCTGTCTATCCTGAGAACCGTTTGCAAATTGGTCAAGAGCTTACGCGAGGTCTTGGCGCTGGTGGTAACCCCGAGACCGGAATGAATGCTGCTAAAGAAAGCAAAGAGTCTATAGAAGAGGCGGTCTATGGAGCCGATATGGTCTTTGTTACAGTAGGTTCAGCTACTTTTATTTTTTTTTTCAATTATAGCTTCTGCAAATTGAAATTGTAATTGTGTATGAATTATCTTTTTAATACTGGTCTAACTGTTGATAAAGTCAAAATATTAGGGTCAAGGACCAATCCTCCTTATTCCTTGATAAGTGGAGGCTCATTAGAGATTTTCATATCTGATGATACTTATTTGAGTTAAAAGTTGACAGCTAGAACTCGATCCCTAAGCACTTTGTCATAGCCGAACTGATCCTCCTAAAACCTTAATATATTAAATGAAAACAGATGATTTTTATATCTAACATGTTTGTAAGCTAGTAGCTCAAAATATAATATAACCAAGATAGTTAAAGGCAAAAAGGGCATAAAATTTTATTATTCTTATAATGTTGAATTTAATTTTACTTGGTACACTATAATATCAAGTAAAAACTTGGTTGTTTGGGAAATTTGTTTCAAAAGGATAGGGGTGGGGGTTTATTAGAAGTATTTACTATTCTAGTTTTTAATGATTAGCAACCTGTGGTTCTTGATATATACAGTTTGAAATCTTAAAGTATGTGAAATTTTCAAATTTGGAACAGTCTTGCTCGTAGTTCCTAAAATTGTTCTTTATTCGTGTATTTCACTGAGCTTGGAAATTGAAATTAACTTTTACAGGCTGGAATGGGTGGGGGAACTGGCACAGGTGGAGCTCCAATTATTGCCAGTATAGCAAAGTCAATGGGTGTACTGACGGTTGGTATTGTCACCACCCCTTTCTCATTTGAAGGAAGAAGGAGAGCTATTCAAGCCCAAGAAGGAATTACAGCCTTGAGAGATAGTGTGGACACACTTATAGTTATTCCAAATGACAAGCTACTAACAGCAGTTTCTCAGTCTACCCCTGTAAGTGAAGCATTCAATTTGGCAGATGATATTCTTCGACAGGGTGTTCGCGGCATATCTGATATTATTACGGTATGAAATATTGTTAGCTATCTTTCAACACTAACACTTGCATTGCTATTTTCCTTCATACATTTTGTTCCTATAAAAAAATGGATTGTAAAGAAGTAAAAGCAAAAGGGTGAATGAAAAGGGTACATTGCAACCTTATAGTTTGTTGTGCTGACATATGTTTTGCACGCTTGAGAGCTTGAATATGACATCGGACACGGATAAGATACAACAAGGTCATGAGAAATATGATAAATTTTAAAAATCACCGTTATGTCCACTACGCAACTATAATGCATCTAAAGTTAACATAAAATACTTGCCTTAAATCATTGTTATAAAATCATACACAGGTCAGTGTACACAAAATAAAATTGTCCATTTTCTCTAATTATTGTAATACTTTCAGCTGTGTTTGAATAGAAGTTTAAAAGTATAAGTAAAATGCAGCTAGGAGTATTCAAGTTCTCATGAAGTGTCTGAAATGGATACATGTTTAACATGAATATGACTTGACATGACTACTATTTTGAAGTATTTGTTTTCCTATTTATGACTACAGGGCACAAAGTTGTTTGACAGGTTGATTTAAAATTGTCAGAACTCAGACAATTATTTGTTTGAAACTTTTCCCGCATGAAATTATATCTTGATAAAACATAAACTGGCTATCCAACTGGTAGATTGTTCTGATTATATATTGGATCTGTTTGTTTGTGCTTAAAAAAAGTGATTGTAAAAAAGAAGAAAACTGTTTGTTTAGAAGCAACTAAAAAATAATAGTGTTCTGCTTCTACTTTAAAAAATAGTTTCACCCAAACTTATAAAAATTAGTAAAAAAATGACTATTTTATTAAAAAATGTACTTTCTTCTCAAAAAAATGTTTGAACATGCAGACCAATTATTCATTCATTGCCCATGGTTTAAAATTGATTATATCTTTCTGTAAAATCATTAAAAATTCATTTTCCTTACTAAATTATTGCAGATACCAGGGTTGGTGAATGTAGATTTTGCTGATGTTCGAGCTATCATGGCCAATGCTGGTTCTTCACTAATGGGGATAGGAACTGCAACTGGTATGTATGGAAACTGCAATGTGGCCTCCTAGTCTTGAACTTCTATTTGAATCATAATCATGCAAAGATTGGATCTGTAGGAGTTCTTGATCCTTTGTTTTGCTTGCAAAAAGATTGCGTAATAATTTGAACCTTCATATGTGCAATGGTCGTGTTAGCTTTTCAGAATGCATGCCAAAAGGAAAGGATTTATACAAATGATGTTATTTGAGGCATAAAATTCACTAATAAAGATTAGCGGTAGTAGTTATCCTTTAGTTGGATACCATTATACCCTAACTCATCCCATCAGCAAACAGGTAATTAAATGTCCGTATCCATTATTCACAAGTATCATTAAAGATATCCATTTAATATTTAGATTTCGTCTCAGATTTTACCTACAAATATATGTGGGTACATATTTTTTTTGTCTTTGCTAATTGCAAACACTAGTGTAATATACTAACCTATATAAATTAAGAAAATAAACCAGGTAATAATTCTGTTAGGTAAACCCCTATTAGAAGTTAGTTACAATAGGTTAATAGTTACCTGAGTCAGTTATATTTGTTTGTTATGTGAGATGGTTTGGTTAATGCACCTTGCCAATAAATAAATACGAGTATTGATGGGGAAGGATATATCTTGTCATTTGTAAGAGAATTGGGGCCTCTTGGGCATTGGTTGGGCAGATCCCCGAAGTTCTTCATGTTAAACAGATTTCCTTCTGCAATACTTTTGTTAAGTAATTTTTCTGTACCTGTTCCTTACATATTTCTAAGGTTTCTTCCTCATTTATATAACTAACTTATTTTCACAGTATATTCTATGATAATGCAAGTATATTCTGAAGATTTGTTAAGTACTCTGAATGTATCCTATCCTAACATTATGCAGTAATGGTTGATTGAATACAATTTTTTACCTTTTCTACACTACTTTCTGTTTTTCTTTTTGTAATATTAAAGTGTAACGGCATTGTGTTTCGATTTAGCCCCCTTTCTGTCATCTTGCCCACGAATTGAGTACATTCTAATATTTTGCTTCCTATCTTATTGAAATTTATTATGTGGCTTCTTTTGTGTTTAAGGAAAATCAAGGGCAAGAGATGCTGCGTTAAATGCCATCCAGTCACCTTTGCTGGATATTGGTATAGAGAGGGCAACTGGAATTGTTTGGAACATAACTGGGGGGACTGATCTGACCTTGTTTGAGGTAGATAGCTATCCCTTTGTCTCCCAATATTTGTTTCCGTTACCCATAAATTAAAATGCCCCCTCCCCTTCCTTTTTATTACTTTTATTGTTATTGTTATTGTTGTTCGCATACATTTTTCCTTTGCTCCTTTGGAATTTATATCATTTAGGACTTGGAGCTTCATGATGCTCAAAATGTAAATCTATTTTTCCTGACAGTGCCTAATTCATTGGGATGTTGTGCTGCATAATTTATTGTGATATGTAAAGGTTACCATTGATATAATATTTGGTTGAGAGCAAAATCTTGCGCTTATAAATGGGATTTTAAAAGACAATCCACCTATCTTGTTACTGTAATTACATATTCTTTTTTTCCATTGAGTATCTTTTTGAACTTGGATTTTCAATTGAGCTAATACTTGTTACATGGCCTTCATGATATGCTCTCTATTGAATTCACCATGCTCTTGCAGGCTGCTATGCGTATGGTAACCTTTTTGTATGCTTTGGCTTTTAATGTAATGATTTACAGGTAAACGCAGCAGCAGAGGTTATATATGATCTTGTAGACCCAACTGCTAATTTAATATTTGGAGCAGTAATAGATCCATCACTCACCGGTCAAGTAAGTAAAACTGTGTAAATCTGTAACATTAATAATGTGAAGTTGTAAATGATATGCCGTGATTCCACTAGAAACGAATTTCTTATGAACAACGAATTGAGAAGAGAAAGAAAATCAGGACTTTTATTGAATAGAATGAAAAGAACAAGAACTAGGAGAGCCTCTCTCCTCCAAGGGTTTCCCCTTCACAAAGAGCTAATGCTCAATCTACAAAATTAACATCCTTTCCTCTGATATCCTTCCCTATTTATATCTAACACCTCAACGTAACTAACTCATTACTAGTCTAACTGTCTTAACTAATTTTGCTTCTCCTTATATCCGACAATACATTCCTAAAATCAACCTTGTCTTCTAGGTTGGAGTGGTGGAAGCTTGATCTCATTCTCATCTTCATCACCATGATCTTCATCTACCCTTCCTGAAAGCATTGTGATACTTACCTGCCATGGGATGCGAACTCCCTGGCTACGGCATGCAAATTCAGATCTAGAGGCTTGGGTGGTGGTTGGGATGAGGCTGGATTTTGTACAACAGCCTCTGAACCTTCCACTTCTTAACACCTTTGAACACATGCACATTTTAGTATTCCTTCTCGGATACTGCACAAATTAGGGAGTTTCTTGCTTTGGAATTCAGCAAGTATCTCTGCTTCTAATTCACTACATATTTTGGACACACTCACTCACCTTCATTATCTATAGGAATGTAATGCAAATCATGGGTTGCTTCTGGTAGTCAAAAAGGATGGGAGGGGGGAGGGTTTGTTGGGGTGAGCCTTTGCTTCGTTCTCCACTGCAGCTAGGAGATTATCTTTATAAACTGGGGTCGTCTGATAGTAACTCACAAGACTTCTTTCATTTTTGTTTTCTTGTCATCTGAGTTTTGCTAGTTTGTTGGTTCTTCAATATACTTCAAGCGAAAGAGGGACTGTCTTTTTGTGCTAGATGCAAAGTTCAGTTGATTTACACTTAACAAACTCATTAGAGATACCAAGACTTTGTATTATAGTTGTCATCAAAACTGAGTTATTTGTTTGCAAAGTGTAGGCTTGCGTCTAATCTTCTATGCCTTAACATGAATTAGTCACGATATATCTCTTCAATGCTTGTGCTGCAGTCCGAGCCTTTGCTACATGTGAGATTGTATCATGATTGGTCTGTGTGAGAGAGAGGGTATTCTTGAGTTGCATCAGAGAGATCTTGAATGTCCCTAGGAAAAATATCCCACGCCTTTTTCTAAACGCAAGAACACGTCTTCAAGGATTTGAGTATTTCTTAGACAGTTGCTCAACTTGCTGCTATATAAAACAATACATAGCTAGAAGTGCAATTTCTGCCACTGGGATTTTGTTTTTTCATTTGAAACAAAACTGACTTCCTTTTCCAAATGATCTTGGTATCCTTAACTAAGGAACTATAACTCCAAGGATGAAAATTAAGATAAGTAGTTTATCTAATTGAGTTTTGTTGTGGTAATAATGGGACAAGCAGAAAAGGAAGGTGCAAAATTAGTAGAGGCCATTCCAGAGACAGAGCCACTAACATGTTTGAGGAAAGAAGGAAAAACCCTAAGCTATGAAGGGAGAGAACCTTGAGCTCTAAGGGCAACAAACCTTGAGGACAAGAAAAAAAATGTTCCTAGAAGACACCAATGAGACGAACAGTGGTGATCCTGTGTGATTCCAACATCGGAAAGGCAGGGTGTGGGACACGTGCACCTGGTGAAGAGTTGACATCGATCAGTGTGTGGTGCCAAATTGTGCAGCTTTTAGTCACGCAACCATTGGGATTGAGTCATGCTCCTTGAGACGCACCTAATTGCTAGACAAACAATGGTGGCAGACTGTGGCAACCTGCAGCAGCCAACGGCTGGAGACAGTGGACTGAGGTGGCCCAACAACAGGGTTCCTGAGATATACCAACTTGAATTTGGATGTGATTAAAAATCACTCAGGCCAAAGTTCAGCTGATATATATTTTATATATATGGAAAACGGAAGAATATATTATAAGGAAAAGATATACCCTATAACAATCAACCCTTAGACAAGGTGCATACGATAGAGCAGTTACTAAAAGCTGCACAATACAATAGCACTCCTAATTCTAACAGATCCAAACCAATGGATTTGCAATCCAACCAATTGGATCTGCCCCCACAAACGCTGCCAGCTTCCCCGCAGCCCAAAATTTGTGCTTCCTACATCTCTAACATTTGTTCTCCCTCCAACATCCATTAGATTGGACCAATTAGTTAGGATCCAAGAATTGATAAGAAAAAGAAAGGAAGATTTTTATTGAATAAAATGAGAAGAACAAAAACTGTTTAATATTGTGCTTCCTACATCTCCTGTCCTTGTCCTCCAATTTATATCTAACTAACATTTCGAGTAACTATCTCTTTAATATTCTAACTCTCTTAACTAAGTTCTCTTTTCCTTATATCCTAAAAGAACTGTTTCACATACCCAACTCCTATGTAATTTGTATCATTAGAAGCACGTATATAACCATTGTTCCTTTATAAAAAAAAGTAGTTTGATTTAATGGTCGTGTACTAACCATCGTAATTCATAGCTAATTTTAAAAAAAAGATTTTACTCTAAGTTTTCCTTTTAAGTGTATAGAGAGACTGATTAGCAATGAATTTGAATTTCTGAAATTGTAGTATAATCCTTCCATTATTTTGTGTTAATTTCAGTAAGTGAATGACCATTAGTTTTACAAAAATCACTCAACACTATTGACCATATAATACGATCATTGTGTTGAACAATGAAAAATTTGGTTTCATACAGGTCAGCATAACATTGATTGCAACTGGATTCAAGCGTCAAGAGGAGGGTGAAGGGAGGCCCCCGCAGGTATGGATCAACTGTTTCCCCCACCCTTATTCCTTCAGCCATACATTTAATTATGGTTTTCTTCCGATCACAGGCGACTCAACTCACTCAGGCAGATTCAAGCTTCGGATTTAATCGGAGATCCTCTTCTTTTAATGATGGTGGTTTGTTTGAGATACCTGAATTCCTAAAGAAGAAAGGAGGTTCACGATATCCAAGGGCTTGATATTCTTCTTCCCAATGTCTTTAATCCCTTGCACTTCTTCACCCTTAGCTATACACAACACGAAAGTTAATTACTTTCCACTTCCCATGAATGCTTTTCTTGGCATATTTGAATGAGTTCATTAGCTTGTACAGAGAATGTTTCTTTAATGCTGGGAGGTTCAACTTATATAATTTCATCTCCAATGAAACATGTATAAATAAAATGTCATGACAACTAAAACATATATTATTGTACAAACATTAATGATAAAGTTATCCAATGAAACATGTATAAATAAAATGTCATGACAACTAAAACATGTATTATTGTACGAACATTTAATGATAAAGTTAGAAAATAATTTTTAAAAATTATAAAAAAATATTCAAGTTTTAAAATATTTCAGATGTTTTTTATTTCCATTCTATAGATTCTACATATAAATATCTTTTCTATAAATTAATAAAGATTGTAATATATCGTTTAAACGAAATCGCAAAAAAAAAAAATAATAATAATTCAAATTTAAATATGTATATTTTATTTTTTAAACTTTAATATTGATTAATGTTAGATAAGATTCATTATATTAAATTATTATATTATAATAATGAATTGTGTAAATAATTATTGTACTAAAATTATACTTATACTAAAAAAATAAATATTATCAACTATCAAAATTTGTCAAAAACATGAAAAATTTGTTGTTGAGATAATTTTATATATGTTAATAATTATTGATGAAAAAATTTATCGTTAAATATAAGAAAAATTCATCGAAAAATAATATAAAAATTCATCAATAGTAGGAAAAGTTCGTTGATAAATTTCTCTAGTAAATACCGTGACCTAGTTCCCCATCTTCCTCTTCTCTCATTCGTCTTTCTTAGCTTGTCATTTTTTTTCTCAATGTCCTCTTCATTCCTAAACCAAATAAAAAACACATCTTGATTCCAAAACCAAAATGAGAAACCCAATCTAGGTACCCTAATTGTTTTACAAACACTAAAATTGGGAAAAATCCCCCATCTATTTTTTGAACAACCATCTTTTCTTGATCTCATCCAATCATGCAATCTGAATCAGCACTCTGGTTCCACTACATCTGCATCTGTTGCACGTACAGGTACACCTTTTGTTGGTCTAACTCACTCCCTTGGACCTTGGGTCCTTGACTCAGGCGCCACCGATCATATCACTGGTAACAAGTCCTTGTTTTCTTCCTTGTCATGTCCGAATAATTTACCCTCAGTAACAATGACTGATGGGTCTAGAGTCTCATCTCATGGTATTGGTACTGTTAATATTTTTCCATCCATATCCATTGATCATGTACTTTATGTCCCTGGGTCTCCCTTCAACTTATTGTCCATTAGTCGTTTAACTCGTACTCTTAATTGTGTTATTTCATTTACTAAAGATTCTGTTTGGTTGCAGGACCGGAGTTCGAAACACATGATTGGCACAGGATGTGAGTCTCATGGCCTTTATCATCTCCGCCCTTCTCTACATGTTGGCGTTGTCATGGAATCACCATCCCTTCTTCATGCTCAGTTCGGTCATCCCAGTCTTGCCAAACTACAACAACTTGTCCCGAGGTTGTCCACATTATCAAGTTTGTCGTGTGAGTCTTGTCAGTTAGGGAAGCATATTCGTAGTTCCTTTCCTCGTAGTGTCTCACAACGGGCGTCGTCTCCTTTTTCATTGGTTCATTCTGACATTTGGGGACCTAGTCGTATTAAGTCCATTTTAGGTTTTCAGTATTTTGTTACCTTTATTGATGACTATTCCAGATGTACTTGGTTGTTTTTAATGAAGAATCGTTCTGAGTTGTTTTCTATTTTTCAATCTTTTTTCAATGAAATAAAAACACAATTTGGGGTTTCTATTCGAAATTTACGTAGTGATAATGGCCGTGAATACCTTTCTCAACCGCTTAAACAGTTTATGGCTTCTCATGGCATTCTTCACCAAACCTCATGTGCTTATACCCCTCAACAAAATACGGTGGCTGAGCGCAAGAATAGACACCTTATTGAAACAACTCGTACACTTCTTATTCATGGTCAAGTACCCTCCCGTTTTTTGGGTGATGTAGTTCTCACAGCATGTTATCTTATCAACCGCATGCCATCTTCCGTCCTAGATAACAAAATCCCTCATTCTATCTTATTTCCTCAAGACCCTCTGCATCCATTACCTCTTCGAGTTTTTGGGTCTACATGTTTTGTTCATGATTTTAGTCCTGGTCTTGATAAGTTATCTCCTAGGTCTCACAAATGTGTCTTCTTAGGATTTCCACGGTCACAAAAGGGCTATAAGTGTTTTTCCCCTTCCCTCAATCGTCATTTTATCTCTGCTGATGTCACTTTTGATGAGTCTTCTTTTTACTTTTCACATCTATCTTCTAGTTCTGTACCTCTCCCTGTTACTGTTGATATTCCTCTTATATGTGATCCTCCTGGTGATGCTCCACCCATTTTGTCTTCTCCTTCTTTAGACTCTCCTTCACCACAGGATCATCCTTCACCTCCACCCCTTCAGGTTTATAGTCGCCGTAATCGTCTCCCTCATGACTCACTTCCGGTGCCGCCTCATGTGTCTCCTCCGGCTCCAGCAACTGAGTCTGACTTGCCTATTGCCCTCCGTAAAGGTATACGCTCTACCCGTAACCCTTCACCCCATTATACTGTTCTTAATTACAATAGATTATCTCCATCTTTTTATACTTGTCTCTCATCCATTTCTTCTGTGTCAATTCCCAAATCTGTGAGTGATGCCTTAACTCATCCTGGTTGGCGTCAAGCTATGATGGATGAATTAAGTGCTTTACAGGAAAGTGGAACTTGGGAGCTGGTCCAATTACCATCTGGAAAGTCTATTGTTGGTTGCAGGTGGGTGTATGCTATCAAGGTTGGTCCTGATGGCACGATTGATCGTCTGAAAGCTCGACTGGTTGCCAAAGGCTACACACAGATTTTTGGTTTGGATTATGGTGATACTTTTTCTCCAATGGCAAAAATGACCTCTGTTCGCCTCTTCATTGCCATGGCCGCTCTTCGCCAATGGCCTCTTTACCAACTTGATGTCAAAAATGCTTTCCTCAATGGTGATTTGCATGAAGAAATTTATATGGAGCAACCGCCTGGCTTTGTTGCTCAGGGGGAGTCATCTGGATTGGTATATCGTCTTCGCAAATCCTTATATGGCCTAAAACAGTCTCCTCGGGCTTGGTTTGGTAAATTCAGTTGTGTTGTTCAACAATTTGGTATGTCTCGCAGTGAAGCGGATCATTCAGTGTTCTATCGCCACTCGAGTGTTGGATGTATCTACTTAATAGTGTATGTCGATGATATTGTTCTCACAGGAAGCGACTATCTTGGCATCTCTCAGATGAAACAACACCTTTGTCATCATTTTCAAACCAAAGATCTTGGCAAACTCCGGTACTTTTTGGGTATTGAAGTAGCACAATCCAATGATGGTATTGTCATATCTCAGAGGAAGTATGCGTTAGACATCTTGGAGGAAACAGGGTTAATGAACTGTAAATCTGTTGAGACACCTATGGACCCTAACATCAAACTCCTACCAAATCAGGGGGAGCCTTTCTCAGATCCTGAACAGTACAGAAGACTAGTTGGTAAATTAAACTATCTTACTGTTACGCGTCCTGACATTTCTTTCGCAGTTAGTGTGGTGAGTCAATTTCTAAACTCCCCATGTGAAGACCATTGGGATGCAGTTGTTCGCATACTGAAGTATATTAAAAGATCACCTGGAAAAGGTTTGCTATATGGCCCTAACAACGATACAAAAATTGTTTGTTATTCAGATGCTGATTGGGCTGGTTCCCCTTCTGATAGGAGGTCTACTTCTGGATATTGTGTCTCTATTGGTAGCAACCTGATATCTTGGAAAAGTAAGAAGCAAAGTGTTGTGGCAAGGTCTAGTGCAGAAGCAGAATATAGAGCTATGGCTTCAGCTACTTGCGAGCTTGTGTGGCTTAAACAATTGCTTAGTGAATTGAAATTTGGAGATGTCACTCACATGATACTTATATGTGATAATCAAGCTGCTCTCCATATTAGCTCTAACCCTGTCTTCCATGAGAGAACCAAACACATTGAAGTTGATTGTCATTTCATTCGAGAAAAAATCATATCCGGAGATATCAAGACTGAGTTTGTTAACTCAAGCAACCAGTTGGCAGACATATTCACTAAGTCCTTACGAGGACCTAGAATTGATTATCTTTGTAACAAGCTTGGAACATATGATTTATATGCTCCAGCTTGAGGGGGAGTGTTAGATGTTAAGATGTGTGTTTCTGTTATTTGGGCTTAGTCTATTATGTATTAAGGGCATTGGCCCATATCTTACAATATAAATAAATTACCCTATGTGTATGCAACACACACAAGGGATATTCTCTCCCAATCTTCTCTATTTCTCATACCAATCATGAGTTTTTCTTCTTCCTTGCAAGTTTTGAAATGCATATGTGGTTAATCTAGGATATATGCTTCTTTGTCACTCTCAAGTAGCTCCTTGTGGATTTATCAACAGAGGCGTTCTCTTTCGTCACATGTGGTGGCTCTATGAGCTTGACAGAAGAAATAACGGTGTGCACCACTGTTTTCGATTGGTTCTTTTGTGCTTTCGCATGATGCAGCGGGTAGATCTAACGCTTGCGGTAGTCACAGTGGGGAGTTGTGGTGGTAGGCAACAATGGCTTGCATTTTCGACAATGAAGGCGTGATGCTTCTTCTCCACTGACAAATGCATTTTTTTTACGAATCCATCTATCTTTGTTATGCTTTGTTGGAGTTGCGAATTCATATATATATATATATATATATATATATATATATATATATATATATATATATATAAATGTAACACATTTTGTTACTAGTTAGTATTAGATGATTTATACTAGACAGTTTTCACAACTAAGTTTTATGAAAATGCTTAATTAGATGATTGAGAAAATAGACTTTAGACAACCTTAAACAAGCTTTATATTGGAGACGTTTGATCATCCAAACAAAACTCATTGTGAATATCATTATACCCATAAGAAGTTTGATCTTTGAATAAACTATATCCAATGTAAAAAAATGAAATAATTTGTTGTTGCCTAGAAATTTTGTAATCATATGAAAGGGATGATGATCAATCAAGACCTTCGTCACCTAAACAAACCATCTAACAAAATCTTCTTTTACAAAATGTAGCTAGATATCAATATGTTTACTCCTTGTATGATAAATGTGAGTTTTTACAACTATGTGAGCTATTCTTGTCATAATATAGATAATGATAACTTAGTCATGTATTCTCATAATCCTTAACTATAAAGCTTTCTTCATAATTTCAATAATAATTGATAGTGTCACAAATTTTTGTAGATTGAATTTCCTACAAATTGATGTATCATACATAACAAAGACATATCCCGTGAGAGACTTATTGTTGTCCAAACACCTCGTGTAGTCTACGATAAAAATGGCGAGCTTTAGAAAATAAGGGTTTGAATAATGATTTAAAAGTGTTTTTTGACTATTTTTGCAATAATTTTTTGTCAATTAAATGGTTTTAGGTCTCATTTAAAGCTTTTAAAACTTGTTCTCAATTCAACATACTCAACTTCTTTCTTAACCCGATCACATCATAAGAGTCATAGATGTTAAGGTTTAAGTGTGATAACTGCAAGTTGTCAATGAAGTGATTGGTAGAGATATTCATATTAATTTTAATGGTAATACCTGAAAAGGCTTGTTAAATGAGTCTCATTAGAGTGCAAGGTTCATAATATATAAGACTTTCTATAGACTCTTATACTTAAAATTGTTCATTTTGAATTAAAATTATTTTATTGAGTGAGAACTCTTTCTATGTTCTTCATTATAACTTTTGAATATTACCTTTAAATTTCCATTGACAAATATTTATCAGTAAAAGTAATTAGAGTTTTTCATCTTTAATATCTTCTGCATTTTCTATTTTCTTGATCCTATAGTGGAAAGTGACAAAAAAGTTTTTTACACAAACTAATTTAGGACAGTAGGGGATGTGGTTAAAATAAAACAGAGATAAAAAATGAAATACAAGAAAACAAAAAGTCGATTCACATATTCAAGATTCATATAATTTCACTTATCATGTTAAAAGATTCATAAGTGTTTTATAAGAGGATCTTATAAAAACTTGTTTACATAAAAAATATCTTAAAGAATACATTAATTTTGCTCCATAGAAGCAATCTTATTGAAAAGGCTAGATGTCAACTTTGCATAGAGCATTAAACCTTAATGCTTTTGCGTCTTTCTTTAATTTAGATAAAAAGGTATTTGTTCTATGTCAAATATCAAGTTGTTGCTTTGAGAAGAGATATACAATTAATGTTACATGTCAAATATTTAGTGTATCTCAATGTATGAACATGGACAAAGACATCATGAATAAGAAAGCCTTCTTTTTATCTCACAATAGCTAGCTAAGGATTTGCAACAACCCTTTTAGAAATTTATTCGAAGAAGAGTGTTGAAAAAAACATTTATCAAGAGAGTGATTATGTTCCAAGGAATACCTGGTCTTATCCAGGAATGACTATTTCCAAAGAATACTTAGTCTTAATTAGGAGTGACTATGTTTTAAAGAATACTTAGTCTTAGGTAGGAGTGATAGTCTATTGAATGAAACTTCATTAAGTTAATCAAGAACAAATGTAGTATAGGTTTATAGATGAATCAATATAAAAATATTAAGTGTAGGAAATGTATTGAAATCCAAACTGAAAGGTGTAAAAACTGACATCACTTTAAGTGTTTGGAAGAGCATCATCAGTCTAAAGAAGGAAGGAGTTCAAGTTAGTAAAGAGAACATCAATGGTGCTGAAAACTTCAAAAAAGTGAAGTATTACAAACAATGCGTGAAGAAAACTACAAAAGTTGTCAAAGGATTTCATGCTAGTGGGCTCAAGTTCGAGAAGCGTATTTTTGCCTTCATCATTGCATGGCATATCACACCTAGGGGGAGCAATTATGCTTTACTAAATGAAGATGATTTGGTTATGATGTATTGCATGCTGAACAATATCAAAGTAAATTGGATTATGTGATCAAGGATTATATGTTGAAGTCTAAGCTCCTACTAAACTATCAATTTTCTTATGTTGTTCTAATCTCCAAATTTTTCAAATAATGTGGAGTTAGCCTTGAAAGAGGAGGTAATCAAAAGTAGTAATGAAATCACAAATGTTACTCTTCACTAGATGGGTTTTGCTGAGGTAAATGACAATTGAATTTTTAAAGATGGCATTGCACCAACCGCACCTAATGAAGTTGAACCAAGTAATGGGAATGTTGATGATCCAATTATAACAAACATCATACCATGTATTCCTTTTATGGAATGAAGAGTCCCTCTCTCACAATTTGAACCAATTATGCTTACTAGAATGGATACAATGGTTGCTAATTTGAGAGCATATCATGAGTTATGTGCAACAAAGTTTCACTACTTGAACAATCAAGTTGGGGGATTCATAAATTGATGCTTGATTTGTATTTTGGTGTAGAAAATTAGGAGCATCTACATGCATTTTACATATTGACTACTTTTGTGTTGTTTTGAACTTTGTTTGTAATTTTACTTTTTCCCTTGAACCTTTTATATGATGTTTTAATACTAGAATTATTTTTCAAGCTTCTTCCTAATTAAACAACGGGGAAAGGGGATGTGTAAGTGTATGATTATGTTGTGTTTGTTTTTGTGATGTAAGATCAATACTATGATATTTCTAATTAACACACTACATCGGAAGATTGTCTCTACATCAAATGATTGTCTTCATCAAAGAGATTGTTAAGATTGTTGTTATGCATTGCTGTATGATATTTGATGAATCCAACCTCATTTTGTTTTGAAAATTAAGGACTTAGATGTTTAGAGAGTGTTCCTGATTAGATTGTATTTGTTAATTTCTCTTGAAATACTTTAATTTTGTAAATATTTTTAGAAACTTTGAATTTGTTTTAGAATAATAATAAGAGAATTTTAATTGATTAAAAGATGTTATTTAATTTGTTAGAAGGTTCATATTTGTTTAAAAAGAACATTCTAATAGATTAGATATTCATTTTAATCAATTAACATTTATATGCTTTCAAAAGGTTTTAAGCTATTCTATTTTGGTTTGTTAAAACGTAGTTTTAATCCATTACTTTTGACAAGTTAAAATTAATATAACTTCCTCATTCTGACTTCTTTCAACATGGTTTTTTTGAGCAAAAAATTTAGAAGTTTGTCTACTTTTTGGAGAGTTATTATTAAGCTAATAACAAGTTCTTGAAACATTATTTGTGAAATTTTAGATGATCATTCAGTCATGAAAAGAGAAATTTGTGTTATATTCACCCGCATTTCTCCCAACTTGTATTTGTTAAGAATTTGTTTCTTGTAATTTCTTTATGATATCTTGATGTTTCTATAAGATGTCATTGATGTTAAGAATTTATTTTATAAATATCATGTGTCACTTTATATATTTTGTATTTATTGTGTTTTATACATTCGCAAAAAATGTTATCAATGTGTTGGTTTTTAAACTTAGAAGAAATGCAAATGTAAAGATACTTTATGTATTTAATTTAAAAACATCTTGTGTATTCAAATAGCAAAAAGTAACTTCCTATTCTCATTATAAACTAGAATTAATAGCTATCTTCGAAAGAGTTTGTTAAGTGATTTTTAACCCTATTGAACTCCTTTTCATATCTTAACAAATTTATCAAATAATATTTTCCGATGTTCAACACATCTTTTACATGATAATGAAATTTTATTTTTCATTTGATTTATACTCATCTATTAATATTATCTTCGTACTTATTAATATTATATCTATTAATATGATACATTTTAATTACTTTTAACTTATTCATTTAATTAATTTTTTTAGAACGCATTACTTTTACTTAATTTCTCAAATATAGTTACGTACTTTTTTATTTAAAAGAAACAGTTAAGAAGTTTGAACAGATAATTGTTTTTTAATATTTGTTAGTTTATTTTTTAAAATAAATAAGATAGGACATAATACACGAAAACCGAAGTATTTAATGATTTTTTTTTTTACATTTCCTAGTTGTACATGAACTGGGAACCAGTCATGTCATTTAATCGACATAGGTAAGGTTTTGGAGTAGACAACCCACGTGTAATGTATGGTCACTAAACATGTTGGTTTTGTCAATCACAAACAAAGGGGTTACATCACCTTCGTCACCGTCTTGATGTGAGGCATTAATACTTTATTATTTAAAGAAGAGCAGTTACTTTAACACAACACATCGATAAATTACGTTTATTTGATACGGTTAAATAATAATATTCTGATTATTATTATATTATTTTTTTAATTTAAAATCATAATACATATTATTATATTATTAAAAATAGTGTCAAAATTTTGTCAAATAAATGTTTTTCTAATTAATTAAAACTATCTTTTTCATTTGAAGAATGTGAAGATGTTAGGTTTAAACCATCATTTGGTCCTCGTATTTGTGTGGCAATCTCAAGTGGGTTATCGTTTTTTTTTCGGTCTCAATCGGGTCCAAAAACTTGTAAAAATGAACCAATTAAGCCCTCTCCGTTAATTTATCACTTACGTCATCTACTGATGCTAAGTTGTAATTTATTTTAGTTGACGAGGCAATGTATATTAAATTAGATGGGTGTTCTATTGTATAATGAAGCATTCCACATGGCAAACACGTGTTATGTTGTTAGCCCTAATTTTTTTCATTTAAAGCAATCTTGACTTCGAAAGTGTTAGACATGTTTGTGTTGGGGAGGAAGAGTTCTGGAAGCACTATTCAGCTCACGAAATGTTTGGTTCATCTTCTTCTTGCAAATGCACGGGTTGGGGCTTTCAACACAGTTCTGCCAGTGGGAGCAGAAGGAGTGTAAAACCCACTTGCTTTTGTGGTCAGCCTGTAGTCTTTCTCATTGCCAGAACCCCTAATAACAAGGACAAAAGATTTTGGGGTTGCCCTAACTTCAAGGTAAGTTTAATGGAAGCAGAAATGTGACTTTTATGTGGTTTTGTTTTTCCACAGGATGGGAGTTTTGATTTTGTTGCCATCATCATCGTTTTCTTCTTCCACAGGTGGGAGTGATTGATGAAACTTCTTTCAATGGTGAATGTAGAAGTAATTGATGAACAAAATGTGGTGAATGTAGACACTAATGCAAGTGCAAGTGCAAGAAATGAAGAAGTGAGTGGAAGTTTGATGAAGATGGAACAAAGTTTGATGAAGATGAAAGAAAGAGATGTTGAAAAGCTGAAAATAGGTTGTTTGGAGAAAAGTGTAGTTATTTTGGAGAAGTGGATGAAGGTGTTAATGGGGATGATGTTTGTTACATGTGTTTGTAATGTAATTGTGATATCAATGTTGATGAAAGTAGGTTGATTTCTTAGTGGAAGTTTTTGTAATGTAATTTGATATTTGGAATGTTATTATCTGTTTTATTTATAAAGGTGACTTCTAATGATGTTTAATACTGTCTTATTTGATTTATTTAATTTCATATGGACAGAATAAGTTAAAGAAAGTGCAAAAGTAACATCATAAAGCAATGATCAATAACCATCATAAACATATGATCACCACATGAATAAACATTGTCTTTCATTATCATATAACAGAAAAACCTGATAGAAACTTTGTCTTACTCAGTGCATAACATAACAAAAGAAAACCGATATTACTTCATCAGTACAAATTATAGCAAAAGAAAACCTGATAACATCTGTCTTTCATCAGTACAAATTTCACCAAAAAAAACTAATATTACATTGTTCCTTCATCAGTACAGATTACATGACATCTAAAAGACAATGGAATTAAATATGACTTCATTGATCAAAAGGAGACACAAAACTCCTGAGTAATAGGAACATCTGTTGGTGGAGGTATTGTGAGTTGTGTTTGTTGAGTAGGTTGGTTAGCAGACACATTTGTTGTTGGTGGAGGTATTGTGACTCCTGTTTGTTCACTAGGTTGGTCAGGAGGCACATCTGGTGTTGTAGGTCGTTGTGGACAAGCTCTTTTGTTGTGTCCAAGTTCTTTACAGAGAGCACATGTTTTTTTGGTCACACCCTTTCTTAATTAAGTGTCATTCTTCTTCAACTCCCAAGCCTCTAGTCTTCGTTTTTTCTTGGGCCTTCCTGGCATTGTCCTCTTCTTTGGGGGTAATACATCTGGATATGAAGTTATATCCCAGACAAGTTGACCACTAATAGGATAAATGATGGTGTTGTAGGTCTCTTCATAAGTAGACTTCCTAAACCAATGCCCAATGTAGTCTTTTGCATTTAAATTCCAGAATTTCATTGCGATTATGGCGTGAGTGCAAGGAATGCCAGTAATTAACCACTTTCTACAACTGCAGTCCTTGTTGTCAAGATTGACAACAAATTGCTCCCCAAATTGTGAAATGTGTATGACTTCAAATAATTGATGTGATGACCATCTATCATGAGTAGAAAAAGACAACATAGTTAGCAACAAGCTCTTCTTAATGATGAACACAAATTAATTGTAAGAGTAAAGGTAACCAATATCTGGTTAACCATGACTGCTTTTGAAATCTGTTGAGAACCTTAGGGCAGACAAAACCTTGATATAATGCCATCTTTGTCCTGTTCGTAGCCCATCTCTTCATGATGTAAACCCTAATGTCTTCTAACATGGTGATAATTGGCTTAGACCTACTACGAACTAGCGCACTATTGAAGCCCTCACACATGTTGACAAGAGTGTCAAATTGTGATGTAGGGGTGAATCTAGATCTTGACCAAAACCCGGGAGATTTAAATGTCAGTAAATATAACTGCCACAGTAAATATAATTGTAAATGAAGAATAAGATATGGAGAAAAGTGAATACATACCTAGGTGGAATTGCAATCAAGTATTTAAATACCTCTACATTGATCTCTTTAATTTTCCTCATTTCAGCCTCCCATAGTTGGGGGTATGTGGCTGTTGCTGCCCTCCACATCAGACATTTAAGGTCTTTTCCAGGATATTTCTTTTTGAAGTTTGAATACAAATGTCTAACACAAAATCTTTGTTCTACCCTAGGTAGAAGATCTTGAATAGCTGGCAAAAGACCCTACAATTTAAAATACTGAAGTCAGCTGAGTTAGTTGTGAAATAGGTTGTAATTAATATTTCTTTTGACTGACTGACCTTTTTTTGGTTTGAAATAAATGTACATGCTCCACAAACAACTTCCCCACTAAGGTCTGCAATGATAAGCTCCAAGAACCAAGTCCAAGAGTCTTTGTTTTCTACCTCAACAACAACATATGCAATAGGAAGAATTTGTTCATTTCCATCTCTTCCAACTGCTGTTAGTAACTCCCCTCCATACTTGCCTTTCAAAAAGCATCCATCCAAGCCAATGATGGGTCTACAACTAATGAAGCTATCTTTGCATGCTTTCAAGCATACATAAATTCTATTGAATATACACTCATCATCACTATTTTCATCCTTTATTTTGACTGTTAAACCTGTATTTTCTCTGAGAAGCTCATGACCATAATCATAGATTCTTCTATATTGTTCCTTGAATGACCCCTCAATATTATCTTTTGTCATGGCTCTTGCCCTAAAAGCCATATTTCTAGAGATTCCTACATTCCATTTCCTACTTACTTTGTCCCTAATGTCCATGACCTTCATATTAGGGTTCTCTCTGACATATGTTTCCATCCTTTGACTCAACCACTTAGAAGTCCTCAACTTCACATTGAAATCTATACTACAGTTGTGATCATCAATCACTTTTCTTAGCTTCCATGACTTGGCACCAGACCTATAGGCACAATAAGCATACCATTTGCATTTCCCTTTGCCCCCCAAACATTTCACAATAACCTTCTTCTTGTCATTCTTCATGAATTTTAAATTTCTACCATTACTTAGTGCATAAGTCCTAATGGCCTCTGTGAATTCCTTTTTCTCAGTGAAATAGGTTCCTACTTCCCATTTATGCGTGCTTTAGGCAAGCAAGAAAATCTAATTGCAGAACTTAAAAGGAAGGTTGTTGTGTTGGAGGCGCAGTTGGCCAAAGAGAAAGCTAGAAGAAGAAATAAAGATGATGGTGGACAAAGTGCACCACATGAAGAACCGTCCATGAACACTGGATTTTTTCTCCCGGGAGGCATGTCCATCAATCCACCTTCAGTGAAGACTTATGTGAGGATTGGGTCATGAAGGCGTTACAAGAGCAGAGTGCTTAGGACTCCTTACACTGGATTTGTTAGAATAAAATATGAGTGATATTTGTATAGATTTATTAAGAGAAAGTAATACAAAATTGTACATACATGAACAAATGTTTGTAATTTTGAAAATATTTTGTTCAATGTTATAGAAGATTCATGTTTGCTTGCGTTACATATTATTAATGTTAATTGAATTTCCTTTGTTATTGTCATTGTGAAATGAGGCATTTTGTTTGAATTGTTAATGAATAAAGTGGCCACTTTGATTTAGTATTCATGTATTTGATGGAGGAATGAAACAATGCTTGTGAGATGATGCAATTAGCAGAAGTGGGGAAGGGTCTGCACCAAAAAACATACTCGTAATCGATTACAACTCCTTAGTAAATGATTACACAAACAAAAAGTGGGATTCGTACAAAAACTTGTACTGTAGGAGCCAGTTGTGGTAACATAGGTAACCATAGTCTAAATTTTTATACTTTTGGTATAAATCCAATGGTTTTGGTGTGATTTTGTTGGTTAAGTGTGATTTTAGTGTGGAAGTCATGTTTGGCCACCCCATGTTGGACATAAGAAACAATTTTGTTGAGTTGAACAAGTTAGATGAAGCCCTGCAACTTCTGACCAAAAAAACACACTTGTAATCGATTACAACTCCTTGGTAAACGATTACAGAAACAAAAAGTGGGATTTATACAGAAACTTGTACGGTAGGAGCCAACTGTGGAAACATAGGTGACCATAGTATAAATTATTAATTTTTTGGCATAAATCCAATGGTTTTGGTGTGATTTTGTTGTTTAAGTGTGATTTTAGTGTGAGAAGTCATGTTTAGGCACCCCATGTTGGACATAAGAAACAATTTTGCTGTCAACTTTGACCTTTGCTAGCTATTTTAATGATAACTTTTCCCACCGACCTCCAAATGATGTAATTTGTTTTTATTATAAACTAGACTAAAAAACCTTTAAAATGACTACTAATGTGTAATTTTTGGACATCTGAGTAGGTATAGTTTATTCCTTAAAGTTAACGCTTTATATTCCTGCCAACTCTGACCTTTGCTGGTTCTTTTGCTCATAACTTCCTCCACCGAACTCCAAATGAGTTGATTCTTGTTTCGTTGGAATATAGACTCAAATACCTTTCAAATTATTCCTTGTTAATCAAGTTTAGGTCTTTTTGGCTATTGTAATCGATTACAAGGACCTTGTAAACGATTACACGAACAAAAATATGGTTTTGTACAAAAACTTGTGCTGCAGGAGCCAACTGTGAGCACATAAGTAGCCAAAAAAATTTACTTTATTTTTTCATATTTCTTGAACGGATGAGAGTTATTTTTAATGTTTAAGTGTGAGTAGAGCCTAAAAACTGGGTTTTGGACAGTCTTTGGTGGAGGAAAGACCCAATGTTGGTGTCATGACCAAGTTAACATGTTGTCAACTTTGACCTTTGCTGGCTATTTTAATGATAATTTTTCCCACCGACCTCTAAATGATGTGATTCTTTTTTTATTAGAATCTAGACTCAAAAATCTTTCCAATGACTACTAATTTGTAAATGTTGGACGTCTGTGTAGGTACAGTTTATTCCTTAAAGTTAACGCTTTATATATTCTTGCCAACTTTGACCTTTGCTGGTTGTTTTGCTCATAACTTTCTCCACGGAACTACGAATGAGTTGATTCTTGTTTTGTTTGAATCTAGACTCAAAGACCTTTCAAATTATGCCTTGGTAATCAAGTGTAGGCCTTTTTGGCCATTGTAATCGATTATAAGGACCCTATAAACGATTACACAAACAAAAATCTGGTTTTGTACGAAAGCTTGTGCTGTAGGAGCCAACTATGGGCACATAAATAGCCAAAGACGTTTTACGTAATTGAATTTGATCTTTTTTTAGGCACTTGTGTGATGTGATTCTTTTTTTAGGCACCAACACTCAATTGAATTAGATCTTTTTCTTAGGCACCAACACTCAGGCCTGTCAAGGTCGCTTACAGAATCGATTTTTGTACCAAACACCCATAACCAAATAAAAGTTTCAATATATATGGTCGAACAACACTAGTATAGAACGTATGGTGCTAGATCAAAATTGAAATTTTATTCATATAATATATTATCAGTACATATTACCCAACATTTATAATCACGATCTTTTGTATATCAAAAGCATGTACAAGTTCTAACTAGAGTGAAAAATTTCTTTCGACCGAGAGGAAGACCCGTGAGAGTGAAAGCAATGCTTCAGACAAAGTAAAAATGGTGGAGAGAGACGAAGAAGAAGGTTGTCATTGGACCTACAATTATAACATCAACAAAAAAACAATGGTCGAGAAGATGGTTAGGGTTCACGAAAGAAGAAAACGTCAATGTTGGAGAAGATGGTTATGCTTCGCGCGAAAGTAGAAAACCTCAATGCTGGAGAAGATGGTTAGGGTTTGCGCAGTTCTACTTACCAAAAAACACCACGACAATGATAAGGCACAATACAAATGGTTGACAGCGACGTCGAACAGGGCTTCAATGCTGCAGAAGACGGACGTCCAAGACAGCGAGAAGGTGAGTCTTTAGAGTTTAGCGAGAAGGTTAGTCTTTGAACACCAGAAAGATAAGAGAACTAAGAGAGATGAGGGAACAAGAGAGGTCAGGCGAAAGTGAAACTACGAAATGCAACTGAAAGAAGAAGTGAAAGCGCAAAATGAAATTTCGTATTTTTTTCTTCCCATAATACCCTTGCCTAATCAATTACATATTAATTTATTTTTTTAAACATCAGCCAATGGACAACCGTCACATGACGTTGTCAAAACTGTTACGTGGCGTTGTCAAAATTGTGTCAAAAAAACGTTCTTAATGAAGCATTTTCCTTTCTTTTTTATATAAAAGTAGTTAATATTCAGTGAGTCTTAATTGAAATTTAATTTATTTGAAAAGTGAAATATAAATAGAGAGAAGGTAAAAAAAAATTGACAGAACAAAAGTATAATTCAAATTTAAAATTTTCAGTTAGTTTTCGGTTTTGTTTAATTTTTCTATGTGTGACTTGTGAATTTGTATTTTTCTATTTTTAATTTTATTTATTTTTAAATTATATTTTTATGTTTCTTATAACAACACTAATATGTTAATTTGTGTGTGACGTGTGAGTTTTTCTTTTTTTAATTTTAATTTTGTTTCAATTATATTTTTATTATTTTAAATTATTACAGGTCAAAGAGAGTTCTACCCACAAGGTAACGTGTGTCACTATTAGGATAATTATCATATAAAAAATATTAATTTGATTCTTACATGTATTATTTTTGTCTCAATTTAATTTTAATTTCTTTTAAAATTGAGAAATTTAGCCACTCTTCAAATTTAACTTGTTATAATAATATTTTTATTAAATATTTTTAAGAATATTAAGTATTAAAATTTATATTTTACATTGAATTTTATTTAAATTTCGTTTTAAATATTTATATATCAATAATTTCTGTACAAATGTTAGAGTTGGTTTAAAAACAACAATTTTATAAATTCAAATATAAATTTTTTAAAAAGTTTTAAAACAATTTAAAATAAATATATTTAAAATTTTAAAACAAAATTTAAATAAATTCTAATGTAAAATATAAATTTGAATAAGCTTAATCTAGTTAAAAATATTATTAAAAATATAAATTTTAATAAAAATATCATTATAACAATTATAACATTCATATAAAAGTTAAATTTGACGATGAAATTTCTCTAGTTTAAAAAGAAAATTAGAACTTGATTGAGTCAAAATATAAATAAAAGAACTAAATTGAGATTTTTCACATCATAATGACACGTGACTTTTCCACTACCACATCACACTTTCTCTACCATGTAGTGGAATCCTCATTGGACTCAGTGATAATTTTTCAAAACAAATTAATTAATTAAAAAAATTCATGAACTTGCATGTGACACAAATTAATATCGTTAGTATTGTACTAACGAAAATAATCAAATTGCATCACATTTATCAGAACCTAATTGAGACCAATTAAAATTTTATAACTTAATTGATATGTTAAAACAAATACGAAGACCAATTAAGGGTTTAAACCATATTCAATCAAGTGTAGATATTCTTTCATTATTGATTAATGTACTATTTTGTTAGTCCATTAAACCCTTTCATTATTGATTAATGTACTCTTTTATCAGTCCATTAAATCCTTAATTGTTGCTATGTGTAAATGTTAGGATTTGATACATAGTTTAATATTAAACCGTAATTGTTTGTACTTTTATGTTATGTTTGTTTCAAGTTATTTACTTTTTACTATGATTATTGAAGAGCTCATTTGGAACAAAATTGCTAAATGGGTTTCTTTTTAATGTGAAAAGAAAGAAGGGGAAAGTCGAATGTCATTAAAGACTTTTAGCAATTTTAAATTATCATTTTGATTACAATATCCATACCATTAACTAACAAACATTTGAAACATACGAAGAAGTTTGCTATGCTTTGGGGTTACTAGCATATGAAAAGGAATTTTTTAATGCAATAAAAAAGCAAGTGAGTTTGCTATTAAAAATGAACTTAGAAGATTAGTTGTTACTTTGTTCATCATAAATAAAATGTCTAAATGGAATGTAGTTTGGAAGACTATTTAGAAATTAGTATGTGATGAAATTTTATATCAAAATAGAAAATAGTTTAACTTGTCAAGTGTTATATTTTAAAATTAATGATATCATTGTTAACCCATTGGCAAGTGTACCAAATCATATCAAGTAATATAAAATGATAAGACCAAGTATCGTATCCCAGAAGACTAACGACACTAGACAATCATGTAATACCTTAACTAATTAAGACTTAAGAACAATTTCATTGGTTTAGAATGCAACATGCAGAAAAAGTAAATATGAATGCAATTTGATCAATTGGAGCAAAACACAAAAGTGAATGAATGATTTTGATAATATGAGATGAGTATGTTGTTAGGGTTTAGATTTCACCATCCTTACTCTCATGCATATAAGAATTCATCTTCTTCATTCAATTGTTAATGTCATTATCTAAATTACTTAAAACCCAATCCCTCGGTGAATAAAACCTATCCTTAATTATTAGACCACAATCCCTTGCATCCCTAATAATTAATTTTGCATTATGAATAGAAGCTTAAGACAACCAAACCTCCTATCCCCATCCCTAGACAATATTTCTTTTGGGAGAAATTCTCCAGATCGTGGTTTCTAAGTATTTCCCAATAACAAAGAAGACCATAAAATCATGCCATGAATGATCAAAACATAACAAACATAGAGCAAAGGAGAAAATTCCTAACAATTAATGAAAGAAGCATATAATAATTTAGAACAAATTCAAATACATGAGAGTTTAGAGGTTACATCTTCCCCAACATCAAATGATTTTAGTTCTCCATAATCATGGAGAAACTAGGTGTACAATGGAATGAAAGTGATAGAAAAACCCTAGAAACTGAAGAGGAGAGCTCCCACATCCAATTTTGCCTCTAGAGAGTTGAAAAATGTGTTTTTGTGTCTCTATTGCCCAAAGATACAAAACCTAGGATGAAGAAATCCTTAAATAGAGAAAAAACAAAGTCCAAGCCCAACACGTTGGTGCTCAACGCCCTTACTTAGTGCAGCCAGACGCTGGTACGAGAGAGGAGTGGCGTTGAGAGCCTTGAAAGAGGTAACCAGGCACTCTGCAGTGCAAGGAAGCTGGCGCTCAGCGCCCCAGGAAGGGCACCCAGGCGTTGCTACGAGACATCCTGCACTAAGGGGTCCAGAAAAGGGCATACAGGTGCCCATATGAGACATCCTACGTTGAGGGTCCCAGAAAGGGGCAACCAGGCGTCCTGCGACCTTTTGTAGCCTTCTTTTCTGGTGCTTTTTCTGTCCTTTCTAGATTCCAACTCCTTGGCACTTTAACTCTTCTTCCAAATCATTCCAATTTCCTACAAAGTCAAAGGAATTTAGTGATAAAAATCATAAGTTCTAACCTCAACTCTCTTTATTCACAACTTAACTAAAAACAAGAGTTCAAGCAAGTTTCTAAGTAAAAAAGGACTCATTTAGTATCAAAATTGAATCACAAATAACGGTGAAATCAATTGTTATCAATCATTCAAAATTGTAATATTGAATACTCATCAGTTTTTTAGCTTTTCAAATTGGGGATGATGGAATAAAAAATTTGTCTTCTACAAATTAAAGAACTATTGATGTCAAATGGTAAGACTTTGAAATATTATGCTTGCTTACCTCAATTTGAACTTTTAGATTCAATTCTATTTGAAAATAAATTTATTGTTGATTTGTTAAATTATAATGATGTAGAAATGGCTAATGAACATGAAGCTCTTTTAAAATCACTAATTGATAAACTACTACATGTGTTTGAAGACATCATGTGAGTAGTGCTTTCACAAAAAAGGTGGATTTTTTTTTCTATATATATGGATATGGTGGAGTAGGTGAAACTTTCAAGTGGAAAACATTGTCAACTGTTGTAAGACATAAGAAAATAATTGTTTTAAATGTAGCTTCAAATGGAACTGTGGCTTTACTACTTCCTAGTGGAAAAATAACACATTCTACATTTTGCTTACCAATTTGGGTAAATGAGGAAGTCTTCGTCCTAAGTTCCTACTGAAACGAAATTTGATTATATAGAATGAAACACTGATAATGAATAAAATATGCTTTAAAGCCTTAGGTAGAATATTGAGAGACATTACCAAAAATGTTGATAATGCAAAGAATAAAAAACCATTTGGTGGTAAAGTGGTTGTTTTGGGAGGAGATTTTAGGAAAATTTTGCATGTGGTTAAAAAAACATGTAAATGTGATGTTGTCAAATCAGTAATAAACTATTCTGAGTTATGAACCCTTTGCAAAATTTTCAAAGTTTCGAAGAATAAGATTAAACATTGAAGCAAATCATATTGCAACAAATATCAAATAATTTGCTGATTGGATGCTAATATTTGGAGATGAACTGATGACAACCCTCTAGCTAAGACAAGCCAAATCTAGTAAGAACAAGCCCTGTAGCTAACGGTTTTGGAGTGCGAAATTTTGGTAGTGGGAATGACTGATTGTGTCACAGTTTTGATGGACTGTGTGGTGAAGGATGAAGTGTTTAAGGGTTCTCTAAGAAAGGTTGGGCCAACTCTTGGATGAAGGTGGCTAGAGGAGGCCACTTGGGTTACTCTAGCCTTGGGTGACCTCACAAGAGTATTATGGCACAAAAATGACAGCATAACTTTACTCTATTTCATAGGTAATTAAATGAGGAAGAGATACCTCTATTTATATGTTAAGGTGTCTGTAAATGGGTAGGAATTTAGACATAAAAGTGACACATTGGCTAGCTTGGACAGTAAGGAGAAATCCTCTTCATTAGGAGAATGATAAGTGCCAAATATCTTCTCCAATGAGTGAGAAACATGTGGCCACTACCTATGGAGAATCCTCTTCATTCCTAGAGTGACATGTGGCTACTAACTAGGAGGAAAAATTCTCCAAAAGGAGGGTGACACATGGCATAGACAACCCACCCCTCCTGGTCCACCAAGTTAGATGAAACTTTGACCCCTTGGTCAACAAACTCAAAATCACATCCAACTTTGGTCAACATTGGGCCTTGGCCCTTTGTTGACTTGAGTGGTCAAAACCCTATTCTTCTTGGCTCAAAATAATACAAAACCCAAATAAATCATATACTACTTGGCTCAAAATACAAGACCTAAAATTATTCTTACTCTAAAAGCTTCATGATAGCCCAAGATGGCCCAAGAGATATAGTTTAGGTCCATCATGAACACATGGATTTAAATGAACATGGTGAAGATATTCTTGAAATACCAAAAGATCTTCTAATTGGAAACAATGAATTTTTTTTACTATTATTAATGAATTTTGTTTATCTTGAATTTATGTTGAATATGATGTCTCTTGGATTTTTTTATGATGGAACAACACTATGTCCAAAAATTGAATCTGTAGAGCATGTTAATGACTTCATGTTATTTTTCATAACTGGTGAAAATTTACATGATTAAGTTTAGACACACCATGCCAATTAGATAAGGACCAACAAATTCAAGGTAAGTGGTTTACATCAGAATTCTTGAATGAAATAAAATGTTCAAGCATACCAAATCATTGATTAAAGTTGAAAAGTGGTGTTCCAATTATACTTCTAAGAAAGATTTATCAAGCAAAAATTCTTTGTAACGGAAAAAGGTTACAAGTTAATGAATTAGGAAAAAATGTAGTTACACTATAATGTGATCATAAGAAAGCACATTGGTTAAAAGATAGTTATACTAAGAGTGCTTTCTTGAATGATTTTATTAAAGATGTTTATGTTGAACAACCCCCTGATTTTGAAGATTATAAATATCCTAATCACATTTATAAACGGAAGAAAATATTGTATGACTTAAAACAAACACCTAGATCTTGGTGTGAGAGGCTTAACAATTTTCTATTAGAAAACGATTTTTCTAAAGGCAAAATGGACTCAACATATTTTATAAAGAGAATAGGAGAACACATTATGCTTATTCAAATATATGCTGATGATATTACTTTTTGTTAAAATAAAATGACTTAGTTTCTCACACCAAGAAGGGGAGGGGGGTGAATTGGTGAAGTGTAAAAATATAAGCTTTCAAAAACTATTTCACAAAATAAGATGCTTTTACACTTTTCTTGAATCGCAAGTTAAAAGATATGCAATGCAGCAGTAAACTTAATCGAATATATTGACAGCGTAATCGACTTAATAAAAGAGTGTAGGGATCAAAAAATTGAAACGCTGATTTTTATACTAGTTCGGCCAAGCCTACATCTAGTGTCCTTCCAACCACAGGAAGCAAATGCACTATAAAGATCAAGGTTTTTACAACAAGGTTTTTACAGAGACCTCACTTCAAAAGTGTAAAACATCTCTCTAACCCTCTAATTTAAATATCGGCAACAACACAAACAAGACCAGCAACAAGAACACCCTCTTCTACTGTCTATCACTTTGAGGCACCCTCAAAGTCAAGAACATTGTTCTTCTTCCTACAAACACCACAAGGAATCCAAGCCAGTCTTCAAAGATTGTAAATCCTGATCATGCATAATACACCCAGTTGTGCAGATTGATCAGACGTTCAAATCAACAAATCTTACTTCTCAAGAAACCTCAAGTCTTTGATCACCACAATCAATCTTGGTTCTTGGAGCTTTTCCTTTCTCTGTAAGATCACACAACTTTCTGTAAAAGATATGAAAGTTTCAGATGCACAAAAGTTCTTACAGAATTTAAATCAACCTCAAATTATAGTAATACACACATCAGACGTATTTTAATCGATTTAGCTACTAATGAAGTCGAATGCATCTTGCAGTTATAACAAACTAACATCAGTCAAGCTCATTAATTGAATGCACATTTAATACAATCGACTTACAATAAATGCCTGGTCAATATATTTAAAAATATGACCGTTAAGACAATTATGTGAAGCATTCAATCAGTTTTCAAAATAACAACCAACTTAGTCGAATACACATTGCATGCAATCAATTAAGAGAAATCACTTAGCACATTTTTGAAAACTTTATGAGTTCTTGAATCTTGAAATCAATAATAAAAAATAAATCAATCAACTAAATAAAGAAAGATGAAAGAAAGATCAAACCACACAACATTTTATACTGGTTCAACTTATCACAAACCTACATCCAGTCTTCTCCCAACAACCTGAGTTGAGAGGCTTTTCACTAAATCACATTTGAGTTGAGAATATGATGGAACTCTCAATTTCTATCCTCACCACCCTAAAATCAGATTACAACACAAATAAGAGAGGAAAACACTCACTCTCACCCAATACAAGAGATGAAAACCCTCAATCTCTAACCTGGTTTACTTGCATAGGTGCTACACAATGTAAAAAGAATGATAAACATTGATCATAACACACTCTTCTAGTATAGATAAATCAGCAACAATAAAGTCCACTTGATCTTGAATGAATCTTTGAATGTTTGATCACCAATGAAGCGTGAAATCCTCCAAGAACTGTTCTTGAGAGACCATGTACTCAAAACTCATAAAGTATGTTAGTATTTGAAAATTAAAATTTTAATGAAATAGGTCTCACATCTGGTTTGTATAGAAAAACCAAATTCTAATGCAGATTACTCGATTATGTTATTAGTGTTGATAGGGGGACCACAATGTTAGCTAAACTCAATCCTTGTGATGTTTGTTTTTGATGGGACAACACATTGTTAATAAAAACACATGTATGTGTACTGTGTTATGTGTTATATGTGTTCATGCTTACTATGAAATATGCACATATTGTGTTTGTCACATTTGATTGACATATTGTATTGATTGATGCATACTATTGTGTTTATGAAGTGACTATTTCTGTGTATGCACAATATATGTTTTGGTGATATAAAAACCACATGTATAAAACTATATCTGCATCAGTTAATTGATTATAGTGGTATGATAATCAATTAAGGTCCTTAGACAACTTGAGTTTTAAACTATGGCAAAACAACTAGTTTTGAATCGATTACATTAGTTGGTGATTCGATTAAAATTCGTGCATTTGTACATATCTTTTTCAAATGTGCTGTGATGAGTTTTTAGAAAGAAATGTTTTCAAAAATCTTCTAAGTGTTAAAGCTTAATCGATTACATAGTTTATGTATTCAATTAAGTTTGTTAAGATTTGAAAACTGACTTATGCTTGTCATAACTGCTATAACAATCATATTTTTAAATGTGTTTGACTAAGCATTTAATGAGAATTGATTACATTAATTGAACATTCAATTATGTGCTTTGACTGCTGTAAGTCTATTACATGTGTCTAATGTAACCGATTACATTAATGTAGTAATCGATTGATTTGCGTCAGAATTGACAAAAACTATATATTGACGCATTGTTTGATTTTTTGTAGAACATTTGAGAATTGCACTTTCATATCTGATTTCTTTTCATCTGAGAGGTTTTACAGATTGATCAAAGGCTCCAAGAAAGAATAAAAAACGAGAAGTGGTTTACAAATCTTGAAGCATTCTTCAAAAGCAAACGTGATTGGATTGAAAAGACTGATCGTCTTTGCACAACTGAAGGTTCATTTTGTTTGATCACGAGAAAAAGATTTGCAATCTTTGATTTGTTGTTCCCTATACGTGTGGTGTCAGGAAGAAGAGTGGTGCACTCTTGACTTTGAGAGGGGATATCTCAAACGGGTTGCTATGACAGGAACGAGGTAGTTCTGTGTTGTCAGGTTTTGTTGTTCTATATTTGATTGAGAGTTTGTGAGGTGTTTACATTTGAGGGTTGCTCTGTAAAACGTTAGTTGTAATACTCTGATCATTATAGTGAATTGCTCTCCAATCTATGGTTGATTGGGAGGGTGACTGATGTAGGCATTAAGGCCGAACCAATATAAAAACCGAGTTTGATTTTCTTCTCCCTGTCTCTTTACATTCGTGCATTAATTCTATTATAGTATTTACACGCATACTGGTTTCATTGCACACATTGCTTACGACACAAGAAAGTTTTTCAAGAACCATACCTTTTGCGAAAAAGATTTGAAAAGTGCTAGTTTTTATAAAACACCAATTCCCCCCCTTTTGGTGTTGAGAAACAAAGTCCAATAATTTTAACAATTGACACCATTTTTGGTTTTCAAATATTATTTGAAAAACAAATCGATTAACCTTTTTGATAATCGATTGTTCGATCCTGAAATGACTTTTGTTTCTCAAACCTTCGGTGAAGGTGCATCCACAAATAGACCGCTTTTATTTGCTGGCGAAAATTATACTTTTTGGAAAATCAGAATGCAAATCTTTCTTAAGTTAGTAGACAAAGGTGTATGGGATGCTACTCTTAACGGACCTTTTGATCCCACTCATGTGATTAATGGAAAAAATGTTTTGAAAAACTTTTCTGAGTGGACTCAAGAGGAAAATAGGAGAGCATAGTATGATGTTAAAGCAAGAAATGTTATTGCCCCTACTCTTACTATGGATGAGTTTTTCAGGGTTTCCCAATACAAGACTGCCAAAGAAATGTGGGAAGTTCTTGAGGTTACTCATGAAGGAACATATGAAGTCAAGAGGGCTAAATATAGAAAAACTTGAATACTTGACTAGCACGTACGCTATCTAAGTTTACTCTTGGTAGAGATAATTTAGAAGCTATTTTAAGGTCACAAGGTAGAGCTATTAATAGGCAAGGGATAGGTTACAAGGCTAAGAGCAACATAATAAATTCTAAGAAATTTATTGATCTAAGCAAACCTATTACCAATGCTTGTTTTTACTCCAATATTATTGGGTATACAGTGAGAAACTGTTATTATAGGAAGTTTGGTGTTCCAAGAGGAAAGTATAAATGGATTCCTAAAGAAGAACCTCCTATGACTAACCAAAAAGGCCCCAAGTTTATTTGGGTACTTGCAACGAAACCATTTGAGTGTTTTGCAGGGAAGTGAGCTGCTATAGAAGCAGACAAGTGGTCCAGGATAAGTTTCAATGAAATACAACAAAAGTTCTTGAGTAACTCAATGTGGTAACATTAGTTGTCAAATTCATGCATTCATGCATTATTAATCTATGTATGTGAATGAATGTTGTAAGACCCAGAAAAAAAAAATATCTAGAAAGGTGGTTTAGACATTAATTATGTTTATTAAAATAAAAAAAATAACATGTTAAATAGAAGTGAAGTGTAGTAAAATCAGTTAGAGCTCATTGATACGAGTTAGAGGTCATGTGTTTGATCCTTGCTTTATGGATAATATATGTGCAAGTGTGGTGTGTATTAATATTTATAATAATTGTTGTGCATGTGTTTGATAAAAAAATTAATTAATGTTGGGAGAGTAAAATTTATATGTTAATTAAAGGAGTTTAGAAAAAAAAGGGATAACTTATTTCTTATGATAATAGTTATATATTTTTGTATTTATATAAATAATATTTTATGGGGCAGCTTTGTTTTGTTATATTATGTATAATTATATAAATAATATTTATTTTGTGTAATTACAATTTTAATATGGATTGGGATGATTATAGTAATTTTATATATATTATGTATACTATAATTTGGCTTATATATGTAGTTAAAAGATATAAATGAATAATTATATTTTGTGGCTTTGTAGTGTTTAAATATTATAATGAAGTGGAGTTGCTTCTAGCTTGATTTCAGATGGATTTGGCTTTCATCAAGAGGTATCCAGAGCTGTGGTCGTCCATGCATCCATAGCTAAGTCATTCCTTCCATTTTCTACTTCATTTTGCGTTTTATTTGTTTTGCTATTTCCAATCACAGATTTCGTGTTTCTAGTGTGTGAGCATGTTTAATTTTCATTTTAAGCGGTGAATCATTCTTGTTTGTGTTAATTCTAGCTTCATTTTTCAATTTCAGTTTTGTCTAGTCATGTGGATTTTGTTGATGCAGTGTTATTTCTGTTAAATCATTGGTAATATGTTCAACCATTTTGATTTTGATTTGCTTGAGCTCAAATGCTAGATAAGCTATATATCTACCCATAAGGCAATGAAGGCTTCTTCTAGCCTTGGTGGCACAAGCTGAAGCACCAAAAAGTAAATCTAGTTTCATTTCGGTTTTTAATTCTGTGTAAAATTTTTCACTTTGTTTGAAACTATTAAGATCTAATTCAGCTACCTTCTTTTGATTCTAAAGCTTGGTACAACATTGTTTAGTGTTGTTGAATGATGCTAAAAGTGTAGCAGACAATTACAAGCAATGAAATACAATTTGCATAGCTTGGTTGCTCACAAATAATTGCTCACAAATAAGTGTCTTTGACTGGTCCATTTTGAGTTTGGTCATTCTGAGCTTTTCAATTCTATCTTAGTTTAGTGCATTCATATTTCTTTGAGTCATTTTCACTCTTGCTTAAGCCTTATGTTCTTTGAAGTCTGATTTTAGTGGTGTGATGGAATTTTTTGCTGCATAAATATGCTATAGCAAGGGTGATTTTTGAATTCAACTGTTTCTGTGCTATTGGAAAGTTTTAGCAAGCTTAAATTAGTATGTCAAAGTTGCTAGCATTGTTCATTTGTGTAGGTATTAGTGGTATCGTGCAACGGAATAAAAGCGCTTAAAAAACGAGCAGAAAGCGTGTAGCAGTCAATAAACAAGATAAAATGGTCCGTTTTAAAATCTTGATTTTCTTTGAAGACTTTTATCAAATAGTTGGTATATAAAAGATGTAGATTAAGAGCAAATCACATAAAGTATTTTATTCTGGTTCGAATCAAAAGATTCTACGTCCAGTCGTTAATCACTATAAATAGTGATTAACCTTTTTCACTAAAAATATCTTTTACAGATTACAATAAGATGAATTAAGAATAAGAACAGAGAAAAACTTCCTTCGACAAACGAATAGAAGAACCTTCCTTCGACAAAAAATCGGAAGAAGAACGTTCAATCAACTTGAAGAGAACTGCTTCGACCTTAGACCCACTAAGCGCAAGCTTCTCCTATTCACAAGACTTGATATGAGCAACACTAACACTTGAAAACTTCCTCATACTGTCTCTGTATTTCCAAATGGCTTAGATATTTTTTAAGAGGTTTGACAAAGAGTATATATAGCCCAGAGGTCAGAATTTAAAAAGACAACTCCCAACTGCTAGTGATAATCGATTATCATTCGTGTCCGTAATGGGGTTTTCAAAAATGTGATAATCGATTATTCTGAGGAATAATCGATATCTGCGTGACTTGGGCAGAATTGACTCAAACTAGAATAATCGATTATTTTAAGGCATAATCGATTATTTACGCAAGCAATGGTTTTTCAAATAAGCTCGTGATAATCGATTATTACACCAATAATCAATTATCTGTGCAAACTTTCTAAAGACAGGAAAAACTTCAAGTGTTTACATCAACTAATTTGTTCCTATTACAATTAATTCTACAAAAATGTTTTTAAATAAATTACAACTAAAGTCTTCAAGTTCTTCATCTTGTAGCATCATCAAAATCATTTCATCTTCAAGACATCAATGCTCCTCATTGGTAACAATCTCCCCCTTTTTTATGATGATAAAAAATCCCTTGTTTAAAAACATCTTTGAAATTCTGCACAGATTTCAAACTTACAAACATAAAACAAGTTAGTAATAGTTGCACTAGAAGTTGTTCTCCCCTTTTTTTATCATAAGCAAAAAGTAAATAAAATCTCCCCCTGAAGTGTTGCTCACCCTCAAAAAGAGAATACATGCACTTAAAGACTTAATGAAAATTCAAAATTTTCATAATATGACATAACACAGTACATTGGGAAAATAAAGAAAACATAGAAACTCAGATCCTAATATATATAGAACTCTAATATTGCCCAATCTAGTATCAAAGTCTTAAAATCTTTCAATGACATAATCATAATGAGTTTGTTGCATTTCAATGATCTCACCAAATCTTGCTTGATGAGCCAAAGTCATCTCCTCCATTTGCTTTGAGAGATTGACAAAATATTCGTCCATTGAGAATGTTGAAGATGCAGGAATTGAGGAGGGACCAACAGTAGATGGAGCAGCCCTGCGTACTGCTTCTGCCATATGAGCATCTTCACCGTTGTCTTCATCACTTTGATTTTCTTCATCCTTGTGAAGAAATACATTTCCCCGTTCAACAAAACCCATTTGGCGGAGGGTTGTTTCTCCAATTTCCTTGCCAATGGATTGGATGGCTTGTGTGTGCTTACCTTCTACATTTACTCCTTTGAATTCAAGAATTCTAGAGATGAGGATAACATATGGAAGATGGTATGCAGAGTACTTTCTAGCCTTCAGCATAGTATCTGTGATAAGTGCAGGCCAATCGATGTGAACATGATTCAAAATCCCATGCAGATGGAGAAAGTCTTGCTCAGAGCATTGAGCATGATTAGTGGCACGAGGGCACAAGATCCACACAATCAAATAGTGGATCATCCTCTCCTCAACTTTGAATCCTCCAACCAATAATAGTCGACAGTTGGATTGTTGTTGGAGGTTGCGTAGAAACGATTGAAATGCAAGAAGGTGGTTGAAGTCAGGAACACCAAGATGAACCTTCACAAAATCATCCCAAATTTTAAGCTTAGCGACATTTGTCCAGATATCATCATCAAGAATGAATTGGACTCCTTTGACTTTGGAAGGCACAATGCCATCATAGTAATGAAGGTTGTGATAAAACACCCTAATAAGATCGGGATAGAAATATCCCTTTTGCTCAACCAAATTTTTGAGACCTCGAGCAGCAAAGAGGTTAGGGAATTGAAAGCCATAGAAGTAATAATATTCTAATCGTACAAACTTAACTCCCATAATGCGACGTTCCTACTAAAAATGAGCAAATTCTGCTTACTTTTCTGGATCAGAGATCCAACCTTCAATGGTGGTAGGACGTAGAGCTCTAGGGCGTGAAGAAATGCACCTCCAGTGCATCTTCTTGTAGGCATTTTTCTCCTTGCATAAGACATTATTCCAATAGAGTGTAGAGAGAAGATATGGGTAAAAAACAGTGAAAGACTTGGTGAAATTTGATTTTGGCAGAATATGAGTGTTAAGGGTGGTCACTAATCGATTATAAAAGAGTATTTGTAGAATAAATTAAGAAACTAGCCATTTATGGCCGTTTATGGCCGTTTTTTAACGTTGCAATGACTCTATTTTTGAACCTACATCGAGTGATAAGCGATTATCACTAACGATAATCAATTATTTCCTTAACAGTGCACTCCTGACAATAGCTGATAATCGATTATTTCATGTAATAATCGATTATTTGCGAATCAAAATTCATTTCCTGAAAGCCAAAGAAAATTGATTATAGCTTCCTGATAATAGATTATTTACGTTGGATTACGAAAAATCTTAAATTTGCAAGAATTTTAATTCTAAGATATATCTAATACTCCCAAGTCTCTTCTAAGATCATAAAACCTATCCTTGGCAAAGCCTTGGTGAAAATATAACCCAATTGATGCAATGTGTCTATGTATTTTATTATGAAATAACCATTTTGAATATGGTCTCTCAAGAAATGGTGTCTTATTTCTATATGTTTAGTTATGGAATACACTATAGGGTTTTTGGTTAGGTTTATTGCACTAGTGTTATCACATTTTAGAGGAATGTGATCAAGAAAAATATCAAAGTCTTCCAATTGGTGTTTCATCCATAAAATTTGAGCACAACAGTTTTAAACAGCAATGTATTCTGCTTCTATGGTAGACAAAGCTACACACGCTTGTTTCTTTGAGTGTAAAGACACTAAAGAACAGCCTAAAAAATTACATGTTCCACTAGTACTTTTCTTATCAATTTTACAACCCTCATAATCAGCATCAGAATAACCTATTAAACTATGTGTTACATCAGAGGGATACCATAAACCAAAAGAAGTAGTCCCTTTAAGATATTTCAAAATTCTCTTAACAGTAGTTAAATGGTGTTAAAATAGAATGACTCAATTTCTGACACCAAGAGGGGGGGGGGGGGGTGAATTGGTGAAGTGTAAAAACAAAAGCTTTTAAAATCTTTTTCACAAAAATTGATGCCTTTATACTTTTCTTGAATTGCACGGTCAAAGATTTTCAATGCAGCGAAAACTTAATCGAATAAGTACAGAAAGTAATCGATTGAATAAAAGAGACTAGGGATCAGAAAAGTCAAACACTGAGTTTTTATACTGGTTTAGCCAAGCCTACATCCAGTGTCCTTCCAACCACGGGAAGCCAATGCACTATAAAGATCAAGGTTTTGATAGAGACCTCACATAAAAAATATAAAACACCTCTCTAACCCTATAATCTAATATAGGTAGTCAACAACAAGACCAGCAGCAAGAATCCCCTCTTCTGCCGTCTAACCCCTTTGAGGCATCCTCAAAGTCAAGAACACACACGTTCTTCTTCCTATAGTCACAACAGGGAACTCAAACCAATCTTCACGATATTGCAGAATCTGATCACGCAGTAACACCCAAGTGTGCAGATTTGATCAGTCTTTGAAACACGACAGTCTTGCTCTTCACGAAATCACAAGTTGTTGATCACCACAATCAATCTTCTTTCTTGGAGTTTTTCCTCTCTTTCTGTAAAATCACAGCTTTCTGTAAATGATATGAAATTGTTATAATCACCAAAAGTTCTTAGAAAATTCAAATTTGCATCAATTTATAGTATAACACATATCAGACGCATTTTAATCGATTGAGCTACTAACGTAATCGAATATAACAATCAGTTATAACAGAATTAGCAGCAGTCAAACAAATAATTGAATGTACAATTAATTCCATTGACTATCATTTAATGCTTGGTCAACATATTTAAAAATATAATTGTTATGTTAGTTGTTACCAGCATTTAACATATTTTCAAGATATCAACTAACTTATTCGAATACATAGTGCATGCATTCGATTAAGTGAAACCATTTTGCATAGTTTTGAAAACTTCTATTTGAAAAAACTCACAGCACACTTCAATAGAGTTTGTGCAAACACATGAGTGTTAATCGATTCACCCCATAATGTAACCGAATTAAAGTTGTTGTTTTGTCACACATTTAAAGTTCAACCATTGTGCTTGTGATTTTTCTTTTCCCGAAAACATATATCATGCATACACATATAAAATCACATATTTCACATAGTGATATGCAATGAACAACACAAACATATCTCAAACATGTTCTTAGATATGCTTTAATAGATTCAACGCATTAAAGGAAAAATATATGACATGTAAACATAGAACATGCAACACAGAATATACATGTGTTATTAATTATGTGTTGTCATCACCAAAAACTCAAATATTACTGAGATTGTGGGTTAAGCTAAACTTGTGCTCCCCTATCAACAACTCAACAATCTCCCCCTTTTTTTATGATGAACAACCATGATTAATAATCAACCATGTTGCACAAATCAAATACAGATTCTCAACAAATTACAGAAATATCATAATTCTCCCTCTTTGGGCATTAGCAAAAAAGGTAAGCACACTGTAATTGATACACAAATACTCAAGCACAATAGAGATGCATAAGATAAAAGCATTGTATGATGCTCTCCTGACAGTATTATTTACATGATTTAGGATATTCTCCCCCTTAAATGAATACGTGTAAAACAGTTCAATAACATGCAATGCTCCCCCTGTCATTACGCATGTTTCAATCTCAAAAACCATATGCACAATGCAGTAATCAGAGTGTATATTAGAGCATGTAAAAGCATATTCCAAGTAATGTATCAAAGCAGATATGTAACAGTAATATCAGATCAAAAATTGATACATTTTCAATCTGCAAAAAGCAATTTAATTTCTTATCATCTCAAAAAATGTATATTAGTTTAGTAAAGAGATATAAGAAGAATAAACATTCAACATTATATAAAACAAGATTTAAAGATATTAGATATTCCAAGTTTGGAATCTTTAAACCACTATTGATACTCAATCGAGAATTCCTAATTCATTTCGAATTGTATAAAATATTTCTTTGTTTAATGGTTTTGTGAAAATATCTGCCCACTGATGTAAGATATCTACATATTCGACCTTAATTTCTCCTTTGAGGATGTGGTCTCGTATGAAATGATGCCTTATTTCAATATGCTTAGTTTTAGAGTGAAGAATTGGATTTTTAGTTAAATTAATTGCACTTGTTTTATCACATTTTAAAGGAATATGATCTAATGATATGCCATAGTCCTCTAGTTGGCTCTTGATCCAAAGAGATTGAGCATAAGAGCTTCCAGCTGCTATGTACTCTTCTTTTGTGGTAGATAATGCCACACAAGCTTGCTTCTTTGAATGCCAAAATATCCTAGTAGATGACATGTGACACTAGTGCTCTTTCTGTCTAGCTTACAGCCACCGAAATCAGAATCACAGTAACCCTTAAGAAAAATATTTGAACCACTGGATACCATAGTCCAAGATTCTTGGTTCCTTTTTACAACAGTTAAGTGTGATTCTTTTGGTAAAGACTGAAACCTAGCACAAAGACAAAACTATGCATGATGTCTAGTCTACTAGGAGTTAAGTACAATAGAGATCCGATCATACCTCTGTACATTTTCTGATCAACTTATTTGCCTGCTTCATCAAGGTCAAGATAGCAGTATGTTGCCACAGGAGTTGCAGCCTCTTTGCAGTCCAGCATTTTATATTTCTTTAACAGATCAGTGCAATACTTAGATTGATGGATAAAGATGCCATTCTTGGTTTGCTTGACTTGAAGTCCTAGGAAATATGCGAGTTCTCCCATCATGGACATCTCAAACTCTTCCTACATAGTCTTAGAAAACTCTTTGCGTAGTGTAGGATTAGTTGATCCAAAGATAATGTCATCAACATAAATTTGAACATAGAATTTGTCTTTATTTGAGTTCTTAATAAAAAGAGTTGAATCAACTTTACCCCTAGAGAATCCCTTCTTTACTAGAAACTCACTTAAGCGCTCATACCACGACCTCGACGCTTGTTTTAACCCATACAGAGTCTTTTTGAGTTTGAAGACATAGTTTGGGTGCTCATAGTCTTGAAATGCTGGTGGTTGTTCCACATAGACTTGTTCGTTAATATAGCCATTTAAGAACGCCCTCTTGACATCCATTTGATACAGTTTAGACATCATAATGGATGCAACAGCAAGAAGAATCCTTATTGCTTCTAGTCTGGCCACTAGTGCATACGTCTCATCATAATCGATTCCTTCTTCATGACTGTAACATTTAGCAACCAACCTTGCTTTGTTCTTTATGATTTCCCCTAAATCATCCATCTTGTTTCTGAGGACCCATTTAGTGCCTATAACCTGTAACTTTTCTGTTCTTGGAACCAACTCCCATACATTGTTCCTCTTAAACTGATTTAGTTCCTCTTGCATGGCCATCATCCAATTTTCATCCGCAATAGCAGCTTCAACATTTTTGGGCTCAATTTTAGAAACATATGCTACATTCATGCATAATTGATTAAGTTGACGCCTAGTGGATACTACTCTCGTGATATCACCAATCATGTTTCTTGTCGAGACATTTCTTGGTGTTTTCCACTCCTTAATCAATTTGGCTCTAGGGATCGATTTCCTTCTCGAAATTTTCCTTACCTAGAATTTCTTCATTCTCTTTTTCTTCTCCAGCAGACTCATCTGCATCTATTGACTTTCTAGAATGAATAGGATTAGTGGTAACATCAACATACTCATCAAAGGCTACATGAACAGATTCTTCAACACACATTGTTCTTTTTTTATAAACACGATAAGCTTTACTTGTAAGAGAATAGCCAATAAAAACAGTCTCATCGGCTTTGGAATCAAACTTACCAAGGTTTTCCTTACCATTGTTTAGAATGAAGCATTTGCATCCAAAGATCCGCAGATGTGAGATGTTAGGCTTTCTTCCCTTGAACAATTCATAGGGAGTCAATTTCAGCATTGGTCTTATCATTGTTCTATTCAGTACATAACATGTTGTGCGCGCTGCATCTGCCCAAAAGTACTTCGGTAAGTCCCTCTCGTTTAGCATGGTTCTTGCAAGTTCTTCCAGTGCTCTACTTTTCCTTTCTACTACTCCATTCTGCTAAGGTATCCTTGGAGCAGAGAATTTGTGAGTGATTCCCATCTCTATACAATATTCATCAAATGCTTCATTTTGGAACTCTTTCCCTTGGTCACTTCTTGTGCACTTTATTCTAAGCTCTTTCTCATTTTGAATGGCTGCAGCAAATTTCTTGAACACCCTGAAAGTTTTACTCTTGGCAGAAATGAAGAAAGTCCAAGTCAACCGAGAATAGTACTCAACAATAACTAAGCCATACAAGTTACCTCCAAGACTCCTAACCCTTGAGGGACTAAATAAGTCCATATGTAAGAGTTGTAGAGGTCTAGTGGTTGACATTTCTCTTTTATTCTTAAAAGATTGTCTTGTTTGTTTTCCTTTTTTACATGCATCACACAATATTTCAGAGGCATAGCGTATATTAGGAAGACCAATGACAAGATCCTTAGACACTAGCTTGTTCAATTGGCCCATGTTAATATGAGCTAGTCTCTTATACCATAACCATGCATCATCTTCTTTAGACATCAGGCAAACAACAGATTTGAAAGAGGTTTTTCTAAAATCGATTATGTAAATATTGTTGGATCTTTTCCCTATTAATAATACCTCATCAGTTGAACCATTGCTAATCAAATAATATTTCGGTTCAAAAGTTATTTTTATCCCTCTATCACACAATTGACTAATACTAAGCAGATTATGTTTAATCCTTCAACAAGTAGCACATTTTCAATTTTATATGCAGAGGGAGTTTGGATTTTACCAACACTGATGATTTTTGCTTTGTTGTTATCACTGTATGTGACATGGCCAATAGTCTTGTAAGAGATGCTTGTGAATTTTGTTGGATCTCCTGTCATATGTCTTGAGCATCCGCTGTCTAGATACCACATGGATCCTTTTCCTTCTTGTTTCAAGCCCTCTTTTGTCGTTTCAGATTTGGCCATCATGATAAGATCACTTTCAGACACATTCTCCTTGTTGTCATTCTGATGCCCGTGATTTCTCTTCTTTTAGAGGAATTTCATCAATTTTTCATCTTGCAGATTTATTCTTTCAACTTTGAATCCCAATCCATCAACATAAGTTTTCTTGTTTCGCGAGATACATGCTTCAAAGAATTCATAAAAGTCATTAGTAATAGAATTTTGCTTAGCATTGGAAGTAACATGCACAAGTTCAAATGTAGATTCACTAGTCCTTCCTGTTTGACATACAAAAGCCATTTTCCAGGATTAAACGATTAATTGGAAATCATAATCGATTAGTTTTTCAAATATTTTATGAAAATCAGCTCTGGTTCCAATTGTTAAAATAGAATGGCTCAATTTCTCAAACCAAGAGGGAGGATGAATTGGTGAAGTGTAAAAACAAAAGCTTTTAAAATCTTTTTCACCAAAATTGATGCCTTTATACTTTTCTTGAATTGCACGATAAAAGATTTTCAATGCAGCGGAAACTTAATCCAATAAGTACAGAAAGTAATCAATTGAATAAAAGAGAGTAGGGATCAAAAAATTCAAACACTCAGTTTTATACTGGTTTGGCCAAGCCTACATCCAATGTCCTTCCAACCACGGGAAGCCAATGCACTATAAAGATCAAGGTTTTTACAACAAGGTTTTGATATAGACCTCATGTCAAAAATCCCGAGTCTCAGAATCTGATCAGTCTTTGAAACACAATAGTCTTGCTCTTCACGAAATCCCGAGTTGTTGATCACCATAGTCAATCTTGTTTCTTGGAGTTTTTCCTCTCTTTCTGTAAAATCATAGCTTTCTGTAAATGATATGAAATTGTTAGAATCACCAAAAGTTCTTACAAAATTCAAATCTGCGTCAATTGATAGTATAACACATATCAGACGCATTTGAATCGATTAAGCTACTAATGTAATCGAATATAACAATCAGTTAAAATAGAATTAGCAGTAGTCAAACAAATTTAAAGTTGCCACACATTTGTGATTAAAACTGTTGTTTTGCCACACATTTAAATTTCAACCATAGTGCTTGTGATTTTTCTTTTCCCGAAAACATATGTTATACATACACATATAAAATCACATATTTCACACAGTGATATGCAATGAACAATATAAACATAGCTCAAACATGTTCTCAGACATGCTTTAAAAGATTCAACACATTAAAAGAAAAGCATATATATGACATGTAAACATAGAACATGTAACACAGAATATACATGTGTTATTAATTATGTGTTGTCATCATCAAAGACTTAGATACTAAAGAGATTGTGGGTTAAGCTAAACCTGTGCTCCCCATATCAACAATCTCAACAAATGGGATTCCTTAGGATTGGCTTGGTACCTCGCACAAACACATACACTTTACATAATATCTGGTCTACTAGCTGTGAGGTATAGCAATGATCCTATCATACCTCTAAACATTGTTTGATTTACTTCTTTTCCATATTCATCTTTTTCTAGATAACAAGATGTTGTCATAGGGGTGTTAGATTCTTTAGAAGTGTCCATCACAAATTTTCTAAGAACTTCCCTACAGTATTTGGTTTGGGAGATAAAAAGGTTCCCCCTTTCATTTGTTTTATTTGCAGTCTAAGAAAAAGTTTATTCCCCCATCATAGGCATTTCAAATTTACCTTGCATTATGTTAGCAAACCCCTCACATAAAGAATCATCAATTGATCCAAGATGATGTCATCAAGATATACTTGAACAAGCAAGATATGACTTCCTACTTTCTTAATGAATAAGGTTGAATCAACCTTTTTGATAGGGGGAGCAATGTGATGGCTGAACCCAATCCCTGTTATGTTGTTTTTTATGATGACAACACATTAATAGCAACAACACATGCATGTTGTCATGTCACAACAGAAAAGTGTTTCGATGTTGTGTTAAATATATGTGGAATACGTACATGCTTATTGTGTTATATGCACATACTGTGATAAATGCACATGTTGGACATATTTTGTTGGTTATGCATATTATTGTGATTATGATCTGATTATATTTGTGTATGCATATTGTATGTTTCTGTGTAATGAAAACCACATGCACATAAGCATATTTGCATGACATAATCGATTACAATGTTGTAGTAATCCATTAAGGTCATCAAACAACTTATGTTTTGAACTGTGGCAAAACAACTAGTTTGAATCGATTAGATTAGTTGTTAAATCGATTAAAACTTGTGTGTTTGCATATATGTTTTTCAAATGTGTTGTGATGAGTTTTTGAGAAGAAAAGTTTTCAATAATATGTTTAAGTGTTAAGCTTAATCGATTACATGTGTTGTGTATTTAATTAAGTCTATTAAGTTTTGAAAACTGATTTCGTGCTAGTCATAACTGCTTTAACAGTCATATTTTTAAGGTGTATTTGTTGTGATCAGAAAGGAAATTTGCAATTGTTGATTGTGTTGTTCCCTGGACGTGCGCATCAAGAAGAAGAGTGAGGAGCTCTTGGACTTTAAGAGGGGATTCTCAGAAGGATACTGCAACAAGACCGTAGGGTGCTGTGTGTGCAGGTATATTATGTTTATATATTTGATTGAGAGTTTGGAAGGTGTTTTCATTTGAGAGAGCTCTATAAACCCTTTGCTATAATACTCTGATCATTATAGTGAAATACTCTCCAATCTAAGGTTGATTGGGAGAGTGACTGAATGTAGGCATTGAGGCCGAACCAGGATAAAAATCTTGAGTTTGATTTTCTCTCCTTACCTCTTTACTTTCTTTGCATGCGCATTTACTTACAACACAAGAAAGTTTAAAGATCATTCTAATTTCTCAAAAAGATTTGAAAAGTGCATGTTTTTATAAATCACCAATTCATTCATTCTATAAAAGTTGTTAAAATAGAATGACTCAGTTTCTCACACCAAGAGCGGAGGGGGGAGGGGGTGAATTGGTGAAATATAAAAACAAAATCTTTTAAAATCTTTTTCACAAAAATGATGCCTTGATACTTTTCTTGAATCGCAAGGTAAAAGATTTTCAATGCAGCGGAAACTTAATCGAATGAATGAAGAACGTAATTGATTGAATAAAGAGAGTAGGGATGAGAAAATTCAAACATTGTGTTTTTATAACTGGTTCGGCCAAGCCTACATCCAGTGTCCTTCCAACCATAGGAAGTCAATGCACTATAATGATCAAGGTTTTTACAACAAGGCTTTTATAGCGACCACACGTCAAAAATATAAAACACCTTTCTAACCCTCTAATCAAAATATAAGCAGTACACAACAAGACCAGTAAGAAGAATCCTCTCTCCTACTGTCTAAACCCTTTGAGACACTCTCAAAGTCAAGAACACCATACACTCTTCTTCTTGTAATCACAACAGGGAACCTCAAACCAATCTTCAAAAGATTGCAGAATCTGATCTCTCAATGACACCCAAATGTGCAAGTTGATCAGCCTTTGAAAAACACAGTAGTCTTGCTCTTCAAGAAATCACTAGTAGTTGATCACCACGGTCACTCTTGTTTCTTGGAGCTTTTCTTTTCTTTCTGTAAGATCACAACTTTCTGCCAAAGATATGAAAATGTTAGAATCAAAAAAGTTCTCACAGAAATCAAATTCGCGTCAATTTATAGAATAACACATCTCAGACGCAATTTAATCAACTAAGTTACTAAAGCAATCGAATATAACAATTTTGTTATAACAGTTAGCCGCAATCACGATAATTAATTGAATGGGCAATTAATGCAGTCGGCTATCATTTAATGCTTGGTGAACACAATTAAAAATATGACCGTTAGACATTTATGTCAAGCATTAATAGAATTTCAAAACAATAATAGACTTAATCGAATACAACACGCATGCAATCGACTAAGTAACAATTTAAGCATAATTTTGAAAAAATTTCTCTTTGAAAACATCTCACAGCACACTTGAAAATAGTTTGTGCAAAGACACGAGTTTTAATCGATTCATCCCATAATGAAATCGACTTAAAACTGTTATTTTGCCACACATTTAAACTTCAACATAAGTGCTTGTGGTTTTCCTTTTCAACATCATATGTCATGCATTCACATATAAAAACACATATGTAACACAGAAAGGCTAGAGCTATTAAAAGTTTTTCCCCAAATTTCACTCTCGAGTTAGGGTTCCAGCGAAGTGAAGCAACGAACCAGAGACGTGAACTCCATGGCTCGTGATGATTGAAGCGACTATTTGGCACGTGGCTGGAGCTCAAATCGTCAGAAAGAGATGTTGATGCAAGGAGGTTTGGGAATGAAGCTGTTGTGTTAGGAAGTTAGTTGGAAAGTTGACTCAAGAAGCTTCTAGGGTTCGTTTTTAGTTCTTCCCCCTTTCTCTCCTTTCTTTCTTTTTCTGTTTTGGATTTTTCCCTATAAAAGGGAAGTTTTGTAAATGAACGTATGTGCATTGGGTGACAGATAGTGCACTTAGAGTAGATAGTGGTGGGTGACAAACATCACTTGTAGGGTTTACATCGCAATCCAATTTTCAATTTTATGTTGTTAGTTTAGATTTCCAAAGCTTTCGTAGAAGTAGATACGTTCTTGGCTTCACTGGATTTTTCTGAGGAGCTCATGAGGGTGACAGGCCGTGAGTTTCTTGGTGATTTCGGTAACTTGTACCTTTGTTCTTGAATTTTAATTGAAATCTGATGTTTACTTTTAGTGTTCTTGATCCAATTTTACAATTCTGCTTTTTAATTGTTTCTTGCATTCGAGTTTATTTCTCTGCCTTATCATTCAGTGATTTCACATTTCAGTTGTATATTCTGAGTTGCTTTATTATTTCAACAATTGTTTTGGGTAAATTGTTATAGTGTATGTGAAATTACAATTAGGAAATTAGGGTTGAATTGAGATTTAAAGGAAATTGTGCATATCATGGGTATTAGGTTCAGATACCTTAGGACCCCAAAGAGGGTATATTTTTCCAAGATGTCTTCTTGAGACCTAGTATGCTTTAAGTGTTCATTTAAGCCTGTTGCCAAGACTGTATTGATCTTATTCTATTTTTCAATCTATCCCAATTATCGATGATTAGATTTAGGTGTTCACACTTGTTTTTAGTTGTTATGTGTTACTGTTTTTTCCATTCACTATGATCATTTTAGATTCTTACTTTGAATTCCATTTTATATGTTGATTCACCATTGTTAATTGCATTGATTCATTAGAATACATGTTTTAGACTCTATTCACTATTATTAGCATATCATTCAGAATATGAATTATGCATTGCATATTTTAAATTTTGTTTCATTCATTCAATTTTTAGCTTAAGAAGATACATTCATTATTAGTTAGTTTCATATTTTAGATTACAGTTTTGCATTTTCTTTCCCCACCTAGTTTTAGTTTTTAGTAAATAAATAATTAGGTTAAATTCTACAATTCTAGCTTAATAAGTACCAAGTCCTTGGATTGATTCCCTAGGTTCCCCCTATATTACATTAGTGGGGAATTTATGTTTGTTGACTTTTGTGCGACCAAATGTCTTTCAACATCTAGCATTTACATTTTGCATCTTTATTGCTTTCTTTAAATTTCTTGCTTGATCTTTTTGATTTAAGTCTCCGTGATATATAGGATAGCATAACATTTAGTTAAACCTTCTTTTGGTTTTTAGGAGTATTTCATTAGCATTTGAAATTTTTTTAAATATTTCTACCTAGAAACTAAGGTAAAAGACAAATTTAAGGAAACTCTAGCTAGGAAGGACATGGTTTTTAAACTTGTCCAATTGTGACTCACCTCTCCTTCTTCGGAGCTACTTGGAAACACTTTTTACCTTTAGAATCTCTTAGAAATCCTTCACCAAAAACAAGAAAGTTTGTAAAAATCTTTTCACTCATCACTTGTGCAAGTGTTTTTGAAAACCTTGTGAAAATCAGTTGCACATACTTGACAAGAATGAATCAATCTAGTGTCCAAGGAAGTGTGAGACCTAAAAATGAGAGCATACAATTAAGAGAGGAATTTGAACAAAAGTTCCAACAAAAGGACAAAGAGATTAGTGAGCTCAAAGATATGATTGGTCAACTTTTGACCAATCAAAACAAAGACAAAAAGAAGGAAGGGTTTTCACATAGAACAAGAGAATACCTTGGAGACACATCATCTCTACCTAGTGAGGTTGATCATTATAGTAGTCATGACAATGATGACCACTATCAATTCCCCCAAGGAGAAACCATAGATCTAGGGAACATTACCCAAGAGAATCTAAAATAGATCTTCCTTCCTTCCATGGTAAAGATGATATTGAAGAATATTTTGGAATGGAAGATGAAAGTTGAGCAATTGTTTGAGTGTCACCAAATAAATTATGTGAGGAGAGTAACTATGGCCTCTTTAAGCTTTCAAGGCTATGCCTTATATTGGTGGACTTCCTTGGTAAAAGACCTTAGATTAACACACCTACCTTCCATTAGTTATTGGAATGAGTTGAGGTCTGCCTTAAGAAGAAGGCATGTCCCAGCATATTATGATAGAGAGTTAATGGACAAACTCCATAAACTTCAACATAAAAACATCAGTGTTGAGGAGTACAGGCAAAAAATGGAATTACTCATGTTGAGAGGTGGTATAAGAGAAGAGCCAAGGATAACAATTGCTAGGTTCAAAAGTGGACTCAACTATGACATAAGAGATAAGGTAGAACTTTTACCTTATAATGATCTCAATGAGTTAGTCCAACTTTGTATTATAGTAGAGCAACAATTGAAGAGGAAAACTTCCACTAAAAAAGACTACTCTGATTCGTCCTACCCTAGGAAAGATTCCAAGAGGGAGGGTGAACCCTACAAATAAAAAGAAGAGGGACCTAGGGAAAAGGAAAAAGAAAAATATTCCTCTAAAGAATCTTCTAAAAATGATAGGGGAAAAGCGACCAAGTGTTTTAGATGTGGCTACAAAGGGCACTATGCTTTTGAGCGTCCTAACAAAAGGTTTACTTATATCCTAGAACATCAAAATGAAAATGAAGATTCTTATAATGATTCAAATACTTCCATATTTGAGGAAGAAGCCTTACCTTGTGAAGGAGAGTTGTTATTGGTGAGAAGACTTATTGGAAGTAAACATATAGAGCTAGAATAATCACAAAGGGAGAATCTATTCCACACAAGATACAAAGTTTTTGAAAATACTTGTTCATTAAATGTGGATAGTGGGTCCTCTTGTAATTGTTGTAGCTCTAGAATGGTGGAAAAGTTGGCCTTAACTATTATTCCTCATCCCAAGCCTTACAAGCTTCAGTGGATAAAAGAGGATGAAAAAATAGTAGTCAAAACACAAGTAAACATACATATCTCCATTGGAATATGAAGAAACAGTTTTATGTGATGTTGTGCTAATGGATGTTGGGCATGTTCTACTAGGTAGGCCATGGCAATATGATCATAACTCCACTCATGATGGCTACACCAATAAAATAACTTTTCTCCACAAAGGAAGTAAAATAACTGATTCCTCTTACACCTCAACAAGTGAAAGAGAATGAAATAAAAATAAAAATGAAAATTGAAAAAGAAAGAAAAGAAGAAGAAAGGTTGGATAAGCAACCCCCTAAAGGAGAAAAGAGAAAGGAGAAGAAGGTATGCATCCTTTTAAATTCTTTATCCAAAGGTAAAAATACCTTGAATCTTCTTCTCAAAAACATCACTTTGTTTCATCATAGAATGAAGGGGAATGTTCAAAACAAAGTGAAAGAAAAAATAATATAAAGGCCAAGGATACTTCTAAGAAAATCTTTTTCAAATATAAAAGGCCTTCATTCTATATTCTTTTCTTTGGATACATCCTTTTAATAATAGTCATTTTTGTTGTTTGTTGTAGATATACTTTTGATCCAGGAGGAAAGTATTAAACCAAGTGGTGCTTCTTTATACCTTTCTGATTTGAGGACAAATCGTTTTTCAATAGGGAGGGTATGATGGAAACCTACTTAGAAAATTCCATTCAAAGGAGCACCAACTTAAGCTAAGGCTAAGAAAGGGAAGTTGAAGAAGGATATTTAAAAGCTCTTCCTTGATTTTATTTCTCTAAGTCTTATAAGTATTCTCTTTTAATATGTTCATATGTTGCTTTGTAGAGTCTAATAAAGCTTAGAGATCATTGTTGAACCACCCAAGAAGCTTGAGAAGCCAAGGAAAGCAAAGGAGCTAAAAAGGGGAGAAGAATGAAGACTTTTCGAATTTGGCAGCTATGATTCTGGATTAGAATTACAAAGGATTTTACCTTCTGAATTGTAATTTGCGCCCAGCTAAAACCCTGACGCGCCCAGCAACTACGTATCAGATTTTAAATTTCACATGTTTTCCTTGTGTGTTTGGAGTGGGAAGCGTGACCCAGCTCGACCAAGCCACTACGTATCAGACAACTCTGAAACTAGGGTATCTACAACATTATCAAAAGCTCCCTGAAATGAAAAGAACTATATTAGCTTTGGAGGAGGTGTTGGATATATATTAAAAATACTTTTGTAAAGTTTTTAAACATGATGGTGATAAATAAATTATGGGAGGATTGTTTAATAGTCAAAAGTTTCTAATGAATTTTCTCTAACAAATTGTTTCTTGATTATTGGTCTTATAATGTGTGTGAAAGTTATAATAGAAGTTGAGAACCTTTCTATGGACATAAATAAGTATTACTGATATTGTTATGCTTTCAAGTACTTTTTGTATTGAACATCCTTTACTTGTAATAACAAAACCAATTTTGTCATATTGAAACACAAGTTGTAATTATGTCAAGGACTTTATTGGGATGTGAGACTCAATATGTTGATGACTTCCTAGTGTTAGGTTTATCAAGAGAAAAAGTTCACAAGGGAGACACAACACCAATGAAACCTCAGTCTAATCACATAAGAGATTGACATCACTCTCAATCCAAAACCTTAAGGTAATGAATTAATGGATCTTCATGTTTATATGGTTCTTCACTTTCTCATTTCTATCGATTATAAGATTTAGACTCACCTTTAGATTTCCAACACTTAGGCCTTGTTCTTTTGAGTGGATTTGAGGGAGTGGATTTGAGGGGATTTGAGAGGATTTGAAGATAAATTTTTTTGTCGTTTATTTGAGTGAATTTGGAGGTAAATGAGAGTGAATTTGGAAATAAAATTTGTGAGAATTAGTATAGAATTGTATTGACGTGACAAATTAAAAAAACTCACTACTAGAAAAATGGTATTTATATACGGAATTTTATATACCGATTTTTATTTGTATATAATGTGAATTTTACATACGGTTTTTTTATACGGATCTGAACAATGGCAGTACATACAGATTTTCCGTATGTAATTGGGGGAAAGTTTTATATACGGATTATCCCTCTATAATATCGGTATGTAATTAAAAAAGAACATTTAGTAATTAAAACATCAGTGTTAGATTAGCACGTGCAATGTGGACTGTTCTCAGACTCTTCTCAGTCTCGATTCTTCTCACTTTGGATTCTTCTCACTCTCGAGCCCTAACCTTCTCCCCCTTACTCTTTTCACTCTGGAGCCCCAACATTCTCCCTGCACTCTCTTCTTCCCTCACACTCATTCTCCGTGACCTAAATCGCTTTGCAACTCTGTTAGTCTGTGACCTCACACTCGTTCTCCTTCACTGAAACGGTAACTTCACAGTCGTTCTCTGTCGTGGGTCAGGAACCCTCTTTTTCCTTCTTCCGAATCGTAGTGTGGCATTGGAGGCATCGTTCTCCCTAAGTCGAACCGTAGTTGTCCTCGTACTCGAACCCTGGTGAGTAGTCGAAGCTTTGAGGTTATTTTTTTTCGTTTTGCTCTGGTTGTTGTTACATTGACCTATTTTTGGTCGTTGTTGTTTGGAGGTTTGAAATTGCGATTAAGGAAACGTAGGTTGGTTTCGTCGATCTGGAAGATATAAGCTCGAGCTAGCATTCTCTTCTACACCTTGTAAGTTTCAATTGTTTAGATTTAGGTTTCTCTTAAACCTTGAGTGTTATTGAAAATGGGTGTTCAGGGAGGGGATGGGATATGGGATGTTGATGGAGATGAGTTTTTGTGTTGAGGAGGTCGAAAAATGCATGAAAGTGTGTATTCCATTTATGTGTTTACTTCTGCATCCTGAAATAAGTGGTTATTAAAAGATTTCATAATTGTGACATTGTTTTGAAGTTATTTTGTGTTTAGATATTTGATTTGAAGAGGAAAGAGTGAAACAACTTTTCGGTGTTTTCATCCTTTAACGTGCAAATGCTTGAAAACAACTAGCTTCTTTTGTTATCAGTAATAGGACAAGTGATGAAAATGTAAAATCATTTTCTTTACTAAGCAAACCCTTAATTACTTAAGCATTGTTCTTGTTATCATACAACTCTTGTGCAAGTGTCAGGATAATAATGTTGCAGCCATTGTAATTTTCTTTCAGATTTGAAGCTAGAAGATTATTATTTTATCTGGTTACATGATATTCTTGCAGATTGCAGAATTTGTCTTTGGAATGCATTTGACGGAAGCTTAGTATACTCATTGGTTGGGCATATTGAATCTGTAAGTGTTTAAGGTTGGTTTTGGTTTCTCTTCTTACTTTGGTTTGATATCATTTTCTTCTTTTGTAAATATAATGTATGATGTCAGATTCTGGCTTTTTATGTGATATGTAACTGAAGCATCTTATCTGATGGCA